>NC_054060.1:37427728-38041656 GCF_017639655.2 Falco naumanni
ATGATGGGGAGGGACTCTTTATCAGGGCGTGTAGTGATACAGGTAACAGTTTTAAACTGGAAGAGGGTAGAATTAGATGAAATATAAGGAATAATTTCGTTACAGTGAGGGTGGTGAGGTGCTGGCACAGGTTGCCGAGCGAAGCTGTGGGTGCCCCATCCCTGGAAGTGCTCAAAGTCAGGTTGGATGGGGCTTTGAGCAACCTG
Organism: Falco naumanni; assembly: GCF_017639655.2. Taxonomy (NCBI): domain Eukaryota; kingdom Metazoa; phylum Chordata; class Aves; order Falconiformes; family Falconidae; genus Falco; species Falco naumanni. The sequence goes on from NC_054060.1 coordinate 37,427,935, forward strand.
GTCTAGTGGAAGGTGTCCCTGCCCATGGCAGGGGGTTGGAACTAGGTGAGCTTTAAGGTCCCTCCCAACCCAAACTATTCTGTGATTCTGCTCATCATCTTAAACTTGTCTTCTAATGGTCTTGGTCTTCCTCTTAATCCAGCTCCCATCTCAAGAGTCTGCTTACCTTTTTCAGACTACTGTCTTATCCTCCCCTTGGGGGACACTACACTCCAGTCTCTGACCTGCAGCATGCACAGCATAAACAAAACCTGTTGAGGTCTTATCTGGTAAATACTAAGAATTTTTTGTGGAGATGTGCAAATGACATTTTTTCAGGGCCTTATATCTAATTTATGTAAAAGAACAGATAGAAGGAAAACAGGAAGCATGCCCTAAAGGAAAATGCATATCCCTGCTTTGCACCATAGGGATAGGGTGATGTGTGGGAAATACGTTTAGATTTTTTTAAGATTACCATAATTTTGGCCCAGCTCCATGTCAACCCCACCCTGAATTTTTAAAATGTTTTATGAATTTTGGCTGACGATAATTACATAAACTTCAAGAAAATACCTTCTCCATGCAGATGTCTGGCACACACAATTCCAGCTGGAACAGCAATAAACTTGATGAAGTTCTCATCTGTCTGAAAACAAGGCCTTATGATAGATAGAAAGCATCTTGCAAAGCAAAAGATGCTGAAACAGTCCTACTAGAGGCGACAGAGAGTGGCAGGGTGGGTGTGAGCTAACAGGACCACAGGAGTAGAAGGTGAAGTGTCAGTGAAGGATTATTACAGAATACACAAAAGAACGGGAAGGTGAAAAGGAGGAAAGAATGGGAATGAAGAAAAACATAAGGAAGGAGAACAAGACTGGAACAGTGAGGAAAGCACAGGACAGAAGTCAGAAGAAATCAGTGCTCAACAGACACACTGTTTCACACTCCTCAGAGAACTCCCTCATCTACTTGTCCCACTACATCACCATATTTCCCAGTTATTCCACACCAGCACTTGGCTCAGCCATTTCCATTTTATTGCCTTTGCTTTAGTAGTCCATTTCTTTCTGGCACCCGATGATTTCTTGGAGAAGAGATCGTCATCACCGGTTCCTGGCAGCTGCTTTCACTCCAGAATCATCTGAGCTCATAGACCTAAGGATCTGATGTCCCTAAGGAGTCACACAGACCCCGTGTCCCCCCAGGTGGTACCATGGCCATAGGTAGATTAGGAAGGGAAGCTGGCTTAGTCTCTCAGAAGCTCAAAGACACATTCACGCTTGCTCGTGCTGTGATTTCTCTTACACACCATGCAACAACGAAACCAAGCAGGAGTGGGATGACCCATTTGTTTGGTTGCCATGACAATGTGTTATCCAGTGCAGAACGCTGCTCTGAGCAGCCTTGCTGCTTGGCTGCTGTGGGCTGACAATACTCTAAAAAAAATAATGTAAGGGAGTCGTCCATTGTCACTGCACTGCACCACGCTGACCTCTGCAAGAGTAGAGGTGCAGCTCAGCTCAAGTGACAGAGGTCTGCTGCTCAGAATATAGCATTTGTCTGAAAAGAAGGTTAGTTTTTGGTTTTTTTCTGAGAGGGTTTGGATGAACAATACGATGATTTATTTATTTATTTGAAATTCCAAGAGGAGTAATTTAATTTCTAATGCTACTGTAATGCTGCAAATAAAAGACATGAGGAAACCAACAGTGGCTTATAGACCTAGGAGCAGAACTGTATTCAAATTGCAGCAGAAAGAAAAACCTGTACTCTGGAGTGGAAGCTGCTGACATCTGTAAGTGGGTTTCCATAGGAAACATGTAAACATATGCCTGAAGTCTGATTGAGAGCAGTGGTTCAGGACTGTTCTGTATCTGACACAGGTGAGGGCAGGCACCACTTGCTTTCCCTACCATGAGCAACTACCCTCTGCTGGTGCAGGAAGGAAAGATACTTCATCAATAACATATTATGCCCCAGAGATAACTTGGCTTTAATTCTTTAAAGAAATATTGGCTTTTCAGATACAGATCACCCAAGATATATGCCTTGAACGGCTTTACTGAGTTTTCAAGACTTTTTCCATACTCCCCACTTAATGTAGCACCTTGCTACAAGACAGATTACTTTTATCTTTAATTTTGTGTTTTGCTATAGAAGTGTTTATGATACTATTATCATTATTAATGATGAGAATAATAATTTGTATTGCTGCAGAACTTAGGAATTCAAATCAAGAGTCTTGCTCTAATATACCAGAGTGCCTGTTTTTGTTTAAACTAGTATAATAATTGTCTTCAACATGCATGTCAGTGAGCAGTGAGTATATAATGTGCCCCCCTGGATCAGATGCAATTTTTTTCTATTTTTCAGGAGATTTGGGGACATATATAGGTTCCCTGTCACTCCTGTCAAAAGGGAGGCTTGTGGTTTGCAAATCTCTATACCCTTGACAAGAGCAGCCCTTAGCAACAGCCAATTTTCCTAACACTCTTGGAGTGGATCGCCTCTCCCTCTGTGTATTTGCTGCAAACTGAACAAGTTTGGCTCTCCTTGGAATTTCTGTTTAAATTGGCTCAAAAACAATGTCAAAGCAAAGCGTTGCGTACACATTCATATAGGAGTTGAAACAATGAAGACTTGCATGCAGGTTTCTCCCTAGTCTACATCACCATTTTTGCTTACCAGTTTTGACTTGCTGTTCAAGAATGCAGAGCTTTTCACCCCACTTTTAAGGGAATTATTTCCTGAAGGCATTTTCTATTTTACATGTCATGGTAAATGGGAAAGATGTAAAAGAGGTTTACCAAATATATCAGGAAAAAAACCTGATAACTTTCCTTAATATGATAGTTGATTTTCTAGACAACTGAAAGGGGAATGAAACCATCTATCTGGATACCAAAACAGCAGTGTCACGTGGGAAATCAGTTAAGTGGAAGAGTCAGGAATTAAAGTGCAGGAACTGTAATCTGGTAAGAAGTTAGTTAGAGGGAGATGGCAACAAAAAATAGAAATGTGCTGAGAAAACCCCTCATGTTGCAAATGGCCAAGACCTCATAAGATAAGACACGAGGAAGGGAACAGATTAATAGGAGGTGAAATGTGATAGAGTTCAATTAAATGGCATCCAAATTCATTCATTTGAGGACTCAGATTTTAAAAGTCAGGAGCTCATCTGTAGGAAATAATTGAGGAGAAGGACCAGGCCACCATGTAACGCTGGATCTGTAACTGATTACTGTTGCCACTGAAACACAGTTGCTCAGAAAAACAATCGACAAATGGGCACTGCAAGATGCTGTTGATTTGCAGTGCCCGTGACCCCAGCCACCTGATAGCACAGGGTTCCCCAGGAGGCAAGCAAGCTGTGAGAGGTGCGGAGGGAAGGTAATGGTGAGACCTGGGGGGTAACCAGTATGACCAAAAGAGACCTGTTGAGCTTAGCCTAGGCTGAGAACAGCTGCTGTCTATAAAGCTATCACTGAGGATGGAAAAGACTCATCTGTGCAGAGGACAAACCTAGCACAAAACCAAATTGGTTTAAACAGGACATTAATTAAATTTGACAGGAAATTTGAAGAATTTTTATAATAGAGTATGGAATAGCCTTTTAGAAGGACTATCAAGAGCAAATAAAACATACTTACTGTGGATGGGGTTCTTGACGTATCTATGAAGAGGTCTTGTGGTGTAACCGGTGAAGGTGCTGGGACTCTTACCCAGAAACTATCTTCCAGGTCTGTCTTTCAACACTTTTTCCCAGTACTATGATATAAATTTTGCCTCTAGATGTTCTCCACACTTCCTTAATGTAATTGGTACCGTCACAGATCCTTCCTTTGACTTGCCCAAAATGCATCCAGATATCCAGTGACATCTTCTCCTGCTCTTTATTAAAAAAGCCATTGTTTTGAAATTGTTAGTGTATAGCCTCTCTCCCTACCATATGATTTGTCCTACAGCCATAACACTTTCTCCTGATAGCCTTGTCATGTGAAAAGTGATTGAACTTCTATTGCAGATACTACAATTCAAGGAAATAACATGTCAGTTCCCATTTTAAGACTTTGCTTCTTTCTTGTCACTCTGGTAATTATCAAATCTTTATAGTAGCAGCTTCCAAGTCTCTCACTCTTTCCTTTTTTAGGCTGTTGGGGAAAACAATTAATTAATTTGTTTATGTCTGCATGTATAGGATGAGTGAGGGCATCTTGTGTATGTATAAATAAAAGACTGAATTGAAACTAAATAATTTAAAATGAATGCTACATTTAGACATGAAATTTTTGAGACTTGTGGGTTTTGTTTCCAAGAAAGGCTTCAAAATTGTCATCTTGTTAAGCCCACATATTCACAAGCCTCCACATCTCAAGAGTTTCATAGGACAGCCATCATGAGAGGTCACTGCAGAACAGAGATGAGCCATGTGATTTTCAGGCTTTTTCTCAGAGAGGGTTTGCCCCTGTAGAAGATGAGAGCTACTGGCTGTGAGATGGATATACTCTGGAACTTGTCCCCTGTTACTTCAGCTCTTTAATATTTGCCCCTTTCATGCAGTAAGCTTTCAGTGACCCAGATTTCAAGTGGTTCTGGTGTATTCTTTTAAAACAGTGAGACTTTAAAGCTTTTTAAATGCTGTGTGGATACAAAGAACAAACTGGAGAGCAGAGTCTAATTTCCTGTGTGGTTTCTTCAAACGAAAGTCCAGGCTCACACTCAGAGAACTTAGTAACAGATGTTCTGTCTTGAGGTTTATGAGGTGGGTGGAAGAATCAACGACAAGAAGCATACAATATCTGAAAAAGAACAGGTACTCAAGAGCATGAAATAAATATTTACTTGCAAATTTGAAAACAAAAGCTAATGATCATCTAAGCCTAAACTGTTTTGCCAGAGTAATTCTGGAAACATTCATAATTACCTGGGAACCGCTGAAGTTAAACACGTTCCTGAAGCACCTTGGAAAAATATTTTTCCCTTCTGATCTGTGCAGATGGTGGGTTGATGATGACTCTTGCTTGGGAGAAGTGAGAAATTAAATTAGACCCTTTAATAGGATATAGAAGAACAGCATTATGAAGGCACCCTGAATTGGCCAGTGCTCTGAGAAGGCTTTGCCTGGATCTTCTCCTGCACTGATCTCTCAAAGACTGGTTTAAAACTCAAACAAACTGGGTTTTAATGGAACATGAAATAAAACAGTAGCTTTAAAATGGAAGAACTTGGAAATGACTGGGTATAAAAAGAACATAAATAGGGAGATCTATACAGCTTTTATATGTCTAGAAACAAAAGATGAAGCAGCAACAAAGACATTAAAGAGCAACTAGCAAAAGTAATCAAAACTACAGATAAACATTACTAATACTCATCAGAAACAAAAGACCTGCCAGAAAATTTGTGGGGTGCACTGATAATCAGGATATGGAAGATATAGTCAGAGAACACAAGGCAATTCCAGAGGGATTAGAGACTTTTGCTGCATCACTGTTCACCACAGAAGAAACGAGGGATATTCCTACTGAAAAATCATTCTTTGTGGGGGAGTCAGCAGAAACTGAAGTGATGCTGGAACAGATTGAAAAGATGAACAGTTACAGATCACCAGGACTAGAGCCTATTCACTCATGAGATCCAAAGGAAGTCAAGGATGAAATAACTGAATTACTAATCACTGTGTATGTCCTTTTACTTAAATTTACTTCTACAAGCTGGGAAGCAGGGACCATCTCCTGCTTTCTGGAGAGGTCCATCTCACCCAGTTAGGTCCTTCAAGGAACATAACATAAACCAAGAACAAGCATCCAAAGAGAGCTTGTCCATTACAGCTATGGACAAAAGTGAACAACTCCACTGGCAGGCAACCTGATTAGCAGGAAAGCTCTGGAAACACTTGCTGCCAGCTCACGAATGGAAGCATTCTTAGCGGGCTCAAAGCCATGCAGGCTGTTGAGATATCAACTGCCACACAACATCCTGGCACAACAGATGTTGTGTCAGAGAAAACAGGCAAAGAAACAATGTGATTTGTTCAGGGAGACAAGTGAGGGGCACTATGCCACACTGATCAACAACTGAAGAATGCCCTTTAATAACCATGATCAATAAAAACGCTCTTAGTCTTTTCTGACTTACATTCAAGGCCAGGCAGCTCGAGAATTTGGCAGCTACAGCTGGGCTCCCTATATGGAGCAGATCTTGAGGTGGCAAAGAATCCAGACCTTTATGTCCTCAGAGGAAATCTACAAGATTTTACATCCCATTTAGATGCCTTTCTGACAGCTGAGAAATAATGGAGTTCAGATGACATGAGCTGAATTGATATATATTGCATTCATTTCTCAGCATTGCAATTTTAGTCATCTCTACTTCAGATGTTTATGGCTATTCTCTTGCCATCCAGTGAGTCTCGCTGCATCGTTAATGTGCAGTAATTTTCATCATTCATCCCTTCAATTCACACTTGTTTCATCAGAGCCTTCAATCTATTAGGTACTGCAGGGCTCAAACTTGGTTGTTCTTGTGCTTCTCTGGGCTGGACAATGCAAATGTCTTCCATCATTTTCCAATGTCTATTTTACAGTTTTGGTTTTGTCTATAAGTTGTTGATGATCTTTAGTTAGATGTTTCCAGGTGTTTTAATCCTAAAACTGATTGACTCAAGCACTGAGCACCAAATAGAAATAGCCATGCTGGATCAACATGGAGATTCACAGTATCCGTTGATATAAGAAACAGAGCAGGCATTGCCATATGGAGACACAGCCCCTTCTTATCTTCCAGCAGGCTTAGAGACTTCATGAGTGGTATAGCTGTGCAGCACAGAACATGGGGAGGGAGACCATAAACAGAAATGCAGTTCTCCAGATCTCCCCTCATGCCAGAAAAGTATGTTTCTCCTGGTTCACCTGCTGGCTGCTGTGTGAAGGTCATATACAAGATGTATATGTATATGTGTATATCTTTAAGATATACAAGAGACAAAAATGGCTAAAAACCTGGGTGACATAGGTTGGTGGAATAGAAGGTAACTCTTTTCTCATCATTGTGCTGCAGATACTTTGGCCAGGCTGAAAATCAAACTATGTATGTTTATGAATGTGTGCTATGACATTTAGGTTTGGGGTTTTTCTAATATGCTATTTAAGTGAAAAACATTCTCTACTTTCTCTTCTTATTTACCTTGAAGACACAAAGGAAGTGTAGGTCTTAAGCTAGTGTAAATGATCTCCTTCAGATTTCATGGCAATTAGCTGATTTATACAACATGAGGATTGGGCTCATGTTCTTTGGAATTAGGTGATGGACAGCTCCACAAGAATGTATTAACTGGAAAGACAAGAAAACCTTGATCTTCAACATAGAAAAATAGTTCAAGATATCTAAAGGAAAAACTGGAGGAAATGGATGTTGGTGAATGCAAAGATATGATTCTTTAAAATCTTAGGGAAAGTTTCTGTCCTAACGCAAGACACCCTAAGAAATCAGAGTGGAATATGTTCCAAAAAGCATAACTAAAATGATAAATTTCTAAGATTTATAGAGACATATGCGAAGGATATGTTTGCTCATTTTACTGGGAAGTGATATTTCTGTAGAAAAGCTCATATGTATCTTATAAAAGGTCTGCAGAAACATTAAGCACTCTCCTGCCTTTACTTTCCTAGAACATCAGAGAGGCAGCTCTCTCTAATGCAGCATCCAGGTACCTTTTAGTGGCACAGTACACAGCATGGCTAGTGTCTGTAATACTGTTTTTTTGCCTTCTCTGATGATAAGGACAACTCATGATGTGTATCTGACTTTTTCAAGTAATTTACCGGCTATACTTTTATTTTAGAGAAGGCAAGGGTGTAGGCATTTGTCTGGGATTTTTAGTGGAAGGCAATGAATTTTGTAAATGAGTTCCTGCATGAGTCCAATCTACATACAGTTGCTGCACCATGGAAAAGACATGTCTTCACCTGTTGTTAGGATAGATTTCCTTGAAAGAACTCAGAAATAATAATTCTCATCTAAAGTAGCCGTTCCTGAGCTGATATTCTTCAAAGGGCACATCTCTTGAAGTACAAATGACTCAAAATCCAATCTTACTCCAAAATTTAAAACTTTTACTGAAAGATATATCTTGGTGGTTACGTCAGTGGGCTTATGATTTTGTACTGGGCACATTTCTGTTATTGTGTTACTTGGCACATAGTTGACAAGGTGAGAATCTGGTACAAATAAAATTTGAATTCAAATAGAAAACTTAATTTTAAGTAGAGAATTAACCCTGTTTAATTACTGGAAGAATTCATTTGTACTGGAGCCAAAACCTAGGTATTTTTATTGGTTGCCTTTAAAAAGAAAAAAAAAAAAAACCACCCACACCTTTATTTCTACGCACACAAAGTGGTCACTTAAAGGCAATAGGCAAATAAAGAGCATTTTGCTTAATTTATACATACCTGTGTGCTTGGTTAGCTGCTGTGAAATATCGTTTGCTTTTAATAGAAAGCCACAGGTATCAAGCTGATCGGTACAGTATCTTTATGACACATCGCTGCAAGTTGGGGAACACTTTCATCTTTGCAGCAGGTCTGTCCTTTAATTTGAGTAACCGATGCATTGTGGTTGGAGGAAGAAATAGTGAACTTTTGATTTTAGCCAGCTCTCCTGAGGTACACAGAGATGAACATACAGATAAAGCAGGAAAAAAAAAGGGAAAAGCTGCAACTGCAAAGCTCTGCAGGCTGGTTTCTGGCTGGCAGCAAGCTCTGCCTTAGTATCACTGAAGCAGGAGACAAGCAAAGGACAACATCACGCCAGATGTCTGCTGTTCCTGCTAGTAAGGAGAGCAAGGGACCACCTCGGCTACCGCATCGTTGCTGCCAAATCTCAGGCACCATTCCATCACCTCAGGATCTGTAAAGTGTCCCTATTTTCAGCCCTGACCTTCCTCCGTCATCACCCAAAGGTGGATCTTCAAAGGCTCAAAAGAGCAACTGGACCTCTGCTGTGAGGACTATGCAGCCAGACAGGAGAAAGAGTAAAGAAAGGTCAGTGTTGCTTTAGCAATACCTCCTGAAGATGCTGGATGGGTAGGGGTGGATTTTCTTCATGTGGCAGTGTGCTTTGTGAAGAGGAGGGCTCTCCCCTTGAGGCAGAAGCTCCTGGGAGGACACTGACGCTGCTAGCATGCATTTCTCATTTAGTGCCCTCAGTTGCTCTGTTCCTCTCATTCCCATGTGTGACTAAAGACTGCCTGAGAGATGTCTTACCAAAATGACGGTGACAGTTGTTTGTCCACGTTGGAAACAGGAGCAACCAGCAAACTCATGTACAGGGTGGTGGTGGAGGAAGGGAGAGATTCAAAGAGTGGTTCTGCTTTTTTTTTGCTTCCCAATGATTCTCTTGCACCTATGAAAAATTAAAAAAACTGATTTAGGACAACTGGAAGCTTCTTCCCAGGGACTTGATCTGGTATACATCCCTGTAGTCTATCCTAACTTGTAGCTGAGTGCAACAAGATTACCCTCAGTGAAGTACTGGGGATGTAAAAAATGGAACTGTCTTCTGCAAAGCAACTCTAGACAAGAAGAGCAGAAACATAAATAGCTAAATAGCAAATGGCTTACTCTCGGGGGGTGGTGGTGGGGGTGGGGCTGTGTGTGTGGAAGGAAAAGGAGGGACCTGCAACACTAAAAGTTTGGATGATGCGAAACTCAATTCTTGGTTCCGTCTTTTAATAAATACACAATACTGTTGAGGATATTGGCTCTCTTTCCTGAGGAAATCCAGCATGCTCTTAACAATTCCTGTACATTGCCAGGCAGACATCAAAACTACATGGCCAAAAATGTAATATCCTTCTTTCCGTACATGTAGATGGGACAAATAAGTAACCCTTTGAAACCAGATCTTTTAAAGATGGCTGAAATTTTCAAATGTATTTTTGGTGGAAAAAATGGGTTTCTACTAATCAGTAACATCTGCCCTCAGAAAATTTCCTTTTTCATTATTAACCTGCAAATGTCTCAGAACTAGAGAAAATCTGGCCAATTTTTTAAATTCTTTTTAGCTTTCATGTTTGTTTATTTTTAACAGAAGGTCTAAATAGTCTGCAATAACTCTTCTGTCTTTTACTAACTCAACAATACTTTTGAGAAAGACATTTCTTATAAAGCGATTATTTCATTCTATATAAACCAATGATTTTGGTTGAGTATAACAGCAAATAATTTGTGGTATCCAAGTACAAGATGATATCATTATCTCACATCTGCAAGAAACAATAGTTTAGGAGGAGTACAAGAAAATATATAACCCCTTACTATAAATGTTCATTCTTATCCTTATTACTATATGCACATGCTCCATGTGGAATTCTCCAGTGTTTTAAAATGCAATGTGCTTGGCCTGCTGCTGGGATAATAGCTTTAGCTACATTTCCTATTATGATTTATTCAACCCTATTCTCTAAAACAATTATACAAATTGTAGAGCAAAAAAACCCAAAACAAACCCTCAAGGCAATATAAAGTAACATAGGTTTCATTAAATCTCACTAAAATGGGTGGACTCTTATAACCACAAGACTTTAAGGTAAATTCAAAACCATGTTCTGATCCCACTACAAAAAGCAGTTTCCTACACTATGAATTTAGGCCTTTTACTGTTTACAGTGCACTACGTGGTAACACGTGGAGATCCACTGAGCCAGATTTAACACAGTGACTACCACAGCAGGAAGAGTTGCTCTGTGCCAATGCACTGTGGTGCCAAAGCTGGTCGGTCTGTCATGGACTTATAAGGATTTTTACTGTCAGTTGGCTTGAGGACATCTGTGCAGGAGCACAAGAGAAGGGCTGAGCAACCAAGCCAGAGAGAAGGCTGATAAAAGACCTAACTTATATTCTAAGACGTTACTTTGAGATTGGCCAAGAGCAGAATGCTAAAAATGCCACATTTCAGGCTGGGTGCTGACTGAAAGAGGTGTCAAAAAGTTAGCAAAGGCAAATATTTCTGTTAGGTCCTGCTGAGTGTAGATACATCACTTTTCACATGCTTACTAAGGTAATGGGGAGGCATCAAAAAGCAACTGGCTCCATCACCATTCTTTTTCTAAAAAATATCCCTCAATTATTTAACTTTGAACTATGCAATTGCAACAAAGGAATAAAGGTAGGAATTAAGAACAAGGCTTATTTTATTTTTCATTACAAAATTTAGCAAATGTTTTTTTCAGTACTAATTAATTTGTCTTGTAGAAGAGTTTTGAATAAACAAAAGAAATTAACACTACATCAGGACACAGAAGTCACACAGCTCTGTACTACATCTTTTTGATGGTCCTATACTACAAAAATTTCTAAAGACATTTGATAATTAACAACTGAAATATTAATTGCACAGATCCTTAGCAAGGAATACTGAGGATGACAAAATTACATCACCTTCCTATGCTTAAAAATGTATTTGCTTTGCAGAAAATCAGATATGTTGAAATTGGGTCCACATAGTTAGTTAGCAGACTTCCTATTATATCCCTCGATATAAGGTCTTGTGTTTAATGCAGGAATAAGATTCTGCATGCATGCAACTTATTTCAGGATTTCCTGTTGCTCTGTCCTATGACCTGGAGCTACTCTGAGCTATACAAGGACTAAAGGAGGAAAAGAGTCCTAGTGGGGACAACTAATGGCAGGAAGGGAGGAAATAGAAGTACCTGATGGACACATTTCATTCTTTCTCTAGCCTATGACCTAACATACAGTTACGTGAAGAAAGAACATCCGTAATTGTTCAGCTGTGTTATGAAAAAACAAAGAAACCTATGCCATAGTTTATACAAGGCCTGGCTGACCTTGAACATTCACACAAAACTTGCCCAGAGTCAACTCCTACAACCTGGATAGATAAAGACCAGGCATCTGCAAGACAGATGTGGCAACATAATGTTTGTTTGTAGTTCAGGACCATGTTAGGGTGGCTTCTGCAGAAATGCACTGCTACAAGTATCTTCTCCATTCTCTCTCCTGTTACCCTTGGTTGGAGACAGGACTTGAGAGTCCAATATATTTGGTAGTTCCCAAACCTGGGCTGCAGTGGACTAAAGGAGCAGTGGGAAGAGATGCAGATGAATACAAGGGGAGCACTAAAGGTTTACTGGGTTTGATGCTCACTTGCTTAAATGTATTTTTAAGAGCAGGTTCCCCATGGTAGTAAAGAAAGTAATATAACCAGCTTGTGGGTTAGATTTCTCAGCAGACACACTGTAGATCTAGCAGATATCACAGCCTGCGATACTCCTTCCTAGCAAATTCCTCATTGGCTTTATTAACACTGCATCTGTATTACATGCTGGCAAATCCTATTAATTTATTACAACACCCCGTGCTACTGTGAGCACTATACATCAGTCCCTTTCAATACCTTTGGACTGAACACTAATTAGGTGCATTAAATCTTTTTTCCCACTTCCTCCTCCTCTTCTCCATTACCAATTTCCTTTGCTTTCACATTCCCTCCTTCTCCCAAAACTCTTCTGCTCTTCTCAGATCTCACAGCGGTTTCTCCATTTTTCAATTATCACCTGCACCAAAATTTCATTTTCTACTTAGTTTCTGGCAAGCCGCTCAGGCATTTATGTACTAGGGTGTCTCAGTGATAGTGAGTTGTGCCTCTGCTTGTAGCTGGCAAGCAAGCAGTGGGAAGGTCCTGCACACCATGTGGAGGTGCTTGACTTGACAGCCACAGTCTGGAAGACCGACACCAACTACCCTTCTTGATGCTTGCATCTGCCATTTCACACCTATCCCAGCCAGAGGGACAGAAAGAAACACACATTGATGAAATACATTGTGCCTGAAACTATGTGCAGGAAACATTTATTCCTTTTAAAATAAAAGGCTTGCTGGATGAGAATCACAGAGATAATAGGAGTGGTTTATTTCACTTCTCTTTCTGATTCACCTTTTTATTCTAAGGATATTTCTTTAGGCTTAGAGAATGACAGATTCATTTGCATGCTGGTTATTAACTGCCTAAACCCCTGCTTCCTAGTCTACTGAGAAAAATAAGAGAGATGCTCGTTAACATTTCATGCAGCCTCTGGATAGAAACAATATATCCAGAGTCAACAAACAGCTCTTAAGATTTCAATATTGAACTCTTTAGCGCCGCTTAAAAATAAACTAGGTTCCTTAAAGCTTGCTAGAAAACAAATCTGTGCTATGGCCAGGGATTCCCTTGACTTCAGATCACCATAACAGAACCATTCTCATGGCTGTGATTATCTTTATGCACTTGCCAATGGCCTGAGTTGTGGCCGTGACAGGTTAAAAGCTGCTAACATGCTTAGGGTTCAAGGGCCTACAGCCTGGCTATAGACAAATCCTGGAGCAGCTGTTTAGGGCTTTTTCTTCTGTTGTGGTTGTTTCGGTTTTGTTTTTTGTTTTGTTTGTTTGGGGTTTTTTGTACAACTCATAGTTTCAAATATCATGTTTAATACTAGTACTTCCTGCTCCAGGCCTGATTAGGTTCTCAGCAGTTTCCTGGAGTTCTGATTTCTTCTTGTCCTGTGAAGAAGAGTGGGCGCCCATGAGTGGACAATGTTGCAACCGCTCCTGATCACTACAACCTCTCTTGCACACTAGCTGCACCAGCTCCTAGCTTGCTTCTCTGCAACTGGTTCAATATTCCTCTGAGTTCCTCACGTTCATTGGTTGGAGATGGTTTCTAATAGTACCCTAAAATATCCAGAAGGAACTGCATTCTCCAGCCTTGGCTCTTGAAGTTATTTAGCTCTGTATTTTTGTTACTTTGAATCATATGACTCTTACATATTTTTTCCTGACACTTGGCACCAAATTTGGGCATCTGGTCTTCTTTTGAGAAGTTCTTCGAAGCTGCATTTCACTTATATTTCTACTTCCATGTCCTTCTACTCCCCTTCCTTCCTTTTCCTTCTGCCATCCATTCCCTCCTTCTCTTCCTGGCTACTTGCCTTTGCTTTTCCTTTGATGTTTTACTTACCCATGAGGATTCTCTCTCATGTTCCAGCTGGGCTTTTTTCTCTTCCTGAAACAAAGCTCCACATTGTCCTTTAAATAATATTCCTGCAAACAAGTTAGACACACACGTAAGCAAATCTTGTAAAATAACTGCTGATTCTGTTTCTGACTTAATTTGCTTTTGAATTTGCTTTTGCAAAACCGTAAGGCTGTACTAAGAAAAAAATCCATTGCCCTCTGAAGAAGGTAGCATTTTTGTGTAACAACTTTTTTTTCCATGCAACCAATCAAATTTCCTGTGAAATGTGAAAAGTGTTATTTGTGAGTCAAAGCCGGTGGAACAGATCCCCCACAGAGCTATAAATACAAACCAGAAAAATTGCCTTAATATCTATTCAAGGGCCTATCTGCTGTAGCCATAATCTACTAAGCATTTTGTATGGAACCTTCTGACTGATCTGAATATTCCTTAATGTAACTGATTAGACCACACTCAAAACTTCTGTCCAAACACTTGGATATATTTCTGTAAAAAAGATTATATATTCTTTCATCATCAGTGACCAGATATATGCTACCTTTATTTTAGATTGTTAGTTCAGTGTCCCTAGAGGATAGAAGTCCCCTCTTCATGAAAGAACAGTATGCACATTTGTTTTCTAGCAGTCTGCCCTAAGCAGAACACAACATGTTTCTCACTGCATCTAAATCACCAATCCTGCATCTAATTAATTATAAAACCTCAATGATCAATTAAATCCATAGTTTTATTCTGACTTCACAGACTAATGGCTGACAAAGATACAGGCAGAATCACAGAAAGGCATCTAGTCCATTACCTCACAGCCAGCTAGAAGCAGGGAAACCTAATCTACTCCACATAGAGGTTTTTTCAATCTGTCCTTAAAAAGCTGTAACCATGGGGAGCCCATGTTCTCTCAAGGTAAGCTATTGTGGTGGTTAATTATCACCACCATTAGAGAGTTTTCCCTAATGTCTATCCTAAATCTCCTTTGATCTAATTTATCCTCATTACTTCTTGTCCTGTTCACTGTAGATACAAGGAACAGATAATTCCCTTTCTGTTTGCAGCAATCTATTCCACGTATAAATTCTTCCATTGTAAGGTCATATTTTCTAAGCCTCTTTTTTGGTTACAGGCAATGATTTGCCTGAGCATTTACACACTTAAAACAGGTTTGGATAAGACCTTCTGTAAATTTGGAAACTAAGAGATAAAAATCTTTCGTGCAAGGCTTAATCCAAGTTGGCTGCACAGTAAATGTTAGAAGAGCCTCGTGTTTCTTCACATAAATCTTGCCTAGAACAGGAATAAAACCTTATAAATATTGTGCTTGTAAAAAGACTTCTTCCTGGATGAACAGAAATCAGATTCCATGATTATGAAAAGTAATACATCTTTGATAGTCTCACCTCAGTCTCTGCCAGTCTCCTAGTAATTAAATCATAACAACTTGATAATTAAAGCTTTACTAAGACAATTTACTAAACAATTAGTACTTGGGTGTGGCTGAAAGTGGTTCAGGAGGGAACACTGAGTCCTCCGGCCAAGAAAGGAGCAGCAGGAGGCAGGGAGTAGTTTTAGTTGCGGGTTTCACCCTTTAGCAGGAACCCAGGTTCAAGCAACCAGACAGCCTGCTGCCCTGCTGATGGTCGCTGCTCACCACTGCCCACCTTCATCCACCCTTCTCCCATTCCCTGGCAGACAAAACTGGTAACCTGTAGGCTTGCCAAGCTGCAGCGGAGCAAGATTCTCTTCTGTCAGACATCAGCAAAAGAAATATAGTAGATTATTGTCATGGCAAGGAAGGGACCTGCTGGAGACAGGTTCAGACCACAGCATGAAGTGATGATGTACGTGGAAGATGACAACCCCTAAATAGTGTTTCTTGTAAGATTACCTGGTAGTGAGAGCTGACAAAAGGACCAGTGCCTGAGAACTAAGGCATTGTCATCCCAGTAAAACCTTCCCAGTCAATCACAAAACCTTCTCACCCAAATACAGTGATATTTTCCACCTGTCTTAAATATGAAATATGGGTACCACTGTCATTCTTGTATTTCATTCACACTATGATGAGAAGGAAAATTTAATCACTTGAGAAAGATTAAACTCAGTTCCCTGCAGTGCTCAAGAAAGACACATTTTTTTCTCACGATTTGCCAGCAAGTAATGCTACAGAATGTTACGGCATTTACTGCAGGTAAAAGAGCTGCAGAACATGACCAAAGGCATTCCAGTGACATATCCAATTAGAGATGCACTGAGAGCAAAAAAATGTGATAGTGTAGGATGGATGATCAGACCCGGGCTAAGCCATGCCCAAACCTTCTGTTAGCCTTGTGGCTGCACTTTGCAACTGAGTCATAACCCACCAGGCTGTGTCCACCAGCAGGCTAGTAGGAGTCCTAGAAAAATACTAAATGGCTCCCAGTCCAGGTGTAAGTCTTGTATATGATCTAGCAAAGGTTTAGCTGATGCTTGGGCCTTCTCTGGAGAGAATACAAGAGTTTTCACACCAAGCAGTGGGAGCACGGGACTGCTCTGTGTACAGCAGAAAAGGCAGAGTCAAAGGCAAGAAGCACAAGACAGGCACATTTATCGGTAAGGGCGTGTTCATTAAGGAAACAATTCTGCTCTGGAACACCCACAACAATTACAAAGATGAAAAGGTTAGACCGTTGGTGTGCTGAGATAGATTGATGAGCATGTTGTCTTTGAAAGAGGAGCTGTTTTGTGTTCTCTGTTTATTCACAGACTACCCCAATGAGTCCTTCCTCGAACTTGGGCTGCTGTCCCTAGGAGAGGGCAACAAGCGTTGGGAATGCTGGTTGTGTGGAAACAACTTGGTTTGTTACACCCAATAGTTACACACTTGTAATTAAACCATAAATAGAAAGTATACATGCAAACATAGCAGCCACATGGTCAAGCCATTTTCAAAACCAGTCACTTAGACTAAGATTAATTTTAACAGTGTTCATAGGGATTTATAAGCACATCCAAAAAGCAAACTATTGTCCCTATTGTGCAAAACACTGAGCAAACATGATTAAAAAGTAAGGTATGCAATGAATAACATTAAACCTGACAGATTATAATAAAAACACGACCATTAAGTTAGAAGTAGGAATTGTTCATGTTTCACTGAATCATCCATTTTAATACTGCTGAACAAATTACATGCATCACTTATTACTCATATTAAGAAAATCATAAGAGGGCATAGAAGTGTTTTGTCCAAAACTTATTAAAGTCAAGGGACTGTTTATCAATGTGTGTCTGGAGCTGAAGCTGGAGTGTAAATTCATCACATAAAGTTAGTGGCCAAGTTAAAATTGTTAGGAATGTGGAGTTTAAAAGAATATTTGGAGGCTGATACAATTTTTTCAGCATCAACTTATGATTTCCAATTGATTTAAATGTGTGTGGATGTTAGAGACTGATTGAATGATAATTTATTTCAGGTGAAATTTAACAATCTTTAACATAAAAATTTGGAGAAAATTATATTCTTTTGTTTAAGCATCAGAAATAGAAGCTAAGCATTACAGAAGGGAACTTGACATGCACCAAATATATTTCAGTCTTCCAGTCAAGCACATGTTAAGATTACATGTATTGTAATCACATCAATCATACTTAGAAGTATAACCTAATGACAACCTTCATCCTTAAACTATCAGTTGCTGTGTCCTTTCTAACACTAGGGCTACTGTCCTGTCATCTCAAACTAATTTCCGATTCCTTTTATCTGTAAAAGGTTGTCTTTTAAAGCTGTCTTACTGCTTAGCTGTTCAGAAGGAGAATTTAGCCTGTTCTTTACATCTTGGCTACAGGGCCTGGGAGCACTTGGTGGGTAATGCGGGAAGATGGGGAAGTCTACTGTGTGCCTCAAGGGTGTCTGATTTTGGGTGAAAACAGCCAATAAACTGAGTAATGTTAATTGTTACATAATACTGTATACTGTCATTGGTGGTGATGGTAGAATTTGAACCCACAGCCCTGGAAAGACTGGATATCTTGTGGCACCATCTGTACTATTTTAGATTTGAGGATCTGAACCTTATTCCTCTTCAGCTGCCACACCAACAAAGAATGACCAGATCAGCGCAGCTGTAAAGGAATCAGAACTGGCTTTAACATGCAGCAATCCAACACCTTGTACCATCTTCCCTGCCCAGAAAGACTGTTCTAACACATGGATCTCAGCATCATGGACTAAATGAACTCAATGGACTTTAGAGGGATGGTCCATAGACTAAGGGAATGATATCTGTGTATTTATATAAAGGACAGGAGAGGTGACAATGTATTGGAAAATGTAGCATGATGTAAATGGTATGGAATAAAGGGTGCATACTGTCCTGGTTTTGCCTGCGATGGAGCTGGTTTTCTTCTTGGTAGCTAGTACAGTGCTATGTTTTGGCTCTGATTTGAGAACAATGTTGATAACACAGTGATGGTTTTAGTTGTTGCTGGGTAATGTTTGTACTAAATCAAGAACTTTTCAGTTTCTCAGGCCCTACCAGTGAGAAGGCTGGAGCAGCACAAGAAATTTGGGGACACACAGCCAGGGCAGCTGACCTGAACTAGCCAAAGAGGTATTCCATACCATGGGGGGTCATGCTTGGTATAGAAACTTGGGGGGCTTGTTGGGGCCTGCCGATCACTGCTCGGGGACTGGCTGGGCATCAGTCAGCGGGTGGTGAGCAGTTGTACTGTGCATCACTTGGTTTCCCTGCTCCCTTTTCCTTTGGATTTTATGCTTTCCCCCACCTATTATAAATGTTACTATTATTACTGTTATTGGTTTTTTTTCCTTTTTATTCAGTTTAAATCATTAAATTGACCTTATCTCAACCTGCGAGTTTTACATTCCTTTCTGATTCTCCTCCCCACCCCTCTGGGTTGGGGGAGTGAGCAAGCAGCTGCACGGTGCTTGGTTGCCGGCCGGGGTTAAACCATGACAGGCTAAACCAGACAGACACTTAGACATCAGAAAAGTCACTTTTTACCCAGTTTCAAAGAATAATTTGAATGGCTTAAAGGGTACTAGAAAAGTGTATGTTTTACAGTAACAAAAAAAAAAAAAGAAAAAGCTTGCTTTCTGCTGGGTGAGATGTCCTAGAGACATAGGATATTAGAATTTTAATTAATTTACAATTTTTCCCTTATTTTAAACTGACATCTCTGAGACACGGCTCATCATCTTAACGCATGGGTCAAGTACAATGGTGACCCAAAAGTTGACTGGGCAGCTTTAGCTGATCCCTTTCAGACACAGAAAGGCTGTGCCTCTCTGGAAACACAGAAAGTGTGGCCTGCAGCTACAATCTATCATCATTCTACAGAGGTGTTCAAAGTAAGAGATCCACGCCCAGTTGCCTAGTTGCAACTGAGCTCTTGTTATTGCCCTGACTGCAAAATTCAATAAAAGAATAGCATTTAAAAATGGATTCTTGTATCTCAGAGTACAGATAATTTTGCTCATGGAGAAGGTCTATTTATGGACAGTAAATTATTAACTAGTACATTTTCATACGTTTGAAACACTAGCTCACTTTCTTCCAGCTATGGTTTGTACCAACAACATCTGAGTTCTCAAGGTGCCAATCCGAATCATCATGTGCCTACCTGCCTGATTTGCATGTACAATCAGATGATTAACAGTGCATTTGGCTTGCTGTCCTAAATGACTTTTGTTTGCTAAATGCTCAGATAACTTTGAATGCAGAAATTATGTTTGCAATAGAGAAGCCTGGCTTTTGCGACATATTGGTCTTTATTATACATGTTTTCAGGTGAACTTAATTTTCTGTATGGGAACAAACAGTCCAGAAACAACAACTATGTTGTGTTTTCAATGAATGGTAATGCAGGTGACAATTTCTAAAGATAGTATTTCTGTCACAGAGCTCTTCCTGAGCACAGAAATATAAGGCACTGAAAGTTGTAAGCTTGCCTAAAGCAATATTTTGCAGAGACCTGTATTACCTATGCTTCTCCCAGGCTTGCCTAAGTATATGCATTGTGGCCTCTGGGTAGAGACTGCTTTTTAATTTTGAAGCTAGTTGTACCATTATGAGATACTAGAAGCAAAGGAGACAATTTTATATGCAAAAATAATAAAATAATTGATCTAGAAGGGACTAAAAGTCTACTTTCTAACTTGTGCTAGTTTGCCATAATGAAAAGTATTTCTCTGCCAGTGAGAAATCACTTTCACTAACACCCAGCAAAGGAAGAACAGATAAAAATACAACATGTGCATAAGAAAAAAAATCTTATTCCACATGCCATCCTGAAATGAATTCTCTCTCTTGGTGAGAGTGGGAATCAAGAATTGATTTAAATAGATAGGCATTTATGAAAATCTGCTAGCCAAACAGCCCAGGTGTGGTATTATCTCAAATCCACATAGGTGGCTAGTGGCTTTTCCATCAACCTTGAGTTTTCACTTGCTATGACAATACCAGCAGCAGCTGATACATGAAAACGTCTACTCCTCCTCCTCCTCCCATCTGTACCACTGTGTGCCTTAGAGGGATGGACTTGGGGCACCAGAATACTTTTCCTGCTGAAAAAGGGATTTTGCTAATGTCCTAAATTACTTAGTGATATCTGTCATTTTCAAGAACATCATACTGGAAGTTAAATGTATGGGGTTTTTTGTTGTTGTTGTCTGTGATTTGGTTTGGTTGTTGTTTTGTTTTTTTTTTTTTTTTTAAATAAAATTGCTGTAGTTGTTCTTCTGGGATTTTTTCCTGTCTTCTAGAGACAGATTAATTTTGAGGTTAGCCGTACTATCATGAGATGTTAGCAGCAAAGGAAGCAAGCCTTGAAATGTCTCAATACATCAGTAGTTTGGAAGACAGACATGAAAAACAGCAAACCCTGAGGCACACACAGTCAGCTCACAGTTTCCTGTGCTCTGTAGGATGTTGGTTGGTACCTACTTTCTCCATAGCAAGGCAAGGAAGAAGCATTTAAAAGAACATAGGACTTTTTAAAGAATTTGAACCTCTAAGCCTGACCTTTATATAGGCCAATATTTAGGTTACATAAGGACAGATTTTATACACGTCCCAGTTATTGGAGAGAATAACTTGAGAACTTGGCCTAATCTTCCCTCATTCTTCATGTGCCCAGTTTTTTTTTCCTTAGCCAAAAACCCCCAAAATAACACCACTGACCCTTTCTGGGAAAATAATGGATGTGGTTTTTTTAGGAAATCATTTCAGTTCCAATAGTAAGAACCATCTGTCTCACAAAGGTTTGTTTGATTTCAGACATACTGTGTAACAGTGAACATTGTTACAGAAAAAAATATAAATTATATGCTGCTGTGGGAGCTTTAAAAACTCTGGGCAAAATTCTTTGCTGCTATAAATGGGTGCAGTTTCACCCCATTACTCTGGCAGAAAATGTAGCCTACTGCGTTTCTGATGTCATCAACCACTTAAAGAAAAATCAGGCTAACTTTTAAGCCACTGCCTGTATCATCTGCAATAAATATTGCACTCTGGGCTGGTAATTACCATACTTTTTTCTTGTTTTATTGTCCATATAGGACTATACTTTCCAGACAAGATGGAAACAGGGTAACTGTAAATTGTAGCAAGCAGAGAATTTGATTTTGTACTGTAGTTTTGGAGGGTTTATGAGGTTATCACAGGAGAATCACGAGTAAGTGTAAGAAACACAACATAAGAGGTATTATACCAAATTACGGTTAATTTAAACTCCCAGAGATGCATTAACATGTTGAAGTCAATGGTGACTCCATTCAGAAAAGATGTCCTAGATCTCTCAGAGGTATGCATCCATACTTACTCATAACCCTCCGTCCTAAAGAAAGGAATAATGCAAACAAAAACTTGGTATGATCAGTCAGTCCAAACAGGAAATTTCATGTATTGGTTATCTACCCTATTCATGATCCTACTAATTATTACTCAGAATTGGACAAATTATTATCATTGCATTTTTCTAATGCAGACTAAGAATGTAACACATTTCAGCCATTGCAAGACATTACTGTTCTCAAACGTGGGAGTGTGGTATCATTCTTTTCATCTGGTTGTATCTGGCTGATGGGAATATAGATACAGTTGGAAGCATCATAACATTTACATCACAAAGGGGACTTCAAGTCTGATCTTAGGGTTGTCCTCCCGCAGCCTTGGAGGTTAATGGTGGAGCAGATATCCACCTGCAGTCCTTGGAGGACCCCACACTGGAGCAGGTGGATGTCTGAAGGAGGCTGTGAGCCCACGGGAAGCCTGTGCTGGGGCAGGCTCCTGGCAGGACCTTGGAAAGAGGAGCCCAGGCCGGAGCAGGTTTGCTGGTGGGACTTGTGACCCCAGGGGGGACCCGTGCTGGAGCAATCTGTTCCTGAAGGACTGCACTGTGTGGGAGGGACTCAGGCTGGAGCAGTTTGTGAACTGCAGCCCGTGGGAAGGATTCACGTTGGAGAAATTCATGAAGGACTGTCTCCCATGGGAGGGACCTGATGCTGGGGCAGGGGATGAGTGTGAGGAGCCCTCCCCTTGAGGAGGAAGGAGCAGCACAGACAACGTGTGATGAACTGATCCCAACCCCCATTTCCCAGCCCCCTGAGCTGCTGGCTGGGGGGAGGCAGAGAAAATCAGGAGTGAAGTTAAGCCTGGGAAGAAGGGAGGGGTGAGGGCAAGGTGGTTTTAAGGTTTCATTTTATTTCTCATTATTTTACTCTGATTTGATTGATAATAAATTAAACTAATTTTTTCCCAGTTGGAGTCTGTTTTGCCCATGATGGTAATTGCTGACTGATCTCCCTGTCCTTATCTTGACCCACCAGCCTTTTGTTACACTTTTCCCTGTCCAGCTGAGGAGGGGAGTGATAGAACAGCTTAGGTGGGCGCCTGGCATCCAGCCAGGGTCAACCCACCACAGACCTCCACAAATACCAGCTAAAGCAGCACACAGACAAGTCGTTCACCATGAGGACTGGCTGAGGAGATCAGCAACCCAAGAAGCAGCATCTTAACTCCAGCCAGCCAGCAAAGCTGGAAAGCTTCTGGGCACCAACACAGATGCCAGCTAGCAGAAGAGGCTAGGGAGAGTGTCTGTGTTTGGAAAACCACAAACATTTGGTGCCTGGTCTTGAAAAGGATCATTCAACTGTAACAAACCATTGATATCTAGCTCTTTTGTAATGCCAATTGGCTCTGGGCAGAACTGCCAAGCAGAAGTAGGCTTCCACTCCAACTCTTACAGAGCCTGCCGTCTGCCATCCATCAGGGAGGGAAGGGAACAAAGCATGGGCAAGACTGCAAGCCAGCCCTTGGCTGGCAGGGAAAGCTGGTGACAGCCAGCCTGCCCTGTGGCAGCACTGTGCTCATGAGGGCAGTAAGCTTTCGTTTGGCTCCCCCGATTAAAACACAGCATTATCCCTCTGCATCAGCTCCTGGTTCATCAGTCATCTCAATTTCAATGACAGTTTGGCATCATCTCTCAGCCAGGCATAATGTAATAGATTCCCACTTTCAGAAAAAAATTAGCCTCATTGTGAAAACAATTGAATAAAGTCCTCTCCAGCTTCTCCATAAATCCAGCGTCCTAAACTGAAACTGTACTCATGACATCATGCCTATCTCTCTGTATTGAATATTTTCCTTATGGAAGCAGGAGCTGGAAGATAAGCGAGGATAAGAACGAAAAAGCAGATTCAGTAACCTTTTCTCAGCAGTGATTCCTACCCCAGCCACTACTCCTGCTACTCTCAGCTGGGTTTAGACTACAGTGTTCCTCTCTCCTCCCATCTCAGATTAAAAATCATAAGGCTGAAGAGAAGAATCAGACTGTGTTCACTCCCCAACTGTTTTCATATTTTCTGAAAAATCCTTTTCCTGAACTGGAGCAAAAGGCCAAATTTTCCCCTGTGGAAGCACAAAGAAACAATTCACTCACAGAACACAATTTGTTGTCACAACATCAGTAAGTGTTGTCAAGGCTCTTTGAATCCACCTGCTAGAGACAATGCTTTGAATCACAGTACCAGCATTCATCTTCCTTGGTTGTGTCTGAATGTGTTTGTTGTAATTTTTCTGGCAGTACTCACTGGTGCGGTACGCATCCCTGCTCTTGCAAGGGAAGTTTACACGTCTTTCTGGCTCTAGACAGATGTTTCACATGAAGAATTGAAGTCTTTCTTTCCTTCTGTCTTTTGTTCTCCTTCCCCTTTCATGTTTCTGCTATTACTATTATTATTATTGCCAGTATTAGTATTAATTAAGTCTGAGGCTGGAGTTCAGGTGAAAGAACCAGTGTATGTGCTAGAGTTAGCAGCTCTACTTCATACCAGAGAGCAATGTGCTGTGCTGTGCAGAACTGGCTTTGCCTACCTTATGCCTTGGCAGATTAGATTGCTCCAAATGCTCATGAGGTGTAGACACTATTTGAGCCTCAACTAGGTGTCAAAGGAAGTAGTTTTAATAAATCTTAATGTTTTAATGAGCATATAGCCACCTTCCTCTTTGTTGCTAAAGATTAACAGTTTCCTTTAATGAAAGAAGGTTTAGGCAATGCAGTAAATCCAGATCAATTTGATCAGCTGTATGATGCCAACTGACTGAAAAAAGCAAGCGTGAAGGAAACAATGCAATTTTAAAAACAGTGAGAAAAATTAACTGACAACGCCATGATGCCTACCACAGTAGGTTCTCACTGAGGACCAGGGCTCATAAGCATTTGCATTAAGACAGTGAGAAGTTTAAACACCTGGGTGCTTTCTGTACTCTCCTTACAACGATGCATTAAGTCTAAATTCTTTTTCTGTCCTATTCACTGAACCAGCCCTTGGCAAAAAACCAAAATCCCATACATTTTCAGTTTTCAGTAATTCACTAGTGGAGTAAACATTAATAGGACAATTATGTAGCTGCAGTGAATTGTTACTTATAGTTGGCAGGATTTTAAGGGTCAAGAGAATGATTAATTTTGTAAGCTGAATCTTGTAACAGAAAGAAGATACGCGTAGTGAAGATTCAGGGTGCTGGAGGACAAAGACAGGGAACTGGAGCATTCCACATCTGTTGTTGGCACTGTGGAACGCAAAACCTACAGCAATATTTTACACTGCAAACTTTACAAAGGCATCCAGTTAGATAGATTTGGACTGGATGTGTTTGGGTGAGGGAAAGCTCCACACGAAAAGCATGCTTTCCAATCCTATATTTTAAGGGTGGCTATGATTTGCTTCTGTGCAGAGAGATCAATGAGAATTATCTTCTGGTTTTGAGTACTCTGTGCATCTATGTAGACATGAACATTTGGATCAGCAGTGCTTGTTTGAAGTGAGTCGCTTGCTTACTTCACTTACTGTGCATGGTCCTGGAGCAGGTGAGCAGCTCTGCTTCTGAACGAAACAACTCAGAGGATGTGCTCCAGCTGCCCACATAGTACATCTCAGCCATTGGCATGAGTCTGGGTTACTGGAGTGGAATAGGATTAGCTTGAAGTAAACCCCTCAAATGTGTACAGATGTGCAAATCTGGTCCCTGACAGCAACTGTTTCTTTCTAAAGATCTGCTTTATCAGACAGCACTGCTTGTGAATGTGCATAGATCCTCACAGATCTTCTGGGATAACTTTCAATCTTTAACCACTATTATCTTCCTTCCATATATCCCGGTCTTCATAACTAACATAACTGTGGCACTCCAGCAGCCCTATAGAAGATGACAGCACAGGGACAGAAGAAACAGGGACTAACCGAAGTGTCTAAAGTTGCGTAGCCTCTCCTTAAAAATCTGTGCCTTTGTGAGCAAGGATCCAGTTTCATGATGTTCAGTTACATGACATTGGCTCAGTTTTACCGTCAAAGACATTGTCAGTCTGCAAATGAAAGAGCCTGTAAAGCAAGACCCCCTAAGATTAAAAAAACGCAGAATCAGAGGGCTGATCTGGGAGTAGTCAGTAACTCAAAGTCTTCAGAGACGAATGCTAACATGAAAAGGTATAAGAACATGAGGAGAAAAGAAAGCAAAAAGAAAGCTGACTGAAAATAGCACCTTGGCAAAAATAAACATCAGCCTGTTCCAAGCAACAAAGTTCTCCCCTGATGTCTCCTTGAAGTTTACCTGTCCATCTAAGACTTGTCTGTAGTGCCTGTAGTGACAAGGTGGGGGTAACCCTGTGAATGTTTGACCTACTAGCATGTTAGTCCCAGCAATTTACTAAGTCTGTTAAACAATAAATATTTGTTGTGCACTCGCAAATTGTGTAAAAACCTGCTTTCAAGATGCACAAATAAAGCAGCTCAGAGAGCCAAGGGTTACATTTCCTATGATCTGAAACTGCTTTTAGGCCACCTCAAATCTAGAGCTATATCTGTTTCCTTTCTTGACAGTTTGCCCCAGGGACCCAATTAAACTTTTGAGAATGAGAGTTGGGTTCAAATTCTGCCTTACACATCACTTACAGACTTGGTAGCCAAGCTGTAGCTGCTGTATGTTCATATTTTTTTTTTCCAAGCTGATGCATGAGCGGAAAAAATCCACCTGGGTCCCTAATCCTAGGTTGAGTTTGTAAAATGCTTTTTTTTTTTTCCTTATAAATTGTACAAATTAGGTTTGCAGTTATCATGTAACTATGATCATGGAAAAGTTTAAAGATGGGAGTTGCATTCATTATTATCTAGTTAAAATAATTGTTCTATCTCACTGTATTTCTTTCAGGGACTGAGCTGGGTCTATAGACATATCAAAGCCCACAGCATTCTTTCCACAGTGTCAGAAGCTGAGGGAATGTGTCCCAAAAACAAAGAATTGATCCTTGTACTTAAAATGATCTAGAGTGAGACTCAGTAAATTATACTGCAACATTTCCTTCAATGCTTCAGCTATCTTAATATGATGCAAACTGTACATACTATGAAGCCAACACAAATTATGTTAAAATAAATCAGATCTGGTAGAGTGCTTCTTAGCTTCATGTGGGAACTGAAAGATTTTCCTTTAATTGTTATGGTAATTTGCCAAAGACACTGTTTACTACAAGGTGACCATTTGACAGAGCGAGCTTAAGAGTGCCAGAAACCCCACCCCACACTCACAGAAGGTCAACAGCTTTAAGCTCCCTCTTCCTTTCCAGCAGTTTCATTTCTAACTTCATAAATGTTCTTCTCCTGGCAGTTTTATAGAAAATTTCATAAAGCACCAGTTCCTCACAAGATACTTCTGCAAATTCAGGGAGGGTGAAACTCCTTCCTGAAGCATTTGAAGTGGGAGAGAGCCCTGAGACTACTCCATCACTCAGCAGGAGCATTATGGAAAGCTCCCTCTGCCTGAAAACCTGCCATCCCATGGAGGGGAGTCAGCTCTCAGCAGGATGGTGCTGCCTGGCTCCAGCACTACAGAGGCTTGAAGTCCACAGTCCAAGAGAAGATGTTTCCACACTGTTTTAGGAGGGTGAGAGAGGGCAAAGATCCACAGTTTTCACCCTGCTGGCCTGAAACATATGTGGAATCCATCAGGAAGTTAATGCAGCATAAATATCATATGGTCAGGGTTCATCTATCATCATCTTTTAATGGCAGACAGCAAAGCAAGCAGCACAGATGGCTGCATTTACAGCCACATTCAGTTAAAATACAAAACCCACCTCCTGACTTTTTTGAGTGCTAAAGATAAAAGAAGTGATTTACATTTCCCACTGTCACACACAGCGCGCACTTGTGACAATGCAGTCACCTGGCATCGTGTTTAACGAGGCTTAAGCAGCACATGGTCTTCAGCACCAGTACCAAAACGGGTCTCACGTTTTACTTCTCCAGTAAAGAGTTTGAATATCTATGGTTTAAGCAGAGTATGACACGCAACAGGACTCGGTCCACACCATTTTTTCTACTGGGCAAACTTGCTGCCCTACAGCTGGAATCCATTTGAAAGCTTAAAGCCAGCCTTCACCTCATGTACATTTATGCCCTCCATGTAGTGTCAATGAAGAGCTGAAGATGAATTTTGACTGTTTGGTATATTTACTATGAGGGATGGGAACAGAGGAGTTTCACTGGCTATTTGGCAAGATTACTTATTTAACTCCAGGAACAGTATTTCTGCCTATTGACTAAGCTGGAACCGCATCATCTCACATTGCGTTATTCTGATGTTTTTTCCCCCCCATCAGATCTGAAGTCCTACACAACCCCTTAGAAGGAGAAAACAGAGTAAGAAGCTTATGTGATTAATAAGTAACTAAAGGCAGGAAACATAATTAATGTCAATCAGCATGAATTCTTAGCATCCAGAACCTGTCAAATCTGATACTTTTTTTCTGAGAGCACAAATGTAGTTGGTGAATGCAATAGTGTCAACGAAACTTAGATTTCTGTACAGTGTATGGGCAAGTTAGCATACTTATTCTTCAAATAAGGAGAAGAACTGAAGCTGGAGTGCCTGCGAAATGGATTTAGAAGGGACAAGACAGATGGCATGGAAAATTAATTCTGAAAGGGAAGTCGTCATCAAATGTCTGCCCCAAGTGGTCTCCTATCCTTTCTTTAATGAAATCATTGAAACTGAAGACATGCTCTATCAGATTTAAGTTATATTAAGCTGTCCTCTCTTCCTCAGTGTAATGGATTAGACAATCTGCCACAAATTTTATACTCCTAACAAAATGTTGTGGAAAGCAACAGGTTGGCAAATCACTGAAAGTGTAGTGCTATTAGAACAAAATGAGAATGCCTGCCACTTGCCAGGCTATTCTGTGAGACCACACAACAAATTCTCTGGCATCCCTGCCACCCTGGCACTTTTCAGCTGTGGATGCAGTTTACAGCACTGATGCATGATAAGAGATTTCTCTTCAGACCCTGCTGCTGCCCCAAATTTACTGTCATATTTGGCTATTATTGATTTATCTTTCTCTGTGCCAGTATTCAGTACTCAAACATAAGATATTTTTTTTTTAAGGAGAAATGTCAATGGCAAATTTCCCAGTCACTGATGATTGTAAATTGCAAGCTTCTTTATCTTTGTTATACTGTTTTATAGTCCTGGTCTCTAACTTTTACACCCACCTCTGCTGCAAGAGTCCCTAAAGGATTTTGCCATTATTTTATGATTCCAAAAGAATCATATTTAGCAAAAACATATGTTTGCAAGTGGAAATCAGCTCTTTGCATCTTTCATATCTACTAGACTTGATGCAGATTTTTTAAAGCAAGTAACAATAGGGATCCTTCTCTTGAGATAAATAAGATTTTTTTTATTTTTATTTTTTACTAAGCAGACAGATTAGCCCTAAAATATCCATATGAACAATTGAGGAGTTCTGCATTATTTCCTCAGTCTTTCCAGAAATGAAAAAGATGAAAGAAGAACAGAGCTAGGGAGGTGTAAATCAGCTATTTGCACAATTTGTCTTGAAATAACCATATTGGCAAATCAGAAAAAATATAAATGAAAGAAATTGCATTGCACCAAAGAAGATTTTTAGATGAAAGAAGAGACAGATTTGAGTCAGCTGCTTTGAGCAGAATTCATTAACTTTTTAATTCTTTGGTGGTTTTTTGGTGTTTTTGTTTGGGTTTTTTTTGTTGTGTGGTTTTTTTTTGGGTTTTTTTTTTTTTTGAGTAACAGAAATATTGATTAATGGCAATTTTGGGGAACAAAGCTGACCAGTTCCACAGACAATGTCTCTTCTACACGATTTTCAGATTAGTTTAGCTTAGAAATTGTGGTGAAAGAAATTCTAGGGAACTAGCGTGTGCTGCATATAACAGTGAAAATGTTTCACGTAGTCTTATTTTTTTACCGGAATTAATCAAGTGATTCATTTGCCTTGGAAAACTGCATTTTAAAAATGCAGACCCCAGGTATTCCTCTAGATCTTGAGAAGAACCTGTAAGAAATG
Source organism: Falco naumanni (assembly GCF_017639655.2). Taxonomy (NCBI): domain Eukaryota; kingdom Metazoa; phylum Chordata; class Aves; order Falconiformes; family Falconidae; genus Falco; species Falco naumanni. Next base: position 37,457,842 of record NC_054060.1, read on the forward strand.
TATAATCTACCAAAAGAGTTTGCAAGCAGTGAAATCCAGCACATGCATTTGGGTCATTTATATAGATCTCTCAGGGGGATAGAGGTGATGCAAAATACTAGAACTTTATATCTAAAAAGCTTAAAAGGGATCATTTTAACTCCACCAAACACAAATAAAATAATATTACTGGTGTCTAATCCACACAGAGAAGCACAGTGCCAGATCATTAGCATTTCATTTAGTGAAAGTACTGTCTAAATCTGCAGACCCTCTGGAGAAATCCATCTGTTCTTATTAATCAGGGCATCTGTTTTGGCAACCAGCTATTAACAAGAATTCTGTAGTCTGGATAGAAAATCCAAAAGTAATTTCTTTATGAATGTGATATGAGGTACCTTGTTTCAGATTCAGCAGATTTATTTATTTTTTTAATTCTTTCTCTTCTTTCTTTTCCCCTTGCCCTGTGAAATACACACCTGCAAGTGCTTTACTGAATCAGTGCCTAATCTATCTTCATCATAGTGAAAGCATACAGATTCCATCTGGGTGATGAGAAGATAGATGTTTAAGCATCCTTCATCAGATGCATCAGCCTTGACTAATTGATCTCTGCCTTCATCATCCATGAACACACTCACACTTTTGCTGGCAAGGGGCTGAAATGTATTCTCTGCTGCTGTGCTGAGAGGGAGAATTTGTAAGATTTCTAAAGCATTCCTTAAAGTCCAGTGGCTATAATGCCACAAAATATTATTTTGTTCTGCATTTCATTGAGACAAACTGAATCTGACACACTAAAATAGTGACAGCGGGAAACAAATAGTTGTGGGTTTGGTTTTTGTTTGGGTTTTGTTGTTTTTGTTTTTGTTTTGGTGTGTGTGTTTGGGTTTTTTGTTTTGGTTTTTTTTTTGTTTGATTTTTGGGTTTGTTTGTTGTTTTTTTTTAAGGTGGGATATTATTCAAAATGTTCTGAGATTAAACAGGATATAACTTTAAAGAAACAAGTAGATCATTGTGTGATTTGTACATCATGATGTACATGAACAAATTTCCAGCCACTTGTCTTAAGGTTTTGTGAGAAGAAATTTTTTGCTGGTAATAAAACCTTCTACTTTAATTTTATTAAATTTAAAATGGTCATTATCACAGGTATGTGCAAATTGCAGTAATATCCCCTTTCCATCTTTCCAGCAATAAAACCAGAGAAAAAAAAATCTGCAAAGCATAGTCTCTGCTTTCCTAAGAAATGTGAATTACTCACAGAGTAAAAAGAGCTGATGCATTAAATTGAATTATGAAACTGTTTCCTCTGTCTCCAATTATTCTTTTCTGATTTGTTATCCCAGTGAAAAGAGTATTCTTATTAGTAGAATCAACTTCACTATGAAGTAAAGCACGGTTTAGTGACCTGCATACGTGGCTGGGAATGCGGAACTCAAGTTCTAATTCTGGTGTTGAAACTAATAACTCTGGTGGCCCTAGGCAATGTGTTCTGGCCTCAGATCAACACTCCAGCCCTATTCAGCAAAGCGTTTAAGTACAAGTGTAGGTACATAAGATTCTCCAGGATTTAAGCAACTGGTTAACAGCTTTGATGCACTGCAAGCTATTTGTCATTTATTATTGAACCTTTGGGTAATAAAGGAGACATAGAAGCAATTAGATCTCCAAGATGCTAGCTGAAGCCTGTGTTAGTTTTTGTAATAGGTGTAAGAGTATTTGACATACTAAAAATAAACATTGGACTTTAGACACAGAAATATGGTTGTTTAATATAAAAGAGAAAGAAATGATCCAGAAGATGAGAGCTCTCAAATCTGTCATTTGTCTTGTCCTTGCTGAGCCAGAGAGATTGCAAATATGATAATGACTACTAAAGAATTTATTAATGCACACCTGACATTATTGAAAGTATTAAACTTTATCATGAAGTTTTTGATATAAAGAAACACAGTATTTCCTAGAATAACATAAAAAGCTTTCATGTGACTCTTTAGAAGGACAAACTCATTAAAAAACAAGTCTATCTTTGTCTAACAGTCAACAAAAGTAGCTTGATCTCTACAAAGTGAGAGCAGTAACAGCTACTGAAGTCAGTGGAAGCTGTCATTCTGCACTGTGCTCACTCAGACCCTATATTTGTCCTTGCTTCCCTTTCTATAGAGACAATACCTATTCACCTATCTGGGATGACTGACACCAAAACCAACTATCTGAGACTGAACAGTGAGATGCCAGGGTACATTAAAAGCCTGCCAGTTCAGTAGACTGAAAAAAATATTAAAAGTGTTTGCTTCTTTAAAAAAAAAATCTCATTATTAACACTTCACGTTTTAATGGGAACCGTCACAGTAGGAACTGAAATAACATCTGAATACATTTGATTTGAGGCAAAAGAATCACAGCAATATAACTTTAAGAAAAGAGACTTTAATGAAAAATGATTTTGCCCAATAAGTCATTACAGAATTCTAGTTGTGAAAATAAACAGGTCTTCAAGATATCATAAAAAGGGACCTAACATCTGCAGAATGCATACTCCATTTACAGGCTAAATATACTCTAAGGCTGTCATTTTCCACATGTATCTGATTATGTCCACAAAAGCAGTCAGAAATTCAAAGGCCGGCAGAAGTTAAGAGTGAAAAATTAAATAGTCCTTCACCATTCGACTGAGGAGAGTCCACGGGTGGTTCCTAGGACTAGCTCTATTCCTTGCAAGGGATAGAAAAGTCACAACCAGACTGAAAATTAGTCATGTTGACTGACAATGATCCTCTTAAGGATTCTTTAACAGGGAAAGGGTATTAGGGCTGTGGTAGTTTAACCCTGGCTGGTAATTAAGCACCACGCAGCCACTCGCTCGCTCCCCCTCACCCAGAGGGATGGGGAGGAGAATTGGAAAGGAATGTAAAACTCAGGGGTTGAGATAAGAACAGAAATTTAATAAGTAAAGCAAAAGCCACACACGCAAGCAAAACAAAACAAGGAATTCATTCACCACTTCCCATCGACAGGCAGAGGTTCAGCCATTCCCAGGAAAGCTGGGCTCCATCATGTGGAACAGTTACTTGGGAAGACAAACTTCATAACACCAACTCTCCCCCCCTTCTGTTTTCTTCCCCCAGTTTATACACTGAGCACGACATTCTGTGGTATGGAATATCCCTTTGGCTATTCAGGTCAGCTGCCCTGGCTGTGTCCCCCCCAGTTTCCCGTGCCCCTCCAGCCCTCTCACTGGTGGAGCCCACAGAACTGAAAAGTCCTTGACTTAGTGCAAGCACTACCCAGTAACTACCAAACCCATCGGTGTGCCATCAACACTGTTCTCACACCAAATCCAAAACACAGCACTGCACCAGCTACTAAGGAGAAAATTAACTCCATTGCAGCTGAAACCAGGATAAGGGTATACTAATGGCTGTTGTAAGACATGAAAAATATGTTTTCCAGATTATTCTTAGAGACAAATTTGGAGTTTAGGAGTGGTAGGAGATCATGAGGGATGATACAAAGGAATTTAGCCTTGACAAAGGGTATGGTTTTGGCCTTTTTTGTGCTGTGCTAGCTCCCACATAGGTTCTGTTACGTGCTTTTACATTATGGATTTCCCCCCCAGTAGTGCAGGATAGGGAAAGAGCATGGTATAAAGAGGTTTTGGATCCTAATGAGCAGAAACACTGTGAAAATGCTACTTGATTACTTTGGATAAGGGTAAGAAATTCCTTTAGACCCCAATGGAAGATACGCATGTACTGTACCACAGGACACGTGAAGTGGCAGCAGTCAGCAAGGAGGCTGCTGTTGTCACCCTTCTATCTATATAAAGGCCTTACCAACATCCCTGACTAGAACAGAAAACAATAAACCCCACAACTTTACTGATCAGATGGCAATCTCTTTTCTCAAACTAATGTAACCATTTGCAGTCTTTACCTGAAAGGTTAGGAGGAAAACAAAATAATTGCAAATACATACAATATACTCCTTTATGAACCTATTAAACAATGATGAGAAAGTATCGATTTTTTCTGTATTGCTATACCTTTCCTATGAGGCAGAGTGGCTGGAAAGATCAAAGAAAGTATGTTAAAGAGAAAGAAAATCTGTCCAGAGAAAATAACATCTTAGCATTATGGTTCTTAAGTACCAAAAATCTCCATTCAATGTACAGCTATTAAAACATATTCAGACACCACACTGCTAATTTCAGACCGGTTTTCATGATTGCAAATACAAGTTGTTGGAGTAGAAATATTTTTCTGCCATACATTTACTTGAAAGTAACTTTCAGCAATGTCTAGTGTGAGTTAACATGCTAAAACTGATAATGGAATTTTAAGGGAAAAGATTCATCATAGTTATACAGTGTTCGAGTTAAACAGGTAATACTCTCCCTTTGCTGAAGTTAATGAAAGTGCTATTGACTTCACCAGGCCCAGGTTTAATTTAATGAGGCTTTAGATCAGCTTTAACCCTTTATTAGGTGCATCTACACTTTTAATCTCTCATTGTTTCTGAAATCTTAGGAAAGGGTGAGAGTGCCTTCATGCAATGACTCCTTGACTAGATCTTTCATAAAGACTCCCTGAATCTTCTGGAAATTTGTTTAAAATGTAAAATGCTATAAAGTGCATTTATAGAAAATGCTTTGTCTTGAAAATCCATAAAACTGGACAAGAAAACATAAGGCGTTTCCATTTTCAAAACCCTTGATAGTTATTCAACTTTCTCCTGCAAGATTACTCCCTTCTTAAGGGAGAAGTTTTTTTGGTATTTTGTGTTTTTTTTTTTTTTTTTTTTTTTTTTTTTTTTTTTGTGGTTGTTACTGTTTTGCCGTTGGGTTTTTTTTCCCCTCACAAACTTCATTGACCTGTAACAGTATTGGTGCCTTTCTGAATTGCTGTCACAGTGTGCTGAGCTGCAAGGTGCAGCCTCATTCTGCATCCTCTCGCTGTTCTGGATCACTTACCTCTGAGCTTAGAGTTGCATATTCAAAGGCAAACTTCTGCATATATGATCATTCATAAAACCACAAGCCAGCAGAAAAATCATAAATGTTTCACCCAAGATAATGATGTGCAAGGTAATTTATTCCTATTCAACAGCTTATAAATCAATGTTACCTTCATACGGAAGTGAGCTGAGTAAAAGTGGCACATACATTAGTAATAAATTTTTAATGATGCAGTTTGTCTAGTGAAAATTATTTTCTCTGAGCAGAAGACAAGTTGACATAACAAGATCCAATATTATTTTCAACCATGATAATATCAACAGAGCTAAGAAACTTTTAACATTCCATAATTTTTATCAATCCATGCTGGATTGGTAAAAACTACACACTGAGATCTGAAATCTTTACTTCATGGGAACTAGCTATTTAGGACAAGGTAAAATGTAACCCAGGAGGCTTGCCCTGCACATATTTCTTGTAAAAGGCACTTATTTTCAGAACATCCTGTAAAATGCTAATTCTGCAACGTTCAATTGCAGCTTCTTAAGCCATGTGCATCCTTCTGTATCTTTACATTCGGCATGCTTTAATCATGTGTTAAGGGTCAAGCAAGGAGTATCCTGGTATCAGTGTAGCTGTTGCCCCACAAAAGATGGCCACTGAAAACAAAAGCCTGACGAAACAGAGACAACAACTGTTTGATAGGGATGGAAGCATCAATAGAAGTAGCTTATCTAAAATTAGAGCCAGATGCCTTGCCAAGCCCTAAATAACACTTTTTATTTTATGCAGTCATTGTTTACCAGATTTCATCTCTGCATGAATTATGAGTGTACGTCTGGTTCAGACTAAATGGTACCCAGAGCTAACAGAGCACACCCTTATTTACTTTCTCAGTGTCCATTTAAGTCCTGGTGTGATAGAGAAGTGCATTTATTTAAATGAATGATTTTAAAAGCAGTATTACTCAGAGTGCCCTTTGTTTTTCCTACCTGTCTATCCACCCTGTGTGCCCACCATTCTTAAGGAGGATTGGACACTTCAAGCTTTAAAACTCAACAAAAATCCATCAGTCTGGTGACATCTGTTGTATTCCATAAATGGAGCTGTTTTATGAGCTCTCCAACATTGCATCTGAAGCGATAACAACAATCCCACTTCCTCCTCTTTGTGCAGAAGCCAACGTTTGACGCATGTAGCTGGAAGGTAGATCTGTACTGTTTAAATAAAAATTATCCTAGTTAAGAATGTTTTGACTCAGATTCGCTGCCACTCCCCTCCTTCCCACATTGGCCAATACTATTGTCTTGAAACCAAAACTCTTAATGAGAAAGTGTTTGTTTCAGTGAAACTTTCATGAGGAAACTCAAAGAGATTGTGTAAGCCAAACAAACCTAAAACTCTCATCTCAGAAAACCCAGTTTACACAGGATTGTACCTCAGAATAGATTACAATGACCAATTTGTTCTCGACTTTTCTTTTGGTGGAATATCCACGACATCTGGGAGACTGCTGCTCTAGTGAGATGCCCCATATTCAGATTCAATTCTTTGCTTGTATGAGGCAGAGGAAATACTTGAACTTGGCTCATTCATATCTTAGAAAGCACTTTGGCCACCTCCAATGAATTGGAAGGTGCTGGGAGCTCCTTTCTGTTTCAGAAGGTGAAGGAATTTAGAACATTACAAACATCTAGTTTTATATTTGATCCAAAAAATAAAAGGAATTTGACAGGAATCTGAAGATGCAAGTGGAGTGAAAGGGAACACAGAATAGTAGAGTTTACAGTTCTGAACTCCAAAAAAGAGCACATTCATACAATAAGGGTAATGAGCTCCCACAGTAGACTTCGAGAGACTCTGGGGACTGTTGGTAGGGTCCCTTTGGAAAAAAATACTAAGGAAGAACAGGAAATCAGAAAAATTGGCAATTGCTGATAAACTAGAAAATGTATCAACAGGATGAAAAGAATTAAAAAGATAGTAAAGATAACCTTGCCCTTGTAATAGCAAATACAAACTGCAGAATATATCCAGTATAGATATATTATATATATCTAGATAGATAGATAGATATCCAGCAGGGCAGTATAGGAGGAAGGATCTTGGGTGGGGGAGTTACACTAGGTGACAAACCAAAATTTAATTCTAGACCACTAGACCCTCTACTGCAAAAGAGACAGTAGGACCATTTCAGATAAGGTATAAACTGTCTGAGGGTAGCTGCTGTTGGGAAGCGCCCACCTGGAAGGCTGAATCAGACACTACAATTTACCAGAAGAGATAACAAACTGGATAGAATCCAGTGGAGGGAAACATGAGGGCTTGAGGATTTCATAAACCCTGGACACCGAGGTAAGGATAAAAAGTGTTAAAAGGCAGTTATACAGGTTTAGATATTTGTCATCAGTTTTTTTGCAGCAGATTATGCATGATGAAAAAATTAAGTAAAGTACTGGCAGAGCTGTAATGTTTCTGGAGGTTTGATGAGCAAGATGAAAATATACTAAAGAGTGCCTCAGATGTATTTTATCCCACCATAAAGCTGAGAGCAGAGGGAACATCACCTAGAACTCCCCTCCACTTTTCCATGTCCGTGCCTTTACAGAATCACAGAATGGTCAGGGTTGTAAGGGACCTCTGGAGATTATCTAGTCCAGCCCCCTGCTAAAGCAGGTTCTCCAGAAGCAGGTTGCACAGGATTACATCCAGGTAGGTTTTGAATGTCTCCAGAAAAGGAGACTCCACAGCCTCTCTAGGCAGCCTGTCCCAGTGCTCTGTCACCCTCAAAGTAAAGAAGTTCTTTCTCATATTCAGATAGAACTTCTTGTGTTTCAGTTTGTGCCCATTGTCCTTTGTCTTGTCCCTGGGCAACATTGAAAAGAGCCTGGCCTCATCTTCTTGACACTTGCCCTTAAGATATTTGTATGCATTGGTAAGATTCACTCCCTGTCTTCTTCAGGCTAAAAAAGCCCAGCTGACAGGACTCCAGATGTGGCCTCACCAGGGCAAAGCAGAGGGAGAGGACCACCTTCCTCAATCTGCTGGCCATGTTCCTCCTAACACACTCCAGGATCCCACTGGCCCCTTGGCCGCCAGGGCACACTTCTGGCTCATGGGCATCTTGCTGTCCACCAGCACTCCTATGTCCTCCTCCACAGAGCTGCCTTCCAGCAGGTCAGCCCCAGCCTGTACTGGTGCATGGGGTTGTTCCTGCCTAGTTGCAGAACCTTACATGTCACCTTTGTTGAACTTCATCAGGTTCCTCTCTGCCCAACTCTTCCAGCCTGTTCAGGTCCCACTGAATGGCAGCACAACCTGCTGGTGAATCAGCCACTCCTCCCAGTTTTGTATCATCAGCAAACTTGCTAAGGGTACATTTTGTCCCTTCGTCTAGGTCATTGATGAATCGCCTTCATGTTTCTCTGGTTTTCTGCTGAGGTGGTGGTGGTTTGATGGTCAGCAGAAACGTTATCATATAAGGAGTTAACAAACCAGACTGAAGAATAGGAAGAAAAAGCATCAAAGTAATTCTTCACAGTTATGTTCATCACTTTTTAAAACAAGACTACTATGCTATTTTTAGCAAAGTTCCTAGAAACACAACATGCTGAATATTCATTATCCACAGTAAAAGCTACAAGATGGTAAGCAATATTGTCCAAGTCTTTCTTTTCTCCCACAAAATCGGTGAAGCTGTATATCAAGTACTTTGATTTGTTTGTAAAGTATTTTGCAATCAGAGGTGGCCAGACAACTTGCAGCAAAAGATAACTCACTCTCTCAAAAATAAAATTAATTTATTAATCATCCAAAGTATGTTTTCATTCAAGATCTAGCAGGTCGCATGTCTGGCAGGTTTCCGTATGACTCGCCTGCCACCTCAGCTGCCAAATTGGGAAGACCTGGTCAAAGACTCCATCAGGGCACCAAAGCTTCGTAACTTTCAGGAGGCGGGTGAGCCCAAACTGGAGGGCCACCAGGCACTGAACTTCCCTATGAAATTGATTTAAGTTCTCTCGTGCTGCTGAAAACTTTTGCCTTTATTTTCATGGGAAATGAAAAATTTCCATGAGAAATCACTGGAAATTTTCAAATTATCCACATGGAAATTGATTTGCTCATCTTTACATATCGTCTTGAACAACAGACATTACAGAGCAGGGACACAAGGGAAATAATAAGATAGTTGCTTAAGGGATCGGCACTCGTACTATGCAAAACACGAGGAAGTGATCCTCCTGTGACCACACAATTAAATGATAATGTACATGCACAGGCACCAAGCTGGCTTTCTGAGGCCATCCAGCATTTCCTAGGAAAGGAAGCTTCCCAGTGCTCTCCTAGTTGATAGTCTTTTAAAATAGATTGTGCATATATAGAACTGATTTGAGTTCACAGCAGCACATCTCATGACTCAGTGTGGCAAAAAGCCAGATGAAGATCACAGTCTTACTGACAGCCCCATTCTTCTCAGTCCTATTTCAGAGCATACAGCTACCTGAAATAGATTGCTTTGCATTAAAAATAGCCTGCTGTGTAACACCGCGTACCTTTGAAAACCTGCATCATTTGTAGAATCATAAGTAAAAGGTAGAATGGACTATCAGACGACCCAACCCATCTTTCTCTATAGTTATGGCACAATGGCATCAGTTCAGGTTAGCGGTGTGTACCAAATGGCTTTGGGTATCTTTATCTGCGATGCCTAAAAAGTCTCATTGCCAGTAAGATTGCTATCATGCATGAAATCTCACTAGTGAATAGCATAAGTATCATGGGAATTCAGCAGGAACAAGAGTCATCATTGTATTTTTAGGGATACCCAACATATGAAGACCTATATGCTGTGAACCTTCTGTAACTTGATCAAAGCTGCATATATGCTTCAAGTACTTAATGTATATTTTCCCCTCAGATCTACCAAAGCTACTTCATATTGCTTTGATTGTTTCTTGCTGATGTTTTCAAAACTTACCCCATTGCTTATTTTGGGGGAAAAACTGAACAAACCTTCAGATTGCCCAGTTTGCAATTCACCTCAGTCCTCCATGGGTCATGTCTATACCAGGAAATTCAAGCATTCCCAGGAACACCTACTTTTAAACTGCTGGAATGGTCCCAGATGCTTTTTGGCATGTTCTACACAAATATGCTTCAAAGATGCTCCTGGGAATGGCTGAGGAGTTAGCGCACACCTTTCTAGTAGGCAGCTGGCATGCAGTTACTCCTTTTTAGAGGGGTGAGTTAATTTACTAGCCTAAATGTAAGCCATTCTGTAATTGGCTTAAGTACTTGGGAATGCTCATGGCACACTTAGTTTACTGCTATAGGTACATCCCATCCATAGGGAACAAACCAAAAAAACAATCAAAGGGTCAAAATGTCCACCTGGCACCAAGAGAGTGGAACAACCAGAACTAGAGGGAAGTTACTATTCAGTCATGTTTTGTCAAACACACGCACACACACTCATATCCATGTCACACAAAGACTTAACTACTTAACCAGGGTATCTCCACTCTTCTGGTATAGCAGTCTTATGCCTGTTTTGCTGTTAATAACTAAAAGTTACATAACCTGTTCCTATTGCAGAAGTTATTCATCCCTGACTTTTGCAAAGGTCTTTTTTCTACTATTTGTTTAGGCACTGTTTTCATCTAAACTACAGAAGAATCTCCCAGATCAAACTCAGCTGGAGTCCAATTGTGTACAACGAAAGAGTCAGAAAATGCAAATAAATTCTCTGCTAGAAATACCTTACATGTGGTAACTGAAAAAAAACCCCAACAGAATAAAATGAAATGCAGGTGGTAGGTACCCCACAAATAACGTGAGTCAAGAGCTGTCATCTGTATTTCTTACTAGCTCTGTTACAGATTTTCTTGTATCCCAGGGAAGTCATTCAACATTCTTGGATTTGTATATAAGCACACTGATTCAGATGCCATTTAGGAAAAACTCTGGAGCGTGAAACCATTCACATTTTTAGATTACTTTGTCTTCTTCATGTGGAAACAGCCATAAAGAAGCAAAACATTATTTCAAAGTCTGAAACGGCTTTTGAATTCTGCTCAGCAATGTCTTGATATGCAAAAAGACAAGACATTAATGACAGGCAAATGCACTTGGCACTTCATGTGGCAAAATAGTAATGGCTACTTTATTAGAAAAAGATGCCAAAAGGTAAAAGAAAAATGCATGATATCAATTTGCATGCCTGTATTTGTACTGCCATCATGTTTTCAAATGAGAATAGTATCCCAAGTAAAGGTAAGTAGGCAGATTTAAATTTAACTTAGGCAGACAGAAGCAGAGAAGGTATATAGTTTGAAAACAACTTCTCCCCGCCCCCCGCCCCCCAAAAAAAAAAAACAACCCACCACCACAAACCACCAAACCCACAACAAAACAACCAACCTCAATTCCGTTTGTAAATACCTGAGTCACATAAAGCAGAGATTTCTTAATATGTATAAACCAAGAGAAAGACAGTGGTCAGGGAAAGATGCATTTCCTTTTGTCTTCCAAAAAGCTGCTGTATTTTGAGCCATTATTCATCGCAGTCCCTAACAGCTACATACACTATATTTTAAATTCGTTGCCTCTAAGAATTTCATACAGCAAGAAAAGCATCTGCCTCCTATCAAACTTCAGATGAATGGGCTGTGAGGTGTAAAGCAGATTTGCATCCTTATGTTTGGTATGTAAAATCCCTGTGGATCATCTCTCATGAATGGACCTCTCAGTCTTCGATTGTTTTGCTTATATGTGGGTTATTTTGTTGACTGGCTTGTAGTCAAAAGACCAGGTGGTTATAAACTATTAAATGCATAAAATGAGTCATCCCACACAAAGACGTAGCTGAGTGTTATGAGATGATTTAGTACAGAGATACAGATGAGTCCAGTTTGTGGAAAGCTTACACATTCAGGTAACACTGAACTACTTGCATAGGCAGGAACTGTAATATTTGACAAGACAACTTCCTAACTTGACTGTCCAAGTGATCTGACATAAAGTGGCCTAAGAACTCCAGCAGATAGCTTGTTGTGAGCTTGTAACCCATCCGTGTGCTCACCTCTGCCACCGACCACACAGACTGTCCCATTCTAGCAGGGTCAGGCCCATACCATCCAGGTCTGCAGACCATAAAGCTGAATCCTTCTTTCTGTCAAGGCAAAGACTGCCATGTTCAGGTGCTGTAATTCTCATACATTTAGAGAATAAAATCTGTCTTCTCTCATCAAAGCTGCTGCGATCATCTTAGGAGCCGAGGTCTTTTTCCAATGTCTTCGGGACATTTGGTGTATTTCTTCAGATAAATGTAATGATTATCACAGAAGGAATTAACACAATTGAAACAGAAATTGAACTAATCGGGGAAGGAAAGAACTAATGAGCTTTTCTTTGATGGCTAGGTAACTTAGCTTTCATCTGTCTCCTTTGCAGCAAGAAGGGGACAATTTATTCATTTTTCCAACTTCACCAGCAGTTGGCAAACTTTAGGCCCCCAGCAGGGTATATGCCTTTTGCTAGGTTTACATTGGGGGTCTCCTGACAAAGTTTATGCTTTGTACCAAGGAGCCTCAGTACCACAGGTTTAGCACCTACTACTTATTGTCCCTCCTTAAAGTTATTTCATATGGTTGTGCCTTTGGCAAGTGAGGAGGAGGTGCTTCTCCTGCGTGGGGCCATTCTTTGTTCTTTCCATGGAAATGAGAGGAAGGGATTTGCAAGAAACACTCTCACCAGCCTCACGTGCTTCTGAGGCTAAACAGACTTTCTAGTTGTAAGACCTGAATTGTGGAAACAGAATTTAGTTCACGATGTCCCTACGGAGAAATTGCTTCAGTGAGAATAAAACTGGGTTCTACAGAAACATCCAGAGAAAGCAAGGGGACTCACTCAAGAACACAACTTTATGTAAAGAATTATTAAGATGATCTCTATTAGCCAGAAAATTGAATCCTATTACTGAAATACTTGTGAAACATTTATGAAGAATTTGAAGGAAAGACATCAATAAGTACTTGGACTGAAAATTATTAAAAGGTCATTTCATTTTTAAAAGTACAGAGGAAACATCTGAATTGTAAAGTATTTCTTTATACACGATTCATTTATTGTGAGCAGTTCTGAGGCTCTTAACGTTTTTTTACTGTTGATGTAGATGACTGGTACTGCAGGCTTCTTCCTTGCCTATATTGAAAGGAGCAGCTGAGCTCAGCATACTTGACGTTCTGTGGATGGTCATACCAGGAGTTTGTACAGGCAGGTCATTAGCATATTATATCATACCGCAGTGTTTATGGTTGAGATGTTATTCATTAAATTCTGTTGGATTCTTCTGCAAAATTCAAGGGACTCTGAAGGTTTTCTCTCTAATTCAGCAGTGGAAAGAAGAGAGGGAGAGGTGGGTGATGAAGAACCCAGGAATCATAATGGGGTAACGGATCCAGATGGGAAGGCCAACCTGTTGCAGCACTCTCCTATAGCCTCCTTTTCCAACCTGGCACAGTTGTACCCCACTACCTAATGAATGTCTGTCTTCGCAGGGTGGGGGGACAGGACACGACACGGACACACATAACCCCATCCAGTATTTGCTATTGTCAATGCATGAAACTCTCAAAGCTTACAGATTTTCTAATTGAGCATATTCATGGGAAAGATGCTGGGGTAGGGGTGGAGGCTCCAAGGAAAGGTACCTGAGGAAGGCTGACCTTGTGAGGAGAGGAGCTCTGAGTAGGAGGAAAAAACTAGGATAAACTTTGCAGTACAACAGGTTCTAGGGCAGGAAGAAGGGGACTGTGACTGCATGAAGGAAAGAGCTTGTGGAGGGATTGAGATGAGCCAGAGGCTCCCTAGGCCAGAGTAGGTGAGAACTGGGAGCAGAGCAGATCTCAGTTTGAGGGGGGGGGGTCGCATACCCCATACACAATATACCCTCGCTTCCGTCTGACCCTACTCCCCCAGCATCAACACCCATGCATTAACCCCAGCCTCCTGTTGCATATTCTTTATGTTTTGAAAATTAGCAAGCCCACAGGTCATTCATGGATTTTGTTACAGTAAAGGCACAACGAGACTCTCCATTTTAATGACATTATGGTATTGTTCTTTTTGTGCTTGTCTGGTAAGAGACTAGGCTAACAAAGCCATGAAGGGTATCTTTTTAAATATTTTGAATGAAAACATACTTCATTCTTGTAAAAAGACCAAAGCCTGAAAGTAGATACAAATCAGTGGCACTGGAATCAAGCTTTTTGCCCGCCCCTTTTCTTTCTTCTTTTTTACCATTTTTATAAATCTAACAAAAATAAGGACTGACTGAAAAACTTGCATCTGGAGCTGATTTCTTTCAATTGTTTTTCTTTTTAAGTGTTCAGTTTTTAGTTTGGATCCAGATGTTGAATTATACGTATTCTAAACAACAAAATAGCATTGAAGCTGCCTGACTAGGATGATGGAGAAGAGGGGTGGGGAAGAAAAGGTTAAAATGAATATCTGAGTATGAGGGTAACTAATTAAAAATGTATCTAACAAATATGCATAAATAAAATAACTGGAGGGAAGAAAACAAAACCATGGAAGTCACAAAATATGGAAAATGAAAAAAGATCATATCACTCACAGCTCCTTTAGGAATCCTGAGTATTAATTGAATCACAATAATAATAAACTGTAAGCTTTAAAATGCTTGTTTCTTGACTCTCTGCCAACATAATTTTAGTGACATGAACCCACCATCTTGCAGAGATCTCCAGAGATGAAAAGACTATAGATGTGCATAAAGTGGCCTAGATTAATATGATGACACTTCAAAAGCACAAGTTGGAATATTCCCCATTTCATCTTGAGTTGTGAATAATTCATCATTTTAAACATGGGGGTTTTAAAACTTAGATGCAGACTTCGATGCATAATTATTGAATTTCCTTTGATCCACATTGTTTGTTTAATCAGTTACCTAACATTAGGAAGTATACTTTGTAATAATTGTAATTTCAGTTTTCTTACACAACAGAAAAGAGGAGGGAAAGGAAAGACTTGAATACAATGCTAGAGCATCCAAAGCCATCTCTACAAATCTTTTCACCAGTTCTGAGTGTAGAGACTTTGTGTTTCCTGCGTAAGACAAGGGATAACCAGAGGCTGGGTCTTGATGATTCAGTTCAGTGTGGCACTCTAACTTGGATTACATCTCTGATTACAGCTGCCTAACTTTTATTACAAGTTGATTTAGAGCTATAGAAGATACAGACACTATAGAAAATGTACAGATACTGTGTTTCCATGAAGTTCCAGTATCTATTTTTGTACAATATAACTTAACAGTTTAGCTTGCTGTAAGTCTGTTAATTATACTAAACATGCACTCTTATCTTTATACAGAAAATATTTTAAGATATTATTTAAGCCATTTAAACCTGGTAAACGATCCTTCTTTTGTATTATTATCCTGCACTGTTCCTGCCAGCTGTACAATAGAAGATGGCTTGTGGCCCAGGTAAGATATTTATAGTAAAAGTGGCTTTCAGTAGGCTTAATTACAAACTAAGATTTATTAATTCTCCCATACAGATCGGTTTCACAACTTAGATGAACACGGATCACTGTCTTTAGGTGCAAGGCAAGATTACAACTTGAAGACATTTCCTACTACTGACACAAAATAAAGCTATCTTTGAAATCTTTCCAGTACTCAGCAGGAGCACAGCAATAGCAGCTCCACACAACAGGGAGCAGCGTTCACAGCTGTGCTTTCCAAGCTGTCTGCTGGCCTTAGGAAAGATGGTTATAATCCTGTACACTCCTGTATCTCAGCCAACTAACACACAAGAGATGGTAGCCCAGGAGCTATACATATTTGCATGCATATATAAAGGCCATCATTAAGCCTGGAGAGCAAAGCAGCTAGTAAGTCAAAGGAAACTATAGTTAATAGCATATTAAGCATACCTTAAATGAAGACTAATGCCCCTTTGGCCCCTAATATTTTGTCCCATCAGCTTTTAAAAGTTCTCCACCTGAAATCAGCTGAAAATGATGCCTTTCCAAACACTTGACCCCAGAAAAGCTGTTCTACCTTTGCTCGGTCAGGGCTGTAATTTGTTCAGGGGAGCATTAATTACCTAAGAATGTATGAAACAACATTCTTGACACTGGGCTGACTGAAAGACATGAAACTGTCCTGAAGAATGTGTTTGCAGTGACCTCAGCTTTTGGCAAACACATTTCCATTTCCTTTCAAATGTGATATCTATTACTTCCCAACCCATAAAACCTCATGGTTCAAACTCAGCTACATTAATGGAGACATTTCTTTCATGCTCTAAAAATAGCAGGAACCTATGTGAAATCCTGCCCCTGTTGAAGTCCATCAGTTTTGACAGTTTGCAACAGAACTGAGATTTCATGTGAAGCCCCAATATGCAGCACTCTGAAGCCAGTGAAAAGATTGCATTGACTCCATGTGTTTGCAGTCGGACCTATGACACTACAAAAATGATTCTTGTAGTAACACTGTATGGTCCTCAACAGACTGAATAAGCTCAGAGCAAGTTTTTGCTAGAGAATACAAGAATGGTTATCTTCCCCAATCTTTGCGTGAGACAGAGGGTAATAACAGGGTCAGTGTGCAGTGAAACACTCTTTCATATCCTCCAAAATAGAAACCAGCAGCTGTGTCTCCTCTTTACAACACTCTGCCTGGATTTTCCTTCCATTGGCACGTGTAACAGCTTTTTCAACCCAACTAAGCTACCAGCATCCACAGCATCCTGCAGACATGCAGTGGGAGTTGCATGGAAAAAAATACTTTCTTGCCTTTGTTTTCAGGTTGATATTTGAACATTTTGTTTGCTATTCCCTTGTTACTGTGTTCTGAGAAACAGTGAGTAATATTCCCTACCCATCTCATACACGACATTCACTATACCGTATCCAGAATATCTATCTGCTTCTGTCATATCTTTTCAGGCAAAATGTGATAATCTAATTAGTCTTCTTACAGAGAAGCTTCCCATGGCCCTCACTGTCATTCTTGATTGCTTTTTGTTTCCTCTGAAACCTGAAATGGAGTAACTGCAAAGTGGCACATATTGTTCAAGATGCAGGTGCACTGTGAATTTGAATAGCGGCATAACCATGTTTCCTGCTTACTTCCTTACTCCTTTCCTACTACTTCCTACCAGACTATTTTGCTTTTTTGACCACAATTGGGTACTATGGTGATGTTTCCAGAGCACTAGCTGAAATCACTCCTAGATTCCTTCCTGTAATAATAGCAAGAGCTAGTTTAGAGATATTTAGCATGTATGTATATTTGGGGTAATTTTCCCGGGAAAGCTGAACTGGCTTCTATCAACACTGAATTTCCTCTGTAATTTTATCGCCTAGTCACTTTCTAGTGTAAGATTCCTCTTTCACAGCTGGATTCCCATTTGACTATGCTGAATAATTTTCTCTCATCAGCAGCTTTTGCCACCTCACTTTTCATCTTTTTTCCAGGACATCAGCAGACATGCAGAACAGCGCAGATCACCTCGGGATGCCTGCAGGGTGCCACTGATACCTTCCTCCACAGCAAATCCATTCTACCCTTTGTTTCCTATCCATTAACCAATTATTAAGCCAGGAAAGGATTTTCTCTTATCTGATGACACATTTTAGTTCCTAAAAAAAACATTCAGTGAGAAATACTGTAAAAGTGCTTTTTGAAGGTCTAAACAGAGATGTAAAAATTGAATATACAAGTATATATCAACTGAATCTTAGCAACATACTCTATCAAACTAATGAATTTGCACCACAAGGCTTCTTTTAACAATAGATACATTTGTTCATTTAGATGCCTATCAATGCATCTATAAGTTTTAACCTTTGTTCTAGGGTGGATTTTTTTGTTTGGTTGAGATTTTTGTTTCTCTGTGTTTTGTTGGGTTGTCCCCCTCCCAAACACTAACTTGCCTGACACGGAGGTCAGATTTACTGGTATAGTACTTATATGCCATCTGGGTTTTTTTGTTTTGTTTGGGGGGGGGGGGGTTGTTTGGGGTTTTTTTGTTTGTTTGTTTGTTTTTTTAAAGTGGCATCACTTTTGCCCCTTACTATTCATTTGCATTGAGACAATCTAAAGCACTGTGTTATAAACCACACTCAATAAATAACTCAGCAGCTTCACCTCTGAAGTCTGTTGGTACTCTGTGGCAAACACCACATGATCTTGGTGATCCTGTTTTATTTACACTTTCACACAGTTCTTAGGTTTCATGTTGTGGTTTTTTTTTTTTTTTTTTTAATGAAGATTCACTAACATCTTCTTTTGGAAATTAATTTTTAACAAAAGCCACCTCATTTTTTTATTTTCAAATTTAAAGATAAAAATTGATAAAATTGGGGACCATCTCTTAACTTTTTACATTCTTCAGACTTTTGTCATCTTCTATTTACAGAGGGTCTCAAACCAGAGGCACATGCTGCCACAACAAGGTATGGGAGGTCCACACAGCCCCGTTCACCACATGGCAGGTGATGTGGGACTCAACAATGTCAACAACCCTACCTCTCCTTCAACAGGACTCTCCCAGCAAAGTGATGAGAAGAAGAAAGTGGGCTCAACCCAGCAGTCAGGAAACAGACACCTCAAGCAGAACTACAGAGATTGTGGGTGCAAGACCAGAAAAGTAAAATGTCCAGAGAAGGCAATTCTAAAGTTTATCCACAGGAAAAAAAAAACAAAAGAACAAACCACGAAAACAACCTCCACGAAACCCAAAACCAAAGCCCTGTACAGAGTGACTAAATACTAACATTTTTCTTAGAAAGAGCTGGATATCTGACTGGGGCAGATTCAAAAGCCTTTTTTCCTCTGAAGGGAAGCCTGCAGCAGGGAAGCAGTGACAGACAAGCCGCGGGCAGCCAGAGACTGCCAGATCACAGAGCCACAAAGGTAAGCTAGAAGCGGTCTCGGGCAGCCTTCTGATCCAGCCCTTGCTCCAAGCAAAGCCACCCCCAAGATTACATCAGGTTGCTCATGGCTGCATCCGGGTACGTTTGACTCTCTCCAAGGATGGTGCGTGCACATCCTCCGGGCTCTCGTTCCAGAGCTGATGCACCTGATTGATGGCTTTTATTTCCCTCTAATAACAAATAGCATTTCCCTCCTTGCCTAAAGCCTCCAGCAAGGCAGCAGAGGTGTTTGTTGGAGGCAGAGGACGTGCCCGTGCATGAGGACAGGACGAGCCTGAGTTTGCCCGCCTGTGCCACCTCTCTAGCTATGGCCCCTTGCACCACCCATGCGGCTCGTGATAACTCAGAGCCTGACGGATAGGAAAGGTGCGATTACTCCAGCTCCGGCCGAGCACGGCACCTCTACACACCCAGCGCTCTGTTAGCAGCACAGTTCAGCCGTGGGTGGGTGCTCTCTTGATGAGGCTGCTCCTCGCTGTTAGATATCCTCACCCTGCCTTCCTCCCTCCCCATCCCCCAGGGACTTTGGTTTAAAGTCTCCTCCAGAGGTTAGGCTTAAATACCCCAGTATTAAAGATGACATTATCCAGACAGATCAAATTAGATAAACCTTGACCTGTTAGTACAGAGGCTGCTGAAACCTTCAGGCAAAATTCCTGTTCCTGGCATTGGATTCTGTTACATAAAATAAAAAACTTCCAAAATAATACTCCTCAGGGCGACCTGCTTGTGTCGCTCCCTCCCTTTACAGCCAGCCACTCCCAAATCCCGGCTTTCCCGCTGGAGTCCGCAGCCATTCATTTCCCAGTACCCAAAGGCTCCAGCAGCCAGGAGCCATAACAGCATCTGATCAGAGATGGTATTTTGCTGACCCAATTCAGTTCCAAAGGTAAGGAAAGTAGTACGCATTCCTGAGCTACTATGTAGTCTAAGCATTATTATTTACTGCTAGGCCAATATTATCTTTCAGGTTGCAGGATTTTAGTGGTAAAAGAAAGGATCTCTCCTATCCTATAGGATTAAAAAAAATAAAAATACAGATTTGCTATTTACTAAACATCTAAAGAATCATCGCACCAAAGTCTGTTTTCATATACATAGCAATAGAGGAAAGGAGCAAGAAAATATAAAAAGATGAGGAAAAAAAAAACCCTAAGGCAGACTATGTACATGAGAATTAAACCGAATGTGAAAGTTTCTTGTTTGGAGTCAGTCCATATATAACATCGACTGCACAGACTGACCAGTTTGCATGAATTCAAGGCTTTGCTCTAAGTATTATTTTGTCAGTTAAAAGGAAAAAAAAGACTGAAAGTATTTGAGAAAACTATGCAACCTTTGATATATTCTGGAAAAATTGTTCAAGTAGGGTGGGGAAGAAATTAAAATCACATTGAAAAAAATGTTTGTGCTGTTTAGAAAGAAGCTTTACCATTAAGAGAGTTTCAGCTCCGGAAAATCAGGTTTTGGGACCAATCAAAGATCCCTAGGAGAACAATCAAAACTGTGCTTGGAAGAGATGTTCATTATGCTTACTAGTTTTTGTAAGGATCAGCTAAAAAAGTTACAAACATTTTTCACCTGATTTCAACTGGACATGAGCTATAAAAAAAGTCTTGCATAAATCTCAATCCTTCTCAAGTCAACCTCCAGCCACCTCTGTTCGGTTTTTTTTTCTGCTCAGCTTTGAACATGCTGTTTAACATCCAAATGCACAAAAATGTGCTCTCTACTAATGCATGAGATATACTTTATTATCAAGCATCTATGCAAAACATTTTAAAATAATGAGCAGATTTAATGCACTGTAACTTGTATTTACGATCAAGAGACAGACGCAGCAGTTGTTACAGGACAGAGCATTTAGGAGAAAGCAAAAATACAAATTACAAAGCAAAGATAACAGAAAATCTCAGATGTACAGCAGCCAAAGACAGATAAACAAAAACAGCCATCACAGTGTGATATACAAAATGTTCATTACTCATCACTGAGCAATAACAGATAACTTTGCATATTTATTAATTCTCATAGTATGCTGGCAATAAAGTGTGGTCTTTGTCATGAAATGTTAGATATAAAAAAGTATGTAGAATAAATTAGCTTAGGCTCTGAACATGACTAGAAACTATAGCACCAATAAATAAATTAGCACTTGAGGAATATTAATGCACAGTTCTCTGTTATATTCATGTCACATTAATTCTTCATTTGAACAGGTGAGTAGACAGAGTTCTGAGGCAAGTGTCTAATGCCAAATGTCACGTACACTACGGAGTATGTTGATGAGCAGAAAAGGTTTAAGGGACTAGTGCACATAATCACCAAAAATTGCAACTGCTTAACTCAACCCTTGAATCATAATTGCGTGTCCCCATCTCCATGCCCATGTGACTGATCTAGGAAATTTGTAGCTCTTCCTCTTTTCCAAATGCCCCTACCATCCTCCTCCAAATACCTTTGGTCAACAGATGTTACTTTGCCCCGTCAGTTTTCATTTATTCTTCATCTGGGACCAGACCAACAGATTATCTATTCCAAGTTTCCTCCCATACAGAACTTTCCCCCCATTCTTTTGACAATCTTCACCTAAAAATCTGGACCTCTGAAGACAACCCAAGCAGACCCATTTGACATGACACCAAAATAGCTGACTGGTTTCCACCTATGGGCTTGATGGGGCTCTATTTCCATCCAAGGTACTGCTCACAGTTAGCAGATACAGACAGTAAATCCTTCAAGTTTGACAACCTGGCTAGCCAGTACATATCTGTACATACCTTTCACAAGAGCATGGATTTATACTAAGACTTGCTGAAAGGAAGTGTCATTGAGAAAAAAAGGGACATTTGTATCAAGAGTAGGCAGGATCAGAGATTCAAATCCAAGTCACATACAAGTACTGAAAATGCACGATACATACATTTTCATAACACTTTTGACAATAAATGGCATGCAAGATCTCATGATTTGAGGGAGGAGGTTGGATCAGGTGACCTTTACAGGTCCTTCACAACCTAAATTATTCTATGATTTCAAGGAGTTTTATTCGTGCCAGACATTCAGCATCACAAGCTTTTGAAATTCAGGCTCCTTCTCATGTAAAACAGTAAAACAAAACCTTCCTGCTTCAGCACTGGTCCAGAATTTTATATCTATATCTATATCTTCATATCCTTTGCATCCAGATCTAGGGAAATTAATCCAAAAGCTTTTTCCTTTCAAGCTTTGGAGGCAAAACACTTTTAATCAGGAAGACTAGGCTTGCTACACCTCAACTTGCAGCAGTATGAATGGTTGAAACTGATGATTGAGCAAACCCATCAAGTTGTACTTGATAAATGGGAAGTCTCCCTTTATCGCTTATCTTTTCACTGAAGCTACCAACTTATAGATAAAGATCTAAAAGTAGGAACTTATTCCACGAAGTATTATGATTTATTACTCTTCTGGACGTTTGCTGAAGAAAGTTCAAGTCAGGTACTTGACATTAAAAAAAAAATAAAATAATTCAGTCCCAAAACCACCACCCCACCCCAAACCCCAACAACTTAAGCCAAGCCCCACTATGTTCATGTGGATGATGCCACGGTGCCTTTGCAGAAAGCTACGCATCCAACAACCAGCCACACCGAAGATTTTGCTGTATCCTCTCTGGACGAGCGCCATAGTACAGCCTGTGCACTCAAAGCACACTAACCATTTTCAGGCCAGGAGTGGATGCTCATAATCCTTCCTTTTGGCCAGAGGCTGGAAACTCTGTAATTAGCTAGCCAATCAACTAAAATTCTAATGGGGGAAAGTCAAAGGTCAAAGCAGAATGTTTTACTCTATGAACCACAGTAGTTCAATATGTCCAAGTTTAAGTGAGACACATTCCTGCTAAAATTATACCGACACGCCCAGCTAAGGTACTCCTTGCCAGTCCTGGTCCCCATCCCTTGGTATAGGCACAAATCGAGTCCCCTGTTTGGAGTAAATTCCCATCAGGACCTTGTTCTGTCCAGATGAACAGATTCATGTGAGTAGTGATGAACAGTAGTACTTAAAGCACCCAAAATGAGAGGCTGAAACTTCAGCTTATGGATCCAAGTGGGTACAGAGAGGAAATCTAAAGAAAGCCTGAGGCTGGAAGCTGGGAGAGCTGCTGAACCTGGTTCTGACACAAATAACCTCTGTGCTCTTGGACAAGCTGCTGAAGCATTTCTTCCACTTTTGTTTTCTCATTGTGTTCCTCAGTCACACTGGGCTTTCTAAAGAGACTGCTGTGCAGCGGAGACACCTGTTAAGGTCCCACGAAATGTCATGGTTTTATCACAAACAGACCAAAGTGCAGCCTGCAGGGAGCTCGGCTTTGCCTCAGGAGAAGGGAAGGGCAAAGTCAGACTGACAGATGCAAGTTTTTAATTCTTAAGGATTCAGAGTAAACACTTCATGTTTTGTTACAAGAGAAGGAGAGAAACACTTTCACAATTGTGACAATGAATGCTTCCCCTTTTCCACAATGGAAAAGGGATCCTGCCCTACACACAAGTTACCTTCAACCCTGCGACCCATTGAGTTCATCTGGGGGTCTGGTGTGTCACCAATCATGTGCTGTAGTGTCGTGTTTATTTTATTATATATATATATATTTAATCCATCTATTTAGAGCCATATTCTAGCTTCACAAAAGGCCTGGAATGGAACTGAAAAGCCTCACTAATGGCTGAGAAAAGTCAATGAAAGCATGCAGTACCAGGAGCTTTCTTTTCAGCAGCTGCTTTATCCAAGCTCCCTAGCAATCACTGAAGCCTATTTTCCAGTGATGGAAACTCTCAGCCTAAATACTCTGCAACAGAAATGCCATACATCGAGAAGATCATGAGGACAGCTGCTGCTCTGAATGTGGAAAAAGACACCATAGACCAATGCTTTGTGATTTTTTTTTTAATTAAATGTTTATTTCCTCTAAGTCCGTTACCTCTTTGATTTTTCTCCAGATTTTGTGTTCCTAACACACAAAATCCCCTTCACCTCCTTTCTGACTATTGTCAGCTGAAGAACTCCTAAACACAGCTGTCTGTGGGTGGCAGCAGGAGGCTGAATTGGCAGAAAATTTCTGGCTGAACACAATTATCAGCAAAGGCAACTTTCTGAGGCTACTGATGGCTGTTTGTTTACATTTTCGGGGCAATTTTCGTTCTCCATTTTCTAACCAAGAACAGCGTAATTCAGCAATAGTTAAATGAGCTACAGTTTATATTTGCCTCTTATCTGTGTGACCGCAAAGGGCTTGAGTTTGTTAACATCAGCCACGTGAACAAAATCTAGGCTAACAAAGTCTGAGTAAAAGCTGTTATTCTAATTATAACAGTTTCCAAATAGCCCCCACTCAAGAGGCAATATTTTCTCCATATGAAATTCTTTCTTTAATAGCACTAACCTGTGTTCCCCTCAGTATTGATGTATCTTTTCTACTACTACCTTGATATTTTTAAGATTAATAGTTATTGGTATGTTGTCAGTAAGACCTGTGTGGGGCATCTGGCAGCAACATATTCTTGATCATATGTGACCATCATTGCTCCTCCAGGGGCTATTTCATGGTTCAAAGCTCCAGACTCCCTAATGAGTTAGCCAGTTCTTGGTGTGAATGAAGTAGATATTTCTTCGCCTGGCTTGCTTTTAAAGAGAAGGGTGTAAGTGTTGGTTGAGTGATATCCAAGTTACTTAAGGAAAAATAGCATGAGCGTGCAACTTTTCCAAACTAATATTTTAGGTAATTAGTGTGTGAAGACATACATATTTTCCAAGCATAGGTAGCATTTACAACTAAATAGTGCTCAGCACTGTGCACCTTCATTGCATAGGTAGTTACATACTGAAACTTACTGTACCTGTATGTTTTTCTCTTGCTCTGAGATACTGTGAAATATTGTACCTGAGGAAGTATAACATGGAATAAAATGTTTGATCTGTTATATAGTTTAAAATGATTAGTTTCCTGCCGGAATGGTTTATTTAGTCTTTATTAAATGTCATAAGATGTAAAGAGAAGGGCACTTCCTTGCATATCCATTTACAGGTTTGCACACACTATAATGCCACACTCAAATAAGCACTTAGGTGTTTCATTTTTAAAGCCAACGTTCATAAAGGCTTGTTCGTGTATGTTATGTTTAACTAGAAAAAAACCCAACAAAACATCTCTGTACTGATTAAGCCTTTATATTACTGAAAATGCCCATAGGATCCTGTTGGTGTTTTTCACAATACCAGTGCATGGCCTTTACCCAGCAACATGCATCTCCTGCAGTGTAAAGAGAATTTGGAAAGACTTTTAGCAATGAAACATTAAGGAGACAAAGCATGGCAGATTATGTCCAATCTCTTCTTGTGCAAGTAATGCAACTCAAGCTAAACTGCTGACCAAGAGGTTTGAAAGAACCTGTCAGAGACAACATGCCATATAAAAATGGATTAAAAAAATTAGCATTCCTCGATATTTTTTGATCAGTTTGGGAGTTTTGTTGCAATAAGAGGAAGAGCTTACCAAAAATAAAAACATCATTTAAATTGAACTTAGCTTTTCTTCCTGTCCTTTCCACAAAACTCCTTAGCATAAAATAAAACCAAAACTACCACAAAAAAACCACCAAAAAACCACCAAAACCCAAACAAAAAACCCCAGAACAAAAATCAACCACAAATCCCAGAAAGCACCATCAACAATCCCCTGCCCACCACCTGCTATCAGGACCAAGAAGTTTTTAGAAAGTTTGTCCAAGACTGTTTCAGGACACTTGGGACCACTGGACTGCAAACATTTGCAACAGAGCTATCTTCATAGCCATGATGGCCTGGGGCAGGCTGTGCCAGGCAGTGATGGATCAGTCACACCTCCCCCCTTGCTGGGTGCAGAGCCCCTTCCCACGGTAGGTCCATGGCACAGCACCCAAGCAGTAGCTTCTCCTTGGGAGCACAGGTGAAAATAGCATAGGCGTTGTTCACTGCAGTGAATAAAGAACATTTAGATGCAGCTTGTTCTGCTCCCCTCCTGACTGCTAGCCAGCCACCCCGTTTCAGAGCCATGCCATGCTCCTCAGTGGGTCTAGCCCAAAGGGGACCCAGAGATCCTGGAAAAGCTGGTGCAGCTGCCACAGAAGTCAGAAGAAATTTTTCCATCTGTTGCAAAGAAATGGATCAGAGCTTTACCCCTGCAGTAGAACTGGGAATAAACCCATCTCTTAATTACAATAGTAGTGCTACCAGCTTTTAACTCCTACTCCACAGCACTGGGAAGAATAAAATTATCACAGTGGGTAAATGCTAATTACACTGTCAGATAGGGCAAAAAACAAAAGAATGTTATTTGAAGCAAGAAATATGCACAGACAGAGTGCTTACTGAGCCCAAACATCTAGACTCCAATTAAAATAAAGGACTTTGACATGTCATTGCCAGTAAACAGCATATTTGGTTTACCCTCAGTTACCCATCCAGCTTCTGCGATTCAACATTGAGCAGGATGAACCTGACCCATTGCTGAATCTGTGCTGACAGTTGTGCTGAGTGGCTGGAGTTGACTAAGTACCTGCATTAAACATTTCCTTTCAATCTGAAAAAAAATTAATTCTTTTAATACTTTTCTATACTAAAAGACTTTATTTTCCCATAATTTGTATTTCATTAGCATAAGGTGAAAGTGTTTCCATAGAAACACCAGGGATATATAATTTCTAAATAATGATTCCTCCACAAAGAACCAAAAAAAAATTATTTTCATATTACAATGCAGAAATCTCCAAACACAGTTCACTTATTATAGAGAAAACATATGTAAAGACTTTGAACTTTGATTTGTAGCTGTAAGTTGTTAAAGATAAATAGGGCAGTTTAATATTTCAATCACAGAAAATAATAACAAGGGAAAATACTAAAAAAACAAAGTCAAAGTGTAATTTCTCTGTATTCAGTGATAAAATTCATAAGTTAGTATAAAGTATGACAGGGCAGCATATCATCTGTGTATAGTCAGATCACTCTAAATAGTTCCCTTTTTTATTTTGATTGTAAAATGTTTTATGTCTGTATCTTATTTCTATAGTCTTAATATTAAGATGAAAAGATAATCTAAAATTAAAGAAAAATTTTCTGCAGGTTCATCATCCATTCACTTAGTACCTCCAGTAAAGTGCTAACAAATACTAATCTGGGTAGGATGATTATTAAGAATCAAGTCTCCCTGCTGGGCTTCAAAATGAATTGGAAAAACATCACCTACAGGAGGGACAAGTTATAAAAAGACAAGGATTTTTCTGAATTCCACTCTCAAAGGAAACAAGAAGGCAAAATGATCAGAATAAAAAGAGGAAGAGGTGCTCAGGAAGATGATCTATTCCCAGGCTAGGCAGAAAAGAAATCTAAAAGAATTTTACAGCTGGAGAGGAGGCAGAGATTTTTTATTTCTTTCACATGTCACATCTTTCTTTTGTTATTTCAGGATAAAACATAATGGAGTTAGAGATCCTTTTATAGTGTCTTGACATTGTTTCTTCATATATATAATTTTCCTAAGGGAGAATTTTTTTTTTTCTATGATTGTGTGTTTGATGTTGCGCTTGATGAGGAAAAAAAACCCAAACCACCCTATATTCTTTTTTATGTATATGGTTAAGTGAAATGAGGAACATCACACAACACAGATGAAGCCAGTGAACTCAAATGCTGGTGCCAGTCAGTAGCTGATGGAGTTGTGGGTGGATTCTAGAAATAACTGGGAGAAGAAGAAAAAAAAAGTGACACAAACTGAATAAATTGATCCCCAAAACAAGCACTGGGACAGTGTCTCTGACCAGACACCTACATAATACTGAGGTAAATTGCTCTTATCGTTCTCAAAAAAAATTGTTTTAAATACCATGCATCCAAGGGGCAGATTTTTTCACATGATTTCCATCAATTAACATGAATAACCATTAAAAAAAAAGAAAAAAAAGAAAAAAAGTCACTGCAATCAACTCTTCTAGGTGGAAATAGGGTCTCAAAATACAAAATTTTGGCTGAAAGCACAGACTAAGGTACAGTGTACTGTACAGTTAATTTCCCAATGAGGGAGAAAGAGCACTTACAAGATGAGGATGACCAAGTGGTTTATGAAAGTTATCCAGACACTTCGAAGTGGTACGTGAGTATTCAAAAAGTATGCACAAGGGAGTAGATACTAAGACCACAGGCTGCCACAACCCTGATGGACTTGAGCATTTACTTTTGCAAAGAATTACCGTTAGCAGAATAGTGCTCTGAGCACGAATAAAAATAATTGTGCTACTTACATATGCTAAAAGGCTTCCTTACACAATTGCTCAAAGATGCACAGCAGCTGTGCCTGTTAGAAAAGAGCATGAAGTGAGTTGAACACACAGCTCCTGGGTCTGAAAAACCCACCAGGCATTCCAGTCCCTGCCAAGTTCTCAGTACGCGCAACCTTACAGAGCATCCTACCCTCACACGCTGACTTGGCCCACTACAAGACAGCAACCAGCTGCAATATCTAAAATAATTTTTCCCTGGAGATAGTAGGTGCATAGTTAAGTTCAGGCCCTTTCTGTCATGCTCTCCTTTGGAACAAGAAATGGAAAACACATGTGGAAAAGCCTTGTTTTCTTCAACATTGAAAAAGCCTTTATTACCAGTCCAATCGCTCTTTCATGAACTACATTAGTCATGAGCTTCCTTGGTTTAACGGCCTGGTTTGTACTTCACATTCTTAATAAATACGGTGAAAACTGAACTGTGAGGGTTAAAGCTGTATGTGTCCAGCAAGTCAAATCTGAGAAAAAAAACTCATCTGAAGAGTATAATAAAATCCACTAGGACTTATGATATGAAACAACCGCCTGTCAGCTAATAGTTCACAAATTATTAAAAAAGTATGTGATCCCAAAACATGAGAGGTACCACCTACCCTATCACTCATTTTTTTTAAAACTGGAGGTATAACTTCTTGCATATAAAACTAAATAACAGCTTTTATTAAGATATATTTAAAGTCAGAAGGTCAGGTTAGTAAGTTACAGCACGTGTTCTCCCACAACAATTTCCTCCATGCCCTCTGTTTAAATCTGCATTAATCTCCAGTTTTGTGAAAAATGAGTTCAGTACTCAGGCCAGGCTCCATAAAAAGAAACAAAAGTTCTCTGCCAGTGTCGGGTGTATCTATCACACCCTGCTGCCAGCTGATTTCCACCATGCCATGCGGTCAGAGCTCTCGTCCTGATGAGCTGACATCAGCTTTTCAACCGGTGTAGCAGGGGCATTTCCCTCTGAATCAGGTGGAGCAAATTCTCTTGTCCTTATCATTCTGCAGTTCTTAGAGGAGGGAGGCAACTGCACAGTGACAACAAACTTGGGTGTCTATGGAGCCAGGTAGCTGTTACGTCTCATACGTCATCTTTATAACAAAGCCTCTACCCTAGATCAACGTGTCCTACTTTAGCAATTGCATAGCAGTGAAAGACCCTTATGACCCCATTACAGTAGGACCTTTGGCATAGAAACATTTTTCACTGATTTTTCAGTACAGCAAAGCTGTCAATCCAGACTACTTAACTGTAATTATAATTTTTACTATAGCAGTAGTGAGTTTTGCAGGCAATAGATTTTACTGCTACCTCTGAATGTGCGAGTTTTAATTGTATATTGAAGCTCAGTAAGTCAGCCCCTCACATACAATAAAGTGGCTAAGCACATAATATCGATAACCTATCCTTTAAGGCCTTATTAAATTGTTTCCACAAATTTTGGAACATTTTATGCACCATCAGGGTTTTTGGGAACATTTTTGATTTTTTTTTTTTTTTTTTTGGCAAAGCAGTTGTCTAGGACAGTATTATTAAGTATATGCAGCTGGGATGTCTACTCCATGTTTGCACCTGCATGTTGAGTAATAAGACCCAAGAGATTCGATAAACCCACAGAAATCACAAAGACAGACAAAGAAGGGTGGTGGATTGGAAAACAGCCTGCAGCAGAAGGTGTGACACCACAGGCTTGTCTTCTTAAGGGGGTACAGAAACAAGTGGGAATTCAGTTGCACAGTAATGCCCTAAATATGAGCATTCTTTAGTTATGCCAGTCTGTATTCATACTCCCATATTACTTAAACATGAAGTAAAAAAACCAAATATATTTTTGTGTTTCTTGTTAACAGGACGTCTTCCAAAGACGGTTACTGAAAACACATATTATTATCCTGAGGCACCATAACATCCATACTAAGCTCTCAAGAGAGCTCTTGGGAGGGCTGTTTTATGATTATATAAGATGGTTTTTAATATCTTCACAAGATAATAAACATGTCAGCTTCTCCTACTGCTTTCAATACTAAGTCCTCAAATATTAGCCCATATCCTGTTGACACTGTTTTGAATAAAACCTGAGTATTTGCTGAATGATGGGTCAGACTTGCAAGAAAACATAGTCAGATAATTACATTGTTTCACAATATATTTCTTAGTAAAGTTGTATAAAATATATTAGAATACCACAGCACTGTCTCAAATATAAAGACAATCAGAGGGTTGAAAACATTTTTAAAAAAACCAACTGAACACGAGTACATATTACTTTATGATCAGCCCTTAGGAAACCACTTCACTATGCGTAGTTAGTAACCAGATGGAGGAGCTAGGAGTCTGTTCTTATAACTGGCACACAAAAAAAATTCCAACGTTTCTACAGCAATGGGAATAAGGGTACTAAGTAATCTGAATGTAGTGTCTTTTTTTGTGCTTTGATATTCAACACCAATTTAATATTCTGGTCAGATCCTGAGAGTCTAAGTCTCTCAGCAGCAAGGCACTGAGCAATTCCTGATAAAACTCTTAAAAGTGATTGTTAAAAATGGCTATTTTGGACAATTATTCCAAGAAAGCTATGTTTTATAGTCAGGATGACCAAATTCTCAGCCCAATTCAAAAGGCTAAATGCGTAAATACATTGCACTAAAATCAGTACTATGTAAACATTTAGCAGCTTATGTCAAACACTCAAACCCTAGAATTTCACCAAGATCTGTTGAAGATACCTAAACAAACATTTTTGTCTCCTTAAATACACGCTTTGTGACATAGCCTTACTCAGGCATCTTTCAGAAGAATTACTTCACAACCACCTGTCTTATTCAGTGGCTAAGAGGGGCATTAATTAACAAGCTTTGACTTTCTGCAACTCCTGTTGTACAACACATGCCATAAATAAACCCCGAGGCCACACAAGTCAAAGTGTTCTTGGCGGAGTTATTTCTCTCATTACAAGTGTTTAAGTACCACTCACTGTTACAAACTCTCCCATTGTGAGGTGGCTTCCGTGGTCACGTTGCCGCAACTCTCCTGGCACCTTTGAAGCCACCTTTCCTGACCACACACACCAGGTTGTGTGGGTGCCCCCTAAATCACACAAACCTGCGAGTTTTCCCCACCCCAAATGCAATGGGAAGCCCTGAGAGCCCTCACAACACAAAGAAAGTGCACATCCAGCTGAGGCGGAGGGCATCACCCCCTGCATCTCAAAGACCTGGGGTCAGGCAACACTTTTTCTACAAAGCTTTTACCACATGCTTACCTATGACCCCACATCTCAGCTACTTTCTTTTACATGTACACTCTCCTTAAAATATAAAGCCAAAGCAACCAGAGAAATCTGCTGGCAGACTACAGCTTTAGGCAAAGTTGGAGTGGGGCGGCAGCCTACTTGCTCCTCTCCACCTGGGCAGGCTGTGCAAGAAAACTCAGGTTCAGAAAGTCCATCCAGAACTGCCACGTCTTTGTGAAGACTGATTACAGGTGGGTATGCTCACACTGGTGAGTTGTGCCATCACCAAACAAAAATGTCCTTATCAGGCTAAACATACCAATTCTTATGTGAAAAGAAAAGCACTCCTGATGCTCCAGGACACCCTCAGCCCAGCAAGGGATCCCACTGGCTCCTGTGGTCACGCACTATGGTGTCTTTTGTCAGAAAATGAGAGAAGCTTTGTAATCTACCAGGCAAAGAAAACCCTACAAGACGACCGTAGCATAGAAAAGCCCAGTATACTTATAAAGCTAGGGCAGGGACTGAGAGTAGCCAGAGCTACGTGGGAAGTAAGGATGGGATTGCTTCCCAGTGGCAGCAAGACACGTCCCGCCAGGGCGAGCCTTACCGCTCTGCTGGTGTTGCGACTCCAGCCGGCCCTTCACCTGGTTCTCACAGGTCAATAACTGCCAGCTATTGACCACAACTTCTCTGGGATTCCCAAAAATCTTAATTTAGAAGCTGGACACCTTTCTCCAAGTGGCAGCTAGGCTGCCCTTCCCCGGGCTGGAGAGCGTCCTTACTTCTTGTACTCAGCAACAAGCAACAAATTCCCTGCCATGGGGTGAAGGAGTCCCTGCAGCATGGGTCAGTGTGCGCTGACTTTTAAGGTTTATTCCTTACTCTGCATTGAGGCCAATATGATTGCACTTGACAACAAGAAAGCATTTTACACTTGACAACAGTTTAAAGTATTTCTGCAATTCACCACATGCATTTGACTAACAACAGGGACAGACAGCTGTTCCTGCTCTGCCAGGTAGACAAGAGGACCGTGCTTTACTAATAGAGGATACTTTCCTTCAGGGCAGACCATGTCAGCCTTGGATTCCTTTGCAAACATTGGTGGCGAGGGCCAAAAAATATGCAGAACTGCATGTTCTGCCAAGTTGGACCACTTTTTCTGGGGACAACCTCCCCCTGTTGCTGACCTCTTTTCTCTGGTTCTGTTCTTTGGGCTCACCTTTCTGCCTCGGCAGCTCTAGCATTACCTCAGCAGCTAATACAGCCTCTTTCTGCCTTTATACCTCAAGCTCTGGGGTACCTTAGGAGACAGCTATGCTCCTTTGCCACAGTCAGCCCTTCCCATTAACCACCATCTCCATCTCTCTGGATTCTTCTTACATGCAAAAATTTTAGTCTAAACAGGTAACATCTAACAAAGCCAGAAGGAACTGAAAACTGCATCTTACCGTTAGAGGTGGCCACGTGTAACAGGCACTACCCAAAACCATTCCTCTCTCTGTGAGCAAGTGAATACATCAGGAAGAAAGAAGGTTTCTGAGTAAGGTAACTCCTGCCAGGTGAATTGCTAGGGCACCGTTACAGCTGTTGGCTGAATCCCGACACCTGGGGCTCATTGGCAATTCCCCCTTCCACCAGCCCTAGAAATTTCTTTTAGAAAATGAGATTTTGCTGCAACTGAAGTAATCCATAGGAAAAAGCTTCTCTTTCAAACTGTCAACTGATCTTTTTTCATTACGATTCTCCAGTCCTTAAGCAGTCTCATCAGCTTGTCACTTAAAATGAAATTTATTTCTATGATTTGCTATCTTAAATTTGTATACATGTAAATACAAATATATACACACATATGCTTTACGTTACTTCTCACCACATTGAGAAGTCTAGAACAAGTAAGAAGTCAGGGAATAAAAAGAAAAAAATAAATGATTTGAAGTAGTGCTAAAATTTGGCTGAAAAATTATGCTTAGATAGTAGGTAGACATTTTGCCTGGGAGACTGACATACTACTCTAACTGAAACTACACAAAACCCGTGTGAAGTATTTGTACAATATTTCAACAATGTGTTGTTGTACGACACATTTGGACACTTTCCTTCAAAGGAGAACTGTAGACAAGTATGGATAGATGGAAAGAAGCCACCCTGCACTTATCTGTTTATCTGTCCAGCTGCCTGTGTTGGCCTCCTTCAGTGGCCAGAGGTCTGTCTGTGAAGGAGCAGGGATAAGCTGCCCCTTTCCATCCTCTCTCACGTGTCTCAGCAGAGCTGTTTCTGCAGTGTCACCAGCTAACAGAGGATTCGGACGCTGCCTTCCTGTCCTTCTCCTCCCTGCTCACAGACTCCCTGTCAGTCTCAAGGCCATCAGATGTCATTATGCCCCAGTATTTAGCTGAACCTAAAACGTAACTGTATTTAGGTAGTAAATACAGAAGAAACAAAAATGCAGAAAATAATTATGGGTCAGATCATAGCTTTGGATCTGGATCCAAATACAAGCTTTGCATCAGGCCCCTATAATTATTTTTGACCTTGCGCATCTGCAAAAACCTAGCAGTGATCAGTTCTTCCTGGTGTGGGTAAAGCATTTTGAACTTATTTGGAACAGGTGTGTCATTATTACCTTAAATATCATGACCAGGTAGAACACGTATTTCCAAATTGCTTTTGAGCTACATCCTTTGCTCCACTGAGGTCTATTAGAATTATAATTTCCACACACTGGGAACTTTTAGCTATTTTTAAAAGTCTTTTCCCCCAGATTCAAACTGAAATCAATCATAGATGTTGTTCCAGTGTAGATTCTTGGAAACAGAATGGGCCAAACTACAGACTTTTACCTTATAAATTATTTCAGTGGGGCTGTGGTAAGTGCTTGCAGTAGTGAAAAACTGGAATTTCTTCAGGAGGATTATGGCTATGCAGTGAAAATAAGTCCAGAGCTAACCGTCTTGTGATGCAGATACCCACAAATGAATGCAAAGTGAATGTACAGACTGCTAATACAGGTGACAGACATTAGCTTTAGTATAACATGATGCTCTTAAAATCACTTGAATCAGGCTAGAGACAGAGTACTTCAACCCAGCTTTGGAACACCCTCCAGAATTGATGGAGAATTCAGACTCCATGGTTTGGTTGGGCTTTCTCTTAAAACAGAAGTCCAGACCTTAGCCTGAATATTGTTACTCTCTTTTTTTGCTCATCTAACACAAAGTTTGTGCATGAGGTTTTTCATATAAACTGAAAAATATTTTCCTTAAATAAAAAAGATATCATAAAAAGCAATTTGCTTGTCTGTACAAAGAATAATTTCACAAAAGTGCCATTACAGAGCCCTGACTAAAGTTGCTCTCAGCTTACACAATTGTAAATGAGAAGGCGATTTTATCAGCTGTGAGAACTGCACACAGAGGATGCATAGACAGATGCATCTCAACTTTAGATGTGTGATGCTTCCACTAGCAGTTGCGGACTGGGTAAACAACAACCACATGAGTTCTCTTGAAGGAGTTCTGCTACCATCTTATTTGGTCTGATGCCTCTGGAAATAATTAACAAGACCTCATAAATTATGTCTATAATATATAAGTGCTGACAAATCCTGAAGTATACAATAAGTCTCTTTAAAAAAAATGAAAATACATAATGAATGATGATCACCTACAATATGAATTATAGATTCTGTGCAAGTTAGACTGATTCACAATTATGCAGTGCTTAAGGGTCTGCTGCTACATTTACATTTTTACCATCAGCCTTTTTGGTTTGTATCATCTTGAAATATAGATTAAAACTCCACAGCCAGATGATTAATTAAGTCTAAAAAAATCTTGCATGCCTGATCTCCATGTACTGAAAATGAATGCAGTGCAGTTTTTACCCTAGATGAATCTCCAACTCTGAATTTCAGTGAGATCCCAAGACTTTAGGACTGAAGCTTTTATTTGCACAAAAAGTGGACCACCTGGAACATCAGTTCTGTAATTTATTTTTGCTGGGTGAGAGAACAAATGCAATCGTATTTTGATATGAAATCAATATGTTTCACAAATTCCTTAGATGTAATCCTTCATCTGGAAAAAAACACCAAATGGTTAGTTAATGGAAAACTCAGTGGAAGATGGGAGACTTAGACACAAAAATTTTAGTACCAGAATGTGTGATACTAAAGAATCCCACATGAGAATTCAAAGGAATTGTCTGTGTACATCAGTACCTGGCTGTCTGACTGCAAAAACTGATAAGAACAGCCATACTGCCTAGCACAGAAACAGTTTTTTAAGCTCTTTTGGAGAACAGAATAATGTAGCTGAATAGTGAAGCAGTGATATGTGTTTTCCAACACCTTGTTTGTGCAGAGAAAATCTGTCTTCTGATAAATTATTCAAAACATAACTGCTAACCTATTTAAGTTTGAAAATGTGTGTGCTGTATCAGGAACCATGTTTCTCAGCTGTTTGAACAGCTACATCCAACACAGGCATTCTCTAAACTGCCTGCACAAAGCAGTACGTGAAGATAACGAAGTCCAGCGAACCATTCCGAGCAGTAGATCTTTCATGATTCTGGGGCAGTGTGTCAAAGAAATCTAGATGTTCCCTAAATATAGAAAAGCCTATTTAAGTATAACTTGCAGAAAGTGTGTAAAAATACTTCCAATTTCTGCAAGTCTTTACAACCTAACTCTAAGCGTGGCAGCTGCCCCATTCATGTCAAAGGGTTAATGACATTTCTTCACTAATTTAAAAGATTTTCTCTAGATAAATAGAACTTTAGTGGAACTATTTAGATCCTCAGTCTACCTTTCAACATGAAAGATTAAATAAGCTGCAGCATTTTGCAGTTTTAATTTATGGTGCATTTTCCAACATCTTCCTATTAGTTTCATTCTTAGGAAAATCAAAGATTAATATAGAAATCATGTGATCAACAATTTTATGTAATGTGCTGTTTTATCCTCAACCATTGCCAAGGAAATAGCACTAAACTTAGAAGCAATTGCAGTGCTCCAGTATTTGGACCAGAAACAATTACCGTATTAGTAATTAAAGCACAATAATATGAGTAGGTAAGGCAATCTCTAAACCACCTTATTTATTATGTATAGTATAGAATTTCAATCTAAAATTGCCAGATATAACTCATTGGGATTTTCCCTTTCAATAAAGAGTTTTTTGTTATTTCAGAGGATATTAATTATGTGGTAAAGGCTGCTATAACCCATTTCCAGCATCTCACTAAGAAAATCTGTATCAGATTTTATCATCACATTTGAAAACTGTTCAAAACTTATGGTTTGCTATTTTAACGTTTTTAGATCTTGCAAGCATGTGAGTACCTGATTAATCCCATGTTCCGTATTAACATCCACAGAATATTTCAGTTAAATATGTGTTGGCATTTTTCCAGCCCAGGACTTCAGTAATGCGTTTTGGACCTTCAGTAATGTGCTTTGGACTATGTTTTGCACTTGCTTAGACAAGTATTTGAGTGACTGATAGGTATTTCAAGTTTCAGACACATTAAGGAGGTCAATCTCTAAATAAAGATATAAAATACTAATTTATAACTAACATATAAAAATACTAATTTATAAATTTTCTGCAAAAAGGGAGGCAATTTATAAAATAGAAGACAGACATCCTGGCCTGTTTGAATTAGATGGGGTGCTTGTTTTTGAATCCACCTGTCAAGATTTCACCCGTGCTACGTCTGCAGAATCTCTCTTTCTCTGTAATACAAAGTACATTTATACCACCGCTGTTGCAAAGTCAAGTACACAAAACTTAAGAACACCTATGCAACCCTGAGGAATGAAGATGCAGTCCTAAATTTCACGCTTGCGCTAATTTTTTTCCAGAACAATGACTTATAACAGTGTGACTATAATATAATTATACTGCTTTAATATAAAAATACTGTTTGTAGGACCCTCCCTCCCTTGTGGCAGGTGTGAGAACCTATGTACTCTGTGGGGCTGGATTCCAGCCAGACTAAGGGTCATTTCAAGATTAAGGGATTTCAATATTGTCTTGGAGCATCTGCCTCTGCTATAACATGTGGTGGAATATATGTCATTTACACTGAGAGTCTCAAAAGTGGGCACTATTTGTCTGTCTCTGTTTGTGGATATTTAACATACATGTTTATACGAAAGCTGGCTAGTCCTTACTGCTTCTGGAATCAATGGGAACTGTGCTTTCAGCATATCAATGGGTTCATTTTCTGGAAATCCAGGCTGTGGTCATTCACAACTAAATGGAAATTCTTGATTTCCTGGTCATTAAATAATAAATAATTAAGGCTTGTGATGTGCTCAGATACTAGAGCAATGGACATGATTTGAAAAAGAAGAAAAAAAAAAGCATAAGGAAAAAATTGTGTTGCCAAAGACTTTTTGAACACTATGCTGTAAGTTAATACAACCTGCTCCCTGCATGGGTCAAGCATGGCCCCTCCAGCCAGATGGTCCCTGTCCTGGTGCAGAAATAAGGGGGTAACTGGGCAGAGGTACCTGGCTCTCAGAAAAATATTGTTCCTGCACTGAACAGCAGAGAAATAAATAAAATATTGAGCAGTTGCTTCTAAACTGAGCACTGTCTGTTCTGCTTGCTGAATCCAGCCAACACTACTTGCCTCTGGAGCTTCTTGTAGGAAGAGGAGGTGCTGAAACAAAGATGCTCGAGAAAGTTTCACGCCGGAGTTCCTAACAAAAGCATATGCTCATTTTCCATCTTCAGCAATGTCTTTCCAATTTCATCTTTTCAATGTCACTCCCTGGCTTTTGAAAGCCAGAGCCCCAGATGTCATCAACTAGGGTAGTACTGACAGCGGTGTGATTCAACAGAGGGGTTCGAACCTTTGGCTCGGCTCAGGAGATGGCAGTCATTTTAGCTAATGGAATAATGGATAGCAATCTTCGGTTGTCATTCGCAGTCTGAATCAGCGCTAGACAGGAATGGACACTTTACCAGCTTTTTCACAGATATTTGTGACAGCAGGGAGATGATGATTCCCAGTTCATTTCCATGCACTTGATTGAAGCGTGCTCTCTTAAAAGCCTCAATTTTCCCTGCCGATTTCCCATTCTCCCCTCTCCTCTCCAAACTGTCTTTTTCACTAACTGGTGTCTTAGCTCTCGTGGTCCTCATTTCATGCTCCCCTCCTCTCACTCCCAATCTTTGCTCAGTAATCCCCTGTCCAAACAAGCTACAGATTATACTTGAACTGTGGTTTTTCAAATTCCTGTAAGAAAACCCCATTTGGATAGAATTTCAGAAGAACAAGCATAAAACAAACACCACACCAAATTTCAGGTAGTCTGCAGTGAAGAAGTAACTTTTTTTTTTTTTTTTTTTTTCTCCACAGGGGCAAACATG
Source organism: Falco naumanni (assembly GCF_017639655.2). Taxonomy (NCBI): domain Eukaryota; kingdom Metazoa; phylum Chordata; class Aves; order Falconiformes; family Falconidae; genus Falco; species Falco naumanni. Next base: position 37,496,722 of record NC_054060.1, read on the forward strand.
GTATTTTTTTAAGCCTTACAATTAACTTTAGCTGCAACTTTTCTGAGCCATTTAAACTATACAGAATCATTGAAATATCATTTAGAATTATCAGTCCAAACAGCTGAACGCCAGCAAAGCTTGAGGCAAGTGAAAAAATGTTGTTATTACAGAGAATAATTAGCATGGCTTCTTGAAATTTGCCACTGATTTCTGTGTTAACAGCAAATGCAAAAAAACATCAAGACAAAAATAAATACTTATGCGAATATATTTACTCATGTAGAAAGTTCTGGAGCTGTCTTAGTAAATTTTTGTAAAATTTACTGAGACGAAATTTATTTCCATTCATCCACAAAAGGCCAACTCCTATAAAATTAAGGCTTTTTTGACAATTTACAGAAAAAAAAAATATTAAAAATTATGTTGATCAGGCCAATGGCACTTGTGCCATTTTTATCAAAGGTTAGTAATCATGTTAAGCACCCAGTAAGTTATGTAAGTGTATTCTAAGTTACTTCTGTAATTTATATAGCTATCAATTATAAGATCCAGAAAGATGCTCTCCATGTCTCCTTCCTAACCCTGACTATATCTCTGTTTGATTTTGATTAAACTTATCTCATCTCTCTTCCTGCTCGCCCCCTGCCCTTGTTTATTACACAACTGCTTTCTAGGTTGTAAACTTTCCTGGATAGAAATTGTATCTCTTTGCTCTGAGCAGCGCCTATGCAACTTTCAGGTGAATGTGTTCACATTCTACTGTAAATCTGCACTTCAAGTTAACAAAGGTTATAATTAGACAAATAATAATAGAAAGACAGATTGCAGATCCCTTACAGTGCTGAGCTATTACTCATGTGAGCTTCGCTGTGAAATCAGTCACCCACTGCATGACTCGTATGAAAAACTGAGCAGTTAGGACTCCAATCTGGCCCATTATTATTAGGTAATGTTGCATATTTGTGTAAACTGTTATAATTCAGAGGTCACTTCAGTGCAAATGTCTTTTTAACACACGCTGTTGCAGTAACAGATCGACTTCCAAACTGCAACGCCCCAGCAGGAGGCAGCACAGAAGCTGATATGTGGGGATGTCTACAGTATCTAACTAATTCTAATGTTTTTCTAAGTCTAATCATCCAGGTCATCTACATCCAAATATTTAAGTCTAAGCTTCAGCTTTCCAAGGGATCTGCAAACATGTGACAAATAGCAACTTGACTGTTCCTAGTCTCCCCAAATTACACAAGGTGTATCTTCAAGTTACACAGACATCCTTTTCCAAGCCAAGTTCCCACATCCCTGGGAGAGAAACTGGCATGCTGGATGGAAACATGTAGGCCAATTTAGGACGTGAGTTGAACAAAATAGCTTAGACTATCCATATAAATATTGTCACTTAGCCATACAGACCAGATATGAACACTTTCTCTCTCCTACCCTGTTTAAGCCTCTGCTGACTGATACTTACACATCCATGGTGGTACCCCTTCCTGTCCTGCTCCAAGACATCTATGGCCAGGCTGCCAGCTATGGCTATCATAGAATCATAGAATCATTTAGGTTGGAAAACACCTTTAAGATCATCAAGTGCAATTGTTAATCTAACAAGTCCAAATCTACCACTAAACTATGTCCCTAAGTGCCACACCTACATCTTTTAAATACCTCCATCCTCACAGCCTTCTTTGCTGTGCTTTTTCCTTTTCCTGGTCATAAATACTCTTCCTCAAGTGTTGCTGATGGAGCAATATTTTTATGAGTTCAAAAATGGCAAAATGTATTTAAAAAGCAATTTCTTTTCAAAAGGGAAATAGCAGAGATAATTAATCCAACAGGATGAATTAATCAATTGGCGTTAAAAATTAAGCTTTTAACATTAGAAATTGGTCATCAGTCATTTTATTTTATTTTATTTTTCATATTTATTCGCTTGAAAATAAATGTTTTGTCTGTCACAAGCTTTTAGAAAGAAGCAGTGAGTCAGAGTATGAAGGGATTTTTCAAGAAAAGCTTAATTTGCTAGATGGCTTTTTGGGCAGTGATTCATCTTTGCCCACACAGCACAGAACAAGAGCATCTCATCATTTTGGACTTCCAATTTCTACTACAGCTAATAGGCTTCCGAATCTGCTTTACACTTCCTTACAATGGTGGCTATTATCACAGCAATTGCATCACTGTGCTATCAACACAGTGCAAATGCCCATGTGTGTCTGAATGAGAAATAGTGAAAAACAGCCGGGAAGGAGGAATCAGTGTGTAAATTGTGAAATTTCACTTTTAGGTACTGATTTTATCTTTTTCCTGAAATCAGCCACTAACATGACATTCTTTTTTGGTTGTGTTCTTTGGGATTTTCTCTGTTCCCCTTTCATTTTCGCTTACATTAATGAGTACAATCAGCTAAATTACTTCCAAGGTATTTTCCCTAAACCTTCCCCTTTTTCCTGATTTTGATGGCTTTGAACTTTATCCAGCTTTAATTTTTTGAAAGGTACAGAGTACAGAATCAAATACATTAAAGATGTCCCTCAATCTATGGAATACTTCAAGTGTTGCTGATGATTTGGAAAGAGAGTACAGAAAGAAAACATCACATTCCCCCAAACCCAAACTCTTAATATCAGATGTTTGAGAAAATTCAGGAACAAAGGAAGAATAAGGAAAATGGAAGGAAAAGTACCCCAAAGCTGAAAAGGCACAAACTGAAAAATTTGATGATCTAGAATTTCAAAATGAAAAAAAAAAATTGAAACAGATCTCTACTTGATTCCTGCTCACGGAGCTTGCTCCCAACATATCTCACAGATAATCAAATTGATTTTACAGTGAGTTAACAGTGATTTGACAGCAGCCTGACTTGAAAAAGGGGTAGTACCTGTTATTCCTATCACCTGCCTTGTGTGGGCTTGAAGTCATCTTGCAGCTGGGAGGAGAATCTGATCACTTTGCAGGTGACAACCAAGTCACGATGACAATTTGTAGTTACCCTGGCATAAAAGAGTAATGGAATTTCTGATGACATTGGGAAAACAGATGGAAGACTCAGTGACACAGACAATAAAAGTGCATTCTGATTGGGTTCTTACCTAATGCAAAGGGATATCAGGGAAAAGACTCCACTGATTCCCAATAAACTACCAGAGCAATGGGGAATGAGACAGCTCCAATTTAGAAACTCAGAAGATTGCCAGGTGTCTGGGAATACATCTAGAGGAAAGAAGAGAGGATAATTAACTCATACAAGAAAATTAAATATAAGACAACATCGACTACATTTGCAGAAGTAATATTGCCAGCAATTTATAAAATGGGCACCCTGGAAGATCAACAAATGCAACTCAGCAGATTGTCAAAAGGCAATCAAACATCTGAACACACACATACATCTAACAGACTGGAGGTGACCTAAAATCTGACTCTTCACTGGTTGTTTAGACAACCCAGAATTTATTAAATTAACTTTTGTGGTTTGATTTCATTTTCCAAAGGACATAACTTTGCAGAAACACTATCCCAATTGTCAAAAGTTATAATTCTCTACATGCTTGGTCTCTCAAGCCCCTTTTCAAAAGCAGAATAATTTCAGAGAAACACACTGTTGAATGTGCTGTCCAAACAACCACTTGAGCTGCAGGGGCACCTCGGTCAGGATTTAAAACCGTGGATCATAGAGAGTATCTTGTCCATGATGTCCATCTCCAGATTTGGTACAATATGCAGTTTAGGAAACTAAATTAGCTTATGCTCTGGAAATGAAGATGGAACCAACTTCCACCAGACACCAGACTGGAAGGCACCCAGCGTACACGATGACTTAGAACTGTGTGGAAAAAATGCTAGTTTCTTTACTTTCTTTTTCATGTCACCTACAACTTTCTTTGGTTGAGTAAAAGACAAAGGACAAAAAGCCAGAGCAATTAATTTTAAATGCTATTTTTGAGAACATTGAGAATTTTATTTTAAAAGCTTTGTGCTCTATTGTGTGTATACATTATTAAACACTTATTTTATATTTAACAAAAAAATGTTGTATTTTTAAATAGCCTGATCATTCCTTTGACTTTTTTTCATATCATGGACACAAGAATGAGCGGTGAGTACACAACAAATCCCTTTGCCCTCAGAACAATATAATAAAGAATTCTATTGGCTAGTATAAAAAAAATGGATAAACCGACAATGTAGTTGGATTCACTAAGAAATGGGAATGGGATATGTGACTGAATATCTGTTTAATACGCTTTATCAGCCAGAACACAGGCATGCAGCCTGCATTGCACATGCACAGCAAGTACACCACGAACAGGTAATTAATGACCTGCAGCACAGAGGCCTGCAATGCAGAAGAGAAGGAGGCAGAGGCTACTGGTGCTCTGTTGCAGTGACTGGCAAAGAAACAGAGAGTTTAGATCTGAGGTGAAACATGTCCTGTTCTTGAGCTTTCTCAAGGAGGCATACAGAAGGTAGTGAAAGAAGGACAAAAACCCAATCCCCTTTTCTTTTCAGCTCTACATAAAAGATGGCAATCACACCAGCAGAGAACACTTGCCGCTGATTCAGCTCATTCATCAGCCCTTGTTTGGGCTTAGACTCAACTCCCATTGAAGTCAAGGGGAGTATTTCCTTTGCCTTGTGTGCCAAAAAAGATTGAGTCTTTCAAAGTTCTCTGGGAAAGCAAAGAACTCTCCTTTAGCAAAAGCTGAAAATGCTCTTTCCTTAAGCAGCAGAAATGCTAAAGCAATTGCATGTCAGACATCTCAAAGCAGCCTGGCAGAACTGCTATTACCTTCCCACAGCATGCTGCACCTGGAGAAAAGCCACAGCAAAATGGGAAGTGCTTATCATTCCCAAACATACAGCCCCATCTATAATACTTCATATAAAATGAAGCAATTCTCTCTTGTCTATTTGCATGAGAGCAGTGAGGCAGAGCTCTCTGGTGGCTCCCACGAGCAGAAACTGAGGGGGTACTTTTTTTTTTTTTTTTTTTTTTTAAGAAACAGTAGTCTTTATTTAGGGCAATTATTTGCAAAGCTCCGTTTCTTTGAATAAATCCAAGAAGCAGTTTCTCTTGCACAATATTCCTTTCACACATGACTCAAAATAGTATTTGTTTTTCCTTTGAAGCACACTAAGAGTTCCTTGCTATCAGAGTACTCACAAAATCCCTGTTGCTGCTCTATTCAGCTGCTCTCGGACTTTACACAGGCAATAGCTTTTCTCAGCCATCTTACTTGCTACTCAAATGCATGAGAAGGGTCCTACTTTGCCCACCAGCCCCAGCCCACATAACAAGAAAAAGCAGTTAAGACTTCCACAGGTGTGGAGATCTCTGATTTTTTTTCTCCAAAAAGTTAACATCCTGTAGGTGGAATTATTTCTTCTCAGTGCCAAAAAAAATTTACTTTCTCTGAAACAAGGCTTCTAGTTTTTTTCCTCTCCATGCAGCAGTAGTGAAGCTCTCGCAGGGCATTTGTGAACTTCTCTGTTCCTGTTCAAGGGCTTTCACATGCACCAGTGTATCTCCTAGGTATAATCACCATGCCAAGAGACTTGCAGAAAGTATCCCTTCCATTAACCTTTTAAACATGACAGTCACATTGTGCAAATTGAAATCCATCATTTTAGATTGCTGCAGGATTGTTTCTAACTGAGACAAGAGCATCTTCCCTACTCTTTGCCTTCACTCCTGACAATGTGCCCTTTAAGATCCCTCTGGAAACCAGCTATATTTACAACTACCTTGACCTTATTAATTCCTCCCATTTTCTGTAGTTTACACCAAATCTGGTGCTGCTATTTTTCTCAGTTCACACTTAGGTCATCTCCAATCTCATATATGACTTAAAGAAGGAGCTTTTCTCCATGGCCTTTCTCTCCCCACTCCTGCTAATACGGGAGGTGACTTAGAAGGGGTGGGTTCCTCATGCTGTTAACTTTTGGTACACCAGCATGATGAAACGTTATTGTGCATAGGTTGGCAAGAATTTTTTCTATTTACTAACCCATTTCTTACCTGAAGAGGTCCAGAGCAGAGAGGATAGTTTGTCTCACATAATGTATTATCTCTGAAAAAAAATATTTTATTTGTTTTACATAATTCAATAGCATAATTTCACTTGTTGACAGGGAAGACAACCTCAAAGGTGAGTTTGTCACTGCTGTTTTAGGTGGTCAAGACAATAATGCTTGGTCAAGACATAACCTAGGACCAAAATAACATGGTTTAGAGCCTGTAATCACTGTGTTTTGGCTAGCTAAGAGCTAGAACACATAAAAAAAAAAAAAAAAAAAGGTAAAAAGGTACCTACATAAGCTGGTAGAGGACCTCTGAAGATTTATACATCACTGAGAACTTCAGGATGAAAGTGGCCAGTGAACCCATTTATATGATCTTTCCTTGACCTGAGCTCATGGATATGGATGTATCAATGACAGCCAAAGACATTCTAGTGTCTGTGGAAGAGGCTGAAGAAATTGAGTCTTGAAATTGCCTGTCAGTCCTGAAGAACACACAGAAGGAGGGCTTGGAGTAATGCATGATGTTCCTGAGTGGCACTACTCAGGTCAGAAAAGGAAGTGGGAGTGGAAGAAAGGATTGGCAGGATAAACACAAGCTTTCCAGAAGGAGAAGATGCTACAGAAACGCTGACCACATCAGAACTTTTAAGAACAAGCCATAATTGAGCCACCAAAATGAGTCACAGCTCTGCTTCCATGCACAAGCAGCATCTTTGCTGCAATGGGGCATGCAGACTCTTTTCCCATGTTGAATCTTCCCAGTAAGCTGTGGCAGAACAGAATGACCTAGAGGAAAAGGAAAAAGCTGCTCTCACAGAGGACATGGCCTCTGACAAGCTGAAGAACTGCTTTCCAGTTGATACGATGCACTACCAAGATTCTACAGGGGCTGGCTGGGTCTTGCGTCTGGTCAGATGGCTCGATGTCTCCAGAGGGGACCCAAACACATGGTGAAGCCTTTCAACAAGAATGCATTTTTTATATGCAGCCCTCATGGTAAGTTCATGATCCTCACCCAAAGAAATGTGATTTTTTTTTTCTTTTTTCTTTTTTTTTTTTTTTTTCCCCCAGAAGAAAGCCAATTTTACTTTGAGGACATGACCTGGGATTAGGATAACAGCTAATGACCCCCATGCAACCTCCCTTTCCCCAAATGAACTTGAGCCAGAAGAACTGGTTATACAAAACCTGTGGTGGGGTATTCTGCTCTCCTGTGGCATAACTGTTGTTCCCAAACCTCTGTTACTGGTCGGGTAAGTGAGGCAAAACCCCTCACAGCCTTTCTGGAGCACACAATAACTGAATCCTTTCAGGGCTGAAAAGAATCCTGCAGCACTGCTTGTGAATTTCTTACTGTTCGCATCAGGAATCAGGGCTAATGCTTTGTGGTTTGGAGGGAACGGAAAGCCTGAGGTCACTTACAGCTGGTGACAGCAACAGCTTCGGTTCTTCAGGAAAAAAAACCCAAACCAAACAAAAAAACCCCAAACAAAAAACCACAATAAAAAATCTCTGCCCAAAAGGAATTGTTAATTTTTTATACTTTCAAATGGGCAGCGATTAACTCTCTGAAACCTGTTTGATCTTACTGAGTAGAGATTGGTGTTATTTTGGGACAGTAATGTGTAAAAATCCTTAAACACAGATGCTATCTGTATAGCTGCTTAGCCAAAATTCACCAGTTGTATTTGTTATGCTACTTTATTTGGGATGTGTTGTTCAGAGTGTCATTATTTCAATCTCCATCAAGATATTGAGCTGTACAGTGGTACAGTGAGTTGAGTAATTGCCATTGAAATTGATGGGTAGGTATGCTACTTCTGAGGTTTGCAAAGGGATGAACCAGTTAACAATTAACAGTGAATCATCTACAGAATCTAAACAGTTATGATAATGATGTTCTGCTGAACACTCACAAGTTTTCACCATTAACACAGAAAATACACATGCACAAGCAAGATGAAAGACTACACTGAATTTTGTTTTCCTAAGGGGTATGTGCAAGAAATTAAACAAGAAAAACCCAAAGAGAGATGAAGAACAAGTTGTCAAGGGAACATCAAGGAACATGGTCCTTAGAGAAGCCTTGTTATAATAGCAGGGCAGATGAGGGACACTTTCCTGTTTGAAATCACCTCTGTTTAAGAAGAAGGTATACATAAACCAAATTGAACTGAAGATGATCAGCAAACCATGTATGGATTTACTGTAACTGCAAGCAAGTTAATTTCTCTGTGATGGATAAGTAACCCCAGTTCCTAGTGACATGAAGCATAGATTCACGTGATACAGAGTTGCACTACACAGTCTCTATGTATAAATAACCAAAACCATCACAACCTTGGTGTGGACAATTTGACATTACCCATTAAACTAATGGATGCGGTCCCAAGAAGCAAATGTGGAGAGAGAAACTCACACTGTTTTCATATCCTCACTATTAACAAGAAAGCATGTCCTGCAACAACAGGCACTGCCTCACAGCATTTGGGGTGTACAACAGGAAAGACTCAAACTCAGCAAATGATCCCAGCTGAATGAAATATTTAAGATCAACTTTACACCTGTTCCTTCAGCATTTTACTAAGTGTGGATATACTCAACATGGTGCTCAGTCAACTTGATCCCAGGGGCTCTGTGTACTTCAGCTTTCGCCAAATGCAGTGGGGAAAGAGGCTCCTCATCTGCAAACAATTTCCAAGAGCAATTAAAAAATTGGATCTTACACTCTAGTACTTATTCTTTTTCATACTATGGCAGAATTAATTTACTGGATGTGAAAAATACCAACCCAGTTAAGATTTGCATCCGATCCACATTCATGACAGCCTTCTGCAAAGAGCAAAATTTTTGTTTCAAGGAAGACCTGAAGATTTCTGAAATCTGTTTTGAGATAGAAATGAAAGGCCACCATTCCAATATTCTCTACAAAAGATGTGACCGAAGGCATTTTGGTTTGAGTTGATCAGAAATGTTTCAATCAAGTTGCTTTATTTTACTTTTATCATTGTAAAATCACATCTTACAAAGCCACAATATTGAGCAAAGTAAAAGGAAAAATAAACATTTTAACAATATTTTCTTACACTCTTCAAATATCACTTTTGACTTACCTGAGTTACATCCTGAGATTAATTGTGGGGTTTTTTTTCTTCAAAATAATGTCTCATGAAGTACAGTAGACTAAGCAGATTTGGATAGAAGCGCTTAACAGCTAACTCTGTTCCTGTGAATAATCACAGAAACTTATGACAGGATTAAAAATAAGGGTTATTAAATGCCTTGAAATCTGTAACAATAGAATAAATGCCAGAACAGTCTTTCATTTAACCTAATAATATGAAACCTACCACATTTTTATCTTAAGTCAGACAGCAGGAGCTATTTTAAAGAGCTTCTTTTAGCAACTGTGCTTCTGTGTAGTGGGTGACCCTTTGTTTTGCAGGCATCACTCAGCTGTCATAAGTGACAGAGACGCTCACATGCAATGAGATCACCGGGATGGCAGGTTTCCAAGCGTTCTTCTCACCAGGTGAGGGCAGTCATATTCCTTAATGAAAAGCAAGCAGCTGTCACCTTGGGAGAAAACCAGATTGGCCGCCCACACATATAGCCAGAGGGATCCTGCTTGGCCTGAGCTTTGTGTATAGCAGAGGAAAAGAAAAATCAGAAAAAAAGAAAAGGAAAGAGCATATTTCATAAGCATAATTTATTTGTGGGTTTTGTCTTGCATAGCCTGTCCTATTTGAACATCAATTGCTATCATTTTGGCGGAAGCAGGGGCACTGGGATAATATACATATTTATGTGCAAAACAGACATGGAAATGCAGTCGTCTTTGTCCCAGTGCAGTGAAAGACTGTAACATCTGCATATCAATAGCCACAAATTTGATGCAGTTCTCAGTAGTGTCATTTCAGAGAAACTCAAGACAGGGTGGAGGGGGGAGGGGGGGCAGTTTTCAAGCCTTTTTTTCGTATGACATTGGCTTGCTTTATTCCTATTAGCAATCAATGGGCTAAATTCAGCAGAGCAAATGAGGATGGTGCAGAGCATACCCACCTGGGTCAGAAAACATCACTGTGCTCTGAGTGGGGGATAAGAAACTCCCCTTTACCCTTGCTGGAGGAGAAAACGACTTTCCTTGTCATGGTACCTCATGGTATTTCCGTGGGACTTCAAAGGCAGCTCCCGCAGCCTGTCAGCTAGGTTAGCTTCTCTGGAGACAGTGCTGAGCCCTTCTGGATCCCTGGGGAATAGAAGGAATGAGACCAATGAGTGCAGTAACAGCTTGCTGCAAAATGTGTGTGCTGACCCTTGAGATCATGTCAGCTCTACAACCCTTGCAAATGCTTGGGCTCCTGAAGAAAAATGGACCACTAATGAGTATCCCTGTTCTCAACTTCATCAGAATGAATTTGGCATTAATTTTGAAAGAAACCCAGTGTTTAAGAGTTATAAATGCTGAGCTTTTCTAAACAGCAACTACTAGCACCTGTCAGAAACGTGGCCTAGAAGAAGGCCAGATGGACAACAGCAGCTCTTTCTTCCTTCAGGTTTCTTCGGCAATCCTGCACAAGGATGGTGTACCACAAAACGGGCATCGGGACGACAAAGGCATTGCAGGTTTGCCCGATATAGTAAAACATCTGTGTCCAGGGCTGCTAGTAAAACGCCTGCTCTGAATGCACAGGAAAGAAAACAAGTATGACAGGTGCTGCAATGCCCAAAAGCATTAAAAATATTCTTGTTGAGTGGGAAATAAGTCAGCAGAACTGACAGTTTTTGTCATCGCTCTTACGCTTCCCTTGTAGGAATACTTCTAAAAATCTACTGGGCCAAAAATTAAGCTTTTACAAAAATATCAAGCCTATTTACTCAGTCAGATGTTCAAAGGATTCCTCCCCCACCCCCCCAAGTCTTATTAATATTTCCTTCAGTCCTCAAATTACAGGAAATTATCCGATGGAAGCCCAGTGTACGCATGAGAATGAGATAAATTCATCCTGCAATAAAGAGGAGGTTACTGTTGGTAATTTATTATAGATATAACTATTTATCATTGCAAGTAACTATGCTTCACCTAATAGGGTAAGTCTACAATTCAATAGACCTTCCACAGAATAGTGATTACTCATGTTGATGAAACAAACAACAAAGCAGTTGGAAAAGGTAGTTCCCAGCCAAGTCAACCACATAATCCTTGCACTTCTTTGCATTTCAGTTTAAAATAAAAACCTGCATAAATCCCTTTTGAAAGCTGAACCAAACAAATGGCATATGAGCTGCTTTTAAATGGGGGAAAAAAAAAGTTAAAAGGAATTGCTTTGACTCAGTTTGCTAGCACAGCTCTTTGTTTCTCAGTGGGATAGCTGAAAAGGCATCTCCTCTTCCTTCGTACGTGTCTATTCCTCAGGATATTTCATAGTACAGTCATATGTGATTCTTGTTTGTGTTCTTTTGGTTTTTGAAAGTCTTATAATAAGCAGATTTCTATGAAATTGCTTTTTCTCAATGACACTGTATTCATAAAGACATCTATCAGCCCACAGGCATGATGCACCTATATCAAGGGTAAGCAAACATTATCCTCAGTATATTTAATTTCCAACTCCTTTCAGTAGGGCTGCATGATGATATTTTAACTGTTCAGATAAATCAGATACATTTTTTTAACTTCCCTTTATTTGACAGGAAACACATCACAGACATTACTGGATTTTTAAAGTTCTGCTTCGCTTGTCAGCTGCGCATTAAAAATCTTATTAAAAGTAGCATCTAAAAATACTTATATCTAAGAGACAACTTTTCCTATAAAGAATGCATTCTCTTTTGCTTCATTTTATTACTAAACAGGGGGATTCTGGTGAAACTTTTGCTCTATATAAGCTTCAAAAAAAAGAAAAAGGGATCCATAGGGTTAACTATTGTTTTCCCATTTCCACATGCTCTAAATGGTTATGAAAGCTGTTACAGGTTTCATTTTTGTCTTCTAAAATGTTTGTCATATCTCTAAGAGCACAGAGGGAACCTACCCATTTGTGTTCATTTCCAAATAGTTCCTAGCAGTAAAAAGACAGATCCACATCCCTTGTTATCTTGCACAAAGCCTCCTTGCTTTCTGTTGTTGATCTAGAAGCAAATTGACCGAAATACCCACCTTCCTCTTCTTTGTGAGACAATACCGTATGGTCTGTGCTCTCACAGGTAGACGCGTTTACAAGAATAGCCGAGGGTCTTTTCCAGAGAGCAGAGCCTGAGCTCCAGCTGCCAGAAACGCTACGTCTCAGGGAGGAGTTTAAGGGAGATGTGACCTGCTATTGGTACTTATTCTTCTCCTGGTGACATAGCACACCATGTGTAGCCTTACAATCACCTTTACAGCAACCACATGCTAAGGAAAGAGGACTCAGTTTAGGAGAGGAATAAACAATATGAACAAACCACTTCTGAGTAATAGAACTCCTGGTACCTTGCAAGATCCCTAGTGATAAAGAAAAAGGAAGCAGCAACTTCAGTTTTTACAGTAGAGTTTTAACAGTAGGCTTTATAGATTTTTTCATAAGATGTGGGAAGCTCTCTAATATGCACTGTTGAACTCCTTTTTGAAATAATTTGTACACATTAGAAACAATGCTATTGTAGCAGACGTCTTGAAAGATCATCTTCTATAGAATAGTGGAGGGTATGAGTAACCTTATCTTTTCCTGTGGAGGCTGTCTCAATTGCTACAATACCAATTGCTACAATTTCAATTGCAATTGCACATCAGGAGGTACTGTGACTCAGAGGCATTCCTTACTGCCCAAGTCCTGTTTTCCTTCCTTGCACCTGAAGTACTAACAGTAAGGCAGGACAGTTTGGCTGCTAGGTTCATTGTACTGACTTGGAAGGAAGAAAGGGGAATGGATATAAGAGATAACTTGCTGCTAATAGAAGTCTGAAATCCGTCAGTGCTTTTCTTTGCATGTCCAAGAAGAAGAAAAAGGAGATCTGCAGACCTGCTGCAGATACAAACATGGAGTTGGAAGTCTGGAGAAGATGACTTCTTTGCTACTGCAAATGATATGACCAAGTCTTTAGTCATGATCATGTCTTCTGAGTAGTGGATGTGAGCAGAACCTCAGCAACTCCAGTCAACACAGTCCCCCTCCCTCAGGTTGAGAAAACTATTTTTCCATGTTCTTACTCTGCACTGCAGGGATATTCTGCAATTTCACTGCCTGGAGCCAAAGTCCTACTGCACAGCTGAGAAGCTTTCAGCACCTTGTTACCCATTTCAGAGAAACAGGCTGGATTTGCTGATGGTTTCATCATGTCATGGTAAATATTTCTCTACCACTTTTCCTGTCCCTTTCTGCCTGATCACATTCAAGCTTCATTTGACTAGACCAAGGTACTGGTTTTTGCAGTGCCAGCTGCAATATAACCTCATTGCTACATGGGTTGCAATGAAATGCATCTCTTTTTGCTCAACATAGCCTAATAAGCCCACAGAAACCAAGTTAGATGCCCACCTTCTGTATGCTCTTGCAGTAACCTTCTTTTTAACCTTCTCTTTCCCTTTCTGACTGGATTTTCTTCAGATGTCTTCAGGTATCTAAAATTCAATTAAATGGCCAGGGAAATGCAAAGACTTGGTGAGGAGAGGTGGAAGCTGTGGTTTCCAAGCAGGAGTGGAAGGCATTTGGCAATCTTTATCAGAGCATAACTATACCTTTTTTTGCCGCAGGTTCACACTTCAGTTGCTTTTACAGTTAAAACACAAAAAGTCACTACATCCATCATCAGTGACTAGTTGCTGAGTACACACAAGTGTCATGCTTCCTACTGTGTAGTAAATCAGGTGTACAGCAGAGTCCTACTCAGCATCTGGAAGGAGAAAGTATCATCTGGCATTTTGTCTGAGTAAGATCTAAGCAACTCATGTACCAGTTTATATAGCCCCTGCTCTTTCTAGCTTCATCTCTGTACTCAGCCACTGCACCTCCAGATGATGGCTTCACTGCAATAATGCATTTCACTATGGCAGAAGGAATTCCAGCCTTCATGCTAAAAAGGCAGGAATTCTCTTTGACCAGAACTGCACAAAGAACAGACAATTTCTGGAAATGGTGTTTTCCCTATCCTGAGAGCTTTGTCATCAATCCAAATCCAAGGAATCGGGATATGTAATTTAGCAGGGATGTAAATAGCTTTCAGTCATTTCACGTTTCTTCTGCCATGTATAATACACTGACGGCATCTCGCTCACCACTGGACAGCAGCATGGGAGAATAGAGTACATAACACACAGGCAAACTTCCTTCCTTTCTGCTTTGACCATAAAGGTTGGAATTCAAATGAGAACAGGAGAGCAGCTTGCAAAGAGCTGTTTCAACACAAAGCCATGGAGAAGTGGCGTGCTCTTCCCCTGTTCATGGGAGCAGAGGGACAGACACCAGGCTGGAAAGCAGAAGCTGTGAATCATCCCCAGGGACAGACCTTGCAGTGACCTTTCAAAAGCAACCTGCTGTTTTTTCAGAAATATTCTTGCATCCACACTTTGTTCACTTCAGTACTTACAGATGGAACTAAACGCAGTGGCCAAGCAGAGGAACACTGCAGAAGAGCAGTGACCACTCTCTTAAATCCTACAGGGCTGCGGTTTGCCCCCAGAGCAGCCCGCAAGGAAAGTCCATGTGCATTATTGAGTGCTTCGTTTTTTTTCTAAGAACACACTCATTTTGGTAATAGCAAGATATATTCATTCCCCTGTATATCTTCTTATCAACAGTTTGATACTGTCAGAAATCTGCCAGCTTGCAAAAGTCCTCAATAACAACTTTGACAAAAGCCAGCAGTTCTGACAGCCAGTCTGTCTCCCTCGGTTCTCCCACACACCTATATACATCTATATATACACACAGAGCTTGAGGTAGAGAAAATCAATTATGTCCTAGAATTGCTTGTCCACATCGCTTTGCCACTGGTCAAATAGCTTTTTTTCCACACAGTCTTTTACATATTACCTCCTTCTCATCAAGCTTACAGAGCAATTCTGGCTAAAAATGAAATATTGAAGGGCTAATCCTTTATTTAAAAAGCCACCAGATATGAATGTTTGGCTCTGACAATTTATTATCAATTCTGGGAAGATTGGGGAAATAAATGTTTCATATCTCTTTGCCAGTGACAGATGAAAGGAGTAAAATGCTTGTCAGCTCTGGAGAGCTGCAACTTTTCACTTTCTGAAAGAAAATTTTAAAAATACCAGAAATGCAGGTATTTTCTTGCTTAAAGATCACTGCCGATACTTTTTGAGGAGAACTTTCATCTATTCTTTCTGCGTTATACCCACAACAGAGCATTAGGATCTTATATTAGCTGTTAAGTGAAAAGGTCAGTGAAATTACAAGTCTGTAGTCTCAGTGTAGGAGTCTTCTGAAGGCATATAATATCTCAGTTTTTTCTCTGCTTGCCCAAGTTCTTAACAATTTATTTAGGCCTGGAACTGTTCCTTAGCCTGCTTTCCAGAACAGCTGGCTAAGTGGTGGCACCTTTTCTATGTATATATTTCTATGAATTTATCAGATATTTTCCCTCATAGCAGCCACTCTTCCCCTCTCTCTCCTCTCCTTTTCCAAACGAAACTGCTCATGCTTAGAGAAACAAATAAATAAATACTGTACTTTGCATTTGGAGGACAATGTTCTAGAGGAACCTGTGAAGAGATAAAAGACCCCCAAAGGAGTAAATTACACTCCCGAAAGACAATGTGATGAACAGCCTCTGCTTTATCCAAGACCAGACCTGTAGCCATACCCTTCACATTAGAATCAGGCTAAAAGAAATAATTACCTGGTAGGGGGTATTTGGAGAAATTTTTGCTAAGTGCCTGCTCTGTAAAACTGTTCCACGCTTCCTTGCTGCAGATGAGCATCTGAAGAATGGTTGAGAAAAGCCATAATTTCAGTGTCAATCAATTGCGCTGCTTGCGTGGCTCCGCGTGGCTCAGCATGCAATGGGCAAGACAGAAGGCGCCCTCACAACAGCTACACAGCAGGTCTGAATACAAATATTATGTTACTTCACGTATGAACTCATTCATTGTCGTTTCTAAGGAATACCTGATATAGGACTCTGTATTTTGCTGGAGACAAAAAATTAGTTAACTGTGACACCACAAATAGCGTTTTGCAAAAATTATTTGGATATCACATCCGTGGTTAAGATCACGTGCCCACTTCCATTTCCTCTGCCTGTCTGCCCAGATGCACACATAAAGGACAATGGCTGCTTAAAATCTACTATCCCTCTAGCAATGGGTTATAATTTTAAGATGACATTTGGCTTTTATGTCATTATTGGTATGCATCAGTTCGAACACAACCAACTGTCATGATCCTGCCTTGTGGCTTATGGTATTTCTTTACAGTGAGGAGAAATAACACCCTTGTTCTACTTTTATACTGCTTCCTTGTTCTGAGCCTCCTCTAGCATTCAAATGCACATTCAAACCATCTCAGATCTCAATGTCTGTCTTTGGCAGTCATATTGATTTTCATAGGCAAGCAAGCAGGTGTGTATGGGTCCACAGACACCATTTTCTGCATCTGTTCTCCTTGTGTTAACCCAGAAATAAAGTGATCTGGATTTGAAAGGTGAGAAAAAAAACACAGCTTTGTTAAGGATAGCCTATACACTGGGGCCTGCATCTTTGAGAAGGAGAACTGTGAGCAGATTGGCATAATGATGCCAGTGAAGTCCCACAGAAGATTGTTATCCTCTTCCTCAAACCCCCAGGGGCTTTACAAGAAATGAGGTATGTTTTTGGACTTCTATATGAGTACTAAGCTAATTTCAAGGCTCAGAAGACTAGTCAGCCTTCATACATAGACTATTCTCAGCAATACTCTTTTCACCATCCTCCTAGCAGTCTGAAACCCCAACTGATAGGTTATATTTTAGGTAGAAATCAGTAGGTGTTTGTGAAAGTAAATGAGCAGTAAGGTGCCCTGGTCCTCAGTAAAGATGATGCAAAACAGAACTAGACTTTCTGTTGCAAAGGTACGACCCCCTTCGCTCCCTGAAGCTTGAGAAGACTTTTCCCTCAGTAACTCTGCTAGAGACATGTTTATGAAGCTTGAAGGTGGAAGCCGTTGCCCTTCACATGGAGGTGTTACACTAGGCAGACTGACCTGTACTGGACGAGTTATACCTCAGATAGTCCCTAGATGTCCTGCTAAACAAAGCTGTCATCTAATTCAATCTAATTCCTGCATCCAGGACATCACACAGTTCTTAGGATAAGCCCTGCAGAGCTGGCAGGTGCTGCAGCAAGGGGATTCATGGCTGCTCTGGTTTCCTCCTTTCTTCTTGCAGTTCCTAAAGCTGTGAGAGTCTGACATGGAGGTTTGCAGAAGACGCTGCCTTAATTAAATGGAAATTGTTCCTGTAAAGCCATGATAGATTATTTAATTCTTTCTAGTATAGCTGAAAGAAGGTACAACAGCCAAGAGAAAACAGAGGACATTGAGCTCTTTTCAGCTGAAGTTTTTAGATTGCGAATATTTGTGCACTCAATGTAGGAAACAGTAAAACCCCCATGGTTCTAGTCAAGTTACATCTAAATTGAATTCTTGCTGTAACTGTACTAAGGTGAAGTGTGTTGGACTGATAATCTTGAAGTAAGAAGATGAAAGCTAGCAGCATCCTCTTTGTGCACATATGTGCATTACAATTCCAGCATAGACCTCTTGCTGTTCTGATCAAGCCCCCAAAATTAGATGACTTAAAAAGATTTACAGTGTTGCTATGCTCTGAGTCCATCAGAAATTGCTGTGCCCAGCCTGCTAGCT
The DNA here is from genome assembly GCF_017639655.2 of Falco naumanni. Classification (NCBI taxonomy): domain Eukaryota; kingdom Metazoa; phylum Chordata; class Aves; order Falconiformes; family Falconidae; genus Falco; species Falco naumanni. The sequence continues at coordinate 37,514,571 of NC_054060.1, forward strand.
GCTTCTTTCACTTCTCAGCATCAGTATGCGGAGTCAGTCTATTCACCACTGAATCATACTAGCAGGTTTTTAATTCCAAAACGCAAATCCATTGCTGGGATTTTTGTGTGGGCTCACCAACAGTCAAACCCAGGTGCTCAAACTGTGATAGGAAAATGAATACAGAAGGTGTCATGAAAGCTACCAAAACAGAATTCAATCTCAAGTGAGTATTGGCAGAAATATGACCTTTGTTATTATAAAGAGGTATCGTGAAAGCTGGTTTTGCCGTGAGTTTTCTCATGTAACAAATGTAAAACTCACAACAAAGGCCCTTTAAATCATCCAGCCAATGGCATTAACAAAGGCAAAAACCAGAACAAATTTCCAAATACATTTTAAAGTCCCTATTTTATTCAAAACCAAAAAGAGTCACATAATCCAGGTAGAAAGGTAGCTCTGAACTACTGAAACTATGTGGAAGGAATTCATACTCTCTGGAGATAAGCAAAGATATCATTCAATAATTTTTATAAATATTGATTTTATAGAGCCCTGTCGGTTTCATTGCTGTTAAAATAAACATAGGCTTATTGGAGAAAGCTTACTAAAAATATGAGAAGGATGCAAAAAGATCTTTGTTTTTCTGCACAAACCTGGGTGCATTATGTGTAGTTTGTGCCACCAATCTACTCAGAGTAGATAGCAGAGGTTAAATTTCTGGAAGCCACTAACAGCCTCCCCTCACCAATATTTGCAGTGGCAGTAAAGCAATGGAAAGACAACTGGAAAGGGAATTCAAGCGTATAGGATACCTCATAGACCTGGGATATTCATTATGTTTTCTTCAACACCATGCACCATACCAAAGCAAAAGTTTATTTTGAGGAAATGGACTTTGGTTTGCATTGCTTCCTCGTTAGCTCTGTTTGCAGGTATGGTCCTGTGGCTCTTCTGTTTTGAATGGGAGGTGCCAAAATTTAATTTTGAGTTTATACTCTTGAGAAATTTATGGGTGAATTCAGCTTCCTCTTTCTACCTTTTGGCTTTAATTTCTTGAGAATTGGAGTGTAACAAACCTCAGCCCACCAGGGATAAAATCTCAATGTGAGCTTGCAACAGCAGCAGGAAACCAGCATAAATATCTAAGCACTCTTCTGTTCAATCCTGTGCATTTATGGCTCAGATATGAAGAAGAGCACAAATACAAAATAAAGGTGGGAGAGAAGAAATGGATCATACCTGTATTCAGTATTAAAACCCCTCTAAATTGTTTTGAGATAGTGATAACCCTGAACTCTAGAAACTTGAATATCCATAAATGATTACTGAATCAGATCTGAGGACAGGGTAAGCTAGTCCTTAAGCCCACGTTTATGTATTTGGAAAGAAAAGAAATTGTATTAGCAAGGACTTTGACTATGGAAGCAGACACAGGAGGCACTGCACCGGCACACAGTAAAATATTGTTCAAGTCTGTAGGGCGGTCTATGATTTTCCTAACTCAAGAGTAATTTCACTTCACAAGATAACTCCTGATTAATTAATCACTGGACTGATGTTGAAGGATGCATTGGAAGCAACGTTAATAACTCATTGATATTGATTGAAGCAAGCAGGATAATCTCAAAATAGTTTGTTGCATACAGAAACACAGTTCATCAGGAAGAGTAATTTTGCCAAAGCTCAAGAAAGTTAATAAAAATTAGTGGGAGGAATATGAAAAGAAATCGGGATTTCTTAATGAACAAATTTTATTAGACACTGCTAAAAAGCTACAACTCAGTGGATGAATGAAGGCAGCAATTACCATTGATGGAAAATGACAGAATGGGAAACAGGAGAAATAGATGTCAGTGTAAATAAGAATTTATAAAATATAGAAAACTGATGAGAAAATCTAAAGACACAAGGGAAAAATCAACATCTGGCAAGAAAAATAATGTTGTGAATATTTATGGGAACATAGATTCCAAATTTTTATATACATGTATGAGGCACATGATTTGATAGCAATGAAGCATGCACATTTCTTCATAGAAATGATAAAATTTTAAGTGATACTGAAAAAACAAAATTTGAAAATGTTTATAAGCTATGCTTGGGAAATAGTAGATGATATCGGTATTCAGAGAGAACTCTTTGTAGTATACTAGTAGACAAAGTGGCTGTTAAATACCCTACATCAGTGCTTAACATTTTTTTTTTAAAAAGCAAGTAGTTCTGGAGAATTTGCATCCAAGAACCCTACTCTGTCGTAAGCCCAAGGCACTAACTTCCCATCATAGAAAAAAAATGCGGAATCAGTAGGAGGTACAACAGGCACAAAGAAACTTAGTGCTTGTGAATGCTTCACAAGAATGAACGAGATGACCTAGGCAACTATAGTCTAGTGAGGCTAATGTCAATCATGACCAAAATAATGGAACACTCATGTAGCTGATAAAGGACAGGAATAAAATGAGTGCCAATGAACACCTTTCAATAGAAAATAGTATTTGTAGAACAAGACTGATTTAATTTTTTAGGAGAAATGTTTAGTGTATGTAATCAACTACAAAATACTTCTGACTTGTTAAGATGCTTTTCTACATTATTCCATTCTCTTGAAAAAAAAAAAAAAAAAAAAGCTCTCCACACTGTTGCTAAAGTGAACAAAGACTGTGGAAGTGGCAAACCTTGAAAAGTAGCTTTCAAAAAAGAATGAAATGGAAATATCTTTAATGAGGTCCATCCCTCTGCAGGTTCCCCCATTAGTTTCAGAGCTCGGCAAACCTACATAAAAGAAATGTTTGCAAGATATAAATAATGGGAAGTAGAGAGCACTATGGATGACTTTAACTAACATTTAAGTTCCATTCACTAAAATAAAACAAAAAAATGTTTCCTCCAAATGAAAAGTTCTCTGCCAAAGAAGGGAAAGGCAGGTCATGCCTGCAGAAAGGGACCCCGCAGCTGAACACTGTGGCTGTAATGGGTGACAGGGCACACAGCATGTGGATGACGTGGCTGAATACTCCATCTGGAGACACAAAAAGTCCCCCCAGTTTTGAAAGGATGGAGAATATGATTAGTTTAGGAAAAAGAAAGAAATTTTTTATTTCAATTTATAGAAGTAGGGAAATGCAACTACTTCAGTATTTTAGTGGACAATCTCAAACCTCATGGGAGCACTGCAAAAGTTCTTCAATACTAGAGGTCACAGTGACCATATAACTCCCAAGCCATGCTGGGGGGTTTCAGGAAAAAGGAGGTGACTTCTCCCTCCATGGAGAACCTGCAAGACTAATGTTTAGCCCTGATATGGTGTTCATGCTTGTTTAAGAGACACTCAAAAAAAAAGAGGTTTAAACTAGGAAAAGACTCTATCATAGGAGAAAGATACAGAAGATGTAGAAAGATAGCTTGATTAGAGAATGAAGTTGCCCATCAGGGAGAAAATGTCACATACCTAAAGGCTATTCCAGCATCCCACCTCCCTGTCTCACAGAAGAATGGGGAGGGGGGGAGGAAAACCAGATAAATCTTGGTTTGAGGTTATTTTCAGTTGAACAAGGAGTTGTGTTTAGTACAGGTGTAACTGAGTGAGAGGTAGTTTTTTGTGTTATAAAGAAAACCAGGTGATATAGTCTAATGTCTTTGGTTCCTGAACTTGAGGGTTATGAGCCTGCTTGCTGTTTTCCATTCCTCCCTATCACGATCCATCCTAGAGAGGTAACTTCCTCTCACAATTGCTCTTCTCAGTATTTTTTTGCAAAATCTTGAAGAATTTCCTGAGGAATATATCCCCTGTTCTTAGTGAAAAATGTTTTCTGCTGTGAATGCCACTTAAAAATCAAAAGTAGTAGGGAGTCAAGTTGTCAGTACACTAAGTGACAGGCAACCCCATAAACTAGAAAATTGCCATTGAAATGGACAAAGATGAAGTTACAAATAGAAGGACTGGTTGGAGGCAAGGAGGCCAGGCAGAATAAAGGCCCCTTCACCAAAATGCTGTGAATTTGAAATTCTAGTCTTATTTGATCCAGCACAAGAAATCCCACTCTGTGCATGAACTGGCAACCTACACCACCACAGCAGTGAGCACTACTTCGTTCTTCTACATTTTTAATGTTATTTTTTTGCAGATCAGTCTGAAGCAACTAGTCTGCACATCTGAAATACATGTTGCACATTGTCCAGGGCCAGTAGTTAGATTTTCAGAAATGGGAGTATGTAAATACAAACCCTCCCATTGTGAATAAACTTGAAGGGCAGGTATTAGCAAAAGCCTAAGAACTGCTGAACACAGAGCCCGTAATACATGCAAACATTTGAGAGGCACATAAATTTCTGAAGCTGGAATTCAATTATGCAATACTATTTTGACACTAAGGTGTCAGTATAAAATATCAATGCTATTATTTGCACTGATGCCTTTGTTACAAAAATATTTCTGCCTGTTGAATCCTCCTTTATTCAAGCCTTACCTCTCTTACTCCTAGATGGAGGTACAGCGCAGATCTATACTTGTTTACCCCCATTACTAGTCAAAGCACCCCATTATGCACTGTATCAAACCGTCATGAGTCATCTGCTTGAAATAAGAGAGGCTTGATAGACCTGAGTTCACCGTAGAATCCTGTAACCATATACTTTCTTTGCAAGCGATCTCAGGGACACACAAATTGTTATCTTTATTAGAGACCAGCAAACATGTTTGGGTAAAACAAGAGTCAATGCATGCTATCACTTAAACCACAAACCAAACTAAACACAAGTCTTTATATGGAATATTAAAAAAATCAAAGCACTTCTCCTTCTAAACATGAATATTTACATATCTGCAGTTCTTGTCTGGGAATAAACAGTACTTAAAAACTTGTCCCAAATCAGACAGCATTGGCAAGCTCCTAAGCTAAGCTCAGATAATTTACAAGCATCTCAAATCTAGTGGGACTTCTAAGTCTATATAAATGGAAACAAATCTCTATATGCTTTGCCATATTTCATCTGAAAGGATCCTACATGTTTGCAGAGCAAAGCTGTCTTCCTTGTTCCTTTTAACACTATTTCTTATATAAATAAGGATGTGCTGCCATGTTTAAGAAGAAATGCACATGTACTGGATGTGGAAACGATGCAAAAGCTCATGAGAACACACATACCTTGGAATGGGAGTATCATGGGATAAAGGCCTGGAGGGAAGAGGGACTCAAGAAAGCTGGTTAATATTCAAGAATCACCTCCTCCAAGCTCAGGAGCCATGCCTGCCAACAAAGAGGAAGTCAGGCAAAAAAACCAGGAGGCCTGCATGGGTGAACAAGGAGCTCCTGGGCAAACTCAAACACAAAAAGGAAGCCTACAGAGGGTGGAAGCAAGGACAGGTAGCCTGGGAGGAATACAGAGAAATTGTCTGAGCAGCAAGGGATCAGATAAAGCCCTGGACAGAATTAAATCTGGCCAGGAACGTCAAGGGCAACAAGAAAACCTTCTGTAGGTACATTTGTGATAAAAGGAAGACCAGGGAAAATATGATCCCTCTCCCAAAAGAAACAGGAGACCTGATTACCTGGGATATGGAGAAGCAAGAGGTACTCAATGACTTTTTTGCCTCAGTCTTCACCAGCAAGTGCTCCAGCTACACTGCCCAAGTCACAGAAGACAAAGGCAGAGACTGGGAGAATGAAGAACCAACCACCTGCAGTAGGAGAAGATCAAGTCTGAGACAATCTAAGAAACCTGGAGGTGCACAAGTCCATGGGACCTGATGAGATGCATCCACATGTCCTGAGGGAACTGGCAGGTGAAGTGGCTAAGCCATTATCCATCATATTTGAGAAGTCATGGCAGTCCAGTGAATTTCCCACTGACATAACCCCCATTTTCAAAAAATCAAAAAACAGAAGACCCAGGGAACTACAGGCTGGTCAGTCTCACTTTGGTGCTCAGCAAGATCATGGAGCAGATCCTCCTGGAAACTATGCTAAGGGACATGCAAAATAAGGAGGTGATTGGTGACAGCCAAGATGGCTTCACAAAAGCCAAATTTGGTGGCCTTCTAAAATAGGGTTACAACGCTGGTGGATAAGGGACGAGCAATTGATTACACCTAGTGGACTTGTGCAAAGCATTTGACACTGTCCCGCATGACATCCTTGTCTCTAAATTGAAGAGACATGGATTTGATGGATGGATGGATGGGTCAGTGCATAAGGAATTGGCTGGATGGCTGCACTCAGAGTTGCATTCAATGGCTTGATTCTTCACTATGAGGGTACTGCGGCACTGGGACAGGTTGCCCAGAGAAGCTGTGGATGCCCCATCCCTGGAAATGTTCAGGACCAGGTTGAATGGGGCTTTGAGCAACCTGGTCTAGTGGAAGGTGTCCCTGCCCAAGGTAGGGGGGTTGCAACTGAATGATCTTTAAGGTTCCTTCCAACCCAAACCATTTCATGATTCTATGAATTAATGAGAACTGAAGTAGGGAGAATGATATCATCTTTTCTAGATGCAGAGTGACCCAAAGACCTCCGTCAGTATGAACCCAAGCTATATTCTCTTGAGACTAAATGTTAGGTTCCTAAAAACTGCCAGCTGAGCTGGCACAGCTGAGCAGTTACCTCACTGATCCAAGACAGTAGCAGTCATAGATCCACAGCACTGCCCCAGTTGTGGAGGTCTATTTCACGACAGAGACCTGATCGTGTACAGTGCTGGAATTTCCACAGGCAAATACCATTGTTCCTGCAGCAAACTGAAATGGGATTGAAATGTGGCAGATATCTATCTGTCAGGCACCCAATAAAAGCAAAAGCAAGGCACAGGCAGGCTTTCTGTACAGCTGTTGGATGACCTGGAAAATTAACTATGCATTAACTTCATTTTTTCATAGCTCTAATAAGCACAGTTACACTGGGCCCTGTCATTTTCTCTCTACTTTTCAACATATCAGTCTTTTCCATTTGGCTTCACAACCTTTTTTACCCGGTAAGAAAATATATTTTACACTTATTCTTACATTGCAGATGGAAACAGATTCCCAGGCACCACTATGCTCTTTAATGTAAAAGTCACATCCTGGAAACATCACTCAATATCGGCCTTTTCAAGAGCATCCAAATCTGCTGCTGTCAAACATGTGGGATGCTCACAGTCAGCTCTTCTGTCCTTATCACCCACTTGTTCCAGTCCACTGACCTTTCCGGCACAATAAAAGCTGCCAACATACTGCAGACATGGTAAAAATATGCAAATGCCAAGTGCTATTAAATGTGCCCGTTGTCTGTTGAAAGACAAGTTATTGCTTTCTCTCCATCACGAGAAATCTCTTAGATCCTTGTGCAAATAAAGACAACTTGAGGTGATATTGATTTACATTCCTTAAATTCAAACAAGCCTTAGGAATATGTTTAAAGGCTGTGTGATTGCTTTAGAAGCCTGCAGAAGATATTTGAAGTGAGTACATGCTTTGTAGATGGCATGGATATCATAGGCATTTCAAAATATTAAGGTAAGGGTTTCCCAAGGGAACTAGCTGTCCTGCTCGCTGCACCTTCTGATGACAGCTGGACACCTGCTCCCCTTGAGGTCTCAGGAAATCATAAAGTCCTAACAAAGAGGCGATCAAAGTCTTTTAATGAGGTTTTATAGTTTATTGCCTTCTTACCATACAGCTGACATGAAAGAGTTTTAGAGAGGGAACAATGTCAACCTTTCATGCAGCCATAACTTGATCTCAGTTCCATCAGAGCACTGGACAGCCTTTTAGCACGAGGGGAGGGGGAATTAGACACAGTGCCCGCGGACTTCACCGGCAGTCTGGCGCAGCGCATTTTACTAGCAGGTCGGTCAAGAAGTAAGATTAGTTTTAACTCAGAGTTCTCCGTCTCTCCTTCTGTGATAAGATTGATGAATTAATTAGGGTAACTGAGATCGTAGAGAAATAGATATCCCTAGTGTAAATTTTTAGTAAAGTCCTACAAACACTGCCAGTTGATTCTGAAGCTGATATCAGTTTCCTCCTTAGCCACATACTACCAAAATCTGAAGTTTCCAGAATTTGAATGACAAGCCACCAAAACCAAACACAATGATAAATCAAAAAATAAAATAAATACAAAGCACTGTCTACTAGAGAAAACTGTAAGAATATTGTGAGAAGCTGAGTCTTGAAACCAAAGACTAATGTGTAAAATCCAACTTTTAGAGCATCTAACCATTATATTCCTGTCAAAGTCACACAGTAACGAAGACTAAACAAATCTTGGGTAAACTGTAATAACATTGTAAGTGTAGCAGTTGTACTTTCACTTACACATCAGGCTAACTAATTTGCAGCTACCGCATTTGGCCTGAAGAATCTATAGTCACGACTCAGTGCTGAGACCTATACAGACTACAGCTGTTGTGATAATTTAACTCCATAGATCTCCAGCCATACCCATTCTGAGTGAAGAGAACTGTGTGAAGGACCATAGGTGTAAATAAGTTTTATTTTCTTTATACCCTGTTTAGGCAGAGTTAATGGAGTCTAAAGGGGAATGTGACTTTTTCTGAGGGAGTCAGTCTTCACCAGGAAGCATTTGGAGAATGAAGACTAGAACTGGTTAATTAATACGTTAATGACAGAACATAGCCTTAGATAGGTATCTTGTAAAAATCTATTTACTTCATTTTACTACCTTTATCATGTCAACAGAAGAGAGTAGCAATGTTAAATTATAAAACAAATCCACATTTTCTGCTTTTTCAATCATAATTTCTGTTGGTATTCACTACAGCTGGAGTTGATCTTAAGAGTCTTTTTCAACCGAAATGATTCTATGATTATCCAAGCTGAATGCAATTCCCCCACGGGCAACTAAGCTTAATTTAGGACCCCAGCACGGGCACACACACACGCGCGCGCGCACACACACACACACACAAAAGGAAAAAAATGCACAAAATAGTACAACTTTCTATTCTGTGCTAAACTGAAGGTACTTTGGCACCTAAACACACAGGTAACTCTTTAGCAGGATTTTCAAAAGGCCTATGAATTCAATGGAAACAAGACTGAACATGTGGCTAGAAACTACTAAGATGTAAAACAGTTCTTGAGTTTAGTGTATCTGGTTCATGTATTCTGAGAAGGGCAAGTTGCTTCTCTGTGACAGGGAAAAGAAGACACACCAAAGCCTGAATTCTAATGAAACCACTACTGGAATTATCAGTGCATCAATTAAAGATCAAGCTTTAGATACTACCTTTTAACAAGTGCTGTGTGTTTAATTTTTGTTTTTTTAAAGAGCCATATAAGAGCAGTAGTATCTTCTCATCTTACCTTTTCTGCCACAGCAAGTGATTTCTTTTCAAGCAATCTTTTCTTCCTTGGGTTTCATGAGGTAACACAGCTGTGCACACAAATCTACAAATAATAACAATGATAATAATAATAAACTCAAGCAGCTTGCTTTCCTGTTCATTACATTTCAAAATTAGGCCCCAAAAGTTGTATTGTATACTAATGGGAATCATAATTGCTCATTTTTTTCCTGATTATAAGAATAATGTCTTACTTTAATTATGGCTGTATATTTTAATGAAATTGTCATTTTCTGATTTTGCCCAATGATAAAAGGTAAGGTAATGATGCCTTGCCAACACCCAACAGCATCATTGCTCAGTTAAGCATAACTGTAGCAAATTTAGACAAACATTGTAATAAAATAATCTATGGTGCATTGGGTTTTGTAGTTGATAATACAAAAATACCTGCCTGTATTTGTTTCAGAATATATTTCCTCCCATAAACTTTAGATATAATCAAATTATTTTGCTATATCAAACTGTTCAACTAATAAAAAGATTGTAACTCTAAATCCTAATCATAACATTCATAGGAAATACAGAAGGCAATTAATATTAGAGTGATACCAGTTTCTTGAAAAACCCTAGAGGAAAAAAGGCAGCAGAAGAAACCTTTAATTTTATGCTGGTGCACACTGTGGGTTTTTCTTATTAAAATTTAAATTCATTCTTCTTTTCATAGTAAGCAAGACTGTTTAAACAGTGTATTTTAAAAAATATGTTAGAAATGCTGCTGTCACAAGGACATTTGGCAATGAAAATGCAAATCTGAAATAAGTTCTTGGCCCCCTCACAGAGCTTCATGGCAGCAGAAAGTAAAATCAAGGGTCGTTGGTGTAGGTGGAGCTAATCTTGAACCCAAATATTTTCTCATATTAAGGATTTTTCTGAATTTTTCTTTGACGGTTTCTCATACTGCTGCTATCTGCCATAGTCTGGTATGTATCAGAAGGGTTAACATCTGGCTCAAAAGTGTCCTTTCTTTGTCCCCTGAACTCTATTCAGATTTGGCAGACGTAAAGTTAAAAATTATTACTTTCTAAAAGTAGGGAAAAGTAGGAAAAGGCATATGGCCATCATGAAAACAGGTTGGAGATAAATTCCTTTCTAGAAATTTTTGCTTGAAAGTACAAAACATTTGAAGTTCTGTGGCCAATTTCATAGCTGAGTATGCAACACAATATATATACACTTTCATTCTCAATTTAAAGTGAATGATCTTTTGCAGCATTCAAATTTGTTCTGAATTCACTTTTCTAAACGTTTCCAGTGATGGGAATATTTGCCAAAACAGCCAATGTTGCAGAATACTTAATTGATAGTAAACTTATTGGAAATATTGCATCAGAAAGTTAATTTTGAAAGGTTTTTTTTTTTTTTTTTGTCTCTCTAGGGACTAAAATAAATAAATAAATAGATAATCTTTTTGTTTGCTGAAAACCACAGTGATGAAGACTTAGAATAATTCTCCTCTCTTGTGGCTGTCAAAGTGATACGTTTCTGAAGAAGAAGCCTGTAACTTGTCTAACTGCAAAAATGGGTAGCAGAGCCAAAAGTCTTGAACAAGGTCACAAATTAGTATCTGAAATGGGAATAGAATTCAGATCAACTGGTCAGGTGTTCTCTCGCATCTCTGCTCATGACTTCGCAACAGCTTGCTAATTAGTAGAACAGAAACTTAGACCAGCATCTATAGCAGTTCATACAGTGAATACTGGTTCCAGTATTGCTCTTCAAGCTCTGTCGCAAAGAAGGTGCCGTACTCATTGCCTAAATACTGTCTGAAATTGTCCAAACATTTCTGCTTCCTAGCCCAAATCTTGTGACAGTTTAGCTCAATAAAGGGTATGAAAAATCAGCCCAGTCGGAAATTCTAAACTAGGCTTTAAATAGTGAATTAACAAAATGTTATTTAGTACAGATGTGTCTTAGATGGTGATGGAATCAATTAAAAAAGTCTACAAGTATCCTCTATGTTCGCAGACTGTTTTGGTTACAATGAATGTTCCTATTTAGTTATTTTTTGAACTAGAAAGACTTGGTCTGCAGAACAGCCAGATCCCAATCAGAGGGCTAGAGAAGAAACTGCATATCCATGTGTTGAAGTGATGTTTCCATGGATACAACTGACTTGATTTGCAGTTTGCAAATTTACCTTCAGTAAGTGGCAAAACACATTTCACCTTCCCAAAGATCTGAGTGTCAGGTTATAGACACTGCCTGCCAATGCAGGGAAAGTGAAGCCAAGGACTAGAGCGCAGAACCAGGGAGAAATGCACTTGTATTCCTCACCTGTCATACTGCTGCAGTGTGTGCTTGGGGAATCTTAATCAGGGTGGGTCATTTTTTGTAGTCTAAGTGACATTTAGGCAGAAATAGTCAATTGCACAAATAAAGACCAGAAAACAATGGGTTTCAAAAGAGTCCTGGGAAAAAGAGTATCACAGGGATGCTGTGGGCCATCAACCAAACATGAGTCAACAATGCCATGCTGTTTCAATGAAAAGCAAATGCTGCATTAGGCTCTATTAATAGGCATAGCTCACCAGCCATGTGATGCAATCCTCCTGTCCAAGTCCTGACTGGAATACTGACTTCTATTCAGACACCCACACAGAGACATCTAGAGCCATTTCAGATGTCCATGGTGGGAAGAACAAGAAGCAATGGGCATGTATTGCTGCAGGGAATATTCAAGTATGCTATTAGGAGAACTTCTTAGCTGTAAGTACAGTACAGGCATGCAATATGCTTTCAGGCAAAACTCTCCACAACCATGAGTCATCAAGAGTAAAGGGGACAAGTCTACCAGGAATGACAGAATCATAGACCACCATGACCTGAGGCTGGGACAAGGCCAAAATGGCCTCTTAAGACCCCTCAGCTTTTGATTCTATGTTTCATTAAAATAAACTGTACTAAACCACTAGGAAACGCTAAATACTGTAACCACCCTGGATTTTCATCAGACTGCCTCACTACATCAAGTCCCAGAGTAAATTAAAGTTAACATTCTAAATAAAGAGATATTCTAAAGGTGACCCTTTCTTTAAATACTTTTTTTGTTCATACTAGAACTGCTTCAGTCTTTGGCACACAGTTGTCAATTTTGGCAAAGCCCTCAGAAATCCAGGAAGTTGTTTAGGAAGCTACTTTTTGTCATCAAGGGTATGCAGAGATGTATACTAAATGCTTCATTCTGCCCTCGCTTCATTCTGCACAGCCAGTGTCAGCAAGGAAGTTCCTTTGGATATGCAATGGTAAGGATAAGAAGTAAAGCCCAAGGAAGCCCTGATGATGAAAACTTTAACACCAGAGACAGATTTACCTGTAAAGTTCCTGTAACCAGGGATAAAAAAACTTCACCTAATATTCAACACTTCCTTTCACTGCTCAGTTTTTCTGCAACTGAGGCAGGGACATGGTGAGTTACATCACAAGGTAGAACAAGGAGCATCAGCGGGAACAAGAACGTATGATCTTTTGTTATAATTAGGAGAGGGACCTCAAGCAGAGCATTGATTGTCTGAAATTGCATCTACATGATAGGAGGCAAAGTGTCGACTTCACTTAAATTAAACCTTTTTACAGAGCAGGGGCATGTCACTGGGGCATTAGCTGATGGAACTGGGCAACAATGTGGGACAGAAGCCAGGGGAAGCTTAGGATTCTGCGTGGTGCTACAAGCTTCTCTTTGTCTTCCCCACTCTCTGCATCAAGTGTGGGGAGGTCAAAGAAAATTTGCAGTAAGCCTTGGAAGCTTATGAGCCCCTAGTCCCACGGCAGAGGAGCAGAAGTCAGAAACTAGTGGTAGGGTTTGCATTCTTTCTGTTCTTCCCTAGTAAATCTGCATCTGAGTGGGTTTCATCCAATGTGCTCACTGTAAATTTAGTAAACTTCCCTGCATTCACTAAGATGTTAAGATAGCTCTTTCCAGCGGAAAAGTTTTAAAATCAAAGTAGCTGCTCTGTGGATAACAACAGCAAGTTTCTGACAGTGTTATAAAGGTCTAAGTTGCTGAGGCAAGGTTTTATTCGTTGATGTAGTAGGTAGTATTTACCAGGTCACTTGAATAAAAGCAACGGTTTCTTATGCTAGCAGGAGCTGTTGTACATGTTACACCAAATGATGAAATTCTGAAGATTTAGAGATAGTTTCTTCACTGTAATTTTCATACTACACTGACAATCCGAATGACATTATCACAGTAATAAGTGAAATTAAAAAGTGGAATAATGCCATTTGAAGATGAATACAAAGGACGTACAAAGACTTGCATGTTGACTCACTTGCACTGTTCTTCCCTCTACTTGTTGTTCTGTGTGTTCAAAGTCTTTTAGTGTGATTTATTCCAACAAGAGCAGTATTTCTTCATTTAAACATTTCCTAATGGATTTTATATCTCTGGACCAAACTCATGTCTGATATAACATTCCAGCAATTAATGGACTCTGTTACAACAGATCTAGCTCAGACAGCAAACCTGAATTATTTAAAGGAAAAAATTATCATTAACATAGGATGTAAAGACATCCTGAACTGAACCAACAATTGGAAGTGGGGACAGCTGGGAAATGGGCTTTAAAACCGCACAAATGTTCCAAACCAAAATGCTGCTATGGACTCTGAAATTATCAGAAAGTTATACTTCTCTCTACTCAGGGAGGGTGTTCAGGCCATCAGGAATGGGTACCTGAATTAGCAGACTATTGTTACTCGATTGGAGCCTCTTAGAAGCTGTTCAGGTCACCTAAATATTTAAACATTTGAATATTTAAAAGTGTTTAATGGGAGTTGAAAGCATTTTTTAATTCCACTGTAGTGTTGAGAGTAGACCCAGCTAATTCAGGCATTGAATGTGCTGCTTATGACTTAGCCAAGCCAACTTAGTGTCTAGCTGCTGCATAGATCCCATCAGTCTCCTGCAGCTCCAGGCCTGGCCATGTGCTTCTGACTCCTCCCTGGGACTTGTCTAATTGCATGCCAAGTTGATTTATAGTGTTTCACCAGCAGAGAACCAACCCTAAAAGAAAAAATGATTCCCTCTCTTCTGGTTCAGCTATATTAACATACTTCTGCAGGGATCGAATGATCATCAAATCATCAGAAAGTACAGTATTGATAATCCCATTGGAAAGAGGTGGGCAAGGGCAGGATCACACTTCTTGGTATCTGCTGGCTATAAGATGGCTTTAGTTGTACTGTAAGGCCATGCACAAATGTGGATGAGATGATGCAGTTACTTACAACAGTGTGCAAAAATGGAAGGATAGGGGAGCTTAAAATCAGTCACAAATGCCATCACCAGAGAAGGGTGATTAAGAAATTCTGGCCAGCTTTGTCCCAGTGAAAGGCCATTGTTCCAGTAAAATATGGGTGGAGAAGCAGGAGAGAGGAAAGAAGGGAAGTAAATTTAGCAAGGTTGCTGTCTGCATCTCTGGCCTACTGTGTGTGTCAGAAGTGATGGGTACAAGACTGTTAAAACTGCACTCAAGATCAGAAATGACAAGGGGAAATAAAAAATTAATTTACAAATACATTTCACAGTTCACGCACAGTTAGGTGCAACTTATTTTTTTAAAATTCCCTTCTCTATTCAGGATTCACTTTACTGAACGTAATATGTGTTGTTTTATACTTATGGGAGTTGACTTATGAATAATACAATTAGCAAGTTTGGGCTTTTAGGGAAGGTCTACACATACTGGGAATTTATTCAATTTAAGCAAGAGGTACTTTGCACTTTGCATACTCTGCAGGGTAACTACAATGTAGGCATAACTCCATTGAAATAATTGTTTGCCTCTCCTTACACTAAGACTGAAATAGACTTTCCTCATTTAAATTCATGTTAGTGTCTGAGTATAACAGAGAAATGGCATAAGAATCCTGGTCTAGGATTCCTATGGCTCAAGCAAATACAACACAGGCTGGCATGATAAGCTATTTCTTTCACACCTCAGTTAGCATAAACATGAGGAGAATACCAGGTAGCCTCACACTCTGTGAGCTGCTCCTTGAAGAACATCAGGGTTTCCCTATACATCTAGGCAGAAACACATGAATCCAGAAAAAGCAACTGCAAAAGTTGTTCTGAGATACTCAATATTACATGTGATTGATAAAATGTTCAGTTTTAAACTTGTGTCAGATGCCTTACTAGTGTAAATCAGCCCATCTACCAAAATGACAGAATAGTTTGGGTTGGAAGGGACCTCCAAAGACCATCTAGTCCACCCCCCCTGCAATGAGCAGGGACATCTTCAACCAGATCAGGTTGCTCAGAGCCCCGTCCAACCTGACCATAAATGTTTCTGGAGTTGGGATAACGACCACCTCTCTGGGCAACCTGTTCCAGTGTCTCACCACCCTCATTGTAAAACTTTCTTCCTTATATCTAGTCTAAATCTACCCTCTTTTAGTTTACAACCATTACCCCTAGTCCCATCACAACAGGCCCTGCTAAAACGTTTGTCCCCATCTTTCTTATAAGCGCCCTTTAAGTACTGAAAAGACACAATAAAGTCTCCCTGAAGCCTTCTCTTGTCCAGGCTGAACAACCTCAAATCTCTCAGCCTGTCTCCACAGGAGAGGTGATCCATCCCTTTGACCATTTTTGTGGCCTCCTCTGGACCTCCTCTAACAGGTCCGTATCTTTCCTGTGCTGAGGGCTCCAGAGCTGGATGCAGCACTGCAGGTGGGGTCTCACCAGAGTAAAGTAGAAAAATAAAAAGATAGAAAAATCAAAGGACAAACATGCAAATATATTTTGCAGATGCTATCACACATGCGTTGGCAGTCCATTGAAAAACTGAAATTATTAAGGTAAACTTCCTTAATGTTATTTAGCCTTCATACCATCAAATGTTCACTCCCTTTTAACATTTACTGTTCTCACTGTAGTTTCCTTAGAGCAATACCAGTACCCAAATGTTAGTGACCTGCTATCCTTGATTATAGACTAAACCCCACTGTTAGCTCCAAACTAAAGTGTTGGAGCTGATCACACATTTTGTGGGTTATGTGAAAAATTTTTAAATTTGTGATTGATCTGCAGTGAGCTCACTGTCTGATTTATATTACCAAAGAGGTTTTCTTCGGATCTGATCAGGACACTCACAGATTGAGAGTTACAAGAAACAGAAGCCAAAGGAATTTTTTTTAGCAAATATTTTTACAATGCTTTCTGAGTGAAAATAAAACACAAGTGAATATCTGTCTTTTCTGAGTCAGATTAAAAGTGTCAAGAGACCACAACTCTTGGTCATCCCTAGATATTTTTGAAAAATAGTCCTGTCAAAGGTTGAGGCCATGCTTATGAAAGGATGATAATCTTACAGCCCACTTTCTTTTCCAGCTGTCTTCCCAGCCCATTAGAGGCTATAGATCCCTAACAGTTAAAAACTTATATGCCTAATACATATACGGTGACAATGCAAAACAAAAGAGAAAGATTGCCACTGTTGAATGTGTAACTGAAGGACAGAGTTCTGTATCTATCAATTATCTACGAGAGTTCATTTTACTGTGGATTTAAAGGACTCCTGAGTCATTTGGACAAATTATTACTAACATAAGCTGCCAATGCAGAAGCCTAAATCTCTCTTTGCAAAGAAAAGGCCACAGCAAACATAACCAATTTGCTAATGCATAAGCTTGTATGCTACCAGCTGCAACAGTCCCAAAGAGAAGGCAGCGTCAAGTAAGGGCTGAGAATACTATCCATGTGAGTGTGGGTGGTTTGGTTTTTTGGTTTTGAGTGTCTGAAACTGAAGGTCAGAATGGTTTCAAAGAAATGCTGAAGATCTGCTCACAAAAAGTCAGTTATGTTAGGGCCATCAATCTCAAGGTGGTCATCAGGGCTAGAGGTCTTTGACAGTGCTAGTCATTTCAGGGAAGAGAGCATATATTTTTGTTTAATGTATTTTGTTTGAGGTTGTTTCCCCCAAATTTTACCACAGGCATCCAAATACATTAGTTATTATTTCTGGAGATCTACTCGTCTTTTGAGTTAGAGACAAAACAGGACAAGAATTTTTTTAGGAGGGGCAGCTTGTGACTTCAGGAGCAGAATTGCAGTCTGAACATCACGTAAGGAAAGAGTTAAAAATAGATAGTGTCCAGTCTTTGACCTGCTCCTGCACTTCGTGTGCACATGAGACGATGTGTTGATTTGTCAAGTGGCAGCTGTGTGCAATGCTGTTGCACTAGCACAGAGGGATAACTTGCCGTAGAAATCGTGTCAGTTCAAAGTGGAGTTCATTGGTTAGCCTCAGTGAGTACCTAGAAACATCTCTCCATATGTCAGCAGACATGATATGCCTCTGGCCTGACAGTGAATAGGGCAGAACGAGCTGGTCCCTGAATTAGCTCAGCAAAGCCTCCTGCCTTTGGCATTGCTCCCAGCTCTGCTCTCAGGGCTTCCTTAGCAGCAAGCTACAGACTGACCTTTGGAAACAAACAAAAAGCACAAGCTCTCAGGTCCCATCAGACTCCTCCCCACAACTTTCCCTGGTAAAAGAGAGGCTAAAAGCAACACTGCAGAAAATCACAATGAAAGGATGTTTGAAAGTCGTTACCTGTCAGGTCCGCTGCCTGAATGAATCCATTGAACCTAAACATCCTTCTAGTTATAACAGAACAACAGAAGGAGATGCAGTAACAAAGGAAAGCCTGCAGTGCTATCTAGGCCATATACGCCTTTAAACTTTTTAACTTAAAAAAGATGCAAAACTGAATTAATCACTTTACTGACATGTCAGTAGAACCCCTTGATCATGCAAGATCTCACACACCTGTCTGAATCCAGAAGGTTTCAAGAACTCACTAAAATACCAAAATAAAACAAAATAACCTGCCATTTTTTTTCCTTATTCTTTTTTCCCATTACTTTAGGCTTCCCGAAGTATTTACATTGCTTTGAACTGTTTTGTCACACTTCCAGCAAGTCATCTACCTAGTATCTCTGTGTTGCATTCATGACCTTTCTTAATGCAGCCATGCTCTCGCTTAGTTTTTTTACTCTATTTATTGTAGTACTGGCTAAACATATTAAAGCCTGAACACGTTATGCACTTGTGCATCTCTTATCTATGTGATTCTAATACTAATAATTGTAGGCAATTCTTTTTTCTGTCATATAGCCATCAGGGATAGAGCAGGTCAGCATTTTGATTTTATGCTAGAGTTTATGCAACTCAGACACTCAAAATCTAAAGAAATTTAAAAGAACCATATAGCAAACCTTTGCTATATTTTTAGTGCCACCCAATAAATAATTTAATTAGAAGGTACCTTAGCCAAAAAGTAATTCATTCAACTTTGAAAATTCTACAAAGAAATTGGTAATTAAATGTTCTGTGCATACTGTGGGCTAAGAGAGTTTCCTCTCACTTTTCTCCATGAAGATTTTAAGGGCTATAGAAGGTAGGAGATTTAAAATGTGGATTTCCTTTCAATTGGAAAAAAGAGAGAAAGAGAGAGAGCAAAAGACTGCAAAACTTTCCAGTTGCTTTATGGGAAGTGCATAAGCACCCTGGTACAGAGAACTCTCTGAAGCCAATGCTGTTTATCGCATGCCTGAAGGGCAGACAGGAGAGAATTCACAGCAAGCACAGAGAATGCAAATCTTTGGTGAAATGCACCCTATAGGTCCCTTGATACATCATTAAGATGATGGACCAAATCTAGCCATGCTGACAGATTACATCTTCTCCCTCAGGATAAAAAAAAAAAACACAAATACAGCCTTTGGGAAAATCAAAAATTCCGATTTTTGGTTTTAAACAACCAATTTTTGATCACAAAAACAGTTTAAACTTCACAATCACTTCATAATCTCTAAACTTTGAAAGAAAAAGGAGAAAGTGTTATTGCTGACTAAATTTGCTGCTTTGTGGAACCAGTAAGGATGTGGTTTAAGCTGTTGTGTAAAATAATTTGTAAAAGCTTATATGATCTCCCTGTGTCCCAAGCAAGTGTTCTTACTCTCTCTGTGGTCAAAAAGTAGGCTAACGTCTTGCTTCTCCATTAATGTTAAATACACTTTCTGTCTCTTTTCTCTCCAACTTTTTTATAGCAGTGAACTAGGTTATGTCTGCGAAAAGGCACCAGGAAGGGGCAAATGAGTATCCAGACTTATATTCAATATAATGGTGGGTATTAGTGAATATCCCTGCAAAACTTTAAAGGAACAGGGCTCCAAATCTATTCCTTACCTATGATATGACTTTTTTTTTTTTTTTTTTTTTTTTTATGATTAGTTTATCATGAAGCAAAGATTGGATCTGCCAAGCTTTCTTCATCGATCTGTGTCCCTGTTGTCTTAGAGCTTCAGTGGTTTGTTTTTGAAAACTCAGGTATCTTAACTTCCAAAAAAAAAACAAACCAAAGGAATAATAATAATATCATACACTTGGTTCTCATGGTTGCAAGGAGAAAAAATTGAAGCAAGGCTTGAACTGAACAGATGCGACAATGTGTCCCCATCCACAGAGAATGGAGAAAAATAAATCCAGAGAGCTGACCTGCTTTTTCCACTGGCCACTGGATTCTTAGAGCTTCAAGCCACTTCCAAAGGAAAGCAGGGGGGCAACAGCCCAGCAGAGTGCCATCTATGTGATGTGGCACAGCAGGACCTGCTATTGCCATCTCAGCATAAACCTGAGCCAGCTGTGCAGGCAACATGCAAAGCCTTCTGCTCAAATAGCAGATGCCCGCACCACCAGCAGGCTGCTAGAGAACAGAGGGGTGCTGAAGGTAGACAAAGGAGAACAGGGGAGAACAGCAGCAGGGGAGAACTGACCCCTAAACTAGCCATTGCAAAGTGCTGGCCGTAGTGAGTGGGGAGACAGACTCGCTCCTCTGCAGCCTGTTACTCTCTCCCTACTGCAGGTGCAATGTCAAGAAGCATTTCTGGCTTTGAGCACTCCTCACAGCGGAAGCGCAGCCATCCCAGGTATGAGAGGAAGCAGTGGATGCCGAGACCACTCTTGTCAGTAACAAAGGCAGCTGTTCATTGTCCAATACGTCTAGCTTGCACCATAAAAAAAAAAAAAAAAAAGAAAAGAAAAGAAAGAAAACTTCAGCTTCTCCATGGAGGGAACATGCTCTAGAAAGACATATGTTAATGAACTAGGATCCTGCATGTGGTCAGGCCAATATTGGCTGTCGCCCCCACTCCCACACAGTCAGCCTCAGCATCACAAAAGTAGCCATGGCCTGCCACTGGTGTTTTTTTTCTGTTCTTCCCCTTGTATTCATATAATTTATCTGAATTTTTTTAAAAAATGGTTTCTCTAATAGTGCAGCCACAAATCGGTACCTCTGAATGATGACAGGTACCATTCAACCAGCACTCAACACTGGCTCCATGACTGTGAATACTCAGAAAGGTATACTTTTTACTGTATACTCTTTACTGTACTGAGGCTGATCTCTGTCCTCTGGTCAAGGGAGACAGAAAAGTGTGCTGGATTCACCCTTTTCAGTCTTACAGATGAAACTCCTGCTCTGAATTAGCCACTCAAAGAACATCTTTCCCCAGTGTCTACAGAAGCAATCTAAGAAGTTGTCTGAATAGCCATATAACAGAAACCCAATTTCTTTACAAAAAAAAACAAACAAAAAAAACAAAACAAAACCAAAAACTCCACAAAACCCCCCAAAAAACAACTCACAACCAATCCTTTCAGAAAAATTGTGACAAAGAAAAATCTAAAGGAGGAATCTGCCCCCTGCCCCTAAATTTTTTGCCTGTATTATAAGGAAATAAATAAAATAAAGACTGATGAAATAAACAGGAAGAAAATCCTGAGGAAATAAACAAAACTTGTGTTCTCCCTTCTATGGACCCTTTCTCGATGCTACTTCTACTCATAAATAAGCTAGATTTTTCCCAGAACCAATTAGGGCTTTTATTGGCAGAACTACAGAGCAGTACCCTTGGTAGGGCTTTCCATTTAAAATCTCTAATCTGCATGTTATCTGATTCTGAGCAACCTTCTACTAAGTGGAATTTATGCACTTGCTCTCCCTTTGAATGCCCTCTGGGACCAGAGGCTATGTATAGCACTAATTCACTTAAGTTTCTTATTTGTTAAAAAAAAAAAAAAAGCCCACAAGTTCTTCCAAGTTGGTTTCTTTGTAATGATTTTAATTGACTGCTTCAGAGCAGCATAGGAAATCAGTGATCAAGAGTGTCAAGAACAGCATGCTCATACATGACATATTAAAAAAAATATATTACATTTCCTTGTTTGAATAAGCAATAAAATAACTAGAGTGGGAAAAAGCCCCCAAGAAATCAGAATTGTGCAATGTTCAAAATGGAAATCAATCAACCGATCAATCAACTGGAAAAGAAAGACTCACTTGCTCTGCATAACAGGGGCTTCTTGCCACATTTTTCTGCAGTTTAGAGAACCAATATTTACCCACTTGGGTCATTTTCAGATCATCTGGGTGGCAACCACATTTTTAGATCTCTGTAAAAAAAACACCTGGGCTTTAAGGATACAGTTATTAGTTTTAGAAAAGAAAGAAGTTAATAAATAAAAAGCTTTTGAGCAATGCAGCCGTGAATGCTGCAGCTGGAAGCCAGGGGGTTATGAGAGTGTTACATCTGACCACAGCTTTGAGTGCCAAACACTGGAGATCTGAACCTGTGCCATTTTGGAGCTCTGGTTTTACTGGAATAGAGCCTAGAACCTTGCCTGGGAATAGTCTATATCGGATGACCTTCGTAGCTCATCTTTCCTCGCCTCTTATCCACATCTGAAGCATCTGGCAGAAAGAGGAAAGATGGGAAAAACTGTCTGAATAAGTAGGTAGGGAATTTGTGACCGGTCAGCTTTGACAGCTGTGTACAGATTACACCATGTTAAGGGAACCTAAAGTTACTGAAGAAGAACCTTTTACATGCTGTACATCCAGTCCTTCCTTTGGCTTTCTATCACGTTTTCAAAAAATCCAGATGCAATCCATAATTTGTGCTGACTGCTGAAACCAACTTACTGCACACAGTGCCTCCACCCCTCGGTGCACTGAGCACTATGAAAAAGAAAACTGAATGTTTGATCAGATCCCTGGTGTTTTCTGCAAAAAGCAAGAGGCTCCACTCTGCTTTTGAGAAAGTTGACATGCAGTGATGTATTTCCATAAGGTGCTAGAAGCTGTCAAAACCCGGAATTTCTCAAATGCTGTTATGAAAGTTTTTGTACAAAGCTTTTGCTTAGAAAACAACAATTCAGGGATTAAAAATAAGGTTTCTTTAAATTTAGTAAGATCCATCATGAAGACAGACTATGGGAAAAGAATTTGTCAGCTGCAGCTTCAATCTTGCAGACTGAGTTTAGGTCTTTAAAATTGGCTTGCACTCAGATCTCTCATACTGGTGAATTTCTGCGCGTGCACTGTTTACCAATGCCAGTGCCAAACTACCATTAACCAGAATAAGCCAGTACTGTTTGACCATTTTATCAATTACGTTCAGAATAAGACTTAGAGTGAGAAGTTTTGAATGTCTGTTGAAAAGATTCATTGCCTGGGAAAAGAGGTGTATGTGCGAACATGAGTACAAAACCCTGAAGATTGTGACTGAAACACAGACTGAAAAGTTTAAAATTCTTCAAAACACATTTATAAATATTTCTCTGTCTTTGATCTAGCAAGGTACGCGTCCCTTGTGCTGATGCTAGAGCATGCGTTTCCAAACACAACGTAATCAAATTGTTTTGGCATTGCTCAGGCATCCATCATGGCCATGCTCCCTAGTTAGGATCAAACCCAAAGCAGTTCCCTTAATAAGCTATCCCATGGGATAAGGAATCACCTTTCTACAGGTGAGAGAGAAAGGGGTAAAGGAAGGCTCATGAAGAAAAAGAAACCCTGACTGGTCATGACTACATTTAGGTTTGTGATAACTTTAGCAACTGCAACATCCAGCAGGATCTCCAAGCACAAGAGACCATTGTCCCTCTGAATAATGTACATCTTTTTCAGTGATTTAACTCCATCATACTGGCTATAACAGTCCTAAATTAGGACTAAAGTAACAAGCCCTTCAGCTGACCACTGTCACTTCGTCTTCACGCTGCCTTATTCCCTCCCATCGGGTCGCACAGTACCTGTCAGTACTGCTGGAAAACTGCAGAGCCAGTGTCCATACTTCCTTGCAGATGGGCTGCTAAAGGATGCTTATTTAGCATAGTCACATAACTGCTTTTGACTTCGTGCCATACGAGCTGTCCTTTCGTGGGGTTTGATTCTACAGATCCCTGGTTATCTTCAGGGGGAAAAAGAATTTAAATGCCTTTCTTTGGTTCACAGCCAAATGCTTTTCATACAATATAAAAAACATCTTGCAGTTTCCTTCACAGCCCTTCCCCTTCCTCCTCCCCTCTTACATCTGCTGCTATAAAACCCAGCCTGTTACATATTTCTAAAAATTGAAAAGTAGATTTCTGAATCACTTCACCTTTGGTTGCCACTCAGATTATTAATCTTTATATCATAAATAGAGGCTCAGTTGGCTCTAAGCAACTGTTATTTTAGTGTCTGACAGGCACAGGCTTCCTTCTCAGTCTGGGGACTTATTTACATTCCTTATTTACATTCCTGTATCCTGGCCCACTATTGAAGCTTTCTCCAGCTCTCATTCAGACAAAATTCCCACTGAGATTTTAAAGGCCCCCCTCCAATGAATCCTTAGCATCTCTCTCATATGTGGTACTCAGGATAATGGAACCTGAATCCAAGCTGTTTGTGCTGGTCCCTTGCTCGTGGCGTTCTGCTACAGCTCCAATCAAGTGAAAATTTACCCTGATTGCTATAAGAAGGAAAGGATGCTGCCAAAGTGTTCTCAACACACTGCCTTTTTTTGCAATTTTCTGCATTTCCTCCCTCCAAATTAACCCAGATTTGCCTCCTGGCATTCTCCAAACCAGAGACTTTCCAGGTGTCACCGCGACAAGAATTCAATTTGACGTGAGGGGCTGGAACTCCCCTGCCCCTAATCAATGTCCTTCTTTGTCTAATGAGATGAAAATGAGAGCAAGAAGCGGCCAGCAATTGAATCAGAGGGTGCCTTAGCGCCTAAGGCCAGTGCCTCTCTGATGGCACTGAGGGAAGGTGGCAGGGCTGGCTTGGCAGAGCCATGATCTGTGACCCACAGCACCCCACACTGCTGACCTTGGCTAAGGTGCCCTGGCACGCAGCTCGGCCACAGCCAAAGCCTGGCAGCCACAGGAGCTCCTCTGACAGCAACGGGTCTTCTGGGCAGGTGCTACCAGAGTAGTGCAAGTCAGCACTGTGAGATGCAACAAGGGGACAGATCGCCCCTGTCAAGCAGTACCTGAGGAAAAGGCTGCGCACAGACACCACACGAAGGCACTGTGTTCTTCTGAAGCACTGGTTCCTGCACTTTGTGGCCTGGGTAACAGGCCCGTTCTGACAGCAGGAACAGGTTTGCTCCGTCTTTTCCCACCTGCAGGGCACTTGCTCTGGCAACCCCTTGCCAGGATGATTTTGCTGACTTGATTTCCCTGCAGAGGGCCATAGGTCTAACAAAAAACATCCACATGCAGCTTCAAGGAAGAAAGCAATGGAGACACCTTTTATTCCTCCACAACCAAAACCAAGTCAGAGTCCCTCACATCCTGCCTTGGAGCACTAGCTTGAAAGTCCTCAACTGTCCCACAGATATAAATGTTTGAATGTCATTTTGCACTTGGCACTGGAGCTAATTTTCCTATTCATTGATTCTGTAATTTTGTAAAATGCGTACAATATGCAACATCATTTATTATAAAAAAACCAGAGAGTGCAAGAAGATTAAAATTCTGACAGAGGCGTATTATCATTGCTTGGCAAAAGAAAAAAACTTCGTATGTTTGTGAATCATTCCTGAGATAATCATACTCCTTTAAATACCATAAAGAAAAGAAAATGTTCATGTTTGTTCTGGAAAGCATTATGAGTATTAACACAAGAAAAATACAGTTTGTCCACTTTGGGGAATAATGAGCTTTTTTTCCTTCAAAAGATTTTGTAATGACAGTACATAGATTAGTAGTGTCTTTAGTCTTTCAAAATCTGAGACAGATTTGTGTGTGAACATTTGTACCATAAATCTGGTAGATATCACACTCGGTTTTAAAAATAAAGCCCAACTGGTAGCTGCTTGAGTCAGTTTGTACTCACCCCTCTTATGTGAGAAAGGTGTGCAATTTTGGAGACATTTAAGCTCATAGCAGCATACTGCTAATGAATACTTCGAGGAACTCTAAAGGTTTAGAAACTTATTTTGAGGCAGGGAAGAGGGACGAGTAGAAAGAGCATCTTAATTTGTATTTGAAGCGTCTTTTTTAACAGCAAGTAAGAGTCTGAGTCACATATATGCAACGGATACTGCTTGAACAAAGACAGAGCCTTTCGGCTTACAACATTCTCTGCTGGCTACCTATGGCACAGCTTATGAAAACTTAACATAAAACCCTAGAGCCCTTCCCACTTCACTTTTCATGATGCTTCTCTTGTAGTGGAAACCAAATGCTCAATTCTCATCTCCTCAGCAAAGTCTTATACAACTAAAGAATGTGTTAATTTGCGTTGCAGTTTTCTGACATCAGAAGCAAGTATGATATATTTACCAGTTTCACAAATATACTGAGATAAAGTATTTTTTAAAGGATGGACAAACAGTGTTTCTCTATATTTACAGCTATCTTCAACATAAAACAGGACGAAAGAATACTAAAGTAATTTGGAGATCAGAAATTATTCCTATCATTCACCAGAGCAGATTTTTCAGAAAACTGCAGGGAATGGTTGCAGGGAAACGGTCAGACAGAGGTCGTAAAGGCCCTAGTCAGGATGGAAGAATATCTCAGTTATATATTACGAAAAAAGATTGATGCTTAAGACATGGTTTATACACTTAATGCCTCTAAAAATGTCAAAATTGATCTAGGAAAGGTTGGAAACAAAGTTATGGATGCCTCCCTAGTGACACCAGAATATAGGTTTATTCCCATGTTAGCCAGTTTTGATACAAAAATAAGTGATGTATCTGGCTGGTGGGAATCACTACTCCTGTTGTTGGCATAGAAAAAGCAAAATAAAAGTCACAAGTACTATGGTTAGCTTATTGAGACAGTTGGCAAACACACACCACACCCCCCACACCCCCCTAATAAAACAAGAAACCAAAAATCCAAACTCTTGTTTCCTTCTTATTTTATATCATGATCATGCATAATCATTTTTGAGGAAAAAATATGTAAGGGAAAAATGTCGTTCTGGATATGGAAAAATTTCTAAACCATTCCGCTCTGGTGACTACACAGAAAAGGGGGAAAGGGGGGAACGTGGCTGATTTTCTGACAACTGGAACTGAATACCACAACAAAGAACCAGGGTGTGCATTGATAAACTCTGATAAAGCAAAATCCAGATAATGGACTGAATTACTTATACAGCCCAAAATGCAAAGGAAGAGATTGAAATAAAAACCGGTGTCTCTTTTTTAAAAAAATAATATAATCTAACGCTTTGCCATAGACACATTGAGCAAGTCTGAACCATTTTGAACTCATTCAGCGAATTCTCATTGATCAGCAGAGCCCAGAATAGAGAAACAAAGCTCAGACACAAACAAGTGAATTTAATCAATTGAAGTTGCCCAACAGCTAACTAAAAGGAACGCAGATAATTTGGACCATAGCACAGTTTTATGAAAGTCACGTGGGTTGTTTCTGGGGGAAGCATAGGGAAGGAGAAGAACTGTCATAAACCGACCCATTTTTCCCACTGCACTAATTTTGATATTTAACTTGCTCACTGGTATTTTACAAATCCAAATAATGCTGGAGAAAATATTGGGCAAAGAATCAGGATTTCCTTTAATTATAGGAGTTTCAAAATGATAAGAGAAAGCTTGGAAAAAAGCTGCAAGTTAAAAAAACCCACAGTTTAACATGACCTAGAAGTGTCAATGAGAAATCTGAGATACTGAGAAAGAAACAGCTAGTGTTCCAAAGGATAAACATGGTTAAAGCTGTTAGCGAGTATTAACTTCTGGAACTATGATGTTGTACTGTTCTCAGGGAAAAATAAAAAATCTTATCTGTAGGAGTCTAGATAAATAAAAGTTATTGCAAACCAAGTGGTTCAAGTGCACTTTGGAAATGTTAAAGACTGAAGTTACAGACACAGAAAACTGCTACACAGGAGTAATAAACTGATGTCTTTATCTTGGATCAAATAATGAAAAACTATTCAAGGACTTATGCTGCTAGAACAGGAGCTTGTGACAATATAATCCATTTAGCTTCACAGGACCCCGGCTTTGTTTGGATTTAAGCTCAAGGACTGGAATAAG
This sequence comes from Falco naumanni, assembly GCF_017639655.2. Classification (NCBI taxonomy): domain Eukaryota; kingdom Metazoa; phylum Chordata; class Aves; order Falconiformes; family Falconidae; genus Falco; species Falco naumanni. The sequence goes on from NC_054060.1 coordinate 37,542,262, forward strand.
CCTGTTTCAAAAATAGAAGCACTAGCATCAAGGCTTGATTAGAGAAAGTCTCTTATCTCCCCCTTCGTGCCTATGAGAGGCTGTCAGGTATACCTCAGCTTTGCCCAGACAGAGGGAAAATTAGTCCCTTCTAGCTAGGGAGCTGAGCTCTCGTCCTATGACTCCTGCTTATGCCAGGAGGCAGTTGCGTATTTAAAGGAGGAGCCTGGCTTCTGTGGATATTACTGCAGAGAGGCAGGCTTCCCCAAGAGGTAGCAAGGGACATGAGACCCAGAATTTACTTCTTTGGCTATGGGTTGTGGATATAGTCCTTTCCTACACATGTAGCCGGAAGCACAGCAGTGCTTATGATGCAGTGGAGATCATAAGGTAGCCAAGTAAATAGATGAGGTTAATTCAAGTACAGCTCAGGAGCAATCACTATTCTAATAATTTATATTCACAGTGCAGCTATATTGCAAGGCAGATTAACTTAACCACACTGGTTGTTAAAAGGTACTGATGCAAGAAATAAATCTGTTTGTACATGCCTACATGAATACCAAAATAACAAAGTCCAGCAGAAAGTTTCAGAAATTGCCTCTACTGGCAGAACTATGTTCCCTGGTATATGTACATATGATCATGTCATTAAAGCCTGTGTCACAGTGCTGCTGTTTTGTAGAACCTCTGCCACATATATGGCCTCATTTTGTGAGTATCCAGAGGGACGTCATAGGGTTGGATTTGCAGGTGTATTTGAGGGCTTGCAGATGTGGCTGAAATCAATGAAAGCTAAACCTAGAAGGCTATCCAGTTCTAAGCATTCTTCAAGTTCTGGTGTCTCAGATGGGACATGGTAGAATATGTAGGCACATTTTACTTTAATCTACCTTTCTTTTATTTTGCCTTGTAAAATAATATTCTTTCTTCAGGATTCCCTTCCCTACATCAGCCTTTCTTTGCAACCAGTTGTACCACCCCACACTAGCTCCATGTGTAAACTGCACTTGTTTATCTATCCTTAGCTATGCCTGTGTCCTTAATTCTTTGTTCCTATGCAGTCACTCCTTATCTGCCTCTCCATTTTCAGTTAATTTCTTTCCCACTTCAATTAACTCCCATTTCACTTAATTTCTTCATTGACTCCTTGTCCCCATCTTTCCATTTTGCAGTGCAGCTTTTGTTCTCTCTGCTTTTGCATCAGGTATTCTTCCTCCTCGCCTTTCACCAGATGTGGGCACAGTTGTCACAGAAGATGAGAAACAAGGCAGACAGCTTCCCTGCTCCATACCTTAACGTCCATGCTTATCCTGGTCCAGAGCAGCTATTACAGATCAAGTTCACATTATTTCTGTAGCCTGAGCCCTCACTATGTTCAATCATGATGGAATATTTGTACATATCCAGTAAAACTGAAGTGTCTCTTGAGCCTGTGCAAACTTCAATTACTTTAAGACTTGTACCTTGGCTAAATTTCTGCAGTATTTCAGGCACTGAAAAACACACATTCTGACAAAAGGCACTGCTACCAAATCTAAAATCACAGTTCAAGGGCTTAGAGGCACTATAGATATTTCGCAAGTTTACCAGAATTATTTTTTAATTTGTTTGTTCTTAGGAATGTTTTCTTTCCCAAGATCGACTCTAATAAACAGCACTTAATATTTAGTCAAACTTTAATCTTAGCTTCTCATTACAAACAGTTGAAAGCTTGATTAACTTTCAGAAGAGCCAGTGAACCAGCTCTGCCCATGAAGATTTCCAGCCAATGAATTCTAGGTTTTAAGTAAATACTGTTCAGGCTACAGTACATCAGATCAAGAGCTATACTGGCCCACCACCATTTTTGTACCTTAAAATTACCTACAAATAGCCAGAACGTTTCTTCAAAATAAATGCCTGTATAAAACATATTATGTTTTTCATAATCCCACTGCCACAACAGAGTAATTACAGTGAAGTTAGTTCAGCTCAAAGATTTGAAACTATTAGGACTGAGGAAAGGCTGTAGCAGAATTTATTTTCTAATGATATTGTGCGAAGGCAAACCTATCACTTGCTGCTAGTGTTGGAATACATGGCCTTAAATGAACAAGGAGACAAGTTAATTAAACACTGGAGTGTCAGGGTTTTAATGACCCCCTCTACTAGGGAGCACTGAATAACTGAAACATTTAAATAGCTGATTAGAGCAACACTCATATACCAGTGATATTGTTTTAGTTTAGAAGTTGATGAAATGCTGTGTTTGAAAAGTAAGAATTCAGAGTAATGGCTGTTTGCTAGTCAGCAAATAACACATTGCATATACAGGGTTTGTAATTAATTGTGTACAAATTCATATTTGCAGAAACTTCCACAAATCTAGTCATGTTAGAGCCCAAGCGGCCTCTTCGCAGTTTTCTGAGCCAAGGGAAAGCAGCAATGGGTAAGCCAGCAAGGAGCACTCTAGCTGTAAACAGTGAAATGCATTCAGTCTGCAAGGAGGGCTGACATCTCTTCTCCTCACCGAGCTAAAATGGCTGCACATCCAAGAATCTCTGGCTGGGATAGTTAACTCATCCCATTTACCTGCAAGGCAGCTGCTTCTTGCAGCCTGACCCACATGTTGCGTCTCCATCTTCCATTCCATCAGCCCTCTTAGCTCTATACTGAGGGTGGGATAAAAAGCAAGCATTCTTCTCCTTCTAGCATCCAATTCACTGGTACAGCTCCCTCGTTGTCTGGATGAACAAAAGAGACTCTTCAAGTCAAACATGCACTCTTGAGGGTGAGCTGATAGCACAGTCTGAGGCACTTAATGTATTTGTTTATGGAAAACAGCATACTCAACTAACAATGTGGTTACCCTGGAAATATTCCAATTCAGTTTAAATTAGACACATCAGTTCTAGCAGGAGGGCCAGCATCCCTACAGGAGGTAATAACAACCGTCCTCTCCCTTTGCAGCTTAGCTGAGACATGGGAGACACAGTCCCCTTCAGTGATATGGGGGAATTAGCACATTATCTTCTAACTACCAGCTTTCTCTAAGATGAAAATCAGTAGTTATTTGGGGGTATGTCTGTAATCCTTCATTTTGGTTTTTTTCCACTTCTAAAAATGTTTACTTGCTTTTGTAATCAGCAACAGAAAACAAAATACTTTGTTTCCCTGCTGAAAATCCAAATTGATAGGCTAGAGACTCTTTTTTTTTATTTCTTAAGGAAACCTCAGTACTACAACAGGGCTGTAGATCCACCTCAGAACTGAGGTACTGTTAACCATCAACCTATGTACCTCAAAACGTGAGATTCATCCTCAGCCTAGAGGACACGAGAAGAACAGAATTAACAGGAAAGATCAATGGCAATCAAAATTTTAAAACTCTGTTAGTATGGTCAGGGCGCTACTCCGAGAAAAACCTGGACAAGAAGAAAGACTTGCCCAAGCTCCCTCAAGCCTTAAAACCTACTGACTAGGGCAGTAAATAGGGTAAAGGATTGCTAGAGCACTTTCTCTTTCAGCATCCCTGTAAAGCTATTCCTCCCTTTCCATTCTGTTGTGCCTGTAAACAAACACTTGAGTAAAACACTTGTGTTAAATAAAATAACACTGTTACTTTTCATTCTGTAAGTCTCTTGAACCAACCTAAGAGGCTGCAGCGTTTTGAATTGGTAGCTACACCAACTTACCAGCAAGCTGCAGAACGACTAGTGGCTGGGATAAACACGGGCAGCTGTGACTCTTCTGACTAGCAGCAACAAGGGCCAGTTTCAAATTTAAAGGGCTGCAATAAAACTTTGTCGTGAGCCCCTCAATCAGTCAAAGAAATTTAAACCTGGTGTTTAATGAGCTAATTTTCATCATTTGCAAACATGAACCTGTTGCCTTCACAATATCTTGAAAAAGGAAGACAAGAAAGCTTAACCCAGTACATAACTAGGGGAGCACTGCCTGCTTCTACAGAGTAAGCACTGCTGGTTTACAGTACGTAGCTGTTCCAAGGCCAGCCGGTTGTTTTCAATCATGGGCAACATCTGCTTCATGGGTGAAGGCTGTCAGGTCTTGCCTGTTAACAAAGCTTGACTGGGGCTGCCACTCATTTCGTGGTGAGCTGCCTTCATACTGCTGGCTGCCTAGTTCCTCCCTGAGTGCCTCTCCCTTCTGCACTGCCTGCTCCCAGGAGATGTTTCTCCTCACTTTAGCTAGCAGCTGGTTCTCACTGCTTTCGCTCTGAGCCATGCACTGAAAATGAGAGACTAACGCAGAGATCTGAACAGACATCTCTTTGCATGTCTCCTGTGGTCTGGAAATGTCTCCTACCCTTCTCATTCCCTATTGCAGGGCAAAATGTTTGCGTTTCAATAACTCCTACTCTTTTACTTAACTTTAAGTTGACTATTCAGCCCAGGCACAATAAGACATCAATTAGTTACCCTAGACTTTCACCGTTCTTAGAATTAAGATTTTTTTCCCCACTTGAAATGCTTTCTTTCCTTTTTAAACAGGATGGCCTCCCAAACCTTATAAAAAACCAAAAGTAGAATTCAGGCCTATACACTGATCCTTTTCATTTATATCCTCTTTCCTCCCTGCAGTTTTTGAATTAAGAGGTTTGGAGTAGAGTGGGGGAAGAGGAAGAATCTGCTTTTGCTGCAGGCTATAGCCACTGGCTTTATCCATGGCCTTTCCCATGAAAGTTAGAGCTTGAAGCTGTCTGTAGCCTCAGATATATCACTGCATAAAACATTCCCAGACAGTATTTTTGAAATGTTATTAGTAAGAATGAGGGACCAAAATTTACCCCTACAATGTAATTTTAGCTTCTTTAATGACTGCATACCAAAGAACTGGAGACTGATGTCATAAACCTACACTACCTTTGTCCAGGACAACTAAGGCTCACTTAAGTCAAATAAATGTCTTTATGGACAACTTAAAGCATAAGCCATTCACAGTAGTGACTTCAAGTCCAACACAGAATGAATCTGTACCTTAACCACATCGTTGTTATTTCTGTAAGGGTGTTTTTCCAGCACCAGGATAGATGCAAATGGAAAAATTTCTTCCTTTCAGCTTCTGGTAGTCACTATAACAAAGACACACTACGAATGCCGTTCTGTGTCAATCCATGCAAAGTAGAAATAGTTCCACCCTCGTGTGTACAGAGTCAGTTTTTATGCTCAGGACAGAACACAGCTTCCATTTTGTCTCTGAGTCAACAATGTGTTGCTCACAAGACTGAACCACAAATATCTTAGTTTCAACATTGAATTCAATATCAGGGGATCTGAGCAGACAGATCCACTCTTATTCTGTGTAAGGTACTACTTGTGTCTTGTGATCTTAAAGATTATTATGTTAAAGCTCAGATTTCCACACATCCACTTATTTTGTAAAAGTAAAGCATATAAATTACTAGATGCAAGTGGAGAGCATATTGGGCTATTTTTAGCAAAATCTTGTAAAGAACTAGCAAAAAAAGTCCCCATCTAAATAATTAACTTAGTTCTTCCCCTGTTATCATTTAACATATACCATCCAACATAACATTTCATTTTATGTTACTCTGATGTTTAAAATTAAGACCATAGCAAACAAGACCCTACCCTCATGAAGTATAGGGACAGAAGATACAGAAAATTATCTTTTACCTCCATCTCCATAGTTACTTCTTATACTTTACTCCTGCTAGTCATCTTAAGTAGGAAAACATCCATTTAAAAGACAGTCTTGTCATACATGCATATAGTACGTATATGGAACTGTTTTCTCTACTTTCAGATTGGTCAAGCTCCAGTCCAGGCAGGTAAGTTTTTTAGATGCTGCCTAATTCCAATGAATTCCAGTTCAGAAGTCAACTTCACCATACTGCAGTCTTTTACCTCCTGCTGTCGCTGAGTAGACATCAGCACCATATCAGATTCCCTATCAGCATTTGCACAAGCAGCTCGGTAGGTACAAGAATTATCCATCTTTGAAGCTAGGGCTCAGTTATCTGTTTTCCAGCATATAGCCGGTCTTGCTCATCAGTGAAGAATCATATTTCCAAACACTGAAAATGTCTGCTGAATAAATATTGGGAGAAAGACAAGTTGTATATTTGACAGTGATTTTAATCATGGCAGGCTCCTTTTTGTTTTCCTTCTAAAGCCACTAAACAAAGGAGTTTTACTACACTGCGAGTATTTTGTTGTCATACAAGAAGCCATATGAAGGCCTTTCATTCTGCACCTTTATTCTGCATTGTGTCTCCAGGAAAAAATGACAGGATCAGGCAATTCATAGGATAATCAAACTTACAGCAGCTTGCTTGGAGATCTGACACTGATAATCATGTTCATTGCTGAAAACTATTTTGGAGCAACAGATTACAAGGCATTTTAAAGATGAACCAGGGATTTTGTGTTATCTGTAAAACAGAATTAGTAATGAACACATAGACAGGAAGCAGAGAGGCAGACAGAAAGCTGAGAGGCGAGGCTTTTTGTCTTAGCTTGATATGAATGAACAATCAAAATATCCTACATTTTAGAAGGAAAAACTCTTTGAGATGCAAGCAGTAGATTTCAGCCAAAACCTAAGTCTTGTACTATGATTAATAACATTCAATAAAATGTATGAGTGTATAATAATGCATTAGTGACTGAGTGTACATCTCCAGACAGTGATTAAACTACTCATTATATTCAGTCAACATGTTTGAGAGTCACTGGAAGACACCAGCTGATTGACAGAGGTGCTTCAGGGAATGAAGCCTGAGCGTGTTTTAGTAATTATGTAGTGAAGTTTTGTCTGTTGCAGTTTGTTCTGAGAATGCATTTGCATTCTTTCTACAGAATATCTTATAGTCAGATACCATACTGCCTAGGTCCAAGGCTGAATAAACGGCCAACTGTTCAAAACCGTGCATTTTCTTCAAATTCTCTGGAATGTTTCTTTCCAATCTACCCACTTTAAACAAGAAATCAAAACACGAACAACTTACTCTAAAACTGGCCGTTTCAGATGATAGTTCAGCATTTTCAGCCCCTGATATTCCTGTTTTCTAATTTGTAAAAGAGAATCTGTTTGAGTGCATCATACCAATGGATTTGTGCAATGCAGTGCAAACCACAGCAGAGTATACCCGTGTATGGGTTTCATTCCTCTCATATTGAACAACATCTCTCAGCATCTTCCTTGTTGCCTGCTCTCAGCGTGTCATAATTCTTCCACCTCATGCCCCATGGGGTCTTAAAACTCCTCTGTAATTCCTGTGCATTCCACAATCTGGCATGGTTTTGTCCTTGTGAGGTAATTACACATTTAGAAACAGATAACCAAGGTACTAAAGACTGACTGGCTCTCTCAAGGTCACACAGTAAGTAGTGGAAAGTGCATACCCATCCTAAAGGCCACCTTATCTACCAAGCCACCTTTAACTTACACAGTTGCATCCTTTATTTCTGTCTCACCCCATCTTTCTTCTCCATTCTGTTGTCTAAGCCTTGGAAGGGTTTCTCACTTAGCCACATGGGAAACACTTGTTCTCTTCTTCAGATCCCTTCAGTGCTTATGTCTTTGACAAAAACATCTCCACAACTGTGAGCTTGTATTGGGCCAATAATGAGCCTTATTTTTTCCCCAAATCAAGAAAGACTTTCTGCAAGAACAATGCTGAAAATAAAGTAACCACAAAAAGAGATGCTGTTTTGAGATGTCTCTTTTGTGGCAACAACAAAATGGGAGCTTTTGATCAGCTGTAATGATTTTGTTCACAGATCAGTTTGGTTTCATGTCAGCAATAATGGAAGGGATGTTGTTTTCTGATAACACCTTTTATGACATTATATTATTTTTCATTTTCAGATGATACTTGCAATGATAAAACATAAATAAAGCCAAAGCAGGGAGAAGAGTTGAGTGAAAGACAATTTCCCTTGCAGTAAGTGAGTGACCTTTCTTAAAAGTTTAGAAGCTGTGCTGGAAAACTGTTCATTCATTTTATCAAATGACAGATAAGTACCTTCAAGTCTGACTGTTGCCACATCTCTCTTCCTCTCATTGAAATTCAGTATGATGCATGAACTAACTACATTAGTTGAGTAGAACTGTTCTCTAAAAGTGGTCCAAAACCAAACCCCATATTTTGATGACGTCAGGATCTGGATATGAAAAAATTCATTTTGAGATACTTTATTCTTTATCTGAATCTTGTTCACTTTCCTCTGCACCCTGGTTTATTGGTCACTAGCAGTACAGATTGAAATTAGGATATTCCATACTAAGTGAAACTGCTCTTCCACATGTCAATATAGTGGATGCATGTAAACTCTGCAGTTTCCCCTTCTCCACCAGCTTCTTGAAACCCATATGGATATACCCCTTGCAGGATTTTGATCTTCAGGGAAGGAATGGAAAACAGGAAATACCAACATATCTGAGCTAAGCAAGGGCAGCCTTAGAAGCACAGCAGGCAAAATTCTATTGTTCCCATTCCCTTCCTTTGCCCTTTCTACTCATTTTATCATGCACAAATACATTGGTCATCTCTTTCTTTAATAAAAGATAAGCCAGTAGAGCTATAATTCAGGGAAGGATACCATGTATGATATTGTTCAACACCTTCATTTAATGACCTGGATGATTGTACCAAATGGGCCCTCAGCAAGCTTATAAATGATACAAATCTGGGAGGGGTGTTTGATACAGAAAATGTTTGAGCTGCCGTTTAGGGAAACCTGGACAGGCTGGAGAAATGGGCAGAGAGGAATGAAGTTGAAAAAAAGGAAATGCAAAGGAATTCCTGCACCTGTGGAGGAATAACCTATACTCTGGTACAGGCTGTGTGCCAACAAGCTGGAAAGCAGATTTTCAGAAAAGGACCTGAGGTTCCGGGTAGACAAGAAGTTGAACACAAGCAAGCAATGTTCTTCTGTGACAAAAAGACCAACAGCATCCTCAGCTGCATTCGGATGAATGTTGCCAGCAGATCAACAGAAGTGATTCTTCCCCTCTACTCAGGCTTGGTGAGACACACCCTGGGGTACTGGATCCAGTCCTGTGCTCTCCATTACAAGGGAAACTTACTGAGCCTGGAGGAGAGGCTCAGGGTAGGAACTTTATTCAGGTGTATAAATATTTGATGAAGAGGAGTACAGAAGATGGAGCCAGACTCTTCTCAGTGGTACAGTGACAGGGTAAGAGGCAATGGGCACAGACTCCTTCCTTTTAAACATAAGGAAAAATCTTCTTGTGAGAGTGGCTGAAGACTGGAAAGATTTGTCCTGGTCAAGATGTCAGGTCACCACCTGAGCTCCACACAGGCTTTGTACCATTTTAAGTATTTAATGGTTTTTAAAGAAATGTGAGTCTTCTCCTTAGAATACCCAATTCATTGATGTCAGTGTTTCATCCTGCTGTGTCTAATGCACACAGCTAAATTAGAGTATTTTCTACTGCCTTGACTGTATTTTAGCTTATACCCATTGGTGCAATGATTTTTTTTTTTTTTAATTTGCAAGCTTTAAACAGATTCTATCTTTTCTGACAATAGCATCCCAAGACCCACAAACTTTTGCTTTTCTTGTAATGAATATAAGTTCATTTTCCACTTTTAAAAAAATCTGTAAAAATAAACCTAAATGGTTGAATAGAGAAAACTCAGAGCAATAACCACTGCATTCTTAAAATGAGATAAAATCCAGCTATTTTCAGGTTATTTGTATTTGTGAAATTATGCTAAGCATGGCAATGTCAGAGGTTTTCAGAATGTGATTGGGCAGGATGCTGGATAATCTCATCTAGGCTCCCTTTCCCTTGAAAGGTTGGACCAGATGATCTTTCAAGGTCCTGTCCAACCTGGGCTGTTTGATTCTATGATACTACTTCCCTTTCTCCTTTCAAAAACAGAAGCTGCTGCCGCAAATGTTCTTTCCATTTCAACCCTCAAAACAATATTTTTGAAGTGAAAATGAGAAACTGAGAACTTAAAATACCATGTTCACTGCTGCCAAAAGATTGTAACGAAGAAAGATTTCCAGCTGAAACCAGTTTTAATTAGCATAGCTGATGCCATGTTTTTCAGATGTCCAAAATTCTTGAATGACCAATGCAATGCCTGTAAATACACACAGAACACTAAACTTGGTCCCTAATATTTTTAAGTATCTATGCAATGAAAGGTATTATTTATGGGCTATTCACTTAATTATACAAGGGTTTGCAAGGTTATTGTCATGAGGTACAGTGTAGCTCACAGCACACATTCTAGAGCTCCTTAAATCTTAAACTATGTTGTGTATAAAATCATATATTTTCCCAGTCAAGAAGTCAGGAAAGCATTCCTGAAAGTTTGTTTTTTTGTTGGTTTTTTTTTTGTTTTTTTTTTTTTTTTAAATCGCTTGATAAACTTTACGGCAAACTTTCTTTGGGAAAGTAATTATTCAGACTAAGTTTTGAGAGATTTACTTATCACAAGCAATTACAAACTTATGAATCCTAGCACTAGCCTATTCCTAGGCATGGTTTATATTTATATGTGGTGACACAATATTCAGACTTGGAGATCTAAAGTTAGAATTCCTAATCCATGCACTAAGGAGTAAAAGAAGAGCATGCTGATTTTAGACTGTACTTGTTCTAAGCAATGAGCAGAACAGATAAGTGGGGAACAGGGGAGGTGTGTAAAAGAGGAATAGAAATCTTGAAGAATGAAATTAGTGCTATTTCTGGGAAATCATCATCATAGAGTTGATGAATGATGGTTAGGTAGAAGAAGCAGCTACCCAGGAGGACTTTCTGCATGGAACTCAGGAAAACGGAGTTCAACCATTACCGCTGCATTGAAGTTAAGTGAAACCAGCTAGGTAAAATAAAAACAGCCGCAAACCACAATTTGATAGTGACTCGAGAAGACAAAGAGATCATTGGATCATTCAAGACCTAGGCATAATGAAAATAGGTGCAAGAGCACAGTTCTATGAAATAAACCAGCAGTAATACCAAGGCTGTTATTTTAGCTGAGTTTAGACAGCTGAAAATTGGACAAGAAATAGAAATGTGACAGAATAGAACTCCTGTGGCTTTTTGATACATTTCTGGTAACTGTTCTGGTAGACCAGACCTATGTCAGTGAACAGTATGAAGAAACATTCCTAGGCAATGAAATGCAATTGTCTACACCATTATAATGATATTATGGCCTGACACAGCTTTGACCTAAGATATCTAGCCCTTTCCTAAATAATTCCTGGGCACAGTCTAAGAATTAGTATGGACAAAGGAACATTCTGAGTAGGAAATCTGCAAATAATTTTCCAGTTTTGGAGGCTAACAGAGATCAACAGTATGGAAAAAGTTACTTTGGGCCAGTTAGCCCTGGTGCTAAAGACGTTAATTTACCAGTACAGTGACAGAGCCAGTCCAACTTGCAAAAGTAGAGTCTGCAGATCCAATCCCAGAAGAAGTTTCGCTCAGAACTTTAATGGGATGTGGACCCAAAAAATTGTTCTTCTGGACCACTGCAGCTCAAATTTCAAAAGAATTATTTTCTTTGGTTATATATGAGGGATGTATGAGGGTGAGAAAAAGCTTGGCCTCAAAAGTGCTCCCTGAGGAACAGAACACTTCACCTCATAAAGACGCGTGATGAGCACAGTAGTGGAGGCCACATTGCACTGCAACTGTCAGTCAAATGTTTTGTCTGAGAAGCTACTGGGTAGCCCATCTTGAGCGGAGCAGTGCAACAGGCATAAATGGCAAAAGGCATGGTGCATAACTGGTTGCTAACTCAAACATTTCACAGTTAGAATTTATAGCTCTCCTTTCTTTGAAACAAGGTGCATATTTGCACCATGTTGAGCACAGTGATGGCATTTAAGTAATTCCTGTGGAATTTTTCCATGAAATAGAGGATTTGAAATAGACCAGCAGGACCAGGGCAGTGACCATCCCCCTGCACTCGGCACCGGTGAGGCCACACCTGAAATCCTGTGTCCAGTTTGGCCCCTCGCCGCAGGAAAGACCCGGGGGGGGCTGGAACGTGTCCAGGGAAGGGCAACGGGGCTGGGGAAGGGTCTGGAGCACCGGTCTTATGAGGCGCACGTGGGGGAACTGGGATTGTTTAGTGGAGAGAAGGATGCTCAGGGGGGATCTTATTGCTCTCTACAGCTGCCTGAAAGGAGGTTGTAGGCAGGTGGGGGAAGGTCTTATCTCCCAGATAACAAGTGATAGGACAAGAAGAAACAATACCAGCTTATGCCAGGGGAGGTTTAGATTGGATATCAGCAATTTTTTTTTCACTGAAAGGGTGTTGAAGCACCGGCACAGGCTGCCCAGGGAGGTGGTGGAATCATCATCCCTGAAGGTGTTTAAAAACCACATAGATGCGGAGCTTAGGGACATGGTTTAGTGATGGACTTGGCAGTCCTCAGTTAACAGTTGAACCTGATGATCTCAAAGCTCTTTTCCAACCTAAATGAGTCTATGATTCTAATTAGAGAACCTATGCTATTTTATAAGCTGAAATACACCTCTCTTATGCAGAGATCAGTCATTTCGTCCATCACTGACTGTAGGCACCTCAGAAAAGTCCATGGGAACTGCTAAATAGCATAGTACTACATAGCTAGTTCTAGCTAAGCAGCAGACAAAAGTAATCTCCTTAAGATGAAATTAAAAGGAAAGCCTTATGAACGGAAAATTAATTTCCCCAGTTTTGCAGTTTGACAGTAGGTCTAGTCTAAATAATTTTTGGTCAGAGTAAAACAGGAACCTGTCTTCCTGATATCATATATTTCATGTATTAAATGTAGTACATTGCTCTGATAAATAGTACTTTAGCTTTCATAACTAGTGTATTTATCTCAAAATCTAATGAGAGCTTTTCACCTACATAAAAATGCTTTAACTGGATATTCTGTACTCTTGAAAAATTCTGATTCTGCTGGTTCTGCATTTTTTTATCCTGCATTAGACAGGTGACTGTAAATACATTATTACCACAATCCAATCATAGCAAAGTATTATGCAGCATTTGGGAAAATATTTCATCTCCTTGTTTGCAACAGCTGACTTGATAAGTTACCTCATATGCTGCCCTTGTATTTTATTGTAATATTAGATAGATGTTATTAGAATGATTGGCTACTAGGATATAGGATCTGAATGTCTTCAACTAGGGAAAATATGCTATTTTCATGTGAAATACATAATTCCAATCATGCGGGATATAAAAAATTTCCAAAATTTTCCTGTGGGGCTGCATCTTTGAATGGCTCTTCACAGACCCACTAGAGCTGACTCTCTGTCATGCAGAGGCTCTTGTAAAGTAACTCAGATTTGTCAGACTTCAGGCATTCAGCAAATTTTCTCTTGTTTCTCCTCTGAATGTGTATCGTAACAGCAGTACTGTTCACATCTGGAAAAGAAGGTAATAGATTTTACAAGAAAACTACTGGCCAAATTGGATATGCAAGCGAAGGAGTGAGATGAAGAGATCTGGGATAATCAATGTGGACCTGGAGCTCTCTGATAAGTAAACCCCTCCTTGAAGGCTGAGAAGTCCAAGTCCAAAGACGTTGTTAAAGCAAGGAGATCTACTGTCCCCTGAGAAAATTGTTGATGCCTCAGGGCAGAAACACAAGCAGGAGACAAAAGTCATCTCACTCTATGCATTAGTGGGTCTCAAAAAAATTCAATGCTGTATGCTTGGGTACTACTACATTTAAATATCAGGGATTTGATTGAATTTTCAATGGTGGTAGCATTGAGCACTTCTGAAAATTATCATCCTCTTATATCATATAACTGTCTGAAAGACTTAAATTTGCATTCAGATCAGCAAACCAACTTCATCTCCATTGCTCTGAAAACATCAGGATGTCTATATGGTAAGTATGGTAGACTAGATGAGAATTTATCCATTTTCTTAATTCATTAGCTTCACGAATCCACCCTTCCTGCTTTCCTTCTTTAATACAAAATTATATTCCACATATGTGAATCTCTCTAAGCAATTCCTCCTACCTGTTAGCTTGCCTCTCTTAGCCTGTGGTCTACTATATTACTTAAGGCAAATTTTGTAGTTTTGAAGATAGTTCATTTACAACAGACAGTCATTACTGTTAATTCTAGGATTTGATACATTACTAATCCATATAGCTACTGTGTGTTACAAGGATGGCTGTATCTCAAATAACATGCTTAGCCATTTCTGGGAGCTCTGAAATGTCTGCTCTGAACATAGACATGCTTCTATTCTTCAGCTCTTCTCTCATTTTCAGACTTTAGAATTAAAAAATATACTGCCTGAATGAAAGGTCCAAAAGGTGCATATCCCACAAGTTCCACATACAATATTATTTTATCCAACTTTGTAACTATAACAATAGAAGATAAATTTTACTCTTCCTAGTAGGAATACGGATAGAAGTTATTAGCCCTCCAAATCCTGGAGCAATGTACTGTATCAAAGTACAAATCCAACTTCCCCATAAACAAACTTTCTCATCTCAGAAGTACTTTGCTTTACAGTTCTATTGAGCAAAATAAACATGAATACTCAAAAACAAGCCTTTCAATTCATAAGAGGGAAGGTAACAGAAAGCATGCCATAGAGCAAAAAATACAGATAATGCAATAATGATAGCTGCTGGTTTGTTGGTCTGCTATCTATCATTACAATCCATCATCAGCATCTGAATACTTTTGCCAGACTGGCTGTGAATTTCTATTCTGTATCTTTTAATGCAGCCTACCTCATTATAATCCCCTTGACAGCACAGAAGTAAGAGATGATCTTATTAGCTGCCAGAAATAAAAGATATTTTAGCAGAAGAAAGCCTTTTTAAACAATATATTTCTTCAGGGAAATTAATCAAGGACAAAAGTCGTAACAGAATGATTCTTCAGGAGTTAAGACATGAAATATAGACTATTGTGTAAATCACAGCTTTGCTAAAATCCAAGTGGAAGACTGAAACATCACACTATGTGGCAGACTTGTGGTAAGGCATCAGGGCTATCCAGCAGTGTTCTTATGTCTGGGATATCTGTCAGTTCAATCACAAGTGCATGCTAAATTTCTGAAGCTCCTTGAATTTTTTGTAAGATAAAAAATTCAAAATTAATCTGAATATTTGGATGACGAAATTTTGAGCCTCCTCAGTGCCTATTAAGCTTACTAAAAGTACCTCTAGTACATATGCGCCTACAGGGGATCACCTAGAACTTGCATTTTAGAATTTAATCATTACTTCAGCAGATACTATTATTTTTCCTCAGTAGAATCAAATATGTTCAAGAGTGATTTGGTTTAGTCTAGATGAGCACTTTCCAATACATTAAGTCTATTTGGAGCTGGATCATGTTTTTTGAGGAGATCATGCTGTTTTACACAGTGTCCTGAAACATCTTTAAGCTGCAAATTGCAATGTGAACAAACTGTCATTTCCAGCTAATGAAAACTAGTTTTATGAGTCAGGCATACGTTATGAGTCAGTTTACAATAAATGTTGGATCTTTGTTATGGGGTTTCTCCCTTCTGTGTCTTTGCAAGATGCAACACTTTGCAGGTATTCCTGCTAAAGCACAGCTTCCTATTTTATAAATGAAATCCAAGAATCACATGATTCCATGATCTGAAATTTGGGGTATTTAAACTATAGCACATTTTATAAGACTGAGAAATAAAGAAAACGGGCTATTTTACATGATAGGTGGTAAAAACTGTTGAAAAATTCTTTTCCCGGTAAGAATTTCCTTAAAGCTGATCTTCCTCTTTTGCCATTTAACCAGTAAATATGGTGTTCTTTGGTGGCAGAGACCATCCACCAGTCCCTGAAAGAGAGACATTACATTTCAGCAACAAAAATAGCCCACATTATTACCACCCTGCAACTGTCATACTATCTAGTAGAATGGGATGTCATGTCCCATTAGCAGTATGTTAATGATACCTGCTCTGAAACAGAATTTTCGTTTTTCAGAGCTAGTGGATATGCTTGTGTTCTGGACAAGGTCAGGGTTACATGGGGATCTTGGTGAGTTACAGCCCCTACAAATATCTGTTTGTTTTTCATATTCCCTTCTAAAGAAAAAGCAGGTTCAAATCAAGGTTTTGAAAGAACAGACATATATGTCCTGGGCTGAAACATGCACCCTAAAGCAATCAGTATTTCCCTAGTCATTCAAGCAAGCAAACATCATTTTGGAACTAGCTGCTGATCAGCTTCTTCATACCAGGAAATGAGACTATTATGTCTAAATCACAAGTAATCTTTCCTACCTGTAATGCATTATAATACTTTATGCTAGTTTTCTATTCCTACTTTTGCTAAAGATTAGGAAAAAAGAGTTAGGAAAATGCTAAGACAAGACAGTTCTAAAAAGTAGCTTACATTCTCTGTCTTTAAGAAGATAGATGTTTATGGTGTGGAAGGCCTGATCTCTCATATTAGCTAGAATGATATAAGGTTGTAAATGTCCCTTTTCTACCTTGAAGGGTCTGAAAAAGAGACTCATTTCCAAGTGAGTCAAATTTAATAATGCACAACAAATATACTTAGCAAAGAGCTGGCTAAATAGAGCTTAACAAGCATATGTATTTCTTCAAATCAATTTGGCATCTGAAGTCTTATTTTTCATTTTTGCCTTCTCTACACCTTCTTGAAGCAATTTTAGGAGAAATAACCAGAGAAGCAACATCGGCAACATATTGGAAAAATGCTGGTTACAGATGATATAAAGAACACTGTCTCGTTGAAAATCCATAAAGACTCAAAGCAACAGACAAAAAGAATAGGATACAAAAATAGTTCATAAATTCTAAAAGCATTCTAGTTTAGTAGCTTGATTTTCAGAGTTAACCAAATAGACTTAAAATGTAAAGGTAGAGACTGCTAACAGGTCATGTTCTTTGCAGTGCTGACCCAAGGTTAAGTATTTTTTACTCTAAGCTATATTGGACTCAATAGCTTCAACAGGGTGGTATTATATCCCCTACTTTTAATAATGTTCTCAGCGCGACAGTGTGAAATTCCCATGTGTTTCTTTTGACAAAAGCAAAGTTTATGCTCCTCGAAAGTCATTGCATATGACATTTGCAAAGGCTTTTCTTTAAATAAAAGAGGCAAGGTTTACTGGAACACAAAATCTAAACTACAAGTGTCCAGAATAAGCACCTCCCAGCAAAAAAGTGGTCTCCTCACAAACACACTCATTAAGAACATTAATTTTCTCTGTATGCTGTTTCTGTAGAGGTGTTTAGATGCTGATTCAAATGTGAAATGAATGAAGACTGTGGGAATCTATGCGTAGGTGTGCAATAGCCAGGCTGCTGAAAGTTGAGCATGACTGATGTGCAGATAGCAGGCTATGTGTGGAGAATGATAAACACGGTGGGAGAAAAGATTACTGCACACGTGAAAAGGAACTTGCTATATATTGCCTGAATTTGCAGCACACCCCCTCTCTCAAGGTTATCTCCCCTCTCCCCTCCCCATATTTGATTACACTTGACAGAGTGATGAGTACTGCAGCCAGATGAGATACATTTATTTTGCTGAACAATCCCAGAGGACTTAGAAAGACAAAATAATCCCCTAGCCAAGGTACAACTTAGGTCTTCAGGATACAAGCTGGGCATTTTTATTTTTTGGTTAGAAATGCAGGTTCAGAGCAGCTGAGGTTATTTGTAGACTGAGGTCAAATTCAGCAAATAGCTTTAGCTAGAGCTTCAATTTTGAAGGGATGATTTTGTGTTTGTCCAAAAGTCCTGCTGCACCAATGTAAACCATTTGCAGGACAAATCCTTCCTAAGACTTCTGCTCCTAATGCTCTAGTCACCAACAACGTATGACTTTCTCCAAGGCTGTTCAAGAGACACATACAGGCACGACAGGGCAAACACAAGGCCCTGGCTGGCAAGGTCCCTGCCCTGCCACCCCCAGGGGAGCCCTGTGGCTTCTCACCCCTGGGAGTCCCTGGCCCTGGCTGCACCCTCACAGTGTTCCTCTGTAGGTTTTACACTAGTAAAGGAATGTCAATACCCTCTTTCTTTCCCTCTCCCTGCTAAAGACTGAGGCTTCTGAAGTTCCGCACAACAGTTTTGGACCATCAGGGAAAGATTTTGAAGATTGTCAAGCTCCTTCTGTTATCTTGTGGCTTAGCATTAGAAAATACTCCCCATACACAAAAGCTAAGCAAGCTTCCTTAAACTCCCTGTTTACATCATTCCATGAGGGGAGGATGAGGAAGACCAATTAAAGACATTAAATTCACCATAATGGTTGGTCACTCTAATGAAAAAAACTATATTAAACACAAGTGGCCATTCCATTTTGCTGTGTTCATGACATTTTTCCCATGACACAGCAAAGACAGATTCTTAAAAAACACATTTCCAAGCTCTAAACATGATAACAGGAAGCAAATAAAGTGCCCGAACACCACAAAGTAGGCTCCTTTTAAAACCATGAGATACCATTCAGGCATGCTGTCAGTACTCTTACTGAAACTTATTTATTGCTCTTAGCAATAAATTGGTCTGAAGAAAGTGAATGAAAAAGGGGAGTTTTTAATTTTTTCCCATGGAAGCATAAATTACTTTGCAAATCAAAATATGTGCATATGTATGTTCATTTTTATATATATATATGTATAAACTTACAAATTTAGTAAAGAATCCAAATACTCAAGAATTTCCCATGCTCTGTAGCAGTTTGTTTGACAGAAAAATACTGTCTTTGTTTAAAAGTAAGGCTTTATTTTGCATTGGACAGTTTTCTAGCTTCTAACCTTTGGTTATTTTCTATCTAGATTTGAAGCGATGAAAGTATTTATGACACCAAGGATTTAAAACATGACACTGAAAGAAGGTGACACAGAGAGAAGGAGACACTAATATGCACTAAACTTTCCAAAGCTTCTGTTATCTTTCAAGTATTGTGACTGCTCATGTATATTACCTGAGATCACTTGCAGATGTATTTTTCCTTCATAGATGCATGATGTTCGCGTAAAGTTACCAACAAATTCAGTTATACAACCAATGGCCAAGTGAACAATGGTATCAGTTTTGCCCTAGACTTTTGCTTTTATCTTTTGGAGCACCAGCTTGTAAAATAACTGCTTCATTGCATTCATTCTTTCACCGTTCTAAGACCTGCTGCCTTCACATTGAATGAGTTTTAAAATATCCAGTTCAAATCCCATAAAAGGGCAAGACCAAAGATTCCAGTTACATTACTGCTGAAATTCAAAGTCGAGCCTTGACTGTACTTTCTTTTCCTACTGCTGCTGAGGTTATTGTTAGCAATTATTTTACCAAAAGAAGAGGGAGGCGGAGAAAAAAAAATGAGAAAGAATGAGTGGTTAGATAGCAGTGCTCTGCAAGATATACTTAGAATCAATCATATCACTGTTTTCTCAGCCAGGCTAGCGATCATAAATTCTGTATCTTTCCCCAAGCTCAGTGGCTGTGCCAGCCATTCATTCTGAAATGCTTCATGTGTCCTGTGCAGGAATTCACAATAGGATTACGGATTCAGGTGAAAGCTCTGCTCAAGCAGGGGCAGGGAGTGAAAGAAGACTTGCTTGGTACAGCACTTCATAGCGTGCAAAAAGAAAAGCAAGCCAAGAAATGGAGAAATGGAAAAGGAGGTGGAAAACATGACTGTTTATTTGTATTTACAGAAGCTTTGTTCGAGGAGGAGTTTCTGTGCCTTGCCCTATTTTCATTTGGAAACTGGAATTGGCATTTCATTGGGCTAATTTGGAATTGATCACTAATAGCTGGAAAAATATTTTTACACCTGGAAGAGCCAAAGGAAAAGGGGTATACACAGAGGGGTAGGCAACATTTTGTGTCTCTAACCTCCCAACTTTAAATATGGCAATAGCTAAAGCAAAATCTGCAAATGAAGTCATGTTTCCCCTCCTCTCATGTCAGCTAACCAGAAAAAAATGCTATTTCTCATAAGAATTGCAATGTTCTTCTCTTCCCATATATGTCTTGGCGGTTCTGGCCTACAATGACTGACCATTTGCACTTGGTTTGAATTCACCAGTCTGCTCCTAACATATAATGAAGCCTGAGGGGAAGAATTTGCTATTCAGAAGATCTTATAATGGAAAATCTAGTTACAGAGCTATGGAGTGGCCTTGCTAGTCTGAAAAAAACCCCAACAGAATAAAGAGCAGCCAAATATTTTCCATGTCACCTGTGGTTAAACCAAATGGGAACAGAAGCAGGGATGCAGTTACAAGGTCCTATGGCTACAAGAGCCATTCTACGGCTGAGACCACCAGGAGTCATGAGCTAGAAACCTGTACTCTATGTCTAATATTTTGCAGCGTTTAGAAGCAACGAGTGCTGGATTTCTGCAGCTTCTGCTGGGTTTTAAATTCAGTGGCAGTTCAGAGGCATTAATCATTGCCTTTTAAGAGGCAAGGTCTGTTTTCTTCTGGTGAAAGGAAGGTGCTGCTGTTACGAGTTTGCCCCTAGGATGCTGGGTAGATTTGCCTCCTTGAACACCCAGGTCTTTCACATTGTACAATGTTCAAAACTCAGTGGGAGCAATAAACCCAAATCTCCTGACAGCTGCTGATGAGCAGCTCTAAAGGGAAGCTCCTGAGCATGCCCACTCTGGGATGTATGTAGGAACTCGACAACAGCAGTGCAATAACTGAATGTAACCAGTTATCCTTCCCTTTCCCCTGACACCTTTTTTTTCAAGTCAAGACATGGAGGTGTGGCTGACCATGGGCCATCTCCCCACCTCAGACTGGCAAGCTAATGATGCAGAGCATGGATAATACAGTTCACATCTGTCTTTACATTAGAGATGAGAGCTCCATTCTTTTGGACAAGCTAAATCAGGATAAGCCGAATCCTGACTACTCAGAGTAATTTCTAATTGATCTCTCCCTGTTCAAAAGCATTCCTGGGCAAAAGACAATTTAAAGTAAAATGTTTCAAAATGCAGGTCTAAACTTAGAGAATGGTTTCTTCTCTGCAGTGCAATACTGCAGATATAGTTGACTGCTGCACCATGATGTACATATTTGTATTGGGTGGAGAATTCTAACAAAAATGTTTAAGTACTTTAAATGGTGACATCACTAAAACTCTAAAAGTGTGTATGGTTTTATGCATTAAATATATAGAGACATATGGATGACTTTATAACCATAATTACATGCCTTCATAATTGCAATGGTTTGTGTACACTCAAAAATGTGATGCTTAACAATTTTTCTCCCAAAATATCAAAGGCAAAACTAAACATTTTTTCACATTTGTGTAATCCCTTTGGGGCAGTTCCTACACTCGTCTCAGGGCTGGAGCTCTAGAAGTAGCCTACAACCACCAGAGCAAAGAAGACTAGCAGGTGCTGCATTTTGACTGTAATCAGAACTTTGTCCCCTCTCGAGGGAATTCAGTGGGTGTTTCAATGGAAAGATTTTGGCTCTACTCAGTTTTCCACTTACATTCACAAACAATACTGACTCAATCACATTCAATCTCAAGTGTACGTGACTAACTAGTAATTTCCTGCATTTGTGACATACCATGACCCTCCCTGATGGTGTTAAAGTTTGTGACTACACAGAAAAGCACTGGCAAGTTGACAGCGAATGACCCTTAGTAAGTTGTTGGGAAATTGCTTGACTTTGCCCTGCAAGTTTATGCTCGCATAGCAACATGGACAGCATATCATTCTGGGCTGGCTTCATTAAAAGAAAATGATCCTGTCTTTCAGTTAGAAAAAAAAAAAAAAAAAAGAAAAGCTGTAACTGTTGAAGCAGCATGCACCTAATAAGCTACTTCTAAATCTGGCTTCATCATTTCAGTCTGTGGACTAGCAGAACAGAGCTTGCAGAATCCTTCTCAAGTAAGTATTGCTTTCTCTTAACAGCATGCTTGCTTTTCCATTTAAAATAAATGATAGGTAGTAAAGAGGTCTTCAGCATTGAATTAGTGGTGCTGCAATATGAGAACTGAATGTCTGCTTTAAACATGAATTAACATCCTCTGTTGTTTCTTTTGGCAGACATTACTGCCTTGAAAAGGAAAGATTTAATACGTTAAGGTACAGGACAGCAAATCATATGAATGAAGCTTCCCAAAGCTACAGTGCTAGAAAGCTAATGAAATGATTTATAATTGACTGTCATGATAAGGGTTTTTTCAAAATTGGTTATGTATTTTTTATTTGCATAATACATATCATGGAACATGTCTATTTGATCTCATCAGAAGTAGAATATGTAGTCTGAATATGCTACTGGCCACTAAGTATGAAATTAGAAAAATCATTCCTATCTTCAAGAAAGGAAAAAGTCAGATAGTGGCATTAATATTATTAATAAAGCTCATATGTATACATTAAACCTACCTCAGGTTTGTATTAAATGCTGAAGGAAAATATTTCTAATGGATGATTTTGTATAAATGCACAAAGTATTACTTAATCATTGCTTAACCCAACAGAGTATAGGTGAAATAATTGTTTATATGAGAAACAACATAAATGCATGCCATTTCCAAAACAGCACATACTGTAGCATGCTTTCTGCAAGAGTATTTAAATAGCTTTCATGAACGTGTCTCTTTAATATAATGAAACAGGGTGGGACTATGGGAGTTGAAGGAAAAAAATAGCAATATTTTGCTGCGTGTTTAAATTGCAGCTGTTGTAGCACAAAGGAGTTAGTAATAGCCAACCTACAGGGCTACCTTTACCTTTGGTGTGCAAACACACACATATCTGCATGCAAACATTTTCTTTCTCATTCAGTCCTAGCTGCTTAGCACCAATTTGCATGATGTGCAACTCTGATTGCAAACATCCAGGTTTGCACACTCAGCAAAACTATATTGTAACTGCATCTGAGACATTACAGCTCTGGTACTGATATCCTGGAAACTTTTAACACAAACATGTCCTATACCTCCAAATAATTTAATTTATCATAGTTTTTTTTTTATGTACAGGAAAATACACTGTAAAATATCAAGTTGTTTAGTTAACTTCCACAGAAAACTACATAAGTACTTCCCTCCTCCTCACATTATCCATTCCCCAGCAACCCATGACAACAGAAGTCAAGAAATTACCATTTATTTCTCCTGGTTATTTTGAAATTATTCATAGCAACAAGTTTAAAAGCATACTGCCAATCCAACTCATTTATATGCAGGCAAGCTTTTTTAAGCAAACTTTTCCAGGACATATTGAAGCATGGAACTGGAACAACCATTTCCTTATTTACTGTGTAATAGAAATAGAAAGTCTTTGTCAGATTATGCATATGGAGACATGAAGAATGAAAGGAGAGGTAACAAAATTTCTGTATTACAGTTTATATATTGTATATATAGAGTACATATACAGCAATAGTATATACTTCCTTTTGCAAGCAACATCAAGCTTTCCAGGGCCAGCTCTGAACAGCCTAATAAATCAGAAGCTCAAAAAGAAGAGGTTTAGCCTGACATCTCGCAGTCCTTCCCAAAATCTCAGGAAAACACAGGATAGCTATAACAAGGCCATTAAGTAACAAAAGTTATGGTACCAGCCCCACAAGACTAAAGGAGACATCAGTGAGTAGTAACACCACTAACAAGGTTTGATCGTTTCCACAGCTATTACTATTCAGCAACAAGAGGAAGCAGTCATTGGTAACTATTTCTGAGATAGACTGGGAGGGTGAGGAGGAAGAGGGGTGCATTTGGGAGGCCTCCAAGGGGAAATGGTGATTTCACGATCAAGGAGACCACACTGCCTAGATGAAAAGTCTCATTCCTTCTTTATTCTTTGTAATGTCCTAATCCTTCAAAAGAATGATCCTAATGAAGTTCCACAAACCTAGTATGGGTCAATTGTTCTTATGAAAGTCAAAGCTTCCGGGGATTTGACCCACTACAAAGAACTTTGAATTTTTGTATCATGTTCTTGAACAACTCAGTGTAGCACAGAATTTACTAATTTGAATAAGCTCACCAGACTGGGGGAATAAAAGAGAATATCCAACATCTTATTCCTTTGTGGTTTATGCATTTGACAAAGACTTTCCTGCCAGTCTTAAACTTTTCTTTATGTTTAACATTTAATTAGTAGAATTACATATTCCTGCAGATGTAAAAGAGATTACAAGAAAAATGCTGCTGTACTGAAAGATCTCTTCAATACTCCTGGAAGCATCACTGGGATGGACTTTGGGTTAGCCTTAAATCACCAATAAGGTGGTATCACGTCAAAAAGGGACATTATATGGCTTCAGAGACAGAAAGGCCTTGCAGACTGGGACATCCTGCATCAAACTAGGAATGAATTTAAGTAAAATAAATTGAACTGGTATAGAAAATGTGATTAACTTTAAAATAAAACATAATTCAGTGGATGGGAAATATTTTCATTCCACCTGAAGAAAAAGGAAGTGTGTTTTCATTCCAAGTCTGGTTTTGCATAAGAAGCTAATTCCATTCTTCCAGTCACTTTTCCTCTTTACTGTCTTAAATTTTCTTACACCTTCTCTTCCTCTTTTGCCAAATAATGATAATAATAACAAAGGAAATAGGGCCTGGGAAATAGGAAGAGAGAAAAGGGAGAGGAACAGGAGGAAAACGGTATACCTAAGTTGGAAAGCCACATGACGCTGCTAACCTACTTCAAAGGACAAGTTTAAGAATAGACTCAAAGGATTTTACACTTTCCTAAGAACACACATATTCAAGGAGCTGTGGAAGAAACCAAGGCTCATCATCTGTTTATTCTCAGAAGGATGAGTTATTTTGCTGTCTTTTCACTAAATGACTACAAAGTGAACTGGAGACACAGAATCAAATGCTAGTGTAATGCAGATGATGTACAGCTCTACCCGTCCTACAGCACGGCTACAAAGAAGGTACAGCGTGTGAAGAGCTCATGGAACACCTGGCTAAAGCAGAAGCTGAACAAGAAAAATATGATGTTGGCAGAGGACAGAAAGCATTTTGAAGACTCATTCACAGCCAAGGTATGCAGCCGCGGTCAGTCATTAAACAATAATCTGATAAAGAAACTGTTATTCACAGATGCTATTATCTTCCATTAGCTGGGAAGCCCCATCTCTCTTGGAGGAGAACAACAATCTCTCAGGCAGGTGATAGCACAAGCTTTTAGCGCTATGAAATTCCAACACAAAGAAAATGCTATAGTGTATATGTTCTGATGCTCAGCGTTACTACACCACAAATATGTTCCTTATATTGCAGATCATCCTCCATATCATTTTGTATTCCTCTCTTCAAAGCAGTCCATTGTCTGAACAGGGGATAAATAAAAGACCACTTAAAACCCTTGAAAAAAGATCACAGTCTGCAGCTTCATTTCTCTGGTTTTTCTCAGCAAGAGTAAAATTTCTCTTCATGGGAGAATGAAAGGGAAAAAGTCCCTTGGGAGTTAAGGGTAACCAAATGTCATTATCTAATGTTGCAAGAGACTAGCATATTTCTTTGAGCAGCTTTAAAAATATACACAGCAACATGTGTCCACAGTGTAATTTTCTACTGCTAGGGAGCAGGCAACACAACAGCCAACAGCTTACAACTGATACTAACTTGACTGCTTACACAGGAATGGAAGGTGCTTTGACAGTGTGATACTGAGTGCAGTAAGGTCTTGTGTCAAATGGAAAGACTCTTTCCTTCTGCTCTACTGCCATAACAATAATTTTTAAATTGATATATTCAAATATTTTGTGCTTCCATTTTTCTCTTCCTTAATGTTTAATTATGTTTTAAAGCTATAAATATAGCTTGCCTGTTAAATGGGGGGGTGGCTTTAGTTTTACTGCAGCTGTAGCATTTGTCAGAGAACAGTCACTCTCTTTTCAGAGTGGTGCATGATTTATGCTAAAAACCATCTCTCCTCTAACGCACAACACCTCTTACAGGCTTACCACAACTCTGTGTAGTACACAGCTATAAATTAAATTAATCAGACTTGTTATTGTTGGCAAGAAAGATGGTCCAACAATTTGTTGCATTGAGTTTGGTCACTGTAGTTGTAAGATGATGTTTTCCTCATCATGGTGGAGAGGTAGATTAATAAGAATTTAGGGAAAATTAGATTCTTTAGATCTTTAGATTTAGATTCAAGGTTGGATGCAAACACTGTCCACCATGCAGATTCTTGCAGAGAAGCATGAGTTTCTTAAGTCTTTGGTCTATAAGACACCACAGTACCTTTTAATGCCCCCTTCATGCCAATAGAACCTACCATTTGTTAAGAATCCAGACTGATTTAATGGTGGCAGCACTGGTCCAACTTTCTGTTTGTTACTACATTATACAGACCTACCTACCTACCAACAACTGATAAAGAAAAAAAAAAATAAGATTTTTAACTCATTCCCATTAACAGTCACTCATTAAAATAAAGGAACTGAACTTTCATTCTACTGGTCCTGAAGACAGATGAATCTTAAAGGGTTAGAGCGAATTTCTGCTGGAATTTTCCTTAGGACTGCAAGACTTTCAAGTGGAACTTAGTGAGGTAAAATGACTACAGGCAATGTTGGCTGTGTCTCCTGTCTTGTCCATTGTCCACTGGAAATTATTTGTTCTAAAAAAACCAAACAAACAAACAAAAAAAGATAGTCAAGGTAAAATTTAGTGAAATGGAATTTTTGCTGTGTGCCACCTAGCATCTTAGGAATAGACTTTATTCCCATTAATTTGGAAATGAGATACATTTTCTGGAGAATAACTAAACAAAACAATGCTGAGAAGACTTCAAGCCAACAGTGTCCTGCTGAAGAAACTGGGCTAGAAAACTTTGTATTAAAGCAAATTACTATTTGGCAACTGTTACAGACAAAATAACAAAAAAGAAACTATCTGCTAAAAGAAACCCAGAGAGGGGTATTTGTATTATGTAAAGGGATAAACTTAACTGTAAAACAGAAAGGTCTCATAAAACACTCCAAAATTAACTTCATGAAGTGCAAAGAGTAGTATAAGGTGTGTATAAGTATAAGGATAAGGCATGGTAAAATTTTCATTAAATGCAGGAGGGAAGAGCATATCTGAACAAGAATGGGCATTGGAAGAGTTGGGATATAGCTGGTTTGAGAGGGGATTATATGCTGAAGGATTTATACATCTGTAGGGCAAACTGAGAACTTTGAAATGAATTGCAATTCCTGCCAGCTCCCGTGGGTTTGGCTCTGGTGCTTAGGAAGTATTTCTGAGCAGTTGAAAAGCTGAATGAGAACTAGAAACAAAATTACTTACAGGATATACACTCTACTATAATGGAAAAAATCACCCTTTGGTGCAACAAGAACAGCACAAACACCAGTGTAATTATTGATCCAAAATCTTGGCCTTCACTCACTGGCCATAAAAGGCTCTGGAAACCACCTTAATTGGAACTAAAATAAACCCCAATATTATTTAAAATTAAATGTAAACTTTTATTTCATTAATAACCTAAAACTTTCTTATGAAACTCAAAATGTGGAAAACCTTTAGACTTGTTTATTTTTTAAATGTAGATAATCTGCTGAATGTATTATTTTTAATATACAAAAAGGCATAATTTTAGATATACAAAAACTTTTCACACTTCTTTCATACTAGAACTGTTGAATATTAGCTGCTTTGACCCCAAAATCATCATAAATCCCGAGCTCTACACAAAGAAACTCCCAGTTGTCATAACAACCTACTGCAGCAAATACAAGATAGTTTGTATTTGCTTTTGATACTATTAGCAAAAATTAAATCTCTTGAGGTTTATACATAGATATTGTTTTAAAGGGGGTGTGTGGCAATTTATTTTTTTTATTTCCATAAAACTCAGCTTTTAATTTAAAATTTTCAATTTAAGTCTGTAGAGTCATTACATTGCATCGTTGTGTTTGTAGCTAACTGCCATGCTCCGTTTTTATACAAAATATGGAGGTTTCCAATAATGTCTGTGTAAAATGACACTCAGAATATAAATAAGTTTAAATTAACCTTTAGAAAAAGCTTCATGTGTTTTCCCAAGTAACAAGTTTATTAGAGATGTCCCTGAATGCTTCAGTCTCGTCAAATGAAATACTGAAGTATTATGAAAGTCTCATTTAAGCTGTGATCTTACCTATCATTCTGCTATGTTTCAGATTCAACAGTCATTTTAGAAGGAAAGGATCAATAATGGGCTGTTTATATTCTTATATTAATATTGAAGTAGAATAGAACATCTCAGCCATTGCACTACACAAAATTACAAACTGTATCCACCTGAGTTCATAGAAATGGTTCACTTATGAATTATCACTGTGTGAGCCTTGATAGTACATAGAGTTGTCATCTTGATCAGGGTATCATTATGCAAGATTGTGAACCAATGCACAGAGAAATCCCAATCCTTTCCTAATTTTTAAGGACAGTTAATGGTGGCTACAGAAGAAAATGCAGGTGTCAACTAACAAGATAATGGCAAAGCGTATTCACAGTGAAATCTGCAACCTAGGTCAGTTTTCAATTGATTTGCACAGGCATACTGTATTATTTCCAAGAATTATGCCCACCATTTCTAAAGTAGGGTAAAAATTAATGCCTAAGTTTTTCTCTTAAGATTATTTTAATGTTAATGACAGTAGAAGAACTTAGAAATCAGGCAAACATCCACCTAGCAGAGGCATGTCGTAGCAAGAGATAATAGAAGATTTTGAGCTCTGAAGTATTTGTTCCAAGAGTACAGTCCAGACTACAGCAGCAATGCACTGCTATTCATGTACCTGCTTGCACTGGAATGAGAAATTCTGTTTGTCAGCAGTGTCTTCAAAGAGATGTAGATATATAAGGCAAAATAATTTTAACACTTTAAAAAGTCACTTAACATATGGAAAATAAATCATGAACATCAAATCATTATAAAAGAGCTCAAAGTCTCAAACATCCAGATTCTTAAGCATATTTTGGTTTAATATTCAGCTCCTCTCTTTGTACATGTGAGTAGTGGAAATAATTCCTGTGATTCAGGTAGTCTTTAGAAAATATTTTGGTGAACATATTCAAGACCACTGAATAGTTATTGCTACTATAAACTTTGATAACATCTATTCTAATCAAGATGTAAAGCAATGAATGTGAAAAGATTTATATCATTCAGGTAAGAAGACTTATTTATCATTTTGCACCCGCTGCTTAATTTTTTTCTTAATAATTTGGTATGTCTGTGTTATATGCCTAAAGTCATTAGGCAGAAATAATAAGAAGTAAGAGAAGCAGCAGTACAACCAGTATAAAAAACCCACAAGTGTTTTATACCTTACTTAGGTTACCTATAACATGATAATTTTCCTATTTTTAAAAAAAAATATTTTGACTGTAGATAAAATCTAAAATATGTAGTTGACTTATGTGACAACAAATGGGCTCATTTCTGACAACAGAAGAAACCTGTAAGAGCTACTTTGTTGGCTGTACCACGGACTAATGTCAGAATTTTAAAATTTGCACATATGCAATAGATAGCTGAATTTGTGCTTGTAGTTAACATAGCTTTGTTCATGCACAAATGAGCCCAATCCCTCATGAATAAAAAAGCTCTTCTCCAAATATGTATAAGCCATTACAGATTCTGGCTCAACAATGAGGCTTGCTCTGTTTCTGAAACAGACATATTAATGAAGTCCATTAAAATTGCAGAACACACACTTTGCCAAGCTCTAATGGATCCTGGAAGGCAAAAGACCTAAGATGCATTAGCACAGACTCTACTTATTTGGGGAATCCTGTTTGCAGAAGTCTGTATTAGGATATACTGAAAAATCTCTAAATTCTGGCTTTACAAGAAGAAAGTAGTGCTATATTGTTCCCTGACTGCATTGAAAAGGTCATGAGAATCTTTGTGTTGACAATAGAACGCATTCACCAGCCCTTTAAACTGTCACCATTCACATTCAAGTGAGAGAGGAATAAATTCATCTAAAACAAGACAGTGTGAACAGGGTTTATGCATTTTAAGCTACATTGTCTCTGTTACCAGGATGTTTGCAACATGCAATGGATGGCACATTCCCATAGAAAATATGGAAGCATTTCAGAAAGAAATTCCAGTAAAAGCAATCGATTTCTGATGTGTTAAAAGGATCTTCATGTCCCTCTGTTATTTGTAAAATTAATGTGCTTACTATGTTAATTTGAGAGATTTGCGACACTTCAGCAGCTTTCCTGAACGGTAATTTAAATGAGTCCTGGAGTTACCGATGTGGAGACAACAAATTCTGTGCAGTGGGAAAAGGGACCTAAATACAATGTCCACTTCAAAAGCTCATGGAGCCACATTTCAACCCAAGCTGCCACTGACCTGTCAGCTACGTATGATACTTATAAAGGTGCTCTTCACTGACTTTTCCTCTTCCCTGCTACCTTCTACTACTTCTCAATAACTTCCAGGGATCATCCTCATGTCACCCTGCCTCAGTGTTTAAGGGCAGTCACTCAGGTTTCTGCTTGTGATTTGCATCTCTTCTTTCTCCACCTGCTGTATTTCATCAGTCAGAAGGGCATGGTGGTAGCAATAACAGTGATGTAAACACTGTCTGATTGTCACCAGGCAAAAAGGGTTAAATTATTTGCTTTCACCCTTATGGTGAAGTAAGGATATGCAAAAAAACTCTTTTGAGTTTTTCAGTCAGTTTATTTTCTGGTCAGTTCCTGTGGCAGCATATAATTGGGACACTCCAAACCTTTACACTGATTGTAAAGTCAGACTATAGCCCTTAACCTCACTTAGATTAGTCTTTAGGTTCCTGCAAACACAAAGCAAAACCAAAAATTCTGCACTTCACTGTCAGATTTGCCTGTCTATAAAGACAGTAAAGAATGAGAAAAGCTTCACATGCAAAGCACTAGAAGAACCCATCATTACTACTCCAGACTCATTTACAATGCTGAAATACTACACCTCACTTTGAATTCAAACCTTTACAAATGATTTTAAAATTAAAATTATGGCAAGAACAAGCAGGTAGAAAGTGAGGATCACATTCTCTTTTTGTCTTTCTCAGTCTAGCAGACCTGTCACTAAGCTTTCTAATAGAATAGCAAACACTACTAGCATTAGAACAAGATAGCATGACCTTCACTGCTATTGGATTTTAAAAAGCCCTGAAACAGAACCACCACAGACTTTACTTAGTGATAATTGATCTACATCATGGTAGTTTGGTTTCCAGTTCAACAGACAGGAATATATCATATGCTGCTTTGGATCAATGACAGCCCATGCTCATTCACTGAGCACTCAATATGCTGGAAAATTTGCATGTCCTATAGATTCTGTTCATTAGTATGGCTAATTAAAATGATGACAATATGCTATTGATCTAATTATGAAACATATGCATAATTTGTGATGCATATAGGATAAATGCGGTGGCTGCACTGTTATGCCTTTCAAAGTCATGCCTGTTGTCTTGCAAGGTAGAGAAGGATTCATGGGAATGCCACTTGCACTGATGCCAGCTGACATACAGACACAAAAATAAATGGAGTCATTGTCAAAGGGCTCCATTTCCCCTGTTAAGCCAGAGGGTGCTATGCCTGGAAGACTAACCAAGCAAGAGGCGGTTGGCAGGGTGGCTGAAGAAAAAGCATGCAGTGCATCCACCTCCACATGTGTACCAGGAGTAGGAACTGATGTGGAGAGGAAACTCTCTGGAGATCTGACAATGAACAGTTACTCAAAACGCTGCAGCTCCAGTGAGGACAGCTTTGAGTTACAGGGTAGTGCAAGGTCAGAAGCTAAAAGCTTTGTTAAAAGCAAAAATAAGGATGAAGGCTATCGACCCCATCGATCAAAGCACTGTCAGAAAGGGGGTGAAAAAACCCACGGACTGGAACACTCTTCTCTATATCCAACAGAAGTGGGAAATGCAAGCCAAAAGCTCCAGAGGCAGAAGAAGACTCACAAGAAAAGCAGTTCCTCTGCATCTGATTTGAGCTTAGTAAGTCAAGGATCATCAAGTTCACTGTCCATTGTAGAAGAAAAAATTGAAGCTAAACTAAAATTCTCTCAGTTTATTAATGAAGTTACTTTCAGAGTGCTTGATCCCATGAGCCTGAGGGCATACCGAGCTGCTAAACTGAAAAATACTTTTCCACCCAGTGTGAGAAGCCTAGATGATTTGCATATCAAGAGAAAGTCTTCTGAAAGCTGGAAAGAGAACATTCTAGATGGGAAAACTCATGAAGAAGTCGACTTAGAGAGTCTAAGAAGTGATGACATTGTGGCTGAACCAAGAATACGCAAATTAGAGAAGTCCTTGTCCCTGGATACAGCTCCCTCTCTCAGGTCTCTTGATAATGGTGCCTCATGCAGAACAAGATCTGGCTTGCCTGTAGAAATTATGATTTCTCAAAGCAAAGAAATGCCAGCCACAAAATCTGCATCTCTGCCTAGAAGTACAAGCATGGTGAGCTCTCTCAAATCACTTCTTTGGGTGGTATGTGACAAGTACTTGTGCATTAATGTGACTATTTAAGAAGTGTTCCTGTCTTTCTGGGAGGTCTTTTACTGTGTTCACAAACTTTTGTCCAGGGTAGAACAAAGAGGGAGGGTTTATTTTTAGTAGCTCAGGAAACCAGCTCTAGGAGGCATGGGAGGAAGGAAAGACAAGATACAACTTCCTAGTCCTTTTACTTTGGTGTCTTAAAGGAAGACCTTACGAGGTCAAACAAGAAAAATATTCCTGCACTGCAATGCAGCATATATATATAACCAGGTTGGCTCAATATGAGCAGTCAAGGCACCCTCAGAAAAGGGTGAAGAGAGTAGTGTGACAGACTACTCAGGCAGTCAAGCTCACTAGCTTAGAACTTGCTCAGGTATCTCCACACTAAACAGGCATGCTCGGTTAAGTGTGTTTAAGTACTAGCAAGAGCTCTGGCATTCTGAAAATGTTGCTAAAGTTTGTGTGTTTGAAGTTAATACATCTAGATTGATAATTTCTTCCCTGATTTTTCAGAGGAAAAAACAAACAAACAAAAAAAAGATGAAGCTTTCTTCTATGGTCTGGTCAAAAATATTTATGTTTTTAATTTTTTCTTATGAGATTTTTTGTTTGGTTGAGGAAGAGGTATTTACGCCTATGGAGGAGGGCAAAGGGAAATTTGTTATTTGCTTGCATGGCATTCTCACAAATCCTGAGCTGCCAAACCTTGAACATTATGCTATTATGTCTCCAGAACAGCAGTTGTAATCCTGCTAAAACAGTAAAGGTCCAGGAACTGTTGCTTAAGATTATACACATGTACACAGATGTTGCTGAAATGGGAGCTGCTACAGCTGCATTATTCTTTAAAAAGCCTACTCAGATTTAAAACCAAAGAAACAAAAGGTTGTATGTTTCCACAGAGGACTGTAGGAAGTGGGAGAACATTCCAGTCTTCAGAATTTCATTCAGTTTTCAGCAACACAAGCTTAGGATTTTATAGGATGTCCTTGGATATTTTAATTATCACCTATCAAAGATGGCTGAAGGAAGAAGGGAAGAGATGAAAGATAATGAAACACAGAAAGCATTTGCACACTGTGTCTTGTTGCAGCTCCACAATGGGAGCTGTCCTGCAAAGGGGTCAGGAGGCTCTGGCCTGAGCCCATGGCAAGTTATGCTTTTTTCACATTTCAATTAGCCGTCTGTCAGAGCATCTTTTCCAGTGGACTTGCTTATACTGTACAGATTGGAACATCCAGCCTATCGAGTACTAACTGACTAAACACTCCCAAGTGCTCTGTACTACCACTCAGTTAATGTGGGCATCAGCCTCCTCCAATTTAAGCATCAGCCTGCTTTAAATCTAGTCATTTAGATTAAACACAGTAGTTACTAAGCATTTTACCTCAACAAACAATGCCTCAGATTGCAGAGCTCAACATGAGAAAAGAAAGGAGTGTCAGGGCAAAAAGCAAAAGCAAAACACATTCAATCATACCTATAGATTCATGTCTCCTGCATGCAAAACCTTGACCTCATTTAGTGCAAGTCTTCACCTGAAGCATGCCTAGTAAGAAGCAAAAGAACAACTGTACAGACAGTCTTTGGTGCCATTACTGTGAAGATATTTAAAAAGTACTTGGTTATGTAATGTTCATTTGAATACGCATATAGAACACACTGCCTAAAACTGTTTCATGTTTTTGTTGCCAAGTTATTATTCATACACAGGAGATAATCTTCTAGAGAAAGAAATGGATCCGGTTACATTGACTTAAGTATAAAAGCAGGGTAGCAGATATATAACAACACACATCCTGAAAAGCATGAAAGAACATGCTTGAAAGTTTAAGATTAAGAAAGCTGCACCTAATTAAAAAAAAAAAAAAAAAAAAAAAAAAGGTGACTTACAAGAGGAATGCTGTGACATTGCCTTCTGTTGGTTACGTTTTCTGAGGACCCCTGAGGTCTCCGCAACTGTGTCTGCACTACATTTGATATGTCTATATTGGATCCAGACCCACTAAAGTGATTTTCAACTTTCAGACTTCTGAGAACTGGCCAAAATGTTCAGGGACATTTCTGCAGCAAGTATTTATCGGTTTGCAAACAGCTGTCACTGAAATGAAATTTCACAAAGAAACCACCTTCGCTGTAGATTTGTGCAGAGGAATTTCCAGACAGCTAGCAGGATCAAAAAGGATGATCCATTTAGTGACTGATGTTAAAGGGAATTCTGATAGGTAGAAAGCAATTACAAAATACAATGGACATGACATTACTATGGTCTAAATATTTTAGTAACCTAGCCAGCAGGATGAAATTATTTCTCATTTCTATGTATTGATCAAAATTTGGAGTCACTGGATAAATAGGCAGGAAAGCAAAATGATTTAACTACATGAAAGCAAGCTTCTGAATCCACACCAATGTAGAGGAGGGTGCACAGCTCGAGACTATGTCATGCTTCCAGGCTGAAATGAAATGACCAGTTCAGTAGGCTGAAAAATGCAGGAAAAGTCTGAAAAGGGTTGTACACAATGGAAAATTTCTCAGAACTGGGAAAACATGCTTGTCAGAGCTTGTCAAAGGGCAGATCAACACAGAGAGAAATGTGGATGGATCCAAACAATGCCTATTTTCCTCAGACTCAGGGTAACTTTCAAAGAAAGCCAGGCATGAGAGGAGACTGGCCTGTATCTATTAATACACATTTTATCTTTAATACATTTGTTTCAAGTAATCAGTGCCTTCAGGAAAGATTTGGATACCGCTGCTATTGTTCCAGGAGGAAACTATGGGTAAAAATTTAGTCTAGGAGACTGACTTCACACATGAGTAATTCTGAAACTTCTTGAGATTTGATTCAATCTGAATATTACATTTCCATTAACTTGAGCCATACATGAATTGGGATCATCTTCCCAACTAGATCTCATCTTTATGTATCTACTTTTGCCTGCACAAGGGACCATATAACACAATATTAGACACTGATTTTTCTCAGTCTCAGGAAAGCAGTCCTGTTTCTTTCTTAGAAGAGCTGTATCTTTCCACCTTATAAGAAACTATCGGTAGTTCACATTCTGTGTGCAAGAGGTCTTAGAAGCACTTAATTATTGACTTCACCATTGCAATTATATGCATACATATCCTAAGCAATTGTGCACTTGTCACCTAAGGCCATATTATCTCATCACACAAAATAAGCAAAGCCAAGCCTTATCAATGCAAATGACTTACTAAGCTACAATAACCCCTCTGAGTTGGTAGAAATACAATGTTCCAATTTGGTGCAGAGGATGTTTTAAAAAAACAAGCTTGGGTTGGGATAATGGCACTTCTACAAAACATTTTGGAATTTAAGGCTTAAGATGTAAAACACACCTGATTCAGGCAGGTGGTGAGAGGGCAGAAACATGGCCTTGCTCCATAGGAACTATCCATGCTTATGAAGCTATGCCTGAGAATAATTTAGCTGCATCCATGCAAAGCTGCAAGAATAAATGTAGAGCCAACAAGAACTTCTTATTACCTAGGCAGCATCACTGCACAAACACATACTCTTTCTGAACCCAGAGTGATGTGTCTATGTGGCAACAGGATTCTCACCTTGGTTTGGCACCAGCTGCATGGTTTCTTCTGTATTTGACATTCTGCAACTACCAAGCCAACTGCATTCCTGCTTGTCTCAAGTGTCCATCTGTCCTCCATCTCTCAAATGAATTGCACTAGTCTCATCACCCAGCTCAGGTTGATATTACAGCCACCTGCCAGGACAAGGCACCTGGAGAGTGACTGATGCAGCCTCCAGTTTGGTTTAGTCTAAAGGTCTAAACTTGGCTCCATATAAGCAAGTCAATTCCACTCTGTAGCCTTAGAAAAACTACTTGAAAAGAAAGCATTCTCACCCTGATTTCAATCCATGTATACCTTAAGATATTTAATTTCTATCAACCTAGAGCCAGAAAGGGACAGTTGCCTGTTGCAAAGGCTTGCATCCCTATAAAATGCAGATCAGTGAAACACAAGCTAGAATAACACCTCTTGTCATTCCTCTGACAAGAAATTAATATTACAATTACTATTGTAAAGATGAAATATGAGCAGTTTAGACATTTATATAGGATATTGAGAAGATTCAAATCCTAATGATGTATATATATATCCCATCCAGGCAGGCTGCTTAATTCTTGAGGAACCCTATAGGTAGGCTACTGAAGTAGTGTCATAGACATTAACACAAACAAGAAAAGTGATACTAATTTCTGTTCTTTCTGCTATCTGTTATACATGAGGATTTCAGCTGTTCAGTGCAGTTTCTCTTGCAAGAAGAATGCCTTAGCAGGGGAGTGGCTCTCTGATGGTGCAGAGGCATCTCTAAAAGTTATAGCCTCACACACCTGAACTTCCTAGGCATCAAAGAACCTGAGGCAGTGTAACACTTTCCTGCAAAGGCTGTGGTAGAATGCTATTGTAGTAGAAAATGCAACTAATCTTCCATTTCTAAAGAAACTCAGTTTCTAGGACACACGAGTTCTAACAAAATCTCACCGAAAGAGCAGGCAATATGGTGATTTTTGTTGCTCTAGGCCAAAGGTTTTTTATACAAGAAGACTTGCAGTCCTCTTGCAGCCCTTCCAGCCTGCTACCATGCTGTAAAAAGGCAATTGCTTTGTTCTTGGATGAATACCAAATCTTTC
Organism: Falco naumanni; assembly: GCF_017639655.2. NCBI lineage: Eukaryota > Metazoa > Chordata > Aves > Falconiformes > Falconidae > Falco > Falco naumanni. Next base: position 37,579,395 of record NC_054060.1, read on the forward strand.
ATTTCCATTTACAGCATAATGATGTTTATGATTTAAGATTTGGGTTCAAATACATTATAATATAAAGCATCTACTATTTCACTGACTCATGCCTGCAATATGTTAAAAGAGAAATAGTAAGAGGTGGCACCAGAAGTGCAGATAATTGATTTGCCTGGGTCAGTGATCAAGCCAGTAGCAGAGCACAGGCCCGAAAAGCCTCCCAGTGTCCTATTTTCTCTTCTGCTCCTGCTCTTTCAGGCAGACAGGACAATGTAGAACCACCTTCAATAGCAGAAATAATGAAGCTCTGATCCACTGCTCTGGTAACTCAAGGTTACCAGATGAAGGTAAAAACCAGAACTATATCAGATGCTTCAGTTCTTTAGCACATGACATTCATATGACAGTTCATGTCATTAAGGCCTCATATGAGTCTCATATGGCAATGGAAGATGTCACATGGCCATCTTTCCTGGCATCCTGGCTTCTCTCTTGCCATGCTATCCTGCATGACACTGCTTAGAATTTTGCTGCTCCCCTCTGCCTTGCAAATTGGAGGTGACCATCAGACTGTCAGCAGTCTAAAAATATTTTGTCAAAGTACATATTAAAATAAATGGCTCAGTTCCTTTACCAAAAATTTGTCTGAGAGAAGATATCAGTCACTTCTTTTCACCATTCAGAGACATCAGACAAATACAGCAATTTTCAGACTAACTAGCTTTAGACTCATCATACAAAGTAAGCATAGCCACTGTGCTGCTAGCAATATAAACCATAACAACTTCACTCTGTTCTTTTTTCTTCATCTGCAGATCCCTGAAAACAGTCTCTGTGTCTGATAATACTGTATATGAATCACAGGTCAAAACAACTGAATTTAGGTGTGGAAAGCCGAGTAACACATCTTTAGTCAATTTGGGCTCCAATGCAGTTCCTTAGTACTTCCAAGGATTCCTATATAACCTCACTCCTTCTGATACCAACACTGAGTGTTTTTCCAATTCTGCACACCACTATTATGAAATTGTCACTCTGGGTGTAGTAGTAATGAGTAGTATTGCAAATGTGTGCAGATGTGTACACTTAAAGCTTCCAGGGTAGGTAAATTAGCTTTACAGCACCTCATAGGTGTTAGGCAGCCAAGTACTCCAAGGTATAAAATCTGCTGGCCGAAAGAAATGGTAATGCTTTCTAACCTCACTCCATCTGAAATCAATGACAAACCTAATTTTCCACCGATCAATCTATCTTAAATATCTCCTCAATCTTTGAGAGGACTTATCTGTGTTAGGGTCGAAGTACATAGTAGCATCAGTTACACCAACAACAACTAATCTGGGGCAAGACGGAGCTCAGCAAAGAGTAACAATTCAGGTATTTACCCAGCTTCGTCAGTTAAATATAGAGTGATAGAGTGCTGAATCCTCTCCTTCACTTTGTTTGTGACATTTATGGTACAGTCATAAGATATGGGAAGCCAAGAAGGCCATATGCAATTTCATCTGTAGTTAACTTAACACCTCTTGTCTCAATAATGTGGCATTGATTCTTTTTTCCACTGTTAAGAGGAGTGCAGCAGCCATGTACTGTAGGAGAGATCAGCATAATGTTTTTAGAGCAGCAGATGTGACATCGCTTTACAAGCAACAGTATGAGCAGATGGTGTTTTGAGAGTTCTCCTTGCCTGCTCTAAAACACCTCCGTTGGGTCACTAATGGATCCTTCGTCTAGTCGAACACAGTGCATAAAGCTACAATGTTCCCAAGATGACGCATATGGTCATTTACAGCTTCTCAGCTCATCAAATACAAATTAGATCAAAATCTTCTTTACAAAGCATAGATATCTATAAGCCAGTACTCAAAAGAGTAAGCTATTTATTCAAGACAGGATAAAATAGACACTCCAAGCAGCTTCATAATAAAAACAATGTGATTATGTGTTTTCAATGAAATTAAGTATCTCAGCACAAAGCTTGCAATTTGTAAAGGTAGGGTTTGTACTTGGGTTGTACGCACACACACACACACACACACGCACCCCCCACACCTCATTTTTAGAGAAGTAGTGAAGCAGCAAGGGAGTCAGGAGGGAGATATTTAGACAAAGGAACAGACGTTACTATAATGGTGAATTTCTGCACCGGATTCAGGGCTCCAACCAGAACACAAAATCATTTTCCAGCCAAATCTACTCTTTGCCTTCAGAGGGGTAGCTACTCAGCCAGAGAAAAATGCTGAGTACATGCAGTTGATTTCGGTATCTCTTGGCACCAGCCACAGGAAAGCAACAGTGGCAATCTTTTCCGGTGATTTTTGTTAACATGGCTTTTCCCCTTCCTTTGAGTTTGAAAATCACTTCTTAATTGCACTCTTTATCTTTGAGTGCCCTTAGAAAGAAATAGTACTTTCAGAGGAATGGAAGCTACAACAGGCTTATAACAACTACCATCACCAGACAAGCCTGAAAACTGCAGAGCCAGACAAGGGGAAAGACCAACAGATCTTTCTTCTCTGGCCCAGGTTTGGTCTAAAAGCCTTTCTGTGTAATTTATGACAAAAGATTTTGAAGGTGTTTCAATGATTTTTAATTTCTTCCTTCAGCCAGCAGCCTGTGTTTGTCCTGTTTACAAAACAGGATTTTTTTGCCCTGCATGGCTTTGGTATATCACAGAAGCAGATGACCTCAGCATGCAGTTACCTGTCCCACAGACATATGCATTAATTAACGTAACTATTTTGTTTGGTCAACATAGTGAAAATATCTGAATTCTATGAAAAGAAGATTCAAGTGCAAGGCACCACCCAGAGCCAGAGGTTGCTCTGGTGTGTTTTATTCACTTGTGACTGACATTTTTGCCCCACTCATTCAAAGGTTTTCAGCTCAATTAAAATTCTGTCCACTGATATACGGCATGCAATTAATAGAAACCTAGGTAACCTTGATACCCTCCCCATCATGCTCTAACATCTAACCTGAGAAATATATGAACCTACCATAGCATGCATTTTGGGGACAAAAAAGAGGGAATTAGTATTACATTACTGTGCCAAAGCTGCACTTGAAATACGTTGTTTTCTGTGTCACCTTGGTGCTCCATGGGTTTTAGTATCACATCAGAAACTGTAACATTAAAACTTAGAGACTGACAAATTTCAAGAGGAGAAAGGTTTATGAGTTACAGGATAGATTGGAGGGTTTTATACTAAATGTGGGCCTCAGAAATGAAGCCTACCTTCCGGAACTGCCAGCTTTGACCTCAGGTCTGATAAGGAGAAGCAGGACCCCATTTGGGAAGCTGTTTTATATTTATGAAATACATATTTTTTCATAAAGCTCTAAAAAATGGCTTTTTCACAGACTAGCTCAGACATTTGTTTCAATGACTTCCTCTTTGCAAAGGGGCTTAAATTTGACCTTCTCAGATGAAGCTTTTCAGTGCCAGGAGTTTTAGATGACAGGAAAACACATCTTATGGAAAAAAAAGAAGCAGCAGATACCATAAATCTTGGCTTTAAAACAGTCTCCCATGATATTCTTGTAAGCAAGCCAGGAAAATACAGGGGGAAATATCAAAAGGTAGATGCAAAACTGGTTGGAAAATCTTATTAAGAGGGTAGTTCATAATATACAGTTGTTACTGGAGTCTCAGGAGGACCAATTCTATTTGGATTCAGGAAGCAGATGCATTTGCTTTGAGATACCACTGCTATATATCTACAGACAGTAAATAAAACATGCAATTCTGCTCTTTTGTCTGATTTGGAAACTACAGTAGCGCATTCATACCCCTGTGAGTACTCTTGTGAGTATACTTAGAGTATAATACTCTTGTGAGGATGCTTGTGAAATTTCCAGAATGGTAACTTCCCAAGAATAAGCAGGCATTTATTGGGTTTAAAAGAAGCTTTCCCATTTCCAAAAATCAGCCTTGGCAGAAAAGCATTCAAGTCTTTTTTTCTGTGTCACAGAAAACTTACTAAGTAACTAGAATGAACAGAAGGTGTTTAAACATCCCACTGTGTCTTCCATCCCTCAAATCACCACTGTATCTACAACTAAATTGGTTTCTTTTTTCACTACCAAAAGGATAGTCCAGAACTTGTTTGGAGCTTAATGTTGAAAAAAATCAAGTGAGTTTGATACAGCAGCATTGGAGTACCTATTGCTGAACACCTAGGTCATAGACTGTAGTCTGCTCAGCCTTCTGTTATGACACTGTTGGCCAACAGGTCTCAATTTCTGACAGTAAATTCAATACCTGCAAAGATAAACTAAAATTATTCAAATGTACATCTGTATCTGTCGAGCTTATGAGCTGTTTGCATTAATATTTGATGCTAGTTTGGCAAGAAGGATCAGTGATATGGCAGTCTCTGCCTCCTGCTCCCTGCTTGGATAGTGAGATCATTTTAAACAAAAGAGAATGAGGAATAAATACTAGGCCTGTTCATACAGCAACACTTGTTCTCTTGAAAATCAAGAGACATTTCCCCCAAAGAACAGTTATTCCCTCGATAACTGTAGTAACAAAAACCTGCTGTGTGAACATGGTTAAAATGAGCAGCTATTGAGGATTCAAAAGCCGGTTCACAGCCACTTATTTCTACAGCAGCCAGCCAGACCTTCGCACCGCTTGCTATGCTGTGCTGTGCTGCGAGCTCGCAGAAAGTACCAGACACATCCTATTTCTGGAGACTCAGCTGAATCATAGTCTTGCAACAAGAAAACCGGGACTGCCTGCAAGCCAGCAGCATGAAACCAAACAGCAACAGCCTCTGGTGAACAGTCAGGGGCCAGAGGGCACCAGCAGGCCTTAATGGCCCTGACTACCTGAGGTGCCCCCCACGCTGTCCACTGCCCAGGACCTCCTTGTCAACCCCCCGGGCCATCAGTCCCTGCCCCAGCCATGCTGCAGCAGGCCTGGCCTCAGCTCCTCACAGCCCTGCCCTGCCCAGCCACCGGGCCCCAGCCAGCCAAGCCCACCCGAAGGCCCACGGCCCAGCCTGGCCCTGTCCCCAGGCAGGCGTCCAGCACCCAGAGCTGGGGCTGCCCCAGTGCCCCTGGCTGCTCTGCTGCTGCCTGGGGTGGTGGGACAGGCCCTGGCTGCCAGGCCTTGCCCTGACAGACCCCAGGGGACCCCTGTGGCTGCTGGGCCCCAGCAAGTCCCCGGCCCTGTGATGGGGCTGGCAAACACAAGGTGGATGGAGGCTGTGCTGTGCCAGATACACCTCTGGCCACCCCAGCAGGGCCCATCCCCAAACAGCAGCAGAAGGTAAAATATTGCCCAGTATACAAGAGGCTATTGCAAGGAGGAAACAGAATCACCATACAACCAGAACAAAGCCAAAATTACTCTCATCATAAGGAATTTACAGGAGTAAAAAACTAGAAACAAGAGTCTGCTAAAATTGTCTTCACAGGTGCCCATATTAAGCAGTAAAATGAAGAAAAAGGCCACTTGCCTTGGATATGCCCATCTTCTTCACTTTTCAGTATTTTGAGATTTCCCCTCGCTTATTTCTTTGATGTTGTAGTAAAACAAAATACATGCTAAACCAGTCAGCAAAGTTACATGAGGGAAGTGTACAGCCCATTACAATCAATGCAGTTAATTAAAAATACAATTAAAATAGAAACAGTAATGAGAACTGGAACACAATAAATAATTAGAACAAAATTAGTTTGGCTCTTTTGTTGAGGCACTCAGTCCTCAGTCAAAAGTAAATGGCTTTTTACTTCATTGATAGCTACAACAGCAGGCCATATGCAGCTTTAAGTTCTGCTTCCAGTGTCAGTGTGTAAGTGCGTAAGCCCCACTTTCCCACCTTCCCCAGGCTCTACACACCTTCTGCATCCAGTTTGCAACTCCCAGTGCTGCAAAACAGTGAGCTGAACTGAGAAGTTTCAAATACAGAGCAGGAAAGAAACATATGGTGACAGAAAATAACAAAAAGCCTGTTAATTATTCCAACAAAATATGAAACATTTCCCTACAGCAGGAAGGAAGCTGTTGGCAAATTATTATTTATCTGTTTATTTATGTTGGAACTAGGCAAGGGTAAAAAGAAGATTGTTCCCCTTACAAGCTACCGGCAGCTATTTTGTACCTCACTCATAACCATTTTGAGTGTAGAAGCTAAAATTGCAACCTGGAAGCAACCTGGGAAACAAAGAGGCCTTATTCTTCAAACATCAGACCTTCAGAACAAATGCTGGGTACTAACGTAGCTAACTGCTTCATTTCTGAGCTCAGGTGTGCAGTAATCATTTTCACAGGTTATTGTGTCTCTGATATGTGGTCTGATATGACCACAGCAGTGTTACAGCTCTTTAAATTGTGTATTGGCAGCCATGGTTGGTTTCCTGCTTTTCTTGCATTTGTTCAGATCTTAAGTGTTCCTTCCTTGAAGGAAATACATCTCTCCCCTATACTGGGAAATGTTCGTGACAAAGAGCTGAGAAGAAAGTTTCAACTTTCACTTTCTCATTGCATAAGCTTTCCAGTTCTTTGAGAAGGAAGAAACAAATGAACCTTTCTGGCTGAGTCACTATTTAATAACACAGTAATTAGCTAAGCATCATGACAACTAGGGATTAAGTATTTTCCACTATTATTGGACTTCTATCACCAGAAGAAAAACAACAGGTAACTCCTCGAGTAACCCAGTTATTTTAGTACCACAGATTGATAGCTTGATTCATGCACTCCTCAAAACTACGAAGCCTAATAGCTATAATAAATATTAGCATGTGTCCTCTAAGCTATGATGGAATTTTATGAAGGTGTATGCACACTGCTGTAATATGTCAGGAAGAACTAGCTAAATCCTTACTTTCTGTTGAACAACAGTTGTTAACACCACAGCTGCTCCAGTACTCGTTGTTTTGTGTACTGACTACTGTTTTCCAGATAAACGTTGCTGCAAAGTGTATGTAAAATTGGACATAGATTGATAGGGTTCACCACTACATACAAGACCCTTCTATTAAATCTGGACAATAATGGAAGCTCCTGAGGCAGATAAAAGGCAAGGGAGGGCATAATACTAGCTTTTCTTACAGTTGTCTCCACTGGTTTATTGTGTAACTTTGAGTACAGACCGATCCTGGCACTGCCTCAGTTTCCCCAGCTGTAAAATACAAATAACTCTTAAAGTGATCAGTTTTGTGTAGTGTTTCAAGATCCTGTCATAATTGGATGTGTTGCAAAAACATACCTTAGAAAGTTGAAGAAATTTACTCATGGAATGATCAACTAATTATTTTATTTGCATAGTCTGAGGAGTCCTCATGCCAACATATACTGGAAATTTTTCCTATACCCACATAGTGCTTACTAAATCTATGCTGCTTAGAAAATTTCTGTTCTTGCTGTTCTGAAGTGTTTATGTCTTGCTTTGGGGTTAAAAACTTTAAGATGTAGCCTGTTACTGATAACATATCTTACCCTGAACTACGGAACAGAAAAATAAATTATGGTTAAGTGCTAGAATATCATATAATCTTTCTATCTGAGAGGAAATAACTTTAAGAACACTGTGTGCAGTCTGCTCAGCAAGGTACAGGTATAGCACTGCAAGTGCTTATAGGCAAAGGTATTATTTTAGTTCGGTGGGAGCATGGGATAAGCATTCTTGAGGCACTGTGGGACAATTGAAGTTTGTGCTTACTGTCATAATACCCCAAGACACGGGCAACTATTTATTTCACACCTCAGTTTCCTGAAATTATTTGAAGTGAGTAGCCCTTTTTCAGTGGGCAGTTTTACACGAGTGTCACTTGCAGGTCCTTCTTTCAGCAACTAAATTAGATACATATTAGCTAAAAGAATTAACCATTTCCACAAACCTCTGTACACCTTTCTTTTTTTACCAGAGCAGGCAGATTGACACTGAATCATGACACTAATAACTGTTATTATTTCAGACTTAATATATCTTATGAACCTCCTCGTCATAACAGGATTTTACAAAAGCATAGGTATAGCATCCCTCCAGGGTGACAGGAAGAAGAAAATAGGGAATAGCTAGCTTCTAGATTGTTTCAGTTAGTTGAAAAGAAGATTTCTGTATGGCAGCAAACACTTCATAGTTCCAGATGAGTAAGTCTGATTCTTTCTGAAGTTACCTATACCCTATTATCACATTAACTCATTCTTTTTCTTCCAGATCAGGGCATCATCTCTGTAAGCCTTAGTAATGGCACAAGTGCCATTTTCTAGGGAGATTTCTTGGGTATCGATTTTAATTTAGCATTTTCCAACAAAGATGTTGGATATGCACAAATATATCTGCAATGCTGTCTTTATTGGTTTTTTAAGGCCCCTAAATCTACGAACATATTAACCCCCATGTGTGCCGTCTAAATTTCTCTCCCTCAAGAAATTATTCCTCTGTACTTACGTAATTCCAGTTGGGCTGTACGTAACCAGAAAAGTTAAATCAATTCCATCTATAATGTCAGTGCACTGTCAGTCCCTGAAAACTTGGATCTACATGGAATGACTGCATGACATGGCAAATTTAACTGTCCTGTCTGAGGTTTGTCCCAAGTCTTCCAGCAGTTGGTGCCATTTTTGCCAGCCACAGCCCAGGACTCGCAGCCTCTCTGAACTGTGAGGCTGCTGCAGTTCAGACTTAGTTCAGTCACAGACTGTCTATATTTGCACTTTCCTCTTATAGCTCAAAGTTAAAAATATCTTACATTTCTATGTCAAGTACAGCACTCAAACCCCTAAAATGCAGTTTTGCAGTTAAATTATTGTGCCTGGATTAACTGTAAACTATTAACTTCAATAAAAGTGCAGCAGAACTTAACTACTGTCAGAAATAAATCTACCTTTTTATTATCTTGCTTGCCATTTCCTTCCATTACTTTCACAGATGATAGGTGTATAACTAAAAACTTTTCCAGTTGTCTTTTGTATTTCCAAAACCACCCAATCTAGCAGATATTTGCACAACTCTGCTTCTCTTTATGCTTTCTATATTTTTTATTTATAACTGGTGCAATGTGTGTTTGCTTTGGGCCTACGGTACTTCAAATAAATTCTCTTTATTCAGTCATTCATTTCCACTTATCAGAACAGATTAAAACTAAGGTGACAGCCACGTTTGTGTTTTATATTAACACTTTACCTCTTAAAATATCAAAAGCAGAAAAGAAAAAAGAGAACTCGGGGGGTGGGGGGGGGGTGGGGGAAGTGGTAAAAGAGTTATAGCTTTTCATGCACTTCTGGCATAAAAGCCTGAAATTATCTATCACTGGATTTTATTTATTTGTGGAAAAATATTATTTGAGGATTATAACAAATATTGTAAGTAGGAGAGTCTAAAGAGATTTGTGCTGTTATTATCAATGTATAATACATCACGGCCACTGTGGAACTGCTTATTACTGAGATGTGAAGTCAAAGGCAAAGCAGTAGGGTTTGGGAGCCTAATCTTGCAAATACTCACTGTGGGGCATTGTGCTTTCTGATGTGTTAGGCAATGAAAAAAATACAGGCAGACAAGTACTTGCATGTGCTCGGAATTACCACTCTTCCTTATTCTTTGTGTTGTGTAACAAAACTGGATGAGATGCACGTGACAGGTACTGCTTGGAGGTAAGAGGGAGTAGCTTTGGAACTGATTCCCAGGAGGCAAACAGGGATGGTTTCCCTGGGATCTCATCACATATGAGCTGGTTCAGCCTGGCAGCCTGGTAAGCTTGCAGTACCCCCCACAACCTGGTCTCTGCCATGGAGACAGATTCAGATCACCCCCAAACCCTGCTCACAGACATCCTCCTGGCTCATCTCATCAGCACAGGCACTGCACTTGAGCTGCTCAATCTTGAAATGCTTTGAACACTGACCAGTTGCAGCTCTTGTCATGGACATGGAGAAAGCTTATATAGGAATCAGGGAGCAGGGTACATGCTGCAGAGGCCACCTTTAATTTGTTAATGGAAAAGGATAGTGTGTATTTTCCATTCTGGATCCATGGGAGAAAATCTGGCGCTGCTAACAACCTTTGGAGACAGCACAATTTGCATAATTTCACCAAGAATTAGATGCTTTAATTTCTCATGATAAAGAACGTTAAGAATTCCCTTTGGTTAAAAATAGCTTTCTCCTATGACTTTGGCTATTAATAGTTTACCCAGCATCGATCTGAAACATTTTGATAAATGTTCAGAACTTCACAGCCTTATATTTGATCATTTATTTAACTAAACTACTTAGCATAGAGGTAAGAACATCTTCAAAGGAATAGCTTGTTTAAAACTCTACCTACATAACTTATTAATTAGAAGTGACTTGTAATGTTTTGGTATCACTGGTTTAAAAAATGGTCAAAAATTTTTGCTGCATATTTTTTTTTTTTTAAAACAAGTCATGCTTCCATTCCTATTGACTCCTCTGGAAAAAGGTCTCTTTCTCTTATGAACAGACCTTTCTTTACCTTGTTTATACTTCTTAAATACCATTTTATTTTAAATTGGCATAACTTTCTCAAGATTTCTGAATAAGAATGTCAGTAGCTCTTCCTTAATGGTGCTTTGCCTTCAGGCTGTTTATCTGATAATACATTACCATTATTTACTTTTGCATTTCCTCCCTCATTCTGCTTTTCCTTCTGAATTAGCCACATATTTAAGAAAAAGAATTTGTCGTCTTTTGCCTGGTGTTAATTTCAGACAACTTTCCATCCTTCTGTGATACAAATCCCCAGTAATCCTAATTCTATGTCATGTGAGTCTTTGGATTGCATGCACTTTTCTGCCGCTGTCCTGTCATGCTTTTTATAGGAGGAAAACTCAGCTGCCCAGTCCAGAAAGAAGCAGCAGTGTGCTTCAGACAAGTTCCCAGTCTGAACAGAGAGGGACCAGGACCAAAGGACACCCACAAAAGGAGTGGTTGCATAGTCCTCACAGAGCCTGAGTCAAATTATGCTGCTAAATAATTGTAACAACTATTTTCTCAGTCTGACTTGCATAATCACAGCAGGTTGGAAGGAAGGAATTAAACTGGTTTTTTTCAAGGTTCTCTAAAATGACATTCTGATAAGAAGTACTGTGCTGTTTCTAGCCCTATAGGCAATGTTAGCTTCACACTCCAGCCAACATTCCCTGAAGGACTGATGAGTTTAAAATAGAAGCTGTAATAGTCTTTTAAAGATATTTAATTTAATACGACATGATACTTTCCTTTAAAAAATGTATGGAGCTATACAGTAGCAATAAAACACTTATTCAGTGAATACAAAATTGACAGCTCTCTAAAGGGTTGTTTCAAAGGATATCACCTTACAAGGATCTCAGAAATCAGGCTAACAACATTAAGCATTTTCATTGGTCATTGTAAGGAAAAATTTTAAAATTATGATTAGTTCATGGATAAAGCAAACATTCACAGTGCAGTAAATAATTATGAGATCAGAGCAAACAAAATGATCTCAGTTTTAATGTTTTGAAAGAACATTAATGTAATCAATTATAAAATTATACATCTAGGTGCACCAAGAAGAGGTCATACTTTTATACTCAGAGACTGTAAAACGGACTGTTGAGGGTCAAGGATTTCTGACTATGAAGCTGAAAAGAAGCTAACATAACCTTGGATTTAAAAATGAGAGAGATAGGAATGGTAAAGAGGTATCTTTACCTCTACACACAGAATTAGTAAGATGAGTGTTAGAAAGACTGACAAAAAGTTCTAGAGTGGCATTGAAGAGAGACCCAAGAATTATCCCACACCAGAATAATTCATATGCAGGAAAAATGGATTCAAAGAGTGTATGCTTCATGGTAATTCCAGGCACAGAGGCAAGACTGACTGTAAGTAATTTCCCAACTCTTCCTTCACAAAGGTTACTTACAGTTAATGTTCTCCCAGTTGTTCCAAAATATTGCACGTGCTACATTTGTCAGGTCCTGAGGAGCTCTGTAGAGAAGATGAGTGTTGATTAGCTGAATCAAGAAGTCAGAAAGGATTGAGAGTGAAGTAAAGGTTTGTTGTCATTCAAAACGAGTTAAGAAAAAGAAATTGTAAGACTAAATGGTCCAAAAGGTTAATAAAAGTTAAAGGTTAATAATAGGTTAACCCAGTGATGAGTGAGTCATACTTTAGCAATAATGTAGGAAGGGCAGATAGAGAGTGAAGGAAAAATACCTTAAAGATAGCACAAACTTATTGAGGAAAATCAAGAGATGACAGATTTCAAGAAGAATTAACAGAGCTGGATGAAGATATAGCATAACAGAAAGGAAAATTCAATACTGACAAATGCAAGTGTGCTTGGTGCAAGAAGTCTAAATTTATTGCGCAAGAAAAGACAGGAACAAAACAAAAAAAAAACTCTTGGAAAACCCAGTAGGAAGACTTGCTGAACACTGCCATAGACAAAAAAGTAGATAGCAAAGAATGTAATTTTTGTGACCATATAACTCTGGTCTAGAGTACTGAAAAAAAATTCTGATCATCTTGCCAATACCAGGCAGAAACAGAAAGCTTTTAGTAAAGAGGAACTAAAAGGAGTTAAAAGACTTTAGAAAAAGACAGAAAAAAAGAGTGGATTAAGTTTAGGAGAAATGTATACAAAACCATGGGTAGGAAAATTATTGTCAAGTGCTCCAATTTCTACCTTCGTAATGCAAGAATGAAAGGCTCAAGTGGCACAGAAAGGCAATAAATTTGAAACTGATCAAAAGAAGTCATAGAATAAGTTGCATACAGAGCTCATTGTCACAAAACAATCTGAAGGTCTAGAAGATGAATAGGAATAAGAGTAAAGCTAGACATTTATCTGAAGGTATATAAATCCTCAGTCAGCAAGATTCTACCTGACAGGAATTTGAAAGTTAGTTCCTAAGTACAGGCTCATTTCATAGATTTTCTTGTGAAATATTAGGGATAAGACTTTAAGTTTAGATGCTATGATACCAGGAGCCATAAATCTCAAAATGCACCTCTGGAGACCATTGAAATGGAAAATAAGGAAAGAGGGGAGTGTTTAGGTCATCACCAAGATGACAACCATATATAGTGGTAGCCAAATATGGAAGGATACATATCTATACTGTACATTTTTGCAGGACTGTTCTAGCTTTGAAAATGTAAGGACATAAACAGGCAATGTTTGCAGAGCAAGAGAACTTCTATTGGGCCAAGTGATACAGCTGGGTAAAGCAAATAACACCACCACCACCTCTTTATGTGTTTAAACCTTTGTTTCTTTCAAATAAAGTTTCAGGAACATCATGGCTTTTCTGTTTGCTTCTCAGAATGTACCAACTGGTGTAATAAAATGTATTTGTTCTCCCTATAAAGCTTGACTAGTTCATTTCATATGTGCCAGTTATTGCTTTAAAGAGAAAAAAGCAGCTTTACCTTTTCAAAGAATGACCTGAAAGCACGAGATATTTCTTTCTGAGGGTTCATTTGGCCCCATAGTCATAGCCAGGCAGCTAGACTGACCTCACTGCAGCCTAAAGAGGAGATGATCCTGACGGCCCTTTCTAGTGATGTCTGAAGTACAGGCTTACAGGCAAATCCTTGCTATCCCCTTTGGTTTAAGAGAGAGAAGAGTGATGTCATCCTCTCCCTGATAAATACTCATATTGAACTGGAAGTTAAAGTGAATTCTCTACCCCAGAGGAATATGTCTGTTGGATGAAACTCTGGCAACAGTTGAATCAAATAGCAAAAATCACACAGAGATCAATAAGGCCAGAATTTCAGCCTATAAATTTAAAGCCTTTCCCAGTTCAAAAAACACATCAGAGAACGGGCTTTCTCTGAGTGGCTCTGGCATTTTCCTACAGAAAAAAGGCTCCTGATATGTTGACTGTAATTCTATAGTTATATTAATATTGTATACTGTATTTTCTATTTTGACTGCTGAGCCTTTTATTTTCCGTGTATTTCTAGATTTCCTAGATATGTTCTTTTTAACCCTTTCCCTATTTTAGTTAACTCATTCCCTTTTATTTTATGCTTCATATGATTTTTTTGGTTCAATGAATTCTTTATTCTGCCACACTGGAGACAATGCTTCTTTCCCTGGTTCTCTTCCCTTAGTTCCTCATGTTTACACTGTTCAAAGAAGAGATGTACAACTGTATGAAATGATAATACTGTACCTTGAGGTTCAGATTCTCTACTGTGACTTTTTCTTTTTTGGACATTCAGAAAGCTATTTTAAGAAAACACCCTTACATACTTTGTTGTTGTTCATATGCTTTACTGTTTATCGGTCTGCCTGTCTTCATTTTTATCATGCTGATTAAATTCTCAAGCAGATTTTCAGCACTAAAATCCCATTTATTTTGCTACAGAGCATTTGGCAAGAACATTTTTTTTTTTGTTTCTGCACAAGAGCAATTATTTTACTGCTTTTTTTTTGTTTCTGCACAAGAGCAATTATTTTACTGCTTAATATTCACAACTGTATTGTCACACCAAATACCACTACCAATATACATGTGCCTTCAGTTTCATTAGTTCCTAAGTTAATGTCCCATTTCCTTGCCATAGTCAGGGATAAGTGTTTTACAAATAGGACACTGCCTGTGACTTTTTACTGCATCCAGCTCCCTTTGTTGTTGAAGATTGCAGAGTCCTTAGGTCTTTTCTTTTCTCTGCATATTTGTGACACTGGGAAACTCGGTTTACAACCTTTCTTTTTACAGGTATCAATACAGAGACACTAAGTCCCAAATCTGTCTCCTGACTAGTCCCATTGTCACACAAAGAATTAGTTGAAAAACAAGATTTGTGAAGCTAGATGAAATGGAGTCTTGAACCGCAGCAACATGTTCCCTCTTTGATACAAACCTTCTATTTAAATGGAAAACAAAACATTTAACAGATACTAAATATATTTCAGTTTACAGAGCTTATCAAGTTGAATCTGTATTTGTTGTATTTTCCTTGCCTTTTTCATCAAATCAGTGCAGTAATAATACAGATCTAACAGAATTAGGATTGCAATTGCCATTCTATGAATTGCTACATAAATATACAGGAATAAAAAGTGACATTTGTAGTGCAGGTAAACTGGAAGTTATACAATAGATGGAGGTTTAGCCCCTAAACCTCCACATGTGAGTACTGTTAATTATTTTGTAATAGTAGGGTTCAAGAGGCTTACTTGAAAAGGAAATGCAAAGTAGCTGTAGGAATTGAACAAAGGTTGCTAACATCCCTTTGCTGTTTGAAAGACTACTCCCTTTTTAGCTGAATTCTAAAAAGAAAGTCACTATGTCTTCATTTAACCTTGACTGGAAAGCCAACATGTGGTGACACTATCTATAAAGCACTGCTCATTAATTTAGTAGAGTCCCACTTAGATGTTCCTTGTTTCTCCAGACCTGTGCAATACCCTCAAGTCTCTGCAGGTGACTGTCCTTGTTCATCTCTATGCATTTGTCTTTCTGTTGCCCAAACATACCATTCTCCTAGTAGTTACAGACACAACACTGTTCAAATGCCTTTGAAATAATAACAGCTAAAAAACCACCGCCCTCCAAACAGCAGTTCTGGTGGCAGTTGAGGAAATTCCCCTTGACTCTCATTCTCTTTCTATTTGTATCTCCCTAGAAGCTCTTTTTGAATAATTAATAAGGGCATGCTGGTTGAAGTCACTTTGATGTGGCCTGGTCAGTTTCTTTCATTGCTACTTGGCAAGGGAGAACCTTCCCTGGCCCATACTAAAAGCACTTCTTCCACAAGTACTCCTGATCCAGTGACTTTCTGTTGACCTTTGGTAAAAGAGAGCAGTTTTGTAATGTCTCTGCAGCTTGGGAAAGGCCAGAAACTCTCCATTCCCCACCTATCTTTTCCAGGTATTCATCAGAAAACCATTAACCTATAGCAAAACACTGGAAGATGCAATTTTAAGGCAATAATACTTCTCTCACAAATTTCATCAGTGCAATATGACATGTTTGCAGGTGTAGGTTGTCAGTATTTGATACCTCCCCATTCTTCTCCTCTCTATAGCGTTTTGGTAGGCTGTCCTTATGTTTCAGTCTTGTTTTCTTGTCTCAATGGCAGCCACCTGGGATGTGAACAAAAGACTGACTGACCTTGGTCAATAGCACTGCTTTACATATGGTCTGTGGCTCAGAAATCATTTGGGGTCGCGAAGGAGGACAGTCTGTGTAATGTGTCTGCCATATAACAAGAAATCAAACAACATCCCTGATATGGGGACAGGTTTTACTGTTGTGCTAAATAATGATGCAGGCATTAAGAAAGAAATAATCTTGTTGAATAAAGAAAAAGATATTTCTTTACTGACAGGAAATTTCAGCATTATTTTTTTGCTAGTTACATGGTAGGATAGAAATAGAGATACATTTTAGGCCTGTTTATGATCTTGGGTTTTTACTTATAATCTCACTCATAAATAAATAAAGTTTGTAAAAAGCTTTCCATTCTGACCGCTGCAGTGATTATCTGACTGGCTGTATCTACTGACAGTACACACTAGAGAACTCACAGAAAGAAATTTCATTGCCTTTGCAGTAACTTCTAAAAAGATACTGAATGTCAGAGCCTCATATAAGCACACAATCAGGCATCTGCAATATTTCTTAGCAGTTTCAGAAATCTAGAAGATCTAGAAGTACTTGTTAATCATTACTCCATAAAAGCCATAGTCCTCAATTGCAGAGGACTTCATTACCTGGAGGATCCCCCTCCACTTTACTGTAGCTTTGCTTGCTGATTACATGCATAGAAAATAGTGGCAGCTCTTTTCAATATGCCACAAATAGAAGTGCTTTAAATAGAAGGAAAGTTCCCTTCCTTCTTGCACTCAAGAGCTCAGGCAGGGCTGCTCTGGAGGAGACAGACGTGACACTGCCTTTCATATGCCTTTCACTCTTTTTTCGTTCTGAAATAAGCCAGTCAGATATTCTGGTTGCAAATGGTCAGTTGTCCTTTGCCTATAAAAGCAATAAGGGGAAACCTATTTCTTCTTGGTGAAGCCTCTATAATGAACGTAATAAAGACCTAACTAATGAGAATCTATGTCAGTTAAACAATAATCAGTAGAAATGGATGAGGAATTCTTTGTATAATTATCACAACTGCCCTACAGAGACTTAGCATACATGTGTTCTTTATAGCACAATTCCATATGGGAAGATCAATTTTTGCTAATTTCAAGATTCTTGAGAACCTATTTTGTACAGTTTGTTCTTCTTTGAATTCTTTTGTCTCTTCAGAAAGGCCTGGTTGAGGGGGAAAAACACTTTTTAAACAACATTTGTGGTCTCTTCCTTATTTTTCAGAAATCTGGAATTTCAGTCCCTTTTAACAAGTTCTGCCTGGCATTCCGGTCCTTCCTGTTTCATTCATTAAAAATAGCAATGCAGCAGCATGAATATATCCTTTGGGATTCTACATTAAATGCAGAGTCTTGCATCCTGGGCTAGCTTACATCTGTGTAACCCTTTTGATGTCTCTTGGCACACCACTGCAGCTGTCCCTTGTAGTAGGTATTTGAATTGATTAACACACTTGCCCCTTTTTTATTTCCCTCCTGCTCTCAGGGCTGCACCCTGAAAGATTTACTGCACTTTGGAGGGGTGAGGCACTCTGTGGATGCTCTGAGGACAACATAATTGCTGAATCAAAATCTCCCATGAGAATGTGAGCTTTGAACTTTGCTTTCAAGATTTAAATTTTCTGTTTCTCAGCATATGTATAACAGATTGTCAGAGAATAATCTCCTAATAAGATGTGTGTAGATAACCAGGGGAAGAGAGAGGAGCAGTCTTTTAAAATACTGTCTGCTAAAATTCAGACAGTAAATCTTTAGTCCAGCAAGTAATTAAACACATAAATAGTCACAAGAAGTTCACTGGGACTACTCATGCACACAGTTATGTGTATAAGCATTTACACTATTGGGATTTAGTAATGAGAATCTAATTAAACAAAACAAAAATGGTTATGAAGCCAAACTGGGTTGAGTCACTGTTGGAACTGTGCTACAGCTGCCGACTAGTGCATTGTTATTCTGGACTGAAGATATAAATCAAAATTCCTTATTTCATTAGGTGTGGGTCCCAGTGTTTTATTTTGCAATATCTAGTGGCATTAACATATTTTAGGAACTATCAAAGAGAAGATTCTTAGAGGATCTGTGGTTGCTAGGAGACTGGTACTTCAGTCCTGCAAATCTTCCACACTGCAAAGAGCAAACTGGCAATAATCAGGTTTTCCTGCCAGACAGCGCTCAAACAACTGAAGTTTATGGCTTATTGTTTAAAAATTGTGATTTAACCTTAAACACATAGAATAGGAAAATCTAAGAGTTGTTGGGTTTCTCCAAGTAGGTATTTTGTATTGTATCTATGATATGCCACCCTTAAATCCTTTTCTAATCAGTTATCGGGTGTTTGATATCTAGAAACTTGGTTTCAGTGGGCTGGCAGGTTTCAGCCAGCATAGACAGTGCTGAGTTCTTTTAAGAGAGTTCTGCCCTGCCCAGGCCTGCCATTTCCATCCCTGTGCACACACATAACCTGCACCCCAAGCAGCCTCAAACCAGCCCCTTTACTGCCTGCAGCCCCCTGCGCCTCCGGGGCCTCCCAGCTCACAGCTACAGCAACAAGTGCATCTGTCTCCCCAGCACTGAAACGTGTCAGGATACACACACTCAGTGGCAGGGGTGCTGTTGTGTAGTCTGTGCCATGTTGACTGCATTTTCTGATTTTAACTTAAGGAAATATCCCATATCTTCTAAATCAGAGAGGTTTTGTTAACAGTGTCTGAGAGGGCACAGTAGGAATCTCAGAAATCACTGAGGACTATAATTTGAGGATCTTTAAAATCCTGTATTTATGACCCAGGAGCTATGCTAAGCACAAGAGCACATTATTTTCAGTGAAATAACACTTGTGATCAGAACTGCACATGGGGTTTGTGCTTTGCTGAATCATTGCCTTTAGTACTGTTTAAATGAGTGTATGTTACAAAGGTGTCCACTTATGAAGTATTAGGTCTGTTTTCACATTCATGGCTTTTCAGTTGCTCAGTGTAACATCACAATACTAAACTCCAGTCTGTAGTCCACTGGAGTCAACCTTTGATGGATTTTGAGCCTGATTCTGCTTAACTGCAAATGCCCTCATTTCTCATCTTGCACCAGGATACGTTAATGTTCTGGTCTGATCCTTCACTGTCCTCATCTAACATCACTGCCAAACTCTTTTCTCCTTCATGTAACAGTAAAGTTATATGAAAGAAAGTGTCTATTGGGACATAAGAGGCAGCAGAGACAGAAAAAGGGCAAAATCCTAGTTGAACTCAAAGTGTGGGGAACTGTCATCCTTTTCAGAAAAACGACAGCTTCCCTCAGAGTCTTCTGATAATCTTCTACTTATTCTGTAATGATTCAAATTGGTTTGTACTTATAGTTAAGCACTTTATAATTTCGATCTAAAACCTGACATTTCCGTGAAATTGTATGTCCTGAACGTGGTATTTGTCCCCCAATATGGTAAGATTATATAGTAATAGTAACAACGAACATGGCTGAATCATTGACAAATTCAACATAAGCTATCTCCTCTTGCTTGCCTTGACAACTACACTATTGAATTCCAACAGGATGAAACTCTAAAAATAGTACTGCATGAAGAAAGACTGCAAGCAAAGCCACTAGATAATAGAGGCTCAATGCTCCTGTGAAATGTGACACGTGCAAAAGCCAGATGTAATTTTAACAATACAGCTTCCTTTTCGACAAAGGAATCTCCAGAGTCTGATTTAATGTCTCCACAGTAAAGCCTAACAATTCCACGTTTTGTGTAGGAGTAAGAACAGACTTCTTTAAACTCACAGAAAAGAACCCCTGAGAAGAATGCTAATGCACAGCGCAGTGAATATCAAAAGATAAGACCTCTTACAACCCTTCAGCAATTAAGACACCACCCAAGTCCAGTGTAGAAGTCACCTTAAAGTTATTACAATGATACAACTGGACTCAGCAATGCTGACAGAGACCAGTTTTGCAGAAACCAAAATCACTGCAGCTTAAGAAATATTTTCCTTATTTACTAGACAATATTAGAGTATGAATCTGACTGGCTCTTATGCAGGAACGCTGAGAGGAGCAGGCAAAAGGAGCTTTTCTTACTCTCATTACCTGTCTAAAGAAAGGTGAAGAAAAAGGTAGATTAAGTAGTTAGAAAATTAGCTGAAGACTTGGGAGAGTAAGGTTCAAGTTTCTTCTACTTTTCAACATCACTGTCCAGCTTTGGGACTCCCTTAAGAAACCCAAGCTCTCTGTAAAATAGTTACCTTTCTAAGACCTATCTTATCTTACAGATTGACTTGATGGTAATTAATGTTCACCATCTGGAGCCTGTCAGTGAGTTATCCACATAAATACATCTACATGTTATATAGATATATATTCTGAATATATAATGGTCTCTTGTCATCGTTTGACCTCCAGGTAGACAGCAGAAGACACTTTATAGCTGTAACAGCAAAGGACTGAGCCATGCAAATTTTAAAGCTGGTTTTACAGATGCATATTTTTGTACACACCCTATAATCACTGAGGGTTCAAATGTAGCATAGGTTTTGCACTGGTGTCTTGTGGTAAAAAGAAAACCAGCATCAACCAGCAGCACTTCTAGGAATATGATCTCCTCTTTTCTTCCCCCTACTTATGTTTTCCTTGCACATAAGCCAAAGTGGTGACTAGAACCAGTTCCTTTGATTCAAGTAACATCCTAACATCCTAATTCTCTTCTAGTCTGTGGTGGGTTTGGGGATATTTTTGGGGTTTGTTTTTTGTTTTTTTTTTTTTTTTAATCTCTTCCATAATATTATTAGGAAGATCCCATTCCTTTGGTGAAAAGAGAGAATGGTTTGAAGGAGGAAGATCAAAGATCTCCTTAATAATATTCCCTGGCCTCATTCTTTATTGCTTAAGTAAAGTTCTCCTAAACAATTACAGTCACAAATCCAATGATCTATCATAGGCCATGGCTTTTTATTCACTGAGATAACCATGGTTCCAGAAATAGATATAGCTGGTATGACTTTGAAGCACCACACATGTTGGTTGGAAATGGGATAAAAAATAAGGTGAATCAATAAACAGATATTGTTTTCCACCAGTGCTGCGTGACAAGAGAAGTGAAGGCTTTGAAGTTTGGCTTTCTTTTCAAGGAAATATCTGTGACATTGTCTGGGTATATTGCTCCACCTTGTTTATTTTACTCTTCCCTCACCTCAGACAAGTTTGTAAGTGACAAAAGGCACAAACACAAATGTCCTATTTCTGGAAGACTCACTCAACTCCCTGGTGCATGGGTCCCAGAGAAGCAATGGTGCCTTAGGAACTGACTCATATTGAAAGCAGTAAAGCAGAGAGCAAATTCCATTTGTTGGAAGAAATGTTTATGCTCGTTTATGTTGTACTTTCTTTGTGGGGGAGCAGTCACAGTCAGAAGAGTCAGAAATGACCATGAAAAGTGTCTAGCCTGTCCTCCCGCCCCAAGACAGGAAAGTTGCATGTAAAACCTTCCAAACTTTATGGGAAATCCCACAGCTACTATGGGCAATCCCCTCAGTATATAACTATCTCCATGATTAAAACAGCCGCTTAACATTTTCTTTAAATCTTTAGGCTTTGCTTTGAGCCCGTTGTTTCCTATCCAGTCCACACTGAACATGGAAAATGGCTGATTTTCTTTCTCTTTACAGCCATCTTTTTCCTGCTTGGAAACAACTATTTTTACTCATTTCAGTCTTGGTTTTGCTAGGAGGAGTTTTCTAGGTGTCTTAGCATTTCTGGTTGCTTTCCTATAGGAGTGGTGCTGAAAACAGGGCACAAAGCTAGTGACCACAGTAAGAAAAATAAAAGGTGAAGCTTTATTTAACAGGACCACAGATGATTACTCCTATCACCTAGTTAGTCGTAGGCATAGTCAGCAGAAAATGCATGTTTTGTAACAGAGAGTTCTACAAGTGTAGGATGTAGGAATTTTGCAGTTCTACTCCCCCTCTGATCTACCCCACTTCCTGTTGCCAACATTCACAAACAAAACATCTCCAGTATGTAGAGACATATGTAGAGATACAAAGATGCAAACACAGAAATTCATAGGATCAGCTATGTCAGAATTCATGCGCCATTCTGGGTAATGATGACCCAAGCTTTGGTTCCACTCAGCACACGGCTGTCCTTTACCAGCCAGGACTCAGTGCACCAGGATATTGCAGTTAGTCCTGACTGTCTCGATATCACTCTATATTAGCTATTGGCAAACAGGAGCTTTTTAAATGGCAACTGCCGTGGCTAAATATTTTAATGTAATGTCTGTAATTACAGTTACCAATGTCTGTGATACAGATGCCCACATAAGTATACTAGCGACATACAGTCATCAGTGTCATGTATTAGTTTAGGAGATACAGAATCCGTTTGTCAATAGATTGCTTTTTCCTCTGGCTCCTTAGTCTCTACTCACGATACTTACAGTTATACTGTAGCTGGTGGGGTCACACTGGAGCCAAGGTAGCTGGAAGTGAAGTATACAGAGGGTCACTTGGACAAGCAGCATGGCTTCACCTCACTATTTTAACCTTTTGTAGTTCTACAGCATCACACGATGCTGAACAACTGTAAAGAAAATATAGTTCATCAATCTATTCTCACAAGACAAAAGTGCGGCTGTGCCTCTGCATCATATAGGAAACAAAAATACTGCACGTATCTGTCTCTGTTTTAGTCGGTCAGCTTGTCAGGGAAAGGCTTTCCTCTTCATATGTGAAGTCTGTACAGCTCTAAGCACCATGGATCCTCATCTCTGCTGATGGCTACAAGGACTATTTTAATACAAAGAAACACTTTAATCCCATTAATTACATGCATAGGTTCAAATCATCTGGTTGAGAAAAAGCATACTGAACAATTCAAGCGGAGCCTGAACTCTCATTTTAAGGCAGGAAGCCTGTTTTTGACAGTCTTTGTTGAGGTTTCACTGGATGGTTTGCCAAACAACATAAAGAGAAGGTGTGGGTTCTTTAGGGACTGTTTTTTTAAGAGGGACTATGGCATTTCATGCTAGCTGAGAGTACTGGGTATGACAGAAATCAGCTTGACTCACTGAAACAGCCATTTAAAAGCAGACCCTCTAGTGGTATAAATCAGCAAGGCTTGACTTCACTGGGGCTCTGCTAATTTACCCCTGTTGGGAATCTGGCTCTGAGACTTTACAGAGTGAAAATGAAACTAAGCAAGCAAGACAATGATCCTAAAATATTAGGAAATAAACCAGCTTGAGAATACTATGTTTTCCCAAGCATGTGAAAGAGAAGCCTGTAGGTTATAGTTTCAATTTAATGTGTGGTTATTTGATACATGTTCATGCATGTAGTATGTACCATCGAGGACTTAACCTATCGTGAGAAAAATTCCTGAAATTTCTTTTTGTCTTTTTTCTGTTGTGGTTATTCCCCAGTCTCTTTCAGCCAAAATTTCAGTGAGGTTGGATCT
The DNA here is from genome assembly GCF_017639655.2 of Falco naumanni. Taxonomy (NCBI): domain Eukaryota; kingdom Metazoa; phylum Chordata; class Aves; order Falconiformes; family Falconidae; genus Falco; species Falco naumanni. The sequence continues at coordinate 37,602,902 of NC_054060.1, forward strand.
TGCTAAGGGTTTTAAAAAGACTACTGTTGAAAAGACCTTCAAACATACAGACAGAAAAATAAAAAAAAGAAGGAAGACCTAGTGTACTCTGAAGACATGGTCCAGTTATTAAAGGAACATTTTGCCTCATGTTTCAGTAAAAATGACAGTGAACGTGGGAGTAATTGTAGGTTATCTTATTAAGAATGAGGAAGGTTTAACAAACTACCATAAATAAGGCAGGATCAAACTGAGCCTTTTCACTCTGGTAATATCAGGAATCCCGCAGTAATCCCCAGACCAAAATCCTGATCAATTGACACATGAAGCAGCAAGCTCAGAAGCAAACCTTTTCACTATGTACATTGCTTCAAAAGTTATGTTCTAACTGGTAAAGAGAAAATGTAACATGAAGTGGAGCCCAGGCTTATGTTAAAGCAAGCTGAGAAATCAAAGATGCATAGAAGTAGCATAAAACACAACAGTTTCAGCAAAAGTATCATTTTGTTAAAAGAACTGATTTCATACTCCAGGAACCTGTCCTGATCTATCTAGATTTGTGTGAAGCAGTTAATAAAGTGCTGATATAATGGAGAGTAAGTCAAGATTATTAACCTGAATGAAAACTGTATTTAAAAAAAAAAAAAAAAAAAAAAAAAAGGTAGCATGTTAAAAAGGAAGTCTGTCAGGTTGGGGAGAGGTTATTGAAACTTTGGAAGAAGTTTTTGGACACATTGCAAATACTTATTAGTGACACTGAGCCAATAACAGGTTTGCCTAAATGATGACGGTGTTTGGAGGTATTGAAAACAATTAGCAAGCTCATAAAAGAACTGCTTTATTTATAAGCAGGATAATGGAAACAGGATGAAATTTAACAGAAAGCCATCAACATAAAGACTTCATGTTGTGGAGCTCATCATTTGGAGGCAGCAGAGAAATGGAGATCTAGGTGTACTGTTAGACTGTAGAACAGCTACGAGCCTCCAGTGTGACAGAACCACAATCTGAGACAAGCCTAAGATGCACTGCAGATTTATTTTCTTTAGAGTCACTGAAGCATTCATATTATTATACAAGGCATTGCCAAGGTGTTTTGTGCATGATATACAGCTCTGTTCACCAACTTTCAAACCAGATTTAAGTTAATTTGGAATCAATCCAGAGAAGGGATACTGAAATGACTGAGGGAAAGGAGTATAACCTTCTGAGAGCAGTCAAAGAATCACATCTTGGCTTTGCTCTCGAATAAGACATCTCTTCATAAATGCATACAGGAATTTAGAAACAGGGCAGGAGTAATAAGCTTTAAAGATAAAATTGGTACAAGATCAGAGATCAATTGGTCATACAAAATTTAACATGATTTAACAATAAATCACCCTCTGATTTCAGCCAGTTTAGTAGTGTTTGGGAACATAACAAGGAAAAAAACCCAGAACTGTTGCAAGATGGATCCCAGCAGCTTTATGGACATTGCATGACAAAGTGGGGATGCACATTCAGATGTGGTGTGAAAATTGTGGGTGCTGAACTTAGTCACCTACTCTAAGAATTAAAAAGACAATTTATCTGTTTCTTCACTAAGTTGGGTCTATTTATGCAATATCTTTGTTGTATGTATTTAGTTCCAAACATCTGAGCTTCTATTTATCACCTAATGTGGCAGTGGAGGATTTCTTCTTTCACCCCAAGAAGCATCAGAAGTTGGTCCCAGATAGGGAGGGAGTGCTGGGAAAGTGCAGTGCTGCTCTTGGGGGTGTTGAGAGATTTGGTGTGTGTTACCCATGGTTACTTATGTCTAAACTGGTAGATGCTTTTCCTCAGGTTAGACATGCAAAAACCCCACAGCTTAATGGAACCCTCCCACTCTTTCTAGTGTGTGTGATGTTCCTCTTTCCAGAGGAAAATGTTCAATGGTGAACAAGTTCTTTAGTATTGCAGGGATATAGGATGTTAGTCTTGATCTCTTCTGCCTTCTTCCTTCAGTGTTAAGCCTCTTCACCTGCTCTATATTAACTGTCTTCAGATGGTCTCAGAATAGTGGAGGTGTTCTGTGGCCTGTGGTGTGGAGGTATGCTTGGAGGAGGCACTTTCTGAACAAAATATCTCTTACAGTGGCAACTGTGGAGAACTGGACTCAATTTTCTTTGTATCTACGTGACAATTTCAAGCAAGAGTTCTACAGAAAGATTCTTCTTTCATAAACATCTATTAGATACATTCAATACATGAAGTCAGATCAAATGCAGCCAGACACCTCCCTCCAGCTCTATTAAATTTTCTAGAGATTAATTTTTTGTCTTTCTTCAGGCATAACTTGAGTGGTACTTTAAAGCCTATACAAAGAACTCTCTAAAAAATTATTAAGACTCTAATTAAAGATTGATCCTATCAAATTATGTAGTCTGTAAATTTTATTACATCAGATCTTTTACTCTTGTACCCTATAGGAAAAAAAAAAAAAAACAAAAAAACCCCACCCAAAACGGGAAATGGCCACAGTGGTTCCTATTAATAAAACTTCAGTACAACTGCAAGCACAAAAGAAGTGCTGAAGTGAAAATCTTGTGACTGAAAACATGGCAGTTTACAAATATGCCAGAAGTCCAGAGGACTTTAGTTGTGACCAAACTCTCATTTACAGCTCTCCTCACCACAGAAATAAAAGCAACTCCCACAATACTAAACAAGTCAGAGTAATAACAGTCAGAACTAAATGAGCAGCAGTAACTTCCCGCTACTCTTTCTTTTCTCATACATTCAGTAGCAAATAGCCAACATGCCAAGCCAAAGTGCACTGAACCCAATGGGAAGGCTGGTAAGCACAGAGCCAGGCTCTGGGTCCTGTCCTCTCCTCTAAAATAAAACATCTCTTTCCAAGAAAACAAAAAATAATAAGGGAAAAAAGAAAAAAAACAAAAAAAAAAAAAAAAAAAAGGATGTCACCTCCAGGTATTCCTCCTTTTTCATACATACATTGTGAAGATGCAGAAGGAGGAAAATTGACCTCGAGATCTTAGGGGAAGGAGATTTCATTAGACATCTGCAAGATCTGAAATCTCATGACTGCTTGTCCTTCAGAAAATGCTAATACAGTAAAGGAAATAAAACATAAGCCACCAACACAGTCACCGTGTGAATTGAATAGAATGATAGACCAACTATCAGTATGACTTATTATTTTATTTAAAAAGGTTTTGGTTCAATAATCAACATTATAAACACTGAACATCTAACAAAAAAAAACCCAAATAACTGGATCACTATTTTAAGTTCTGTGTATGTCAATGACCAAGAATGTTCTGCCACTGTATTAAGGTTGTTTGACTCATTAATCAAGCATGGGGAGACAAAAAATTAGGGAATCAGTATTTTTTATTCATACTGCTGACTGGAAAACAACTCAGAGGTTGTCGTGCTGTCTGAAAAACAGTAACCACATTCCAGAGGGAAAAAATTCCACAGTAACGGGTTTCCATTAACAGCATCTCTGCTTTCATTCAAGCCAGCAAATGACTTTGTTCTCAAAGAATATCAAAGAATATCAGCTTGCAACCTAGAATAAGTGTGGGGGTATGTAGAGGGGTGTGCGACGTAAAAAAAAAAAGACAACTGATTTTCCTTTTGAATACCTGCTCCAAAATGGAGACTTTTAAATGCTCAGCACTTCCAGAAAAGGAGAGTCTTGACAGTTGTTCTGCATTTTACACTTGCTTTCTTCAAAAACTTGGAAACAAGTCAAGTTGCTACCAGAACTCTTAGGCCTTGCCTGAAAATGCTTCCAGGAAAAGTTGCCACACCAAGTACTCCTGTAAAAAAGAAAATCTTCATACCAGTCTCAGTATCTTAAGTAGGATACTCTGTATGAAAACGTAGTATATTGAATTACTGAGGCCAACCTTTTTGTTAAAAGCAAATATTGCTGAAGCACTTGAAATTAATCTATCCAGCAGCAAGGCGGCAACTTATGAACGACATACCATAAAGGACATTATCATACCAACTTTTACTTCATTTTTTATGCTTGAAATAGGTCCCACAAGACTTTCAGGACAGGTTTGGTCCTATAAATGGCCAATTCAGAGCTGTTTTGAATATATTTTAGAATCATTTCAGTAGGATATTTTAGATAGGAACCTTTATAGAGAGCAGTGGGAGGATGATGTAACCTCTAAACTTCCACAGGCTATATCAATGGCAGGGATCTGGCTAAGAAACAGCAATTTTGCCTTAGTAAAAAAGTCACCTTGCGAAAACAGAGCTGTTTCAGAAAACCACAGATTTTTAAAATAATTTTGAGTTGCTCAGGCTTTTTTGGAGAGGAAAAAGTAATAAAAGAAAAAAAATAAAATGGAAGAAGAAGAAAAAGAAAAGAGAAGAAAAGGATGAAAAAAGGACCATTCTAAAGAACAGAATGATCTGAAAAAATAAGCTGCTTGGGATGAAAGGCACATTTCTACAGATGCTCCTATTATCTTTGTTTTCAGCATCTCAAGTTCCTATATGTTCATTTGACTCTCTAGCCTGAAAGCTAGGGCGTTTCCCTGAAGAACATGCAGGCTCTAGTCCTTTAGTGTGCTCCTACTTATTTACAAGAAGTGGATTCCCACCAAAAGAAGTTACGTTGCAGTGCCACAGCCCAGAAAGGACTCTGACCTGGGACAGAGCATCCTCCCCAAGAAGGATTCAGCTGAACCCATTGCTCCCACATCAGAGAGGAGCCCTCTTCACTGCACAGGCTGTCAGGGAAAGGCCGAAGGGAACATCCCCAACTGCCCGAAGGGAAATTGACGGTGCTACATGAAACAAACAGGTCTTACTGTGAGGATGTTAAAAAAGCACCCTACCATCAAAAAAATTAAAAATAAAGGGTGTGTGGGTGTCTGTGTGTGTGTGTGGCAAAGAAGGTGAGTAGCTCATACAGAAGTAATAGCAGCTTGGTTTACTTTTCTGGTTTGTTTTGGTGTCAGGCTTTTGCTGTGCTTTTTTCCCCACTAATTTCCTGTCGGGATTGGCAGCCAATGACTCACCTGCATTCGTAGATGAGTATAGCCAGAAAGCCAGCCCACAGCTTCTCTTCTCCATCCTGCACTTTAATCACACAAGACAACCCTCACCCCAACCCAGTGAGTGCAGCAATATCCAAAACACTAGGCACAAGCAAGGCCAGGTCGTTTCCCCTTATGCCTGTAGGTACTGCCATAACAGAAGGACTGAAATCAGTCTAAGTATTCTTTCTTCATGGGTAACTCCCACAGTTCAAGGCAAAGCAACAGTGAGTGGTCCCAGAGAAAACTACGCCCAGTCTCCCCAAAAAGACAGAAACATGATGATTAGGGCAGTTTTTGAGAGTTCATCTCCAGAAAGCCAAACTGGCAAGCCCATAGAACTGCCAGTAACCTCCCATGCCCAGGGAAAAAGCCCCTGTGGTTCATTTTCTGGTCAGCAATGTTTGAACTATTTCCTGTATACTACAGAATATCCATGGATAGATACAAATTAGAGAAAGCAATTATGGGTCCCTAAGTTAGGGGTTTTAATCTCAAAATCTGTGCTTCCAACAGACGTGCAGGGACCACGTAAGCACGTATGACATGTGCTACTGGGAAGCTAAGGAGGGCTTTTCCTGCGGCTGGCTTGTGTACCAAGTTATGGTGGATGCCTAAAATCCTTAACATATGTCAACAGAAATTACCACACAAACATCCCCCTGACTAACTACTTATCTAACAGGCAAATCAAAAGTAAATGAGAAGCAGCCAAGGAAGATGAGTGACCCAATGAAAAACCAACAATTTGTCATTCGGGGTGTTTTATTAGGCAGTTTGACAAATTTCCTGCTGGTTAACTGATTAAATTTACATTTCCCTATTTTTAATCTTTAATTTATTTCATACTAAAATATGATTGTTAGCCATTAATCAACAAGGTTTTAAGTGTTCATGATTAATGGACAATACCTTCAGTATAAATAAGAGATTCTGTGATTCTGGGATTTATCTGGCTCTGGAGATTGCAGGATTGCTCCAAGTGCTCATTCCTTAGTTACAACAAAGTGGGACCAGGCAGACTGATGAGATTCTGTGCCGGCGGTGTGATAAAATGAAACGGAAGCAGCTATTAAGGACCTGCACGAGATAATGATGAAAAGGAAACCGAAGGGTTAACAAGACTATGCTTTCGATATAAGTAATGTCAGAGAGATTAATGAGTCTCTGCGCTATAGATAAGTAGGGATTTACAACATCTGTACGATAAAAAGAAACCAGGGGGATTAATGAAATGACCGCCTATGGCTCCTGGGGGGGTATATGAAGATTCGGGACTCCAGGAGTGCCGAGCCGCTGGCAAAGGGTTAAGGGGAGCCCGGCTGCAGCTGCGGGCAGAGGGACCCCGGGAGTTCCCGGAGTTGTAAGCCACGGCCCGGGCGAGCAGCCGCGAGAGGGTTAACGAAAAGCCTCCGTGTATTGAGATGCTAATTGTCAAGATAGTGTATTACTTGAGGAAAGTAATTTGATTACTCGAAACTCCCACTGAGGAGGCAAGCTTGTGTCCCTTCCATCTGTCGGGCTCCGGGAGCGATGATGAATTGAACTCAGAATTCACAAGTGATGAAGTCACTGTCACTCCCCAGCCAGCGCAGCACTGCTGCCATGCCCACCGCGCCGAGGGGCACCGCATTTCAACTTTTCCTCTGAAACCCAGGAGGCACAGTAACCTGTTACTTGCTGCTGCTTGCTTGCTTTTTTTTTTTTTTTTTTCCTCCCCGTTTTCTGCCTCAGCGCTACAACTGAGTCATTCTGTTGCCCATGGCTTGTGGGTATACAGTGCTCCTGCAGCGTGCTGCATTATTCCCCAGTTCATCTGTCAATGTTATTTTCGGCTAATGCAGATGTGGGGTTCGCTTATCGTCGCTTTGTAGACACTTGTCGAAAACCATTTGGAAAGCCTTAACTATGCATAAATCTGCAGAGTGAATGTTTTCTTTCATTCACTTGCTCCTATTATTTGATTTCTTGTAGGCCTCTGCGGCAGACATGGAGAAAATAAGGTAAGTGAGACAGTTTATTTACATCTCATTACAGAGGAGAAATGTTCTGTTGCACAATGGACGATACAGGCTCTTGGAAAATATTTTGCTTAATACGATCAGTGTAAAACACTGGATTGCATGATGATGCAAGGGAAGCAGTGTTTTAGAGACAAAAGAAGAGGAATGTGGATATGCTAGTAAATCTGTTGTGCAGGGATGTCAATTCAGAAAGGATGTTTTACACACAAACATGTTTTATTGCCAGATGCAGAGGATATTTGATTATATAAATGTTGTAGTCACTTGTCCATTTACTGCAAGAGCCTGCCATTCCATTTAATGAGGAAAGTGGATCAATAATTCATGAAAAAGATGAAGAAAATATAGGCTTGACTTCAAAGCATCTAATTACTATGGTTTGTTTCAATATAATGCTGTAACATTGGTGTTCGATTTTTGTTTTATATTGTATAGCAGCCAGATAAATCTTGTCTCCTCTGTGTTTAAAATGTTGTCGTACTGTACCAGTTTCTCAGCACATCTCTCTGCTTTAAGCAAAAGGAGATGGCTTTTATAAACATAAGTTTTCCATCTCATGTCTGAGTGCAAGTCTGCTTTGGGGGATATTGCTTTTATGTATGTTGTTAAAGAAAAAAGAAAGCATTCTAGCCCTTTGAAAAAATAATAAAATCCTGTCTGTCAATAAAATCCCCAGGTATTATCAAAACTATAGGTAAAAGTTGAACTTTTAACTACCCTTTAAATACTTTTTGGATCTTAGTTTAATTACCCAAAACACTGGCCATGCTTTTATTTGGTTTTATTGGACAAGCCCAAATTCCTTCTCCGAACCTGGTGACTCAGTTTGGTTAGTGACAACTGTTGTCCAAGCACAACTTTTCAGATTCCTCGAATTTGCAATGGCTGTCCTGAGTTATTAGAAATGCAGAAAAGTTCTAAAATACTGAAAATAACTGCAGAAGAAGTGGCAAACATGAAAGAATAGAGATTTGACCGAGTGTTTAATGAATTCTGGGATGGAAACGGAATCCTGATTTTCAGTTGAGGAGAAGGTTAAGTCTCTTCCAGTGGACTTGAAGATGCTTGTCCGACAGTTCCTGATAGATTTTTTTTATAAAATGCCTCAGTTGTACATTTTTTGTAGTCTTATGACAATGAAAGTACTATAACTTTAGAGCAAAAGTAAACCAACCCTGTGTGATGTATTATGGTTTTGCATATATAGAAGCACTGTAATGTTAAAGCTGGGAGTTTTTCCTGAGTAATGACTGAGGAGGTACCTCGGTACACGGTCCTGCGTTTAGTAAAAATTCCAAACAAGATCACCTATGGTATATGCACACTCACATCATGAATTACTCTCTTAGAAGATGCAAGCAAATATATATTTATATGTTTGCTTGATAAGCATGTGTGCACAAACACAATACAATACTTGTAATACTTTCCTGAGCATGCCTTGATCTCTGCTTTTAGTAGACAGGTTCTTGCCACATTTGCAATAACGGTCTGCAGAGCCCAGGAGAATGAGCTCCAGAATGTATTGAGAAAAGAAAGAATTTTCTATGACAAGAGTAAACAACCATAAAGCTCTGTTTGCCTAGCACCCTGATCTGCAGCTGTCAGGGATGCAGCAGTCCCTACCTCAGCACTCCCTGATCACCCTGCAGATGGAAAAGCCCATACTGCCCTGCTGAAGGAAGTGGGAGTTTAGTTATTAACTCCAACAAGAGAAGGGTCAGACTGTGTCAGGAGTTTTTTGTTTTCTGTTTACGAGTCTTGTGTGTAAAAGTTGCTTCTGACAGGTGACTGTCCCCATCACCCAAGCCGGGGCAAGGGCTCCCTGTGCCCCCGAGGGGAGCAATGAGCTGGGCTGGGGGAGCACTGGCCAGACCAGTGCCAAAGCTGCACCACTCCACCCAGAACTTCTCTAGGCTCCCTGTCTATAGTCATCCTCTTGGATGGGAACTGACGGAACCCTCAGCAGTTTAAGTAATCAAATCTGGAGTCTATTTTAAATACCTGGTGAACCCACAGACCTGAGAGAATTAGATTTTTCCTAAACCTATCCAAGTCCGGCATCTAGGTAAAAAACAAATTACCTTGTCTTTGAAGCCCCGGGGCTTCAGAGAGGCCAGGAAGAGAGATAGCCTGAAGCTAGGAGGAAGGAAGAAACAAACAAGAGGGAAAAGGGCAGGCCGGGAGGAAAGAGGTATTTTTTGTTACATGTAGAAAGCAGTGTAGCATCACAAGAAAAGCCATTCCCACACAATACTTGAATTTGTTCTGCCTTGTCCCCTGGGCCCAGCTCCTTCCTCACTTTTTTTTGCAGCCGGCTGAGGACATGCCATCCCAGATCAGCTGGGATGGTGTTGGCCTGAGGACCAGAGGGTGAGCTGGTGTGCACAAAGGGTACAAAGGTCCTGCAAAAGGGAGGAGAAGGGGGTCTGGAATCAGCAAAGAGAAAGCAAACCAAAGCCTTGTTAGAGAAACAGGAGAAGAGAAACAAGGTGGATATCCACAGGACAACCCGCGAAGCCAGACTGAAGATCCTAACGATCAGAGAAATCCAGGTTTGCACTCCACAGTGCACTTCAAGATAAGAAAGTCTTTTAAATATGAAGAACAGGTGCAGAGAATCACACTTTACAGAGGAGCTGCTTCACACTGACAGTCCTTGGGAGCCCCCAGGGCCAAACATTTTAAAGGCAGCAGCTCTGGAAGTCTTTGGGTGAGCTCTGCACTTTCTCCAGCCCAGTGTATCTGAGGCACCCCCAAAGACTGGAGTGGGCAGGCCTGTTCAGGCAAGAAGGGCAAAGGCAGGAGCCTGCAAAACTGATCTACTGGTGACCCATGCTTTATTCAGCCCCGGATCCACTGAGCCAGGGCAGCACAAGAAACAGTGCAGTGAATTAGCACATGGCATAGTGTTACATTGCTTCACTCAAAATCTAGCTGGAAACTTGCAATTCATCTCACGTAACGCAGTAATCATTCCCCTTGCAGACCAAGGAGCTGCTGTGACCTGCAATGTCACATTCTGTCCTTTTCAGCAGGGGCTTGCCGTGACAGCATTACAGGTGGAAAGAGCAGTAGGGAGCAGAGGTGGGACGTTATCAATGTTTAGCCGGACACAGGAATGACTTCCTCTAGAAGTGGAAACATGCTATTTTGTGCTAAAACTTCAACTAGAAGAGTCAGTTGCTGCAATGAAGTCTTCACACTGTGAACAATTCTTAGCAGTACGTAGTGTTTATAACATCTCAAGGTACCAATATATTAGGCAGGCTAACTACTAATCACAAACCTCTTGAGGATCTGCACTTATGTAGGTTGGCTGTGTATGGTTATACAGTCACTTTAAACATTAATTACTTCTGACTGCAACCTTTTAAATACAGTTTTTTTGGATCTGGTTCTTTTTCATGTCTATAAACAAGGACTGAAAATCTTAAAGTAAATTTCAAATATACCTATACTACCTTATTTTGACTCGTAACAGTGTGCTCTCTTTGGTGCATGTATTCAAGAGAAGCACATGCCTTCCAAGTCTGAGGCCTTGCAGATCTGTGGTGGCTGGCACAAAAAATAGTGAGTATTCTCAAAACTGCTCCTTTGAGTCAGATTCAGATTCAGATTGAATCCATAGCATGGCTAGATGTGCAAACAAAAGACCAGTTCCACTGCAGCTCCTGTACAAACTCCTGGCAGATTTTTCTTTGCTTCCATTTAATCCTCCTTGAAATGTAGGTTATAACACTCAACCTTTCAAGTGAAAATGATATAAAGTTTGGCATAAGAAATCTCCAGATATATTTTTGTACACAAATATTGACCAGATTCTCAGTATTTCTTACACTGGAGAGTATCTCACTCCACAGGAAGTGCCAGTTAAAGTGACAGATATTGTTCAAGAAAATCTTTTTCCTTTTTTTTTTTAAATACTCTCCTAAAATTTCAGTGACAACTCAGAAACTCTATAAATCAATATTCTTAGTTCTGAGCTTTCAAGATCCACAATAGGCTGAACTGTGTATCTGAAAGTACATAAAACAGGACACATCATCACCACCAGCAACTGCCAGGATCACATGATTAGTGTCTGTAAGGAGGCTGACTTTCTACTTTGCAATGTAACCATGGTATTCCCCAGCTGAGGATTACTTTATTTTGGTAGCGTGGCTAGTGGCACTTTACTAATCATCCAGGGATCTATGGTAAAACTGATCCATGTCACAAGGAACCTGTAAGACATCACCTTCATTTCATTGTAGTCCTTGTTTCAGAACATACGAAAGCCAAGTGATTTGTTTGGCATACACAGCTGGTAGTAAGTCAGCAGCTCGATCCAAGTCTCTTGAATTTTCAGACTTGGACTTTTCTCAAGCATGTCTGAGTTCATCTGCAGTAAGGAAGGAATACCAGTTTCTTTAAAAGGAACATCAGAGGCACATGCTGTCTTAGGGAAAAGCTTCTGTGGTAGTTTACTGAAAATGGGAATATCTTCCTAAATGCCCACTAGATCATGCTGTCTTCCTTGCACTTGGTATAAATATAGCCCTCTTCATATGCTAATGAACACGCTGCAATTTCCTGCCATCCCCACCTTGTCCTTGTTCCTTCTCTCAGCCTGTATCTACATTAATTTTACCACAGTTACTTGAACACCAGGAGATGACTTTTCCCAGAAAGTTAACCAACAAACATGGTTTACTTTACCCTATGTCTTGCCTTTACATCCACAGCTGATATGCTGGGAGCCACTGCTTTGCACAGAGGCACAATGCCACCAGACAGCAGCAGGGCTGTGCAAGCAGCAACTCAGCACCTCCTCAGTGATGTCTGCAACCTCTATCTGATGCTGGGACTTGAAATCCCAGCTGAGGACACAGGCAAAGAGATGGCATAGGACAAGCTCAGAAGAAATAGAGCATAGGGAAATACTGGTGTGAAAGGGCCATGAGTTTGGGATCATTAGAGGTTTTGGTAGAAAAGTCACCTAGCTGGGTGAATGTTGGGTCCATTATGAGAGGGGGAGGAAAAAAGAAAAGGAAAAGACAGCTGCCTAACTTCTATTCAAACAAGTAGAGCAGGTTTTTATTTTTCTCTGCTTTGTAAAATGTTTTTATCTCCCAGGCAGTCTCAGCAGCAGTGACAGCCCTGCAGTGCTGTTTTCAGCGTATCTAGTTTGTTCATGCTGCCATCCAAGGTGTAACTGCAGCACAAGGAAACCACACATCTCTCCCTGCCCCACAGGAGTACGCTCAGCTTTAAGTTTGGTGGTTGTCAACCATAGCAATGGGGAGCAATGGACACATAAGGGTATATTCACAGCCCACAGGAGAACTGTAGCCCTGGAACTGGGATCAGCTGGGGCACAGAGCCATGCTAATCTACCTATACTAGCATCTCTGAGAATTTTATTAATGTTGTCAGGGGCACAGTATGCTTGTGTAGCTCATGCTGAAGTCCATCACACTTCATTTCCACTATTACTGTTACCCATGCCAGTCAGTCAAATCAGCTCTACTGCAGCTGAGGCAGGAGTGTTCCTGTCCTGTTGTCCTACAATCCTGTGCCTTGAACTGCTGTTTGCTGCTTGGAAAAATGATCTAAAAGGCAGTGATGCTGGTATGGAAGGAATCATCTCCAGTCACCTGCTGTAGAAAGTGTTGTGTTATAATATCTTTTAGTTCTAGAAAAATACTGAGTGGAGTAAAAATGTTCAACAAACAAGAAACATGACAGGAACAGAGGGCAGAACAGATTCAACTTGAATGAAACCAGGTATAGCTGTGTAAAGTGGCCTGCAGGGACAAGTGGGAGCTGAACAAACATCTGAAGAGACCAAGGAAGTAGGTAGGAGGAGATGAGCCATGCCATCAACCAGGAGCTGCAGTGAGTCATGGGGAAGAGGCTGGACCTAAGTGATACCAAGCTTACAAATAATGCTCTGCCTACCCCTTTCTTGCAAGGCAAAGTGCATCACTGAGCTATGCCATAAGCTGAGGAAAAAAAGGGAGGGGGCATTTTGGACAAATATTTAAGGAAAATAAAAAATGTCCATTTTTTCTAGTGTTTGTGATTAGTTCAAAACTTTGTAGCACAGGGAGTAGAGCTTCCAGAACAGTTTCTCTTTCTGTTGTTGGGTTCTGTCCCTCCCCACAAAGGTGCAATGATCTTTGGTGGTGAGAAAATTCAAAGGTGGGGAAATGGGTTGCTCCCTGCATCCACTTGATCGCTATAGCGACTAGGCTTCAGCTTATGTAAGCACTTTGACCAAAGCTATGGGGGAATATGTGCTCAACAGTGAAAGTGGCAACTTACAGAGCAAAGAGTGGCAATGACTGCAACAGTAACAAAACAATCTTACAAGCTGAAGAGTGTAAGAGGTTCCAAGCTGCAGACTCCAGATGGTTCAGGAACAGCATAGTTTGTGAACCACACTTGACTGTGTTCTGTAGTGAAAGCAAGTACAATCTGAATGCTCGCTGCTTCTACAGTGCACAGACTGATGAAAGAGGTAACTTGTCTGCAACACTTTATTACAGGCTTTTGCAATTGCCAGCTCTGCTGCTGCTGCCATGGCTTGGGCAATTTAATTTACCAATCAATTTTTGATTTACACACAAGTGACTTTAGAATGCACTCAAATAAAAACTCTGTATCACCACAATTGATTACATGTTCTTTAAAAATCAAAGTATCTGACATGTATCAAAACTATTAAGCTTTTTGCATTAAAAAAAAAAATAAAATTGAAAGGGCTGAATTGTCTTAATGTTTTAGCGATGACCTAGAGCCAACTTAGCATTAAGTACAATGTGTTGAAAAAGAGGCAGTAGGTAGTGAGCTATAATCATGATTTTTCAAATTCATTAATATGAGGGCTGTATAATTTACAGAGTCCTTGAGCAAGATAGCAGAATCATAAGACCCTGTAGCTCCTTGGTAGATTTCTCTCATGTGTGACCATCCTACCGCTCATGTGAACTGCACAACTCTTGTTATTCAATTCTTCCATGAGTAACAAGATCCACCTCATTGAACAGTGCACAGTCACTGCTCATTGCTTGGCTTGTAGTAGTGTTTATACTGGGATAAAAAGGGCTTCCGTGTCACATACAGTTATATTGTCTCTTAGAGCATGACTTCCTTCATATATGCATTTGCAAAGCTGTGAAAAGCACTGAGAAATCTAGCTTTCATCCTGAACTTGCCAACTGTCACCGTGTTGACAAAAAATAATAAGTTGCATGCAAGATAACATACACATGCCTCATGCAGCAGACTCGCATCTAGGAGGGCAAATGGTATTTGAGAGGAATATTTTGTTGACATTATTTATTATAATATTAATGTGACATACTAGGACACCACAACTACACAAATGTTATTTCAGCTACTCAGAGCAAAATGCACATTTTTGCCACCTCACCTTGATTTTGCCTATCTTGAAATGGAAGAGGGAGGAGAGGAGGGGGGTATACTAGACGAAAAAAGGAGCTTCAAAATTTTTCTGGAGGCCACTGAGCTCTTCAGGAAGTTCCTGCTGTGGTACAAAGACCCTCATATGTTCACAAGAAACTAATGACTCAACAGCTCCAAACTACTGTCCTCTGTTCAACAAGACCAAGTTTTGTATCCATGTCAGAGCAAGGGGCTTTACCTTTGAAGTTTCTCTACAGATCAGGTGAAATAAATGAGCTCATTTTATGTTTCTGTTAGCTGTAACTGCCGTTTAGACCAGAGGATCAGTTTAAGGAGCTGCTCTACTTTTTAAGGCCTTCCAAGAGCTACACTGGAATTCCCAGCAATGAATGGCAACTTAATCTTTTCCCTCACCATCCCCCAAGAGCTCATTCTTGCAGTAGGTGATTTGAAGAGATAAGTAATCCTCCTCTTTTCTGTGCATTTCTGTTTAAGAAGTGTTAAATCTTTGTGGCACTCTAACTCAGGGATGCTGGCTTAACCAAGGTACTGCAAAGATTAACACAGTTTTCAATGCTTCACCTGCACAGAGTAGTCTACAGATAAAATCACAGAATGATCAGGGTTGGAAGGGACCTCTGGAGATCATCTAGTCCAACCCCTCTGCTAAAGCAAGTTCTCCTAGAGCAGGTTGCAGAGGATTGTATCCAGGTGGGTTTTGAATGTCTCCAGAGGAGACCTCACAGCATCTCTGGCAGCCTGTCCCAGTGCTCTGGCACCCTCAAAGTTAAGTTCTTCTTCCTCAAATTCAGATACAACTTCTTGTGTTTCAGTTTGTGCCCATTGCCCCTTGTCCTGTCACTGGACACTAATTAAAAGAGCCTGGCCCCATCCTCTTGCCACCCACCCTTAAGATATTTATATGCATTGATAAGGCCCCCTGTCAGGCTCCTCCAGGCTATGCGTGTCCAGCTCCCTCAGCCTTTTCTCATGAAGTAGATGCTCCAGTCCCCTCAACATCTGCATAGCCTCTGCTGGACCCCCTCCAGGAGTTCCCCGTCTCTCTGGAACTGGGGAGCCCACCACTGGACACAGCACTCCAGGTGTGGCCTCACCAGGGCAGAGTGGAGGGGGAGGATCCTCTCCCTTGACCTGCTGGCCACGCTTCTCCTAATGCCCCCTAGGATCCCACTGACCTTGGCCACAAGGGCTCACTGCTGGCTCATGGGCAACTTGCTGTCCACCAGCACTCCCAGGTCCTCCTCTGCAGAACTGCTTTCCAGCATGTTAATTCCAAGCCTGTACTGGTGCATGGGGTTGTTCCTCCCCAGGTGCAGGACCTTACACTTGCCTTTATTGAACTTCATGAGGTTTCTCCCCACTCAACCTCCAGCCTGCCCAGGTCCCACTGAATGCCAGCACAGCCTGCTGGTGAATCAGCCACTCCTCCCAGTTTTGTGTCATCAGCAGACTGGCTGATGCAGTCCCTTTATGCAGGTCACCGATGGATAAGTTGAACAGGACTGGACCCAGCGCTGACCCCTGGGGAACACCACGAGCTACAGGCCTCCAGCTAGACTCTATGACACTGATAGAAAAGGAAATTGTCTATATAACCGTATAACTGGTCTTACTGCCAAGAAGTCCTACAGATGTAGGTGTTTGAAATGACATTTAAGTAGCACTAAATGCATGGCAAATGAATTTGCACTGTGCACACACACTTAACCAAGTTTGTAACTGCTGGGTCACTTGCCCTTTGAGGTATTATTTCCTCACAGTATGAATCCTATCTTTGTTCTGTAACAAGATAGTATTTCCAGGAAGTTAATCAGAAACAGTCCATACTGACATGCACCAAATATATTCCAAGATTTAATGCAGATCAATGTTTTGCTGAAAAATAAAATGTTTTGCAGCTCTACCCAATGTTCTTAACTCAGTGGTGAACTAGTAACAAAGTACATTCACAGAGGCACGTCCTTCATGATGGGGAAAGTGCTGCTTTATATATGGAAATAAAGAGTTTTAGACTGTGCACAAACAGTTCCATTTGAATTCAAAATAAATTGTGTACTTAATTTTGAATCTTCGCTTGTGAATAGCCATGATGCTTTTATTTGTATTTTCATTCTGATTTAGATTGATGTGAGACCAACAATTAAAGAGTGAAAGATCAAGTGAGTCAAATACTCTGAAGCCTGGATAAAACCTAGAAACTAGACCAAAGCAATGCAAGTAGAGTGGTGAAAGACAAAGCAGCAATGATATTTAAGTAAATTACTTGGAAAGCAATAGCATAGCTCAATGCACAGGAAATTTTGATTGTCCTAGTCAAAAAAACAGAGTAAGAAGTTTTTACACAAGTCCAAATGGTCCTTCAATCGATCTCCTTTCCAGTGCTGTACTCAGAGACAGACTTTTGCTAAAATGGGTGCATGAGTGCCCTGGTTTATTTTTGTCCAGATCTGCACAGCAGCTGGCCCTAGTACCCCCACTCTGCCATCTTCTTGCAGCCTTGCAAACACAGTGCTAGGCAGAGCCGTGCAGGGAAGCGCCTGGTTTCTCAACCCACATCAGCAGTGCGACCCTGCCAAATCTAAGCCTCAGCAGTTCCACTTCATATCTGACCCTTCACAAGCCTTTAGGAAAAGCAAAACCTTCCTGGTTTATCCTTGTCCTTTGTACCAATGCCACCAAGTGCAACAGCATGAGAGGCAGGCTTCTGAGTAGATTTTCAGTCCACGCTTTGAAATGTAGCCTAGGATAACCCAGTTAGTGTCAGTCTTTGCTCTGGAGCCCCGAGACATCTGGTAAGCCTAGGGAGGAAGGGGTCATGGGTAACGACGGCTGATAAAAATGCCCATCATTCACTTTGTTTATATTTTCCCACTTGTGGACGGCAAAGTAGTACCCTTGCCCTGCAGCTGGAACTGCTGTGGAAGGTGCTAGAGACACCTAGCCAAGATGACTTTCCCAGTTGTGAAGTCTGCTGAAGCATATTTTCATGTTTCTTTGGTCCTGTTTTACTTATTCACAAGATGCCACTAGCTTGTCTCTTGTCCTTATATTGAATGTTCTTCATATTAAACTTTTTCACTACTGGAGGAACCAAGAGCAGGAAGGCTTTAGGAGATAGACAGTCCTCCCCAGTCCCATTTGAAGTCTTGGTTTTTCCATGAAGAAGGTTAATTGGCCCTTTGTATAACTCAAGGGGTAGCTCTGGCAACAGAGCATATGGGCAGGAGAGGGAAGGAATGAGTCAGAGAGAGAGAAGGCTGACATGAGTTTCTTCGGGCCAAATTTAGCTGACCTGTACTGTTTGGTAACAAAGCAACTTCCCCCTCCCGCCCCCCTTTCCTCCTTCTCAATCTACAAGAGAAATCACAACCTAAGACTCATGGAATTTTTTTTTCTGAGAAATTAAAAGCACATGAAATTATAGGACTAAACAGGTAGTCTGCTAACAAATGTCTAGAGGACTAAAGCTGTCTTGTCTACTGCACACCATGCAAAAAGCTCTAGATAACAGGTAAATTCTGACAACAGGAACATATTTTTTTTCCACCTTGACAAAGCTGCTGATGCATATTTTTACAGTAACTGTAGACTTCAACTTGCTCTAACTGTGTTATGCTTTCTAATTCGACAAAGCCTCAGCACATTCAGTTACTAGAACTGATGGGTTTCACATGCTGTGAGCTTCTGGAGAGTTTTCTTTACAAACCAGGAGTGAATATCATCTAAACGTAAAAAAAAACCTCAGAGAGGGATGTACCGTTAATTCCAGCACACAGTGCATCTGGAGCCATCTGAGAGAAACATCGCTAATCTAGCCAGTTTTGCTTAATGTACTTTGCTTTGAAGAACATTTGTTCTCATCTAAAAGCTTTTTTTTTTTTTTTTAATGCAGTGATAACCCTCTCATGGTCCATTGTGGAAAACAATTTTTATTATAACCTAGGAACATGTAAGAAATAAGTGGCAACAGCTATGTATTACTTGGATTCAGGGCAAGTGGAAGGTTTCAGCTACGGTTTTGATAGTAAAATTCTAATGAATGCTTTGCTGGTAATACAGCATGGACTGGACTTCTCTACTGTGGCTTTGCAGTTGCTTTGCATTCTCATCTCCATCCCCTGAAGAGCACTCCAAACAAAGTTTCCCAGGATTTTCATCTTAAGGTTCCTATAGCACTGAACTACTAATTATCACAGCACACAGAGCAGACAGTTCTGATTAAATTGCCAGCCTGGATTTGTAGACCGCCCCATATCCTTATTCATCATCTGTATACACACAACATTGGGAAAGCATCTTAAGATATAAATAGGCATAGATATAGTTGCATGCTGAATTCTAAGTAACAGAATGAATCCATTACTGCATCCTTGGAGGACTCCAGTTTTTCCCAGAACTACAACTCCTTTTTGAGTGTTATCTACCTCATTATGCATAGATTAGTTGCATTACATATTGGTTTGCACAGACCACACAGAAGCTGAAAACAGTTAACTACAATTTTGCAGACAGATTAATGGAATCAGAAAGAGACCCAAGAAAGCAACATATTCTTTTATCTAAAAGGCACTGTTATTTATATTTTTTTTACATTCATGTGAAGAACAAAGCACTCACATGACAATTCTGTCATTCATGTCTAGAGTGTTGTCTGCTACAAGTCTACATTAGTTGGAATCATAGCTGGCATACCTCTGCAGCATGGATTCATGGCACAAAGCTACCAAACTATTCAGGGTTTTCCAAATCCACTTAGAACTTGTTTCTTTATACCTTTGCTATGAGCCACTGAAGTGGAAGCTAGTTACGTCCAGCTTTCACAATGGCAGAAGACAGTCTTATTAGCAGCAGACTCAGTAAAATCAACAAAACCTGACAGCCCTTTACTAGTGGCAGCTCTTTTGCAGAAAGCTATTAGTTGCGTTTTCTATTCTTACCCTGACTGTTTTCCTCAGCACTAGAAATTAGGGCATTGGCTTGCAGAGTCATGCCCTCATTGCTGAAATTAAGGGCAATTATGCAACGGAAGGAGGAAGTGTAACAGGTCAGAGATTGTACATCTGCTTCAAATGCAGGTGGTGAAGGTGCTGCCATTACTGAGTTGAAAACATGAACTGAGGTCTAAAGCTTTGAAGCATCTGGCAGTCTTTCTCTATAGACACAAGTTGCAGCCACAGCCATTAGGATTCTCTCAGAAGCACTATCGAAGTTCAAAGGAGTTTTGTTTCTTTTTTTACCCCTCCCACCCAACCCCTCAAGACCCCCCCCCCCCCTTTATTTATTTTTTTTGAGCACCATCTCAGTCACAAAATGCTATCTCCTTAGGGGAGCACTTACCAAGTTTTCTAGAGTAATGAGTTTCAGCTAGAAGTCTGCGATGTTTCATGGGCAATGTGCCAGACTGTATTTTTTGATCCTAATTTAGAGCTTAAACATGTTGGTAGACAACATTGAGAACCTGGGAGCCACTGCCTCTGACAGATGCTTCTATCAAGATGCTGCAGATCCCAAATCCGAGCCCAGTGCTGACCCTGTCAGACTTGCAGAAGTCCGCTGATGTCTGAAAACCACTGGGAGCCCCTCAGAAGGGAAGTTTCATAAATATGCAGAATACTGGGTTTTGTTCCTCCCCCCTCCCCAAATCATTCTGCATCATTTGACATTTTAACATATTGCCATATTAACCACCAAAAGTCTGATCTGTAAGCATGACTTCAGACTTGTATTTACAAGAGTAGAGATGCAGCAGCATATGGACCACCAGCTGGTGAGAAGTAGGAATGGTACTTTGTGGAGTTTGAGTCACTAAGTAAATTAAAAAAAAAAAAAAAAAAAAAAAAAAGAAAAAGAAAAAGAAAAAAGAAAAAAGACTGACCGTCTTTACAGAGTGAAAAAGTTAGAGAGAAAAGCTTGGCTTCTTAGAAGTGAAGTTGTTTGAAAGAACTGCAACAAGGCCAGTACCCAGAAAGCACAAAATCTGGAGGCATTAAATAACCTAGAAGCTATGTTGTTTATTATAAGAGGTATATGCAAACAAGCTGTTTCCTGCTAAGGCTGTAAGAAATAGTACCACAGAGGGAGTGATGTGAGACAGGAAAAAAAAAGAAGGAAAAAAAAAAAAAAAAAAAAAAAAAAAAGAGGGTGACGACAGTCTGTTCCTCTTAAACAGGAGGAATAAAAATGCCTTTGAGAGTGAGGGTGACACTGGGGGAAGTGTCTTTTTATTGAGGTCGTAACCACCTACACTCAAATGCAAAATGCTCCAGCCTTTCCCCCCACCTCTCCCTAGCCTTACATCTTCTCCTCAGGTGTTTGCCTCCTCTTCACCTTCTGGAGAGATTCTCCTCGTGCTCCATCCCCTTCATCTTAATGGTGAACCTTCCCCAAATGGTGACTTAGGTCTGCAGAATGTCAGCTCCAGACATTTCCCACCCCAGCAGCTTTTGGGAGATTAATCACTTATTTAAGCTACCAAGGATGTAGTTCATTCTTTCTCATGCTGGTTTCTACCATTGGACTGTTTTTTTTTCACCACTGTTACTCCAGGAACAGTTGAGAACTCCCTGCCTAAGGTCATGCAACTGTAACAAAGACAATTTTTTCATGAGACTCCAGAGACTGAGCTTCGCTATTCTCCTCAAAGCCACTCAGTTTCATCAACCTTTTCACTTTACCTATTTCCCTAGAAGCCCAGGTTTTAGAGGACGGCTCTGTGGTCTCGGTCTGCAGTGCTGCCAACTGCTGCTCTCCCGTCACCTGCCCTCCTGTCGCCAGCCCCACTTGTTTGGGAGCAGTTCCTGTGGCTTTCTAAGAGAGACACAAGAAGAGGGAGTCTCCTCCATCCCCATCGATGCAGCTGCTAAGCCCAAGCTGTCTTTCAATAACTGGGATCTTTTTGGAGAAAGTAGTAAACAGAAAAAAAAAAAAGTTTTGGCAAGGGGAAAGATTAATAGATAAATATGTTTTGTAATGGGGTAGAAAAATATAGAAGGAAAGGCCTGTTCCTTCAAAAAATAGAATATTGTCTGGGGACTATTAAATAACAATATAACTAATTACCACGATAATTATCTTCATGCTGGAGCACCAAACAGCTGAAATACAGAAGCTGCTGAGAGCACTTACTATAGTAAATTACTGAAATGCTTCTCATGGTTTATTCTGCTGAATAAGGGTACTAAAAGAAGCACGTTACATTATTTCTCTATTGACTCTTCCACATGTGATTATTTATTATTAGATTCATAAGTACGAATCAGACAGGAAGGTCAAGTTACTAATGGTTCTGGAGCCTCGTCAGCTGTACAGCACTATCTGCACTGTAAAGGTAGATATATTGTTTACCTGCATAATGAGAGTGATGCAAGTAATCATTAAAGTACTTGAATATCACTCACATAAAAAAAAACACACCTCAACTAGATCAGCATGCAAAGCATTAACATTGTAAATGTTGTATTGGAATTTTAATGTGAAGGAAATATAAAGCATGCCTTTTTTGCCTACCCTTCCTTGAACAAAGAGAAGCAGCATAGCAGGGAGAGGGAGAAATCTGAAATCATTACTTTCTGCCTCTGCACTGTGTAGGTTTGTTTGGCCAACAAAGGAACATTTGCACTTGTAGATGTCAACCACATCTCAAAACCCTCAGTGGCTCCTGCAAGCCTTATTGCCTTCTTAAAGGCAAGAATGAGAATAGATAAGTGACTTTTCCAAGTTCTTTGAGGGGCTTCTGTCAAAGCCAAGAGCATATATGCAAGTTATTTGCCTTAAGACAAAGAAGGCAGAGAACATAGAACAAGAGAACACAGTTCTTGCTTCAGGAGCAGAATAACCATTTCTGAAATGAGTAGTTTCATTCAGCCAAGAAGCAGAGAGAAGTTCCAAAACAACATCACTCAGCCAAATCAAAATACTCATGGTACTGCTTGCTTTTTCCCCGTTTCACAGATGATTTCAGCACTCACTTGTGACTGGTTTTCTGCCCATCACTATTTCCTCTCCACAGAACTGGAGCATAGATGCCTTATGAGGAAGGTCACAGATACAAAGACTTGTCCTTAACTTGCCCCCAGGTATCAATAATCCCCACAAAAATCAGTGCTACTCACTGCACAGATACAGGCTTTTAGTATCACTTAGGGATACTGGATAAGCATCATGGCATACATTCTTGCAAGCAAAGTACTACTAGCAGTAGCTTTAAGAGTTAAATCCACCACCAGTATGAATGGACTCAACTGCATTTAGATCAAAATAGTTACTGCAGTTTCTACAGGTAATGTTTTTGATTTATGCTGACGTTTTCCTGTGCATTACAAAAGGTAACCAAAAAGGAGTATAAACCACAGTACGAGATGAAGGCAATTTACCTGACTACAGTTTCAATAATGGGTTTTTCCCCCCCTCTTCCTGACATCTCTCAGCTTCAGAGAGAAGCCCGATTCTCACTACCATTTCTATGTCCTTTTCAGCTTACAGTAATTGCTGTTGTGTAGCGTCACAGCACTGGGTCCTCTGCCCTGTCCTTCTTCCCATTTTGTGCAGGCAGAAGCAGGAGGATTTTCTTTTGATTTCTTCTTCTAATAGCTTCAGCGATGTCAGAATATTAGAGCTGCCGGTTATCTAAAGGCTTCTTTGCAAATTCACATTAATGACTGAAAAGTTACATTTTCATTTAATGTACCAAAAGAATTTGTGGTTAAAGGAGGAAACGGATGGTTTGGAAGCTTATCCATTACATTTAAAAGCAAATTATCAGTCACTGAAACTAGGTGAAACAGGCAGCAGGAGAAATCAAAAGACAGATTGAGATATCACTCAAAGAGACTTTCAGATCCTTTTCTTCTTGCACAGACCACTAGAGGAGGCATTTAGAGGAATGTGACAAAGCAAAG
Organism: Falco naumanni; assembly: GCF_017639655.2. Classification (NCBI taxonomy): domain Eukaryota; kingdom Metazoa; phylum Chordata; class Aves; order Falconiformes; family Falconidae; genus Falco; species Falco naumanni. The sequence continues at coordinate 37,626,287 of NC_054060.1, forward strand.
AGAGTCTTCTGCCACTTAGGAAAATCTGAGGCATTTTTGCTGCCCAGTCACTGAGGGTAACACATACTGTGCCCAGGCAGGAGGAGCAGCAGCTGCTGGAGGAAAGCCGCTCATCCACAGGGTACACTACACTGATTCCTCCTTACAGGTCTGAAAGGCAAAGGTTGAAGTAACAGTGAGGACTCTTTAGTAAGAGGAAACTTTGTACCCAAGCCTAAAGCGTCTTTGAAGGAAAATTCTTGAAACAAACATGTTTAAGAAACTTACTTTACCTCTCAAAACCAACCAAAATGCAAATAGCTACTGCAAACGTCTCAGAGGGACTCAAGATTTGAATGACTGTATGGGTCTGACCTTAATATTTTCAGGCCTCAGTTTTCATCTGTAAATGGGAACGATGGAGAACTCTTTCCCACTGTAAAAGGACAGCCTGAATTAAGCACATAGATAACTATGAGGCACCTCCATAAAATGGTTATCTGACTCAAATATAGCAGGTGTGGGTAGGACATGGGTGTTTATTGACTAGTACTACACCAGAGGAAGATTCAGATCTGCAGAAGAGTCATTGCATAATGAGTTAATATTTACTAGTTGATGCTATGTCATTAAAAACTCATGAGTTACTTCAGTCTTCATTAAACAAGGTATTGCAGTATTTTCCGTGTAGTTCACTTGTGAAAATACACACTTGCTTTGACTTGGAAAGAAGCAGTGCATTTTACTTTTTTTATCTTTCTATCTTTTGCTCCCATTCTCAGAAGTACTCTTTGGACCTTAAGTTCTGCATTATAAACTGCATTCTTGATATGGATCTCCCATATTTAGGTGCTCTGATTGTTCAAAGGACTCACCAGCTGGGTAGCAAGACTATTTGAGCGCTAATACAGTGATTGTAAAGAATGGGACATCAGTTCCTATTTTAGAACATAAATCTTGGCAACTTTGAATGGAGTATATTCAAATGGGAACAAATGGACATTTTAAGCATGTAATTTAAAACAAAACATTCAGCACTTACATGAATAAGCTGAGCAACTGCAGCTCCCCTATCCCAGCATCTAAGAGCCTATGGGAGACAGTTCCAAGCTCATAGCCATCAGGCAGCCCATGAGAGCACCTGGCCTTGGGCTTCAGCAACAGGAACCCTGCACTCCAGGTCTTTTTTCTGTAGTTGCAGCTCTCATCTCTGCCTTCTAAAGGCACTCCCCTGCCTTCCTTATCTGTGGCTCCCAGACAGGCACCCCTAACTTCTTGTGATTTCCAAGAAAGAAACCATCCCAGCTCTGCACCTACCTTCAAGTATCGGGCTTAGGTACATGGTGAGTATGTACATGCCCTTATACACACATCCATTTCTAAATGCCACTGGAGTCTTTCTAAAATGTATGTTAAAAAGTTCTTCCTCAAAATTTTAAGCAAGCATTGCAGAATGCAAGCAGGTCTAGCAGTAAACATTGTCTTTCCAACTGAGAGAATGAAAGAAAAAAAATTTAAAAATGTCTGTGTGGAGTTGAAGAAAGTGATTTGCAGATCAGGCTGCATTTCCTCACAAGTAAGCACCTTGTCTGCTTGTGGCATTTTGCTCTAGCAGAGAAGGTGTCATGCATCCAATTAAAAAGATATCGAGGGAGGCAAGACTGGAATGAGAATGAATAAATGCTGCAGCTGCACTGGGAAGAGTTGGCTAAAAAGCATGCAACTGGGAGATATATTGTCTTCTTGACCATTCCTGCAGTCGCACCAGTGATGATACTAAAGCACAAGAACAAAACTGGTTCGTCTGCTGCATGCTATAGATGTATCCTCCTTAATCCATTGATTTATGTTGAGTTCAGTGAAAAAAGTTTACATTAACTGAAAGAGTAGGGATGTCCAGCCTTTCACTATGCAGCAGCTCTTAAAGGCACTGAAAGGACAAATATACAGGGATATTTTTATTCCAATTCCAGTAGTGCTCCCATCAATGTCTGCATAGCAGGATCCCAGCAGCCACCTTTGTTACACAATGGGAGGACCACCTGAATTGGGGTCCCATGATAGCAAAGTTGCCACTCTCCCCTCATAGGGAAAAATTGCTGTAAACCTGACAAAAACTATTCATTGTCAGAGGAGAAAGCAAGAAGCAAACTAAGGACCAGATAAGTTGTTCTGGAAGGTTCAGTCTGCTCCATTATCCATAGGTTGAGTGCATCCTCTTGGAGCAGGTCCAGAGGAGGCCACAAAAATGGTGGTGGAACACCTCTGCTATGGAGACAGGCCGAGAGAGTTGAGGTTGCTCAGCCTGGAGAAAAGAAGGGTCTGGAGACACCTTATTGTGGCCTTTCAGTACTTAAAGGGAGCTTACAAGAAAGATGGGGACAAACTTTTTAGTAGGGCCTGTTGTGATAGGACAAGGGGTAATGGTTGTAAACTAAAAAAAGGTAGATTTAGACTAGATATAAAGAAGAAAGTTTTACAATGAGGGTGGCGAAACACTGGCACGGGTTGCCAAGAGAGGTGGTGGATGCCCCATCCCTGTCAGGTTGGATGGGGCTCTGAGCAACCTGATCTAGCTGAAGTTGTCCCTGCTCATTGCAGGGAGAGGTAGGGGGGCCTGAACTAAATGAACTTTAAAGCTCCTTTACAACTCAAACTGTTCTATGATTCTATGTCTACACTCAAGGCTAAGCAAGAATTAGTCCAACAAAAATTTTCCACTACAAATTGCTAGGCAGCCCTGAAAGTTCAAAGTTCTCTAACGCATTCAGTGCTTTGCTACCAAATCCTCTGCTCCCTTCACCAGTATTTGTTAATGATGTTCCTACCAGTTATTTTGTGGGACCACTGGTTTTGGTTTGGTTTTTCATTAAAGATAATATTTTTTCTTGGTGTGCACGTAGGTCGGATTTAATTCTGCTTTTGTCAATGGCCTGAGACAAGACCATAGCGGAGAGGAAGGGTGATGTAGACTGCTTAGAGAGGTTTTGAAATCTCCATCCTTGAAGACAGCCAAAATTTGACTGGACAAGGCCCTAAGCATCCTGATCTGACTGCATCTGCTTTGAACAAGAGGTTGGACCACATGACCTCCAGAAGCACCTTCCAACTTAATTTATTCTATGGTTCCACATACCCTCAGTCCAGGGTCTTTTTACACTGGAATGCCCATTTGAGGGAATTGGATTTTGAAGGGCATCATCTGTATCAACTTCAGATGTATTTCATTTCAGTAGTTTTTCTTCTACAGGGTTCAATTTAAGGACATAAGTATTTACCCACCCCCCTCCCTCCCCTCATGAAAGATGCCATCCAGCAGAGTAATTTCTGATAAACATCAAGCTCAATCAGTTATAATTATGTGGGTTTACAAATCTATTTCATTTAAAGAAAAGCATTTACCAAAAAGAGACAAAGTGTTTCTATCCAGAACTGACTGATGAGTTTCCTACATTCCCTTAGAAATTTTAAGTTGTGGGCAGAGGTAGGCAGACTTGAACGCACACACACACTCACTTCTAATGTGTAGATATACGCATCATGTTTGTGCTTGTAGCTGTGGTTGGTTAGGTGACTGATGCCATGTCTGCACATACCAATTTCACATTTCTGTGTATCCTCATGCATGAAATATGGTGTGCTGTTTACCTGAAGTTCCTCATCATCATTGTAACAATGAAAAGGCAAATGTCTGACACTGGCAAAGTAACTAGAGCCCTACTGAAGTCAATACAATGTAAGAACATAGCTGAGAGCCAGAGTATAAATCCAGTAAGTAAATACCAAAACACCTATAGAGAAGTTTTAATCACTGGAGACATGGGAATATGGGTTGCTTAACAAAAGCAATTATACAAAGTTATAACACAATTGAATGCAGTTTGTTTGGTTGTATAGTGGCAGGATTTCTGATACTTCTATTGCAGTCCTCACTGAGCATCACGGTGACTAAAGAGATTTGCAGGGAGAGCAGACCACTTTGGCCCGTGGTTTCCTAGCCAAAACCACAACCTGGTTGTTCAGAGTAGAGTCAAAGCAAAAAGCAGTGGGAAGGTCAGATGAGTGCTTTGGGCAACAACACCTTTTCATAGCAGGAGGTCTCAGCAAGCAAATTACTTGTCTGACCCCAGGAGAGTGTTTGTAATTGGGATGAATTGAATGAAGGAACCGAATGGTCTCAGCAGGCTCAGAAAAATCTTTTCCAGGACTGTAGGAAACAAAAAAGGAAGGGGGCGAATGCATCTACATATTACTTTCATAGAATCATTTAGGTTGGAAAGGACCTTTGAGATCAAGTCCAACCATAAACCTAACACTGCCAAGTTAACCATTAAATCATGTCCCCAAGTGCCATGTCTACAAGTCTTTTAAATACTTCCAGGGATGGTGACCCTGGGCAGCCTGTGCCAGAGCTGGACGCCCCTTTTGTCCATCTTATGCTAACTAATTGAAGAGTGGTAAGTTTAGAAATATTTAGAAAAATATTCATGAGTCTTTTCTTGATCCAATACCTGTCCCTCAAGGAAAAATATCAGGAGAGTGCCCCTACAACATCAGTTATGGTGCTTAAGGTAACTAGATGGAGTATGGGGGTCAGTATTTGTGCAGGATAATGCAATTATTTTATCTGACCCCATCTGAGGGTTGCTTTCTCATCTGAGGACTAAAGCTGAGGGGCTTTAGAGAAAATAGCAAGGAACAGAGTAGAGAACAGATGACAGGAACAAACCTAGAGCCTCAAAGACTACTCCAGCCAGCCAGTTTGGAGAGCACCCTAATCTCCATCCCTCTTTACCAGCCAAGAGTGGGAAACAGACAATAGTAAATGTACAAGCAGCTTCTGAAACTCAAAAGTTCCCCTTGGACCTGCTCACCACAGTGCCTCACAAGAACCCTCCTGTCCCACCCCTGACACCACCATCTCTCCCTGTCCGTTCCTAGCATGCTTCCAGTCCCTAAGCACGCTTCCTCAGGATGCATTTACATGGGAGGGGAAAAAAACCTCCATTTGAGAGCCACTGCCCAGGGCAAAGTGCTTTTCCATCTGATGGAAAATCACTGCTGCTGGGCACATTTGTTACATCACTGTTCCCGAAAAGCCAAGTAAGCCAGGCTCTACATTTCCCATGGACACACAGAGGTTCTTTCTCGGAGACTAAATGGAACAGACTTGTGGAAGTCTCTTGTATAAGACACATCAGGGCACACATCCCAGCCCATTACACACCACTAAATACTTGCTGAAATGGCAGCTTGTACTGAATTATACAGAATGATTTTTATTGAACATAATTACTCAACAGGAAGCACAGAGCATAATTAATCTTAGTGTGGAACTCCTTTCTAACTCAGTTGATCTAGTACTTCAGAATAATGGGTTACTCTTTGATTAATTTTTGGTCTTTCATTTCTGGAGGTGGTTAGTCTGTATTTTCTCCAATTAGTTAAATAAACATCAAACATTTCTAAACACCAAATCGGAAAATGTCTAAATGTTGCAGTAATAGGTATGCTGCAAGTACATAGATTAGCTACAGCTCAGAGCTAGGAAGGAAATTAATTGATGTGTGGCACACCATTGTATAAAATTGTTGTTTGCTTGGAACCAAACAGTGGCATTCTTCAAATTATCACAGACAACTTTTTCCAATCACCTCTGCTAATTCTGCGAAGGCGCTGCCATTACTACTAATAGACAGACAGGCACGTTTTACAACAGGGGTGTGAATGGTGTGGTTCCAGGCACAGTTTTCAAGTGCCTGATGCTGCAAAATAAAATAACAAAAAAGACCCGCTACCAAGCTGTACACACCTACCCAGAACAGATTACTTGTACGTGATGTTTTTTCAAGCTCAAGAATGCCTCAGAGCCCTTTGCTTTTATTCCATTACCCACATGCGCAGGCAAGAACCATGCCAACCCAGGGCTACAGTGCAGCCTGCGCCAAGTGGAGAATGATTAAACATGCTGAACTGGGTGCACTGCCCAATCAATAGGTCTTCCTGTCCTAGTGTCATCAGCCCATCCATCACCTTAACTTCTTAACCTCTTCTCACCATAAGTTTTTCACATGAATATCAATTTATAAGAAGCACTTATCTGAAAAACTAGAGGCTTCAATCTCCTCCTAAAAAGATCTTACAGGTTTAGTATTGTGAGGAAATCTTAAAAATCCCTGCTCACGATCCCAAAACCCCAGCCAGCATATTTTCAGGCTGCTTTGGAGGAGGTAAGTCTTTAGTTTGGATTTTATTTAATCAAGATTTCTGTTTACTCTGACCTCACAAAAATGCTGTTTTCCCAACATGCAAAGCTGAACAACATTTTCACTCTATCAACACCCCAGGACTGGATTCAGCCTGCAGGAGGAAAGAAGGTGACTCGGTTGTAACACTATAAAAACACCTGCCAGAGGGCCAAGTGTGCTATTAAAAAAAAGCCATAATGAAGATCAGAGAGTAGCCTGAAAAAAAAAAAAATAATCACAGGCAGCAACAGGAAGGAGTTGTTTCACCGAGTCCAGCAGTCAACGGGAGTGCTCAGAGCAAACAAGTATTGCCATCAGCCACCAGAATTGCAAACCTCCCCCGGAGGATTCCACTTGACCAGCAAAGGCAGAGAACTTAACACTAATGAAGAAGGTCACAACACCAAAAATTTGAGATTATTTTGTGCATGCTCATGGGAATACATGAGAAGACCAAAGCTTTTCCTTACGACTGGAAGAGATTAAGTCGTGCATAAAGTATCTGCTAGGTAGGAGAACAAACTAAATCTCAGAGTCTCCTTACCAGATCCCCAGCCAAGATGTATTACTTGAACTAAAAACAGTTGTAGCCTGAGCTACAAATGACACAGCAAAATCCAAATCTTCTAGTGATTTGACATTTAAAACACATGTGTTTCTGCCATAGAACAGGCTTTTTCCTTGGAAGTACCTTAGCTTAAACCAAGAGATGGATTCTTCTCTTCTAGAAGAGCATGCAGCCTTGTTACGCCGGGAACATGTTACTGTTTCAGAGGAACAATTTCTGATGCAATCCATTTCATTGCCACCTGCCCAGACCTGCCAGCAAAGCATGGCAAAACCCACAGACACCTGGGGAAAGGGGCACATCGGCATTGCACAGATAATTCAGGGCCAGGAAGATCTTAGCTCCCACCCTGGCTCTGACACTGGGCCTCTGTGGCTCAGTGTTCTTATCTTTAACAGGAGAAATGATGCATTTAAAGACCTCATTGCATTGTTATTGTGGTGATAAAGGTGCTCTGAAGTTGGGAGCAGTAAACAAACATTTGCACCATTCATTTGGAAAACAGGGGAAGCAGGGTACCAACAGCAGCCATCAGCAAGCCCTTCTTAAAAAACTAACAAAATAACTCTGATTTTTACTGAAATTTTTGAAACAGCTTTAGCAACAGCAGCAAACATCCAGAACTCAAATAGAAGAGATCAGCCTTTGAGACAGAAACAGAGCAAAAGTGTTCTTCAGCTCATGCAACCCTTAGTCAGCCCCTTCCCTCAGCACCCTGTCCTGACCTGCTCAGTCCCCATAACCTCACCCCATTAGGTGTTAGGATGCTCTTGCAGGTTGTGCTTACATTTCCCTTGGCTGGATTTCTGTGAATCTCACAGCATTGAGACTGTAGAACGCGACAGTACCGAGCACATCCCTGTGGCCCAAAGCACTTATTTCAGTTCTGCATTACCATAAAATTTGTAATACCTTTTTTAACTGTTTTTTTGCACCTTGTTTTCTGTTTATATTGATTAGGTGAGTAGCTGAACAAAGAAAAACAGGGATAAAAAGTGCAATGGCTAAACAACATTGGAGAGCAGATGACCTAGCAGAGGCAGATGAACTGTATAGACCACAGTCTATTCACACTACACAACAACAGGCAGATCTGATACACCTTCAGGTAAAGATCCTTCTTTACCCCTGAACAATAAAGGAGAGGGAGATCAGCACAATAAGCCATTTACCTTTAACATCGACTGCAGTACCAAGTAACAGGTTTATTGCTGTGCCTCATTAGTGTTAAGACAGCAGGTCATAAGGTGTTCACAATTTAGGGTCCTAATATTTGCCTTCCTCACCCTAGTTCTGGAATTTCAAAGCCTTATGTTCACCCATATGATGGAGAATGGCAAAATGAAGCACCCCTCTTGCATTCTGCAAATCCTGCCTGTGATACTGTATCTGGTTTGAGAAGTACAAGAATGAAGCATACTCTGCTAGACTATCATACAGAAACAGCCACAATTTGTGCCTTAATTATTACAAAATACTCCTATGGTTGAAAAATAGGTAAATACACCATACTGTATTCATTTGTAATAGCAGCAATTTTGGCTAACACACCAATGCTTACTTGGCCCAAAGACTGTGTCTGCAGCCCATTTGCTACAGTGCATATCTGAAAGCGTTTCACTAGCTTATTTAGCATTTACAGACACACAAATGCTTCAGGGCCTCAGGAGATAAACAGCAACACTGCAACTATCTTGTAAAATACAGAGGTTTCCTCACCAACTGTGTGACACAAACATAGCTTCCATAATGAATGAAAAAAGCACATAAATGGGGGAGCGGGGGGGGGGGGACAGGAAGAAGAGGTGTAAAGTACATTACTTGATTAAAGCCTTCATGTCTGACATTTACTTCAAGAGAATTATTTTCAGTCTGCCATGAACATTTCAGTATCAAAAGCACAGATTTTGCTCAGGGTTCTGCACATCACCCTAACCTTAAGCACCCACATTCTAACACAACTTTACATGTGAATTAGCATACTGGAGTATGTCACACCAACGATGTTTCACTGTAGAGTTATTGTTCCAAGGCTGCAGATGATACTTAAAATATTTCTAACTTGGATTTTTCTCAGTACTCCCAGTCACACTGTATTAAATTGGATGAAGAACAAAACCTAAAGCCACAACATAATCCTTATTTTTAAGATAACATGAAACGTCATTAGCCAAAAGCTTACCTGGTGCAAGGTGCTGTAGGTGCAATAACATCAGTCCTGTGAGCTGAGCCTTCAGCCTAAAGTTTCTCTGCAGGCAACCTTCAGTTTAGATTTTTTTTCAATTTCACTGGGTGTGTTAGGCTCCACAAGGGTAAAGATCTCTGTTCTAGGAGGGATGGAGTGACAGAGAAGCTCACTCGCTGCTCCTTCCCCAGGCTGCAGAGGGCCAGCAAGGCTACAGCTGCCCCAGGCAAGAAACACCTCAGCTGTGGTCTGCAGGTGGCATAAATAGCCAGCAAGTTGTCGGAGAAAGAGATGTGTGTTCTGTATCTTGTCTCCCATCCTTTAACCTTTCTGCTTCAGTCTCTCTAAATGGGTATTCCTCAGATGTTTCCCCACCACAGTTCATCTGGAGCAGCACAGATGTAGGCTGCTGATAACCTCCTCAGAAGCCGTGTCAGGCACCTCTCTTCCCAAATCCTAGTGGTATCTCTCAAGACCTTTACAGACAGTCCTCAGCAAATGCTAGAGGGAGCCAGTGCTGGAAATGAGCCTCCTTTTCTTGGGCTCAGTACCTATAGCCCACCTGCACCAGGTAACCTGCAAGTCAAAGCCCCCTCAGGAAAGGACTCCTATGGCCTATTGCTACCACCAGAGTGATGATTTGGTGGCCATGTGCACTGCTGAGAGCATATTGGCCTGAGTTGTACCTCCCCAGTACTTGTGGTCATTCACCTGCCTGCTTCTAATTTGACTTTAGTAGGGCTACCTATGTGTTTCCACCTTCTGAATTAGTGGGACTGTCTATCTTAACTAAAAGCTATTATATGTCATATTTATATTTATATTCAATTTACAGAGAAAATAACAAGTCATTCAGTAGGTATTATTCTGTGCTTCAGTAGACACGCTAATTTCAGAGTACATCATTTTCATTAACACATAAGAAAGGTTAGTTTCTTTATTCATTTATGTATGTGTGACATACACTAGCAGGCCTGAACAGAATGAATGTCTATAAAAATAATAAAAAATAATTTCAACACCATCAAGCAGTCTCAATAAATCCAGACAACTGCATTTTATTTGCATCTACCTTTCCTGTTTCATTTCTATTGTTCATTTGCCTTGTCAGGTCCAAATGAACAGAATGGTGTTGGGATACATATAAAAAATTGCTGCCTACCATAAAAGAACAAACCTTTTATTTATAGAAATCTAGAGAGACCTCAGCTTATTTTAAATCCTTTTTCTAGCTTTTACTGACATCATTCAAACTCATTTGAAAGAGGGGAATGGAAATGGAACATATCATTAATTGTAACCAGATTGAAATCAACTTGCTAAGAATGCCTTCAGCAAATTACTGTCCTCTAAAAAAGTGCAGAGCTGGAAAGAACCTGAGACTGAACATCAGTAAGGTGAAGACAGAAAAATCTGCTAACACTTTTATTCTACCCATAGGAGTTAATCAGAGAGCAAGACTTCTCTGAAGTGAGAGGCCTTTTCACACCAGGATGTAAACCCCTTACAAATGGAAATAATTTTTTTATTTTCCATAATGCTTAACGAAGTATTTAGCAAAGGTTGAAATGGTCACACAGCTTTCTTCAAGGTGTGTAAAATCCACATTTGTTTTAGTGAGCTATTCCTATCCTTACTACTGACACTCAATGTACTAATTCTTCTTAAATCACTCTATAAACCAGAAATACACAACTAACTGAACACATCACCAGCCAATGTTAGTGTTTTCCTTATTCTTCCTCAGTTTCTCATTTTTGTAGCCTTATCTCAGTCTACTTGTTTAAGAGAAACGGTTTGGTTGAAATGTTTCTGAAATATGTTGAGAAAGACAGACAATGAAAAGGGGCCAAATATCAGAACATTATAATATCTGGGGGTTTTGCTAACTCAGCTCTGATTAATATGAGGTAACATCTACCTCGATCTGTCTTCAGGAGTCAGAAAGTAGTAGTTCATGGATCTCCCAGGGTATAAATACTTAATATATTAGTAGACAATAACAAAGCATAAAGCTCTTGTTATATTATGAGATGTAAGTGTTAAGCATTAACTTTGGCTACAGGTCTGGCCAGAGAACTCACAAGAAATCAGAGAAGAAAGAAAGTCACCCCCAGATTCCCACTGGCTTTTCAACTTTAACTTCACCAGGGCAGGAAATAATCCCAAAGTATCAAAATGTGCCTTTAAGACACATCTATGAAATAGAAATTGCAGAGCTTCATTGCTAGACTCCCATGGAGCTCTCCCAGACGTTGGCCAGTGATATAGGCAGAAGACAAGGCTGAGCTGATATCCTTCCATCCTCTTGCTATCCAAACAGTTTAGCATGTCTGTATTCCCAGGAGTGCAGGAACTGCTGTTTCTGTTGCACTTGAACACAGCAAGGGAGAACAAGAGTAGGATTTTGCATTCCACTTCCATGTTCATTTGAGGGTCTGTAGGGAGCAGAGGAACTCTAAGTCTTATCAGAAAAAAAGGCCAAGAAATACAGATAGGGGGTGTGCTTCGGCCCTCCTGCCAAGATGTCTGGAGCTGTTGAAAGTAGATTACATGAAAACAAGACAGGAACAAGATATCGGGCATTAGACCGTGAAAGGATGTCACTTCTCAGCAAAGAGGTAGTTGCCAGTAGGAAGTTCAGAGACGATGCCGAAATACACTTTGCAAAGGAGAAAGGTATTCATGAAGAAAAAAATCTGTCAGAACAAGCTATAAAAACCTTAACTGGATTCTCCTGTGAGGATTCAAGAAGATTGCTCATCTAAAGGTGTAAAAGAGCTGCCAGGATCAAACCTAAGCCTTCCAGTAGCAATGGAAGAGTGCAGCTTTTTTCCAAAAAAGTATGGATAGATAAAGTGACTGGCAGCTGCTGAAAAAACTAACAAGACGCACTGTTTAGCTATGCTCAGAGGGAGAGAAATATGGAAAAGTATGTTGTAAAAAAATTCTGAATTCTAATATCAAGAGCTCAGATGTTCACTAGTTGCAATGGTTAGCAGTGAGTCAGAGCAGCCTCTGGTGATAGTCAAGGTTGTCACCCTCCCTGCATGATAGCTACTGCTCAGACAGAGCAGAAATTTCAGTCCTTTCTGTGATCCTGTGATGTACATATGCAATGCAAGGGCATGGGAGAGTTAATCCTCTCTTTATTTTATACTCTCAGTTCTCATTACGCAGAGGAAACCACAGGGATGTTAGGAATGAGCAACGTACAAGCGAGACCAATGAAGCTGAGGGGAGGCAGCCCTTCAGCTCCCAAAATTCTCTTTCTATAAAGGAAAAAGAACACGTCACAGCAAAAAGAAAACCCATACTGTTCTTAATCAACTATCTAATAACTGAGGAACACCTGTGCTACCTTAAACATGGTCATGGGTTCATTCAACTCATATAGTGCTTCTTTCTGCCACAAACACTGCCTCTTTCATCTCACATTTCCAGGGGTCCCTTGCAGGCTATAATGTTCTTGTCATCAGCTTCTGCAAATACCACCTAGCTGATCAGGATTGGGGAGGACTGCTTACCCAGTCCCTGCCATTTTCATTAGCTGAGTTGTGGTGTTTATCAGGCATGATGCTTTCTCTAGTTCAAAAGTCAAAGTAGTTCTTTTACGTAGAGACAACCCTTTAATCTATAGTGGTTTAATCCAAAACCACCTGTGCTTGTAGGAGCCAGGAGCCTGCAGCTCTGGTCTGGAACTGGCAGGAGCCTGAAGCTGGTATTTTGCAAGGAGACAAAACCCATTACTCGGCTACTAAGCAGTAGCATGCTGCTGGCAAAGGAGATGACACATTTTAGCAAGGACTGGGGGGAAGTTAGAGGATCCAGGATTCCATGAGAGTGAAGGGAATGAAGTCTGGTATTAACAGGCTCACTCGACCTCTGCATCCCTGGAAGATTTGGCTACGTGGGCTGCATGGTACTCTTCCGACTCCTTCAGGATGGGCCCAGAGCCTCAGTGTACGTTAGGGAGGTATTACAATGTTATCCTTTGGGTGAGATGAGGGTTTGATTCTACTTGCTTATGGCCAGTAAAGCCTGCACAAGTAGGAACCAGATTTCCATGTGTCTTGGCCCCACTATCGTACTGGAAATTCTTCTTCCCTGGCTTCCTGTACACATTTTTGTTTTGTTTGAGGGGATCAGCTACCAGATCAGACCTTCTGGTTTCCATTTTTGTACCGTAACAAGTTAACACTGTTACAAACCTCAATCCCAATTAGCCATCAGTTGCACTTGGCAGCCAAATCCAAAGGAATGTATTAAAATTTCAATTATTTGCACAGCCTAATTAGCATTCTGCACCTAAAGTCACATATGCTTGCTCTTCTGGTATCTGAGCCAAATCATCTTTTGGGCACAAAACACAGGCACTGCATTGCCTTAGGAAGAGATCCCTGCGCCCAGAGGGGACTTTCAGACCACCTGAATAAGGAGCTCTGAGCTCTTAAAAAAGCTGAAGAAAGAAAGTTGTACCATATTGTCAAGGAAACAAGAGCTACAGAACTGTTGGGGGTTTTTTGGTGGTGGTTTGATTGTGGTGGTGGTTTGATTTTGGGGTTGTTGTTTGGTGGGGTTTTTTTTGGGGTGGGAGTGGGTATTGGTTTTTTGGGGGGTTTGTTGTTGTTGTTTTTTTTTTATTTTTTTTATTCTTTCCTGTTTGTTTCATGACTTGTATTCCTGGTTACTTAGTGCCAGGTTTCAAAGGTAGGCCTGGAAGTCTGTGCTGATAGTCACCTAGCAAGGGTATATCCTGAGAAAAAGTAGAAACAGGACTGAGGTTTCTCAAATTGAAATAAATCAGTGCTCCCTGCTCAAATCACCAAAAGTGTGGGGTAGATATTGTCACCACTGGGTTCTTAGAAAAAGAGATCACAGCTGCTGGGCTCTGTGCTACCTCTGTACTGCCCGTCCCTGTAGGTTAGGTGAATTTGGAGCACTGTGAATGGGTCAAGCTTCTCCATGGACCGGTACCTCCTGCCTCTCAGAGGAATCATGGCAGTGCTGGGGAGCCCAGCTGCTCATCCCCAGGCAGCTGAGTGTCTGTCCAGCCTCCCAGGGCACTTCAGAATCCCAAATGTAGGTGTCTGTGAGGCTGGTTAGAAAGAATAGTCTGTGTTCGTGTCCTGAAAACAGGACCGGCACTTCAGCCAAGTACTGCTTCAGAGACAGTCTCAGCTTTTCTCCTCAGTGCCCTCCCTTTGAGAGATGTATTCTGTGTCATTAAAGTCTCACCATTATACATACTGCATTTATATCTCCAGTTTTAAAAGTAGCTATTAGTTTGCTGTTATCGTAGTTAGACATTGTCTATACTGAATAAAAGCAGTCTCGTGCCCGTGACTCACAGATGTACATCTGGATGAAGACCGAGTCTGTTTTCTGCAACACAGCCAGTTCTGGCAAAAGAAAATATGAAGCAGCACACGACAGGAGTTAGCCAAGCAGTAATAAGGCTCACCTGAACATATACATTCTTAACTTGCAAAATGAGACAAGTTCCACAACAGCTAATATTTTTTTAAGAGATAATTCATTCCATTCATAATAGATTTAATTGTGCTCTGATTGCTCACACCTGGAAATTTTGTTTTGCAGCACTTTTTTTTTTTTTTTTTTTTTTCCTCCCCAAAGCACTTTCAAAGCTTAGAATGGGCCTTACATCAGGTTTCGTACACGATTCAAGCCCTGAAATAAATGGAATGTGATTTGCAGAGCCAGACCTGCCACTGGTACTGCCAAAGGGAAGGCTTCTGTGAGCGGGCTAAACACTCTTGCTCATGCCTCTTGCAGAAGCAGTAGTCACAGCCCTTTGCTTGGGCACAAGCAGGAGCACCATGCCTGCTTCTTCACCCCAGCACTGCCATCTCCCTTGGCAGTGCTCATCTGCAGGGTGGGGAAATGCTGCATTTTCTTTACCTCTGAGCCTGCTCTATTTCCTGCATTATTCTGGATTCAACTTTTTATTGATATTTGTCTGGTTTAAAGTGGTCTTCAGGATAATGAAGTGATTTTCACATCTTCCCTTGAGCTAATCTGAAATTGAAACCCCAAACAAATCTGAGAGTATTGAAATGTTTTTAATATCTTTCAAGGACTGCCATCTCTCAGATACTGTTCTTTCTAGCCTATTTTTTTTTTTTTATTTCTCAAGTGACCCCACCATAATCTTCCTCACGTTTTCTCATGACTATATCGTTTGAAGTCCCACCCTGAAATAAAGATTCATTATACTGCATGCTGTTCTCCCAAAATCCTGAAGAGATTCCCTCTCTCTCAATGAACTCATACTTTAAATGGATGAGAAGGGAACAGGGTAGGAGAGCAAGTCAAGTGACAGAGAAGTGAGCTGATTTTCTCTACATTGGGAGCCATATTGTTTATTTGACATACATGAGAGTCCAACGTAACAGTGCCTAGCATAGATAAGTGTCTTTGAAGTAAATGTAGCATGCCCTAAGACAACATAAACTCTCCCTTATGATGGAAGACACATAAACCTCAAAAAATCAGTTTCAAATAGCCCCACAGAGTGCAAGATGGACTGAGAGAACCTGTATGGATATACAAGGGATAAACTCCGTGCCAACCAGCCCAGGCAATTCCACTGAATTATTTCATCAGAGGTACAGTCAGTGATGAGTAACTACTTCACTAAGAGCACAATTTAGCAAAAGGAATCTAAATCTATGGTGGCAGGCAGGAGATGAAGACTCGACTGAGTTTCTGACAAACAGAAAAAAAAACACTTCTGAACTGCAATCTAGCTTCTCTTTTTTTAATTAATTCCTTCTTCTAACTTATCAAACTAACACAAAAATAACTCATATTTTAGTCTAGGGAAGTTGTTTATATGCATATCTACCAATTCTCCAGTGAGCAGATTTCTGAAGCAGATCACTCAGTGCTTAATTTTCTCAGCAAAAGAAACAGAAATCTATCCACAGTGAAAGCACCCATGTTCTTCAGGGGTAAAAGATAAGGGTTATACAGACAAACCAGAAGCAAAAATCTGAAGAGATGTAAAATACTCATCATTTCTATTGATTTAAACTGCCTGGAAGCATCTCCTGGGAATGCTTCTCTAGATATTATCTCCATAATCATAGTATTCTCAACTGAAAATACAACCACTGTGTTGCAGTGCATTTGTATTGTAAACACGTGAAAGTGTTGGACTCATAAATATATTGCTAGCACAGATCAAATGAAAAATTAATTAGCTGCATCAAGTTCTGAAAGGTAGAACTGGCTTTCTCAATGAGATTTCTTCCATTTCCGACTTGGGTCAGTACTGAGCTGGTGCCTGGTTCTGTTCTCCCACAAGTACCGATTTAGTTGAATGTCACTGAACACTGAAGAGGTTACAATTTGGAAGGGCTGAGATACATTCTTAGAATGAATCCATTGACAATAGAATTATTGTGAAAAAATAATTAAGGGAAAAAGACATTTATGAACCTGGACATTTTGGAACAGTTACCTGCAGTTACAGGCACTATATTATATTCTATATATTCTGTACTCCATAGGATCACAGAATGCTTTGGGTTGGAGGGCACCTTAAAGCTCACTCAGTTCCAACCCCCTGCCATGGGCAGGGACACCTTCCACTAGACCAGGTTGCTCAAAGCCCCATCCAGCCTGGCCCTGAGCACTGCCAGGGATGGGGCATCCACAGCTTCGCTGGGAAACCTGTGCCAGTGTCTCGCCACCCTCACAGTAAAGAATTTCTTCCTTATATCTAATCTAAATCTACCCTCTTTCAGTTTAAAGCCATTTCTCTTGTCCTATCACTATGTGCCCTTGGAAAAAGACCCTCTCCAGCATTTATGTAGGGCCCCTTTAGGTACTGGAAGGCTGCTGTAAGGTCTTCCCTGGAGCCTTCTCTTCCCCAGGCTGAACAACCCCAGCTAACTCTCTCAGTCTGTCTTCATAAGGGAGGTTCTCCAGCCCCCTGATTGATCATCGTTGTGGCCTCATTGGGACTCACTCCAGCAGGTCCATATCCTTCTTATGTTGGGGTCCCCAGAGCTGAAGGCAGCACTCCTGGTGGGGTCTCATGAGAGCAGAGTAGACGGAGTGAATTGCCTCCCTCAGCCTGCTGGTCACGTTTCTTTTGATGCAGCTAAGGATGCAGTTGTCTTTCTGGGCTGCAAACGCACATTGCCGGGCCGTGTCGAGCTTTTTGTTACCCAGTGCTCCCAAGTCCTTGTCAGTCTCAGGGTTGCTTTCATTCCATTCTCTGCCCAGCCTGTATTTCTGATTGGTATTTCCCCGACCCATGTGCTGGGTCTTGCATTTGGCTTTGTTGAACTTCATGAGGTTTGCATGGGCCCACCTCTCAAGCCATAGTCCCTCTGGACAGCATCCCTTCCCTCCAGCGTGATGACCACATCGCACAGCTTGGTGCCATTGCCAAACTTGCCAAGGATGCACACAATCCCACTGTCCGTGCAGCTGACAAAGATGTTAAACAGTGCCAGTCCCAATGCCAGCCCCTGAGGAACACCACTCATCACTAATGTCTTGTGAGCACCACTTGGACATCAAGCCATTATCTGCAACTCTTTGAGTGCAGCCATCCAGCCAATTCCTTATGCACTGACCCATCCATCCATCCATCAGATCCATGTCTCTCCAATTTAGAGACAAGGATGTCATGCGGGACAGTGTCAAATGCTTTGCACAAGTCCAGTAGATAGCATCAATTGCTCTTCCCTTATCCACCAGTGCTGTAACCTCATTGTAGAAGGCCACCAAATGTGTCAGGCCCAACTTGCCCTTCGTGAAGCCATCTTGGCTGTCACCAACAACCTCCTTATTTTGCATGTCCCTTAGCATAGTTTCCAGGAGGATCTGCTCCATGATCTTGCTGGGCACCAAGGTGAGACTGACCAGCCTGTAGTTCCCAGAGTCTTCTGGTTTTTTCCTTTATGAAAACGGGGGTTATATTTCCCCTTTTCCAGTCAGTGGGAACTTCACCGGACTGCCATGACTTCTCAAATATGATGGATAATGGCTTAGCCACTTCACCTGCCAGTTCCCTCAGGACATGTGGGTGCACGTCATCAGGTCCCGTGGACTTGTGCACCTCCAGGTTTCTTAGATGTTATTGAGTCTTCTATGTGGTTTTCTATCTGCCACTCTTACTGAAAGGCTGCTCCAGAAGTATGTTGTTCAGTAATCAGAAGTCTTCTAATTTCCGTAAGAAAATGTAACCATGATCAGTGTCATTCACTTTCTTGTTATGCCATTGCTTTTCTTTAGGGGAAATAATTTTTCCCCACTATGTTTTCCCCAGTTATGTTTAAAATGACAGCTGTATCTCCACTCAGTCTTTCTTTTCTTGAACCAATCTAGAATAGCTTTAGTTTTGAATTTTTTTCCTAAGATGCCTCTTAAATAACAGAAAAAAGGCTTTTCCGTGCATTAATTTGAGACTGAATCTCTCTCGAAAATGAGTGGTTGGGATTCTGCATAGCATTCCCAGAGAGACATCACTGCCCCTTCCCTGGCATGCCAGCACTTCCCTTTCCCTTTCTTGCTGAAATGCCTAACATGATAGTTTACTGGAGCTGCTTAGAAAACAGATCTTTTGCCTATGTATTCAGTGAATAAATGAAAGTTATTGAGCTATCAGATATAATTTAAGATATCTCTTTGGGGTAAAAGGAGTATACTTCAGTCTTAAGTGTTAGCTTTCTACTACTTACCATGTAAAATGTGTACAATTGTAAAGGTATGTCTTGTAATTACTAGTTCTTTCAGATTCTCTGGAGGCACCAGCATGGATTACTGGAACCATTCAAGCACAGGCAAATCTTTGCACAAAAGAGCTGCTTTTCTCAGTAAAGTTAGTCCTACTCTATATTCAGTATGATTTTATTCACAGATTCACATCCCTACTTAAAAATATCATAGCAGTTTTTGGAAAAGGTATGAAACAGAAATACAAGCACAGTTGATGTCTGCAGTAAATATATCCATATATTTAGAAAAGTCCTCTTACATAGTCTATTCCTAGATGACAAAGTGAGTCAGGATTGTCCAAAGCTCCCAGATGCAGAGGTTCCAAGGAAGACTGTGGAAAAATGGGAAAAAAGGAGAATTACACTGGCAATAAAGGACTTAGAAGCTATCTTTTAATGTATTGCTAGTTTACACAGCTGATACCTTAAGCATTCTAATATTTCACGTTAGGAAACCAAAACATCTTTCCAAATTTGCCTCTGAGATTGATAAA
The DNA here is from genome assembly GCF_017639655.2 of Falco naumanni. Taxonomy (NCBI): domain Eukaryota; kingdom Metazoa; phylum Chordata; class Aves; order Falconiformes; family Falconidae; genus Falco; species Falco naumanni. The sequence goes on from NC_054060.1 coordinate 37,645,516, forward strand.
AATTCAATTCTAGACACAGAAGTCTTTTTGGCCAGATACCTATACCATAATGTTCTCCATGTTGAAACACAACTTTAAGTGCACTCAGACACAGCAGCTGGAGCTTTGTAAAGATTGCCTGAAGTCTAGCCGTAAAAAAGCTTGGAAAATGGATCTGCTGCTGGGACGCTGGAGCAAAGTGTTTATGCCAGCGAAAAAGCAAGGGGGAAATTATTCGCGATGGCCTAATTACATTAGAACCAACACTTATTCAGCTAGTTGAAGGAAAGAACCACGGGAAATAGAGGAAAGGACAATCCTTAGGTCAGTCTGATATTTTTCCTCTGTGTGGAAAACCATTCCTCATGAAAAGCGAGTTCTGCCATTATACAAAAAATCATCATCAAAATGACAGCATTGGAGAACCATTACTAATACTGAAACTTCATGAGGTGTAAAACATCTAAGGAAGTAAAGTTCCAATGGCAAATATCTACAGACAACAGGTATATTTTCACACCTTTACAATGCGTTCCTGGCTATTGCTTCCCACGGGAAATAACAAAATGCATTTAAGCAGTATACAGGCTATGCCCTGTCATTGAATTATATTGCAAAGATGATCTATAACCCTGAAAAGTGTGACTGTTTTTGTTCTATAGCAATAGCTCATAAGCTGCAAGACAGTAAAGGTAACTAATGCTTGTCACAATATGCAGATGATCAGCTTCCCAAGTAGGAGACTCAAAATGAAATATTACTAACAATTTATGATTATTTCCATGCAGATACTGAATGACTAATTCCTATCATGTTTTTCTGTAGTTGCAGGAGGGAGTGTTTCTGCACCTGTTTCTCTTCCCCCAAATCTAATCATCAGTAAAATTGTACTCAGCCAGCTGTTAAATTTCAGATCAGTTAGTGTATTTCATGCATTTAAAGTCTGACAAAATATGGTCATATAGCCACAAAAAAACCGCCACAGTGATACTAAAGAAGTGATCGCCAAGCTTGTGAAGTTTCATGCAGTCTTGGATTTTTTTGTACTACATAACTAGATTCAAGCCAATGGTGGATATTCATATGCAAACTAGGGTACCCAGTTAATGCAACAAAGTTAGCAGAAGTTTGGAAAAACATGGCCTGTTTCCACAGATTCTTTTGAGAGCTTAAACCAGTTGTTAATTATTAGAAACTTATGTAAAGCAGATTAGCTCATGTCATCTCCTGTGCCATTTTTCACAGAGGGTATGGCATCTTAGTATTTGGAGAACAGAGTTCATTAATTCATTTAGCCACAAAACCTTACAGTTTGTTGATACACCTGTACTGAACCAACTGCCTTGTGCCTGAATGAAACATAATTTGTGTTTTGGCTACACAAGTATTTGAAGGCATCAACAAACAAAATCAAACCTTGCAAGTAGCTCCAATCCTACCACAAATGCTCTGTCAACATGCCTAATACAGTGATAATTACTCATTCACATATTTATAGTCTGAGCATGAATGTTTAACTCTAAAGGTTTTATATACTATTTGCCACATACATTTTTTGAAAGTAGTGGATTTGAAGTATGTACATACACATACATGCGTGTGTGCATATACATACACATCTATTCCACAAAAGGCTGCCCGCATGGTTTCATAAAAACAGATAGATAAATAGCTAACTAAGGTAGATATGATGACCTGGTAGAATTATTGATTGTTGAGTTCACCAAAAATTTTCCACTTAAAAATTGCTTAATGTTTTGCAAAATGTTAACTATATTTTTGAATATATATGAAACTATATATGGTTTCATGCCATATTTTTACGTTAAAATGCCTCAGACATATCTGAAAATACAACCAAGGAAAAAACATTGGTTTACTCATAGCAAAAAAAACAGCCCATCATTTTTTTTCATTTAAGAAGCTCCCAACTTGACTGCTTTGGAGCTAGGACCTAAAATACTCCAAGAAGCCTTCCAGAGTGACAAGAATTTTTGCTCTAACAAGCATAGGCTTGCCAAGCTGGCGAAGAGGGCTTTAAACAGAAGTCGCCAGGGGAGAGGAACCTCAATCCATCCCACTCCTACTAATTTTATGTCAATGTCAACAAGAAGTGCCCAGAGCCTGATAGAGGGATCACAGGTCAGCAGGAGAGCATCTGAAGAGCAGCACAAAGGAATTCCAGCCACTCCAGCCAGTAAATCAGCTTCGTCAGGAGCCTGACTTAGAGGCCCTTATGCAAACGTGCATAGCATGGGGAATAAACAAGAGGAGTTAGGAGACATGCACAGGGTTGCACGGCTATGATCTTACTGGCATCATGGAGATGTGTTGGGATGGCTCCTATGACTGAAGTGTTGGGATGGAAGGATACAGGCTCCTTAGGAAGGACAGGTAGGGAAGATGAGAAGGGGATGTTGCCCTCTATGTCAGTGACCAGCTGGAGTGCACGGAGCTCCATATGGGGATGGATGAGGAGCCAAGGAAGAGCTTATGGGTCAGGATCATAGGGAAGGCAGGCACAGGTGACATTATAGTGGAGGTCTACTACAGGCCACCCGACCAGGAAACTGGGCTGACGAAGCCCTCTGTAGACAGATAGGAGCAGCCTCACATTCACAAGCCCTGGTCCTCATGGGGGACTTCAACCACTCCAATATCTGTTGGATAGACAACACAACAGGGCATAAGCAGTGCAGTTGGAATGCGTTCATGATAAATTCCTTCTCCAAGTGATACAGGAGCCAATGGGGAGAGGTGTCATGCTGGACCTTGTTCTCACAAACAAGGAGGGGCTGGTGGGGAATGTGAAGCTTAAGGGCAGCCTTGGCTGCAGTGACCACAAAATGGTGGAGTTCAAGATCCTTAGGGCAGTGAGGAGGGTGTACAGGAAGCTCACTACCCTGGACTTCAGAACAGACTTCGGTCTTTTCAAGAATCTTCTTGGTAGAATACCATGGGATAAAGCCCTAGAGGGAAGAGGGACTCAAGAAAGCTGGCTAATATTCAAGAATCACCTCCTCCAAGCTCAGGAGCCGTGCCTGCCAACAGAGAGGAAGTCAGGCAAAAACACCAGGAGGCCTGCATGGGTGAACAAGGAGCTCCTGGGCAAACTCAAACACAAAAAGGAAGCCTACAGAGGGCGGAAGCAAGGACAGGTAGCCTGGGAGGAATACAGAGAAATTGTCTGAGCAGCCAAGTATCAGGTTGGGAAAGCTAAAGCCCTGGGCAGAATTAAATCTGGCCAGGAATGTCAAGGGCAACAAGAAAATCTTCTGTAGGTACTTTTGCGACAAAAGGAAGACTAAGGAAAATATGATCTCTCTCCAGAAGGAAACAGGAGACCTGGTTACCTGGAATATGGAGAAGCATGAGATACTCAATGACTTTCAATTGCTTGGTCTTCACCAGCAAGTGCTCCAGCTACACTGCCCAAGTCACAGAAGACAAAGGCAGAGACTGGAAGAATGAAGAACCAACCACCTGCAGTAGGAGAAGATCAAGTCTGAGACAATTTAAGAAACCTGGAGGTGCACAAGTCCATGGGACCTGATGACGTGCACCCACATGTCCTGAGGGAACTGGCAGGTGTAGTGGCTAAGCCACTATCCATCATATTTGAGAAGTCATGGCAGTCCAGTAAAGTTCCCACTGACTGGAAAAGGGGAAATATAACCCCCGTTTTCATAAAGGAAAAAACCAGAAGACTCTGGGAACTACAGGCTGGTCAGTCTCACCTTGGTGCCCAGCAAGATCATGGAGCAGATCCTCCTGGAAACTATGCTAAGGGACATGCAAAATAAGGAGGTGAGAAGAGAAGAGAAGGCAAGGCACCAGCAAGACTTTACAGCAGCCTTCCAGTACCTAAAGGGGCCCTACATAAATGCTGGAGAGGGACTTTTTCCAAGGGCACATAGTGATAGGACAAGAGAAATGGCTTTAAACTGAAAGAGGGTAGATTTAGGTTAGATATAAGGAAGGAATTCTTTACTGTGAGGGTGGTGAGACACTGGCACAGGTTTCCCAGCGAAGCTGTGGATGCCCCATCACTGGAAGTGCTCAAGGCCAGGTTGAATGGGGCTTTGAGCAACCTGGTCTAGTGGCAGGTGTCCCTGCCCAAGGTAGGGGGGCTGAAACTGAGTAAGCTTTAAGGTCCCTTCCAACCCAAACCATTCTGTGATTTTTATAAACATTCAAAGTGGCACACTTCAAAAGCACCTGAAAAAAAAAAAATAACCATAGCTGTTTAAGAAGGACATTAGTTTGGCAACTAGATCTCACATAGGTTCAATTTCAGTTAAGTACTCTTGATTCCAGAGTTTGAAGACAGAACAAGGCTTCCTCCTTAACTCTTCCTGACAGATGAGGCTTGCTGTAGTGTCTGGCTTCCGAAGAGGGTTCATGGAAGCCATCTTTCACCTCCAGCATTGCAGCAGCTGATGCACAAAGAGAAGCCAGTGGCCACAGCAGAAACAGCAGATGGGGATTGCACAGCTGGGCAAAGCTGGAGGTGAAGGGAAGCTATGGCAGAAGTCTGTTAGACTAGTGGGGCAAAAAAAAAAGACAAGAAATGGGACAAGGACAAAGGGTGGATTTTTGTGCCTGATCAGAAAGATATTGAGAGGTTAGCCTAAGCCAGCAGTCTTTTTGCCAGTGAAAAACCCTGTCCTGAAATGTGTTTAGCTGAGCTGGCAGAGCGACATCTCTGTGTTCCTATATTGTCAGAAAACAGGTATTATCTTCGCTGGTAACAAGCGTCCTCATCTTCCTCCCTTTTCTGCTCAATGGATATTTGCAGCCTTCTTATATTCCCAGGTACTCTGTTAGCACCTGTGTCTGCGCTGTGGAGATACTATTCCGATCTGATGCAGGTTGCTACAATTGGGAGGATGCATTGTTCTATAGGACCCTGTTTTTCAATCAGGGAATTATATTTAAAATATTCATTAAGATATATTGTTGCAATCCCTGCAGCAGTTTTACATTATTTAATGCTGTGGCCATAGATCTGGGTAACTCCAGGAATAGAACTGCCTCCCCCTCACAGAAAATGGATTGTTTGACATTAGCTCCAGCCTTTGTTCTGTGGAGATGACAGCCAGTTACCTACACTGGCAGAAGTAGTTGGAGAATATGTAGCAAGTGCAGCTGACAGCATCTTGCAAGTCTGTGATGCTAAATCAGCATCACTGCCACGTGCCTCTTCAATGAGAATGGAATGTGGAGGTAGAGTCGTGACGGTATGTTCCAAGGTGTCCCTGTGGTTTTTCCAGCTTGCTCTGTCAATGTTTCATCTGGGGTTATTAGTGTTTATAAAAGCATGCCCTTGAAATAGCTGCACAGTGTTAACAGAAGCAAAAATAGCTGTTCTTGTGCTTAACTTCTTCATATTGGGGTAAAATAGGGCTAAATTGGGCAAGTACAAAAATCATAATAGCACAACCCAGTTTAAGGGTGACTTTCAAATCTCCTTTAGGTCTTAAACAGCACCGAGTTTAAGCTAAAATCATACCAGAACACATCCTTTCTACAGAAAATCATTCTCCCTTTTACAGATGCAAGATTTGGGGTGGCTTTTGCTTAGAGATTGCTGAAGTCTGTTCACTAAGTCCTCTCCTCTACTCACAATTGAAGCAACCATTAAATTCCCCAACTTCTGAAAAATACATTTCAGAAAAATCATACAGAGTTGCACTGGCATTTGTAAAATAACCATGTGTATCCTACTGGATGCCAGGTGCCCACCAAAGCCACTCTATCACTTCCCTGCCCAGCTGGACAGGGGAAAGGATAATGAAAGACTGGTGGGTCAAGATTAGGACAGGGACATCACCCACAATTATCATCATGGGCAAAACAGACTCCAATTGTGGAAAAATTAGTTTAATTTATTACCAATCAAATCAGAGTATTATAATGAGAAATAAAACCTTAAAACCACCTCCCTGCCTTCATCCCAGGCTTAACTTCACTCCTGGCTTTCTTACCTCCTCCTTGCCAGCAGCTCAGGAGGGTGGGGAATGGGGGCTGTGGTCAGTTCATCATGTTGTTTGGGCTGCTCCTTCCTCCTCAGGGGGAGGGCTACTCACACTCTTCCCCTGCTCCAGCATGGGGTCCCTCCTATGGGAAACAGTCCTCCACAAACTTCTTCAACATAAAACCTTTCCATAGACTGCAGTTCTTCACAAACTGCTCCAGCCTGGGTCCCTCCCACAGGGTGCAATCCTTCAGGAACAGATTGCTTCAGCACAGGTCTCCTGTGGGGCCACAAGCCCCACCAGCAAACCTGCTCTGGCCTGGGCTCCTCTCCCCATGGGTCCACAGGTCCTGCCAGGAGCCTGCTCCAGTGTGGGCTCCCCATGGACTCACAACCTCCATTGGGTGTATTCATCTGCTCCAGTGTGGGGGTCCTCTGCAGGCTTCAGGTGGATATCTGCTCCACCATTAACCTCCATGAGCTGCAGGTGGATGTCTGCTCCACCATCAGCCTCCACAGGCTGCAGAGGGACAGCCTGCCTCACCATGGTCTTCAACATGGGCTGCAGGGGAATCTCTGCTCCGGCTCCTGGAACACCTCCTCCCTGCCTTCTGCCTTGACCCTGATGTCTGCAGAGTTGTTGCTCACATAGTCTCACTCCTCTCTCCAGCTGCAGTTGTAGTTGTGCAGCAACTTTCTTCCCTCTTAGCTATGTTCTTCCAGAGGCACTGCCGCCATTGCTGATGGGCTCAGCCTTGGCCAGTGGCAAGTCCATCTTGGTGCCAGCTGGCATTGGCTCCGTTAGACATGGGGGAAGGTTCCAGCAGCTACCATAAAAAAGCAGTGGTTTTGATGAGTAGTATGTGAACCAGGGATCTTTGTATATATCAGATGCTATAAATTTTACTTACCTATGAAATATTGGAGAGGGGAGAATAAGGGGCGTGGTGTTTACTTTTCTCCTAACAGTATTTCTTAAACAGACCTGTATGACTCTGCTCCAGGCACAGTGGATCAATCACCATCTGCCATCAAAACTGATGAATTGTTACTTGCTCATCTCTAGACAGTGAAATAAAGTGTTGATCATGTTTCACTGAGAAATCCACCTTTTCTACTTTTTTTTTTTTTTTTTTCAAATTGCCTATAGGTCTGTAAGCATCCTCTGTGATTATTGTCAGATGAGCCACAGACAATATCTGAAGTAACACACTGCATGTTCTAGGACAAGACAAGGAAACACAGACTATTACAACAATATGCCTAAATTCGAAACTCACTTGACACGAGTCGGTCTCAATCACATCAGTGAGGGATATGGGAAGCTCTGCAGAAAGAGGAAAATGAGTTACATTACCATGCTTTGGCAAAATAATAAATCTCAAAATTTTATGAGCTGAAACACTTTATCATCAGGTTTTAGGGACTAGTATTTTTCCTGTAGTAAACTACTAATTGTATACCGTGACTATACAATATTCTTTTTAAATAAGCTTGTTTATTATTTTCGATACTTACAAGTTTCTTACAACCATTGTTTCAGAAAGGAAACAACACAGTAACAACTGGGAGCTTTTTCCATTTTATTCCCTTTAAAATTACAGTTGCTTTAGACAAAAATGTATGTATGTTTTTCTGATTTCTAATTTTTCAGTGATAAAATAATATCCCATGTAAATTGCAGAAGCTGAAAAATTAATTTTTGTGTTTGCATATCAGGCAAATAAATAAATCTTACAGTTACTAATTATTTTTCAACTTTGCACATGAGAATGTGATTAGACTGACTACAACTGACACTGATTATCTGAGACAGGATGTTATTAAATCCCTTTGGGGAACTTTTGAAAGACCCACCACATTTACAGCAGAGAGCTTTTCTCTGCATTAGCTCATTTATGGAGCAATTACATGGGACGTACTGTGGAAAAGATGTCAGGAAAAAAACTGAGCAAACAGCTAAAGTGGAATTCAGACCCTTCCCCTCTGTCAAAACATCTCACAGCCTGAAAATGTTTTGTCAAGATTATCTACAGCAAAGTTATTTGCTACATATCAGTAAAAGGTATGAGACAGGTTAGATTAAGACTACACGGCAGAGGGCTAGTAATGGATCTCAAGACAGCAGAGATTTCTCCCTGCTCAAATGGCTTCTTTGCTCCAAGAGCCCCCACTTCATTAAATTTGTAGCCTTGAAAAACCCAATATTTTAATTTCATCCATCTCAGAATTTTCACGTTTTGTTATTTCATTAAAAAAACTACTATGAAGGGTTTATCAGTGAAGTGTGGGCAAATATGCAAAAAATACATACTGGTTTGAAAAATCTCCACTGGTTCTGGAAGAATCTGTGGCTGAATTCACTGATTATTTTTTTTTTTATTTTTTTTTTCAAAGTTAAGATTTCAAAGATCTGATTTTTTGGAGCAGTTTACAATTTTGTACCTAAAAATATGCAGATTAAAAATGGAGAGCAGGTACGGACCATTTTCAAACCTGTATTCCTACAATGGACTATTATCCTGACACCCATAGCTGAGAACGAAAATACATAGTGAAGTACTGCAGATCTGGTATGTATGAAATAACTACACACCTACTGGTTATGAGATTTGCAGTCTGAGAACATCAGAAAAGCTGTGAGAGATACATAATCCAAAGTAATATTGACAGTTCACTGAAGAACCAACAACACTGAGGTATTACAGATTGCAGAGATTTATTCTCACCTCCACTTTGATTTTAAAACTAATATTGCTGTAAATACATGTGATGACAACACTTAAACCTCACACCATTTCATTTCTTCTGTTGTCCCTGGGTGTCTTCACATACTTAATCCAAGTCCAGGATGGAAGAAGTTAAAAGACACTTAAGTGTTCCTTCCTTTTTCAACGAACAACTCAGTGGTACAACTGGAGTAACGTGCTGGGATTCACTTAGTGCTTTTCCTCAGAGTGCCTTAAAGAGCATCATCTTGCTGCCAGTGGTTCTTAACATGAAACTGATCCCAGGGTGGACTTACAGCAGTGGAAAGAGACTCAGCAGAGTTCTCCTTTCCCATAAACACTGAGATTCTCTGCTGCTCTCTGTAGCACAGTTATTGCTCCTGAAATGTTTCCTCTATGTAAAGATTTGTTCACAGTCCAGAAGGTCCCTACTTTGAAGTACCCACTGGTAACTGGTGATGAATACTGGAAGGTAGGATTTTCTGCATTGTAGTGATCACCGACCACAGGGAAAGCTTATGCAAAAAATCTGATAAATATGAATATGCTTCAGCCAGGAAAAACGGATCTTTTATTGCATGTGGCATTTCTGATACTGCAAAGGAACACAGAGACACTGTATTCTGTGTGGCCAAATACTGTAGTCCTTACTCAGTTTTTACTCAGGAAAAAACTTGGCTTGAGTGAGAATTTGCTTGACTAAGGACTGAACAGTGTGTTTTGAATCTTACCAGCATTGCTTGATGCTCATGTTGGGCAACAGATCTCATTGCTGATTTGCCTGCCTTGTTGGCCTTCTCCTGGGCTCTGGATCTGCTTTTGCTGTGTGTTATTTATAGCTTATATTGCTAGTTCAGATTGCTTCTCTTTGTGCTTTTCATTTCTAGCAAATATTTTGCAGCTATTGTTCTGCTGCTGGTAGATGTGCATGGAACCTGGTATGTGGAACTTGAACCTCAGCCCAGATTTAATTAGCGCTGTTAAACATGTTCTCACTATGGTGCTCAGAAGGAATTTTGCTGACCCTCTTTCAATGAAGCATAAATTTGTTTAATATGTTGTTTTTACAATGCAAACATATAAGAGCTTGATTCACAAATCTTAAGACCAAATGCTTCTCCAGTAAAGCAGATGGAGTGGCACCCATTTACAGCCCTCATAAGGTCAATTATAATTGCTTATTCTGACCTAAAATAGTCATAAAAGAAAATCACTAGATTTGTGTGCTGTAACATCACCTTGTCTTGTAGTTTTAATACTGCTTTAAAATAAGATATCCTGAATACTAATTACTACCAAATTATGCCATAGTCTACTTACATGCAGCAAAACTAGCTAGGTTATCACTCGTATGTCTTATGAGCCATACCTAGCCATGGTTTATCCTCTATTCATGCTACAGGGTACGAAATTCCTGGGTGCCAACCTGCCTATGGCAACCTAGAATTCTCCAGGGCAGGCTCGCAAAATCTTCACCTACTCTCTGGGACAGGTAACTAATAAGTGATGTTTTGTGAAGTTATGCTTTCTTTCTAACTTTCTGATGTCCATAAAAATGTTTCATTTCTTCATGTCAGTCTGTAGTCTCTCATCATTCAGTTGCGCTATGTTTTCTGAACTAGGGGAATAACAGCAGATCTGTTTATTATAGTACTCTAGATGCTTGCCACAGCCAAGCCTGTAATAATTGTTATTAACGTGTATAAAACTGAAAGATGTGAAAGAAGCTGCAAAATCCACTGCTGCCTACTACCACTTAATATTTTTTTCTGATGGATTAGTTCTTATAAGACAGACAAAATGCATTTCATTGTTGATGGCACAGTTATCTGGGTAGTACACCCACCTTTCTTAATTGCTGGTATGTATATATTCTCTCTCCTTTATCAGGTTTACATTAATCTTCGGTCTCCTGAAGCAAGGATTTTTTCAATGCTATAGGTACAGCACTGAAAGGATGTTGAAAGGATGGAGGAGTTACGACTGATACTAGTTTACATTCCTATGCAGCACACAGTATAAGTTTTTTTCCATAATTTGCTTAGATTCTCTTCTGCTTTTCTCCTGAATATATTCTTTGTTCTTTGTTGCTCGGCTTTATTTCAAGTGGCAGGTATGTAGAAGAAATGTCATTCACTGATCCTATAGCTTTCAATGACATGAAAGATTGAAATATATTTCAGTGTAAGTAATTAGATAAAAAAGACAGGCTAAGCTTTAGATTGCCTTATGGAATCACACAATCATAGACTCATTTAGGTAGGAAAAGACCTTTGAGATCATCAAGTCCAACCATTAATCCAGGGCTGCCAAGTCCATCACTAAACCATCTTGAAGTCTATTGATTTTCTTTGAACAATGTGTGTGAATTTTCATCTTAAGAGTGCTGCTAGTATAGGAAAGATGTAAGTGAGATTCTTTTGGTATTTTTAGGCACAGTCTACACTCTGTGTAGTGAAAAAAACAACAGTCTTGGAAAAGTGGTTTGAATTTCTATTTTTCAGTTCCCTGGGACTCTGCACATGCACTCTTACCTGTGTTTAGATAAGCTTGATGCAAAAATAGCTGTGGTCTGCGGCTTGTCCTTGTTAAAACCTGGAGATGACCAGTGATGTGAAATATAATCAGGGCATATAAAGCTTTTTCTCAGAATGTTTGACCCTGATTCCAATTTGATTGAATATTTTAAAGTCTTTGAAAATCAGAACAAATTCATACAACCACAGTATAATCACTGAGATTGATCTTATGTGGTGTTTTTAAATAGATGCCTGTGAGGAAGTTCAGAGTCTTAGGATGACATTTAGTAACCTTTCTGTAGGGGTCCCTAAAAAAATATATATCTTTTTTCCTACCATCACTGTCCACTTGCAGTTTTTGCTTTCAAAAGAAAATAAGCTTACTCTTTTAGAGGACAATACGACAATTTATCTCCAAGGCAGTTTATCTCCAAGTATACCAAAGCTTAAAATGTACAAATCTGGGAATTTAGCTCAGGTATTTAGCCATTTTATAAAAAATAATAAACAGACATTAAAAAATAATGTTCATTTCCCTCCCTGTTTTTCAAAAATCTCACAAGGATCTAAATTTTTAGAGAGATTTTAGTATTTCCTGAAAGCTTGCTTATTTCTTTCCTGTTGATTAACTCAAATCTTAATCACACATTTCAACTTATCTAGACTTTACAAATATATCTGGAAACTTGCTTTTCAATTATATTGAAAAATATCAGCTTACTGAAAGAATGAGAAAACAAAACCATTTGTTTGTGAAAATGAAACATAGTGAGTATGACAACTGTCAGCACTTACAAAATGAGGATAGATTCTATTTTACCCAGCCTGATGCATGCACTTTAACCTTTAAAAAACTAATGAGAAAGCAACCAAAACTTCAGCAAGAGAGTCATAAGCCCAAGTCTCAATTCACCCAGAATGCTAAAGTAATTCAGTTATAAAGAAAAAAAAAAAAAAAAAAAAAAGGGTTTGTGTTTATGCAATCCACATCTCAGGGCGCAAGAGGCATTTTTGGGAAAGTTTGTAGTAAGAAAGCTGCTTCCTCACTCTGCGTGGCTCCTTGGGGTGCTGTGTCTGCAGGGCAGGTGGAAGCAGAGGGTTCCTGTGTGGTCTCTGAAGCAGCACGTTGTGTATTGATTTTCACATGACCAGTGCAAGCATTTTTTCCAGAGGAATACCTGGTGCCTGATTTGGCCCCTCCACAGTCACATAGAGCTCCTTCATTTACTGGCTCACTCCAAAAACTACGGAAGAGTTAATGCCAAGGTGCTGGACTGCTAACAGGAATTTGGAGGAATGCAGTCCTTTTCCCTCTCTTTCCCTATAAACCCACAAAAAAGGCAACAAAACAGTCATACACTGACAAGCCAGTTCAGCTGAGGTAGTGGGATGAAATAGACTAGGCTGAACTAATAAATCATGACATTAGTTTGGGAGGAAGGTTGTATGAAATGACTGCACAACATGCTGAGCAGTGGGGAACCTGCTAGAGGTGAACTCATTTATACTCTTGCAGAGTAGAAGATGTCTCAGTTAACAAGTCCTAAAATAGTGTGCTGCAGTGTATAAAACAAGGTAGGGCTCTAAATAATTAGCCAAAGACAACAAATTCCTTTCTCTTTCTTTCCTTTTCTTCTTTTGCTGTAATATCAAGTTGATCAGAGAGCCGAGGATCATTTGTTATTGTAGGAAAACTAAAAATACCTTGAAATATTCAGGCAAAAGAAGTTCATTCAGATAACAGGTAATAGCTCTTACTGTTCTTGTTTAACGTCCTACACGTGAGTCTGTGTGTAGCAATAGTTCCCTCAGAATCTGAATTGTCTGTGCACAGCTGTGAATTTGGGTGTGTCTAGGGTAAGGAGTATTATTTAATCAATTTATATAAATCAGCGTCTTTATTTAATTTCATTGTTTGCTTGCGCTAATAAACCAGCGATCTGTTCTACTGCTAGAAAACCTTCCAAAAAGTCCCTAGAGCTCACCTCCATGGCATGTCACTTTAGTAACATCATACAGCTGTGTGTGATGGGGGAACTAAATGATGAACAGAGACTACAGTAGAACTGGCTGCACCTACACGGAAAGCATCTGAGGGGTCAGTGCTGTGTCTCGCTCAATCATTATCTCCTACACTCTTGAGTAAAAATATCTGGAAAGCATTGGCATTTTTTTAAAGGCAAGCACCTATGGGTTCAAGTTATACATAAAACTTGAGCTTCTGTTTTGTAGAACTTCTGTCACAAAAGAGGATCAGAATGCAACTGTCATCAGATACAATTAAAAAGAAAATTCAATATTTTACCCAAATGAGATCATATACACTCCTTATTAAGGAAAAAAGCAGTGGCATATGCAGTTCCTTCTCCCCTCAGTCCCAGTCCAGTATAATTCTGTCTGACTGGTCTTGGAGCCAGAAGGGTATGTTTAACATTTTCATCTGCTTAGCATAACCTTTCTGACAGAAGTGCTAAGCCAGCCCACCACAATGAGTCCCTTGAGCCAGAAAAAGATGAATTTCAAATCAGAGGAAAGAGAAGAGGATGTGGAAATGAAGGAAATAGCTAAGGTGAGAACAGACATGATAACCTCTGTCCGTCAGCCTATGCCTGGATGCTTTATACCAAATGAAACGGGAACAAAATTCTGACCCTACTACTAAAGCACATTTCTAAAGTACTCCCCTACCGCACCTCCAGCCTCAGTCCTTTAATAGAAAGAGTGAGATAAATTTCAGCGTGCTTCTGGGCAGTGGGTCTCACCCATTCTCATTGCATGTCCTATTACAAATAAATGGCACAAGTCAGCAGGAACCACATTCCTGTTCCAGCACAGCTTGATCAAGATGAATCAGGAAGGTAGATAAAAGCTAAAGTGAGAAAGGTTTAATAAAGCAATTAAAATATAACTTTATAAGCTTGTGAGCTGATGGGGCAGGCTGCTTTCAGTAATTTCCAGAGGGAGCACTTAGCTGTGACTACAAACCAAAGCAATCTAGAAGCTGGCCACTCGAAGCCGTAAGGAGAGATGCTGCAACTGAAGGCAGCTTGCTCAGTGACCTGGAGAGCTCTCTTTGGCTTCCAAATCATAAATTGAAGTCTATGTCTAATTTTGCTACCTCACTTTCTCAATATCCCACTCCTTTTTTTCCCTGTATTTCTCATTATTGCTTAGTAGTTTGTATTCCCTAGTGAGATGCTGTGCATCTAGGACTCTGCCAGACATTAAAAAGCAGGCAATGTCTGTTCAACAGCTTCACTTTCTGTGCAAGGCAGCCCCCCAGTAGGCTTTGTTACAGCAAGAAGCAGTTGTTGCAGTCAGTCTTTTCTGCTGCTTTTCTTATCCTTTCATACCTTGCAACTTTACGTCGTAACTCACCATTTCTTCTAGCCAAATGTTTTATGCAAACATATCGGCCTCTGGAAAGCCAGAAAATAGTGTCTCTTACAGAGATGCACCTTATTCCAGAGTCCTGTCAAGAGCAGAGTCTGGGCAGCAAGCAGTGCGAGGATCCCTTCATCTATGGTCAAGGCTGTTATGTCTCTGCTCTTGTACAAATGTTGCCTGAAGTTTGCCATGCCAGAATTCGACTCCCTTCTCTCCCAGCCTCACCAGCTGACTCATTTCAGGTGTCAGCCAGAGCACTAGGCAACATTTGGACAATGCAGACAATTTGGAGTAGGGCATGAACATGAGCAGAGTCCTACATTATCATGAGAAAATCAACATATTCTTCCTACCTCAACAGAATGAGTCAGAAAACATATATTCCTCTTTGAATTGCATGCTTTTCTTCTCTTGCAACTTTATCTTCCACCTGTTCACCCCTTCATTTTCCAGCAACATGGAGAAACAAATTGAACAGGGACAGTCTTTATTTAGACTTCTGTGGGATCACTCACTGGACCTAACAGTTTGCATTTAAGCCACTGACTTTAAGAGTCTTCCTGCCAGAGCTGAAATCAGTTGGTCTTCACAGCCTTTAGGAAGAGCCTACACAAAGGCACTAGGAGGCAGTTTGGAAGAAGGCAGAGATGGTAAGAGCTTCTGCTGCTTCCATTCTTTCACTCTGCTTCAGTCACCTTTCAATTTGGGCACAAGGCTTCTGCTTGTTCGCAGTGCACTGCATTCATTTCTCACACACAGCCAGCCTGACCACGCTCAGGTATTTAACCTCAAAAATGTCTCGTAAGCAAAAGTGGTCATCTTGCTAGTAGGAAACAGAAAAGTATTTTGAAGACTCCAGATCCAAATCAAGTGAGCAGAGGTATTAAACCAGTCCTCAGAGAGATGGCACAGCTTTTCGCTCTCCGTGCCGCCCTGTACCGAGCACGGCGCTGGGCTGGCCAGCACAGCTGCCTGTGGTAGATGGTACACATCCCATTTTGTAAGTCCACGTTCACTGCTCTGCACCCTTGATTTCTTAGTGCTCTGGCTCCCTAGATGCAGGTCTGGATTCCCACTGTTCGTGTTCATTTGCCCTTTGCAGTTTTCAGCACACGGGGGAATCACAATTTCCTGCTGAAGAAACTTCATTTTAAATAATCGAAACACCTTCAGTGTCTATTTCTGAAAGCTGTAATTTTATTCATGGTATTTCTATTCAATCCATTCAGAGCCTGAGGTTATGGATAGTACCTTTAAATAAAGGACAATTTGTATGTCTTTATTACAAGCATATTTAAAAATCTTGCCACGTTCCACTGACAATAATGGCATTCACTCAAGACAACTCAGTGCTGACAGCTAGTCCTCTAAGGGTTTTTTGCATGTCAACATGTAACTGAATTTTCATATCTTAATTGCCTCATATTACAGTTAATATTGAACATTCTTGGATAGATATGTCTGTGGGCTTTGGATACTTGTTATAGAAGTCACCACTTCTGCAATGAAAGACTGCTGGGTCAATATCACCAAAACATAATTCAGTTTTATTTTTAGGAGAGATCTCTCTTTTCCACCTCTTATAAATAAGCCCAGCACAGTTTAGACACACTTACCGTATAATACCTGTTGTCTGGTCTGAATTTTTAGTTGTGCAAATTATGCAAGACCCAGATACTCACATCTTAAGCGAGGAAAAGCTGCCTTCCGAAATCCAGCGATACTTCTGTTTTAAGGTAGTTGTATCAGCTTTCCAGGTGCTGTAAATAGGCTCTCAAGTTAAAGATCTGTCCTATAGCACTTTGGACTTCAACTGCTAAACATCTCTTCCCACCACCACCCCGTTTCCCTTCCAAATGACTTTCTCTAATGTTTCTGATAAAGCATCCCCTCTTCTCTGGTTTAAATTCTGCCAGAATGTCTGGAACCTAAGAAAAGGATGGTATTACTTGTTTTATGTGCCCATCAGTCATCTGGAAACTATCTAAGCTCCAGATTTGGATCACCCACACATTTGTTCTGAAACATATGTACAGGCCTTCCCTCTCACAATCCAAACCCAGCTTCAGGTTGTTTATTTTGAAAATGAGTACTGGAAAGAAAATTCAAGCAGTTTAATACTTGCAAGTAAACCTCCCCCCCCCCCAAAAAAAAAGCTATCTATCTATATAAGTATATGTATATATATATATCTATAGGAAGGAAAGATCTGCATGAAATTTGACAGGCAAACTGTTCATACTCCAAAGTTTCAAATATTTAACAAACTTCTTTGAAAGTAATGGAGAAATTTGGTGGATGTGCTGTAGTTAAAAAAAAAAAACCAAACAGGCAGACCCTGTGAAAATTTGGAAAAAAAAAAACCAAAACCCCCCAAAAAACCAAAACAAACAAACAAAGAAAAAAAAAACCAAAAAAAGTGAGCTGGACAAAGTGAGTGTGAGCCTGAAATTACAGGAAAATACCTATTGAAGAACTTGGATCCATATATGCCGAGGCATTTGTTTGGGTACAAATGAAGCTGCTGAATAAAGAGTACAAGAGCATTGGGATTTGTGGACTGGCTCTGAGTCTAAACTGCAGCAACATAATATATTTCCCCAATAAAACTAATTTCAAGTCCATAGTGAATTCTTAGAATCTGGATCTAGAGTTTGTAATTTGGTCCCATCCCCCTCCTAATCAGACAGAGCAAGCACAAGGTTAGCCACAAAGGCTGCAGACAAGGAAGTTAATTTTGGCATTACCCTTTTGAAATGGTTACCCTGAGCATGTAACACATAATCAAAACTTGATTAACATAGAAATCCAATTACTGCTTCATTAAAGCTGTTTCATTAAACTAGAAAACATTTGTAAAATGCTTGGACTTCATTTCCCAACAACTACAAATCTAACAAACATTGTTGAGGGGTCAGATTCAATGCCACAACTGTCATCTCAAAGCTGTCCCTCCTAAGCCAAGGTCTGGGTGCCTTTCTTGCAGCACATCCACACTGGGCAACATGCAGATCTGGTGTGCCCCATGCCTGAGCCGTGCTCCATGACCAGCAGCAGAGGTGTACTAGAATAAAAGGTCCTGGGTAATTAGACACCCCCCCAGCCACATATCAGCAGGAGTTGCTGAAACCAGAACTCCCTGGTATCCCTAAGGTCAGGCTGGGAGTGCAGTCCACCTCCATTGAGCGGCAATGCAGTGGCACCGAGGACCTGTTGGGATCTCTGCTAGCTGCAAACGTCCCCAGAGCTCTCTGTCCCCAGCTTGCTGCTCCCTGGGGTGCGAGCTGTATGTCAGTAAGAGGTACCTCAGGGCTTTGCCTCCTGCCTGGCTGACCTCCCTTGTTGCTGTGTTGATAGGCTCCATTCAGAGATGGGAAACAAAACCAGGGATGTGGCTGTTTGCTCTCCTGGAGCCAAACAGTCCGTCTCTTTGCAGAGGTGCACAGCAGCTTCACACTGTTGGGAAACCACTTCCAGAAATTCAAGTGCACAAACCTGGCCCCAGGCTTCCTGGCTGCCCACCACGTTACTGCTCCTGGCTATCATCAGTTGTCTGAGTGGGCATGACATGTCTGGGCTCACAGGTGGTCTCTTGGCCATTCCCAGAGACCCTCTCCTGCTTTAGACTCCTTCGCAGCAAGCACCCGTACAGGGCTGACTGGTTTTAAACTCTTACCTATATAAAAACCCACAGGGTAGAAGAAAAGATGTTTTCTGAAATCCAGTTCCAGCATGTATTTTTAAAATTCTTGCAGAATATAAAGATTTCCTTCAGTGCTCACAAATTCCTGATCCTATGAAGGCTTTTTTAGAATGTGATATATTGACAACATGAAACAGATCTGATAAATGCTTTAAAAGCATTTAGTGGTTCTTTTTTTTTTTTTTTTTTTTTTTTTTTTTTTTGTGGGCCTCCATGCAATCTAAGCACACCAGAAAGGGAATACCATTACCTCATGTCATACACACGGTACTGAGTCAGGAAGGAGGGGGTTTATCTGAAGAGATGCAGTTGTCTACATCTGAGCTACTTGACTAGATTCCCTCTGTAATTAACAGAAATGGATAAGTGCAGATTTGCATTACCTAATCTAAAAGTAGGCTTCCAAAATAGGTCAGATTAATTTCATCTTAATAGTACCTGCTCATCATCACTGACCCAGCACAGGTACCAGAGCTGCCCAGCAGTATTGCCCTAGCTCGCTTGGCCAGTATAACACAAGGCACATTTGCAAAGCCAAGTACAAGGCTCAGAGCCCCAAACCCCAGTCCATTTAACTCCAATCTACACATTCCTTCTCCCAAGGCAGGATGTTTACCCACAAAACACAATTAATTTGACTTACATTTCACAGCTACATTAAAACTTGTTTTACTACACAGAAACAAGAACCTTTGATATGATTTTTCCGTATTTTTGACATGAGCATCTATATTGCCCTTGTTTTGCGTTCCTTTCACTGCTAATTTCCCTCCTAAACACCATTAATCATATTTTGTTTTACTCACTCCTAGAGCTGTGTGAATGAACATAATCAGTCCATTCAGGGAGAATTTCAATAGTTCAAAAAATGAGTTTGCTCTGTTTTTTAAAAAAAATGCAGACTCATCTACAAAGCAAAGCCCTGGGGTGGCAAGCAGATGTAAAAGTGCTGCTGAAGCAGTTTGACCAGTGAGGTGGAGATGTGGGGTTTCCAGGACACTCCACCAATGGAGCAGCCCAACAGACATCAGTTCTCAGGGAGTAACAGCTCAGCTTTGCCTGAAAGCAAAGATGAACATATGAAAATATGTTCATCTGGTGCTTCTCCAGCCAGCACTACAGATGAATCGTGACCAAGGGCTGCAGGCTGAGATTGTCACATGTTGCCCCTGTCCATGGTGCTCACCAACCTGCGCACCCTTCCCTGGGGCTGAAGCTGTGCAGAGTGGCACCAACGTTCAGCTTAACATACAAGCTGGCAGGAACATCTAGGGAAAAAAATACCTGTTTTGATTACTCACTGCCCTTTGGGGACAGAGGTCTATTGCAGAGGGCGAGGTGACACCACAAATGCAAACACCTCTTTGCTTCAATCCTTGTGCAAGCTGGGATGGCAAACTTTTAACACCAGGAAAGAAACACAAGGAGTATTGGGTGGAACTTGAACTTGCCTGCACAGCCTTCTCATCTTTCTCCTGTAAAATAGACCTCTCTGCACTAAATGTGGAGCCTGAGCCCTGATAATATCTCCCCTGAACAGCCTCTGAATTATTTCTGGGGATCAACTCCAGCAACAGGATTCAACAGAGGCTTGGCATCTCTCTGTAGGAGCACTGCCGGAGGGAAAAAGGCTTCAAAGTCTCCAGCAAGGAGCAATTCCAAACCTGGCAATTACTGCAGCTTAAAATTTTGTGGGCACAAATTTCTATGCCAATATATGTTTTCATATCTATTTTATACTTTTTTTATTATAAACAGAGCTAATTGATGAAAATAATACTTTGCAAAGTCTGGAGACCTGTTTTTAATAACCTTTAAAGTAGCTTCCCTTGAGACGCTTTCTTTCACCAGTCTAAATATTTAATATTTAGTATTGTACTTACTGTCCCTGTTTTTAGAGAAATACTTTAATGAAGCAAAATGGGTAATGACTTGCAAACCACTGGTTGTCACAGGAGAAGGACTTTAGAGATCATTAGAAGAAATAGAAAACCACTTATGGAAAAGGTCCTACTCTACAGGATTTTTGAAGTCATCCTGTAATTCCACACTCCTCCCAGCTGTCAGAGTTTCAGGAAGTCCATGGAATACAGGATTTGTATTTTCTAAGACATAGCAGTACCAGATTTCCAGAGAATATTTTTTTATTTGCAAATAAATATTCTCCTTTCTCCTAGCTGTACTTTTTCCATGTAATTATTTTCTCAGTTTTAGATATGTAGTTATAGGTATAGATATAAAATAAAGAATCATAAGGACCCATTAGCCATGGAAGATAAGCTATGAATTATGATATTCTGATTTACCAGCATTAAAAAACAATTGTGCAGTAAACTTTTCTAATTAACTGGTATGTGACAGGCAGAAATAATATGCAGCTAGTTTATGGAGTTGGTTGTTTTGGAGAAGGGGGGAAAAATGGCTAACTTTCTGACTCCATATTTTTACTTTTTTGGGGTTTTTTTCCCTCTTTCCACTGTCTAAATTACCAAATTTTCAGGGCTACCCAACAAAATTAAGCACTCCTTATGAAAAACCCAGACTTCACAAGCAAAACCCACAACACAGCATAAAGTGGCTGTGTTTTCCACCATTCAGCATATTCTCATCAGAACACAATTTCTTTGTTTCTAAAATTTTTATCTTTCTGTGTAATAACTTGTATTTTAATAATGATTAATTGCTATTTACTTACTACTACATCTTCAGGAATCCTATCCGTCACATGAAAAGGGGGAGAAGGGAAATTTTCTCCACACTGGGTGTTTGATCTATCAGTGCCCCAGGAAAACCAAGACCTTTGTGCCCAGCCAGTGTCCCATTACAGGGACCCCTCACTCAACAGTCCGTCTGGGCTGGAGGGCGATTTGACTGACTGGCTCAGGGAAAACATGCCAACAGCATCAGGGGGACCCCTCAGCAGGTCTTCCCATTTTATTTGAATACGTTACCCACTGCCAGCAACTGCTAGCACCCGCGAAGGACTAACACTAATAGTTTCGAAATAATGCTCTTCATTAATGTAAACTTGTGACAGAATAAGGTTCAAAGATTGCTGGTGATAAATAACACCAACTGCAAGCAAGCTTTAAACAATATATCTAACAGCAGGTAGCGTAAGTTGCAGAAAAAGGTTCTTAACCAATAGGCATCCCTATAGGGGAGAAGACAGGTTCAGTCTGTCAACTGATCCCAGAAGTTACGATAGCATCTTCCCTAACTTCTCCCCTCATTTGTCCATTTGTTGTACTTCACAGTACATTGCATATTCATTCATCACACACAGGATTGGTTAGAAATTTCTCACTTCTACCTTGATTGGAAGTCCCTTCATTCCACTTAGAGAGTGGGTCAGCTTGACCTAACTTAGCAAACACTAAATCAGAGTTGAGTAATCCAGGAGTTTAGACAACAATTCTGCCCCTTTGGACTTATTTCAGTCCAGGACTAGTTCATCTCCTTCACATTTATGTGGAGCTTGAGTGACTCTAGTCATATGTATTGCTGTTACTGACTGGCATCGTATGCCCAGTAAGGGGCAGTAGCACCTTGGAGGCAGGTAACTTTGAGATGGAGGTGTGCGTTGGTATTACAATGTTATTACAATTATTTCATCTGCGGAAAGTCATTTCTCTACAACAGTTGCCTCAGCCACGGACACCTTGTGGATTCTTCATGCAACAACTGCTATGAGGCTTAGCTGTGTGGTGCCATCAAGTTCCCATTCCTGCAGGGAGCAAGAATGAAAAGACCTCAGTGTCTCCACTCCGCTCCACCCTCCATTACTCCTATCAGCAGGTGCTGAGCTGGCAGGGTGTGTTGCTTAGGGAGCTGTGGTGATGTAGATTCCATGCGTGCCAACCATCCTTAAAGCGACATCTGTATTTTACCCTAAAAAAAAGCTTTCTGTAATACTACGCTTCCATTAGGTCCCACTTCTCTCTAATTCCCCCCAAAGTAATTTTCCCACACCATCATAAACCAGGTGTTACTGTTCCTGTCTAAAAATAGTAAGTCCTCTTAAAAACAGCCAGCTGCTTTTGTGCGTTTCAGATGAGTTAAAGCACACACTAAGCAGGAGTTGTACTAAGTTTGGGAAGGTTTCAGGATGCCATCATATCTTTCCAGTTTACCTGGGAGTGAGTGGAGTCTTTTCAGAATTATGGTTTGCTGAATGAGAATAACTTTGAAGTTGCCTAACTTATGCCTTAAGCACTGGGTTTTTTCCTTATTCTGTACAACATTACAGGTATGCTTTACTACCCAAAGCATTATGTGGAAGAGTACACGTATGTGGACTGTTTCTCTAAAGCTTATTACTATAGGCTTGGTTTTAAATGAATAAATTATCCCATTCTGAAAGCAAAGAATTCAAGCATACAAACATTTCAAAGTGAACTTCAAGGTTGAAAAAAAAGGTTAAGCTTGAAGTTTAGACTTCAAAATTTTGCTGAAACTTTGAAGCCCTAGCACAAGGTTCAGGCTGCCAAAACTTGGCAAACCATCCAGACTTGAATTCCAAAGCACATTTTGCCATCTCAGACGAGCACTGCCTTCCACCTGAGGATTGAGATTTACCCAGAACTCTAATTTTGAACCCCAGATTTCCCCACATAGACAGGTCTGGGCACACAGGTATATTCAGAAGCAATTTTGCTGAAGGAGTCAGGTGTTTTACTCCTACCTAATCTTCACACAACTGAGACCCAAAGCAAGAACGTACCTACATGAGGAAGCAGCGGACTAAGTTATTGGAGACTGTTAGCTTTTTTCCCTATTTTGTTAAGCAGTCTCCAACTATTACTGACTTAAAACATCCCCAGCATTCCTGCTATATTTGTATCCCTACAGCCCTTCTTCCTCCCGGAAGTCAAACTGCCTGTGGCCAAACCTCCCCTGATCTGGTTTAATTTGCATTAACTGCACTTGCCCAGCATAGAGCAGCAGCCTGGCCATTTTTATCTAAAACCATAGTTGGAGGACCTACTGTCTACTTTTTGTACGAATCCCAGTGGCTGGATTTTTAGAGCAGCAGCAGACTTGAGATGAAATCTCTTTTCACTTTAAACACTTCTGACACTGTAACTCCCACTTCACAGAAGAAAATCCAAGTTGCCAGGCTACAGGAAGGAAAACTGACCACTCTTCTTTCTCAAGATGAGCAAATGAGTAGTGAGAACAACAGGACAGAAGCAGAGCAAGTGAAAGGTGTTATGATGTGGTAACATCATAAAGGAGGACATGCAGAAATGAGCAGCATGGGTTCAGAGTCTCATTTCCCTAGCTAATCGGGGGCTTTTATTCATCAAGTGAAATACAAAAACTAAATGATTGCATTAACTGGAGCTGCATTAAATGTCTGAATTAGAATGTGTTATTTTAAGAGAATATAACTACAAGTGGTAATCTAAGTATAACCGTAACCACGCAATATGTGTAATTGAAATAGAGCACTGTGTTGGCAAAACATTAGGCTGTTTCTGAGCTCTAAGCTGCATGGATCAAGTAAGCAGCAATTGTAAAGCTCTTGCATTAACTTACCAAAGCTCCTGTCGCAGCCTGTAGAGAAGGCAATCACACTGAAGACAGCTCAGAGAAGTCTTTCTTGAAGAATGGCATGTTGTTCCCAACTCTCTTTTTAATTAGAGGCCCAAATCATTATTCTCCTGAAGCTGATGGCAGTGCTCACTTGACATCAAAGGGAATCAAGTTTTGCCATTCTTTTATGAAGAATTATTTTTATCGTATGATTAAAAACAAACAAGGCAATTCACAGTGCATCACATGGTAGCACTTTTGTCTCAAGGTGATGGCAGATTCCAGCTCTGTAGTGCCTCAGAGGTCCCATGTGAAGCTCCAGGATCAGCTCAGTACTGAGGCTGCAGTGTCCAAACCAAGTTACCGTCACCTCCAGAGAAACCAGCTCTGACTGGAACCCCATCCTGCTGTGCAACTGGCAAACATACTAGAAGACTGAGGAGCTTAACAACTAAATAGGCAAGGATAAAAGATCTCTATTGTGCAGATAAGAACTGAGGCAAGTGCAGACTGGTTCCCCTGAAGCCTCACTGTCAATCTCCAGTAAAGCAAGGAGAGGATGGATCACCAGGTTTGCTGCTTCAAATCCAGAGGGATGATTTGGGTGCAGATGAAATTTTGACCTTCATGATAAAAATTTTGTGCAGATGTCCTTGCTTTATGCTATCTTATGTCATCTCTAAAAATAAAGAGAAGAGTATTAATAAAGTGAAAAACCTCCTCTCCAAATTCTGTGCCTAGTGCTTTGGTTTGTCAGAGCATAACTGAAGCTAGCTTACAAGCCGGGTGTAAAGTTCTTCGTTTGTGAAAGAACTGTGAAAACTTTAGGATGACACCTGAGTCTGGGAAGCCTTTGCTTCCAAATAAATGGGAAAATGGGGAAAGAGCCATAACTTTACAATTACTATAATATTAATTGATTACCATTCTCCAGAAAAAATGTTGAACAATGTCTCTAGCAGCTCTATGGCCAGGTATTGGGGTGAAAATTGAATCAAATCAAACAAAATTTTCTTTCTCCACAAAATACATTATAACTTTAATTATTGGCAAGGAAATATTTTTGCACAGTTTATGTAGAGTTGCTGCTCTATAGATATCTGCTGCTTCAGTCATAGTATGTTAAGATAACTCTAAATGAAAGGTCCCGTGTGAAACCAAACTCTAGACTGTATTTTGTATTTTAATGAGGATTCTTTCACAAAATATTCCATTATGGCTAATGAGAGATTAGCAAAGAAACTGCTAGAAAGGACAGATGGGAAGACAGTCAACTGTCTAAATCAGAAGATTTCCGAAGTGCAGTAAACAAATTATTAAGCACACTTCTCTGGCTTAATGCCAACCTATACTCTAGGGAATTGGTCAAAGAGTGGATCATGAAAAGCTTTTTGGGAGCAGCTAAATTCTACAGCTGTCATCTTTGTTTTTCTAGTACTTTGCAAGAACAGAAGGGGGAATTACGAAAGCGTCTATCATACACTACCCATAAGCTGGAAATGCTTGAAACGGAGTTTGATTCTACACGTCAGTATCTTGAAATAGAATTGAGACGTGCTCAGGAGGAACTTGAAAAAGTAACTGAAAAACTGAGAAGGTTAGTAACTAACTTTTTGAAATAAATAGTTATTAGGAATTTACAAGTGGCTGTGCTAAAGACATATGTAAGTAAAAATACAAGCATATAGTCTCAAAACCTACATCATTTGTTATTTATTGATTACGCATTGTGTTTTCCCATTGAATATATGTATTTCACTTATCTGAATATATATTACATACCACATGAAATCATTCATGTGATATGTAAGATATCTCTGTATTGAAAGTAAATATGCAAATAGAAATATACCTATATAGGTGCATATATGACATTGCTTATGTGTAAACACATTTGGGTTAGTGCCACATTGTGTAAACATACAAAGGTTATAAACACACCGCATATATATACTTATACTGTATATATACAGATAAAAATTTTTTAATGAGTTTGGCTGAATATTTCCTGTTGTTACTCACCATTGCACTGATACAAGAGAATAGAATTTGGCTCTCCATCATTCAGAGCTGAGATTATGTTAAATCCAAATAATAGAACATTTCACATCATGCTATGGCAAATCATTTGCTTTTTAGTCCCAAGTAGAACAGAATGATACTGAAAACCTATTATTGAAAAATGTTGAAGCTGTGGTACTGTACTATTGCAAATCAGTGGCCCAGTTAATGATAATGACAAATTATAATAAGCATGCACTCATGACATTCCTGGTACTGATTAAAATGGTCTGTAATCTAGCTTTAAATTTATCAGTGATTCTTAATATCCATTTTTTCATTTGTTTGCAAAACTTCTGAACCTACAATTATCCATTCGTGTGGGAATGCATTTGCATTTCTTGTGAGACTTTCCTAAACTGATGGAGATAATTGAACTGTTTGATTTAGTTCATTGAATGAGTCAAAACGAAATTCAGAATGGATCATTCCAGGGCTATACCCAAAGAAATATTTTTCATTCCTTGCAGAAGGCAAAACAAAAACCAAAACAAAGCCAGAAACCACCAACATATTGAGTCAACAAAACCTTTTCATGCAATTTTTAAACAGAATTTGGCTGTAAGACCTCAAATTAGGAAACATCCTAGTGTGATCTTATAACTTAAATGCTTCCCTAACTGGGGAGGCTTCTTAAAGCAAGGCTAAAATAAGCGAGTGTCGTGAGGATCTTAAAATCTACGTACATCTATCAAGAGCAGTCTAGAGGTTCTCTGTATTGTTTTCTTGCCAACAATATTTTTCCTAACACTTAGAGCAGAGCTATGGAAAGTAACTTCACCCTTGATGTAGTTTTGTTCCAATACACTACAGGACAGGGAATGTTGGTACTCTTCTCTTGAAGTGTTTTTTTTTGACACAGCTGCCATAAATCAGCAGAGGGGCTGACCGTCCCTCTTCTGTTAAAATGAAGAGGCTTCCTAGTCAGTAGCAAGTCTTTTGTCAACTTCATTAGGAACTGATGAGTTAAGCACCCTTCAAAATCCAGGCCAGGCAGTCTTTCTTTGCTCATGGCAAAGTCTAGCGCTCATACCCAAACATCAGATTTGTAGAACTGACTTTCCAATATTCTAATGGAATATCGTACCATATTATGAAGAAAACTGATATTAAATTAAATAATATTATGTTTTGGGCAGGTGATTACTCCCCTGAAGGCATGTCATATTGGAAGCCCAAAATATTTTACGAGGTGAGCTTTAAAAGCATTTCTATTGAGAATAGCAAGGCATACCACAAGCTGAATAACTAGCTTTCTCATCGTGGAGAAGGATAATGCCTGAAACAAAACTGTAATCCAAAAGCGTGTCAGCAACATGTCACAGAGGAAAATCAGTGTGAGAAACACAAGGAACTAGAATTAGTTTCAATAACGTGTCTCTTGCTTTATTCACTGCACAGGAAGAGAAATTCAACCCCCTCTAGTAAATAAGCCCTGTGTAACAAGATCCCACTTGCATGCTAGCAAACATTTCTGTTATTAAACTACCATTACTGTGAAGTGCAGAATTCTTCCAAGAGGCTGAATGGACATCCTTTTCTATTCCTTTCTGAAAGCCTTTATTGTCTTAATTTACCCAGAATTACCTGTGTTGCTGCTAGGCTTCCCTTCTCTTACCCAAGCAAGGGAGCCACTTATGTGGCTCGAAGGTCAAGTTTTTGACCTCTCTACCAACATTTAGAGGTGGCCTTTTTCTTTTTTTCCTGGTGGGAGCAAAAACAAGGCAGTGCTGAATAGGTTTGAAAACATTAACTGTAAAGTGTAGGTTCAGCTTTGAAAAGGTACTGAAGAGGTTGAGGATTTCATGTATTTCACAGAGGTCCCCTATCTGACCAGATCAGCATGGATTTTTTAAAATTAAAATCTAAAAAAATTTCAACTACCAATCTTGGAACCAAAGCTGGACTCCAAAGTTCATGTTGGGTTTCCTTCTTGAGACCCTCCCCTGGTTAACAACTTGGCAAGGTCCCCATCCTAGCTTTTACCAGAGAGTAGAGTTATTTCAAGACACAAGATACAAACCCATGCAAGCATGTATTTAGCACTGAGATTAGCCCCCCCCAACATAACTGTCAGCAAAAGCAAAACATTTTTACAGGCTAAAGGGGTGTTCTGAAGAGGAACCCCACAGCTGTGTTGGCTTTGGAATAAATAGGGGGGAAGTCTTGTTTTTGTGAGGAAGCTGGTGTAACTTTTGATAACAGAGAGGGAAAAGGTGCTTTGAACAAGAAGTTACTGTTTTAAGTCACACATCAAAGCTAAACTGTACTCTGGCTGAAATTCTCTTCTTCAGAGAAAGTCAGCCCAAGCCCATGTTTTACTTAGATATATTTCATGGCCTTAAGAGGGCTTGAGAGTGGAAGCAGAGAAACAGAGGCTTTTGCAGACACTCTTTAGTGGTGATCTGCAGTCTTAAAGAGGAGGGTGTTGTTTGTTGGGTTAGAGCACAAACACCTAATGTTCGATATGATCAGAATATTTTTCATTAGCCCCTAATTTGGTCAAGAATCTAAACATGCATTTAATCCATGCATTATATGCATCTGGAAGCACATGATTATCACCTAATAATATGAACAACACAAAAAGCCTTCGAAGAACAATAGTAAATTATCAGTTCACATTACTTCATTCTTATAGCAGTTTCATAGGGTATTGAAGCTGACTTACTCTTCACTTTATTTACAAAGAAGCCAGATTTACAACCTTAAAATGTATGGGAAGGGAACCTAAAGGGTGTCCCTTGAGCTCTCCATGTAGGTCTACACTGCAGAATAGACTGTGGTATGGAGACACCTGAGCTAGAAAAGCCCTGAAGCAATACTTTTTCTCCTTTTCTTTCAGGAATTTATGCAGACGCTTTTGAACCCATGCAGGCTTTTAGGAGGTTGCAGGTGCTAAAAGTTTACATCGGCTTTACACCATATCTACTTGAGCCACTAGCTGCCTGGGTACAAACCACGTTTAACCTATTTTGCTTTACTAGAGAGAAACTGTAGACCATGACAGAGAAGAAACCGGGGTACTTCTGTTCCCAGCCAGTGGGATCTATCTTATTTTTCTAAATCCTTGTTGCCTGCACCATGGCATGCAGCCTTACCAGCAAAACATAACTATGTTTGTGCTGAGAGGCTCTTTGCAGGCAAAGCCAGTTTGAGCCTCCTTGCTTCCAACAGTTTCCCAAGATCATCTCTGCCTTCTGTGCCATGAAAAGCTGGGTACAGGTTAACCTGAGATTTTTCTCTGTTGCATTGACAGCTAAATAGCTGTGAAAATCCCAGGTATCCCTAGAGATGCACAAAGAAATGTCTATACAGAAGCTTAGGGGCAAATGCTGTGTCTAAGTGGAACATGAACAATGCAGAGATCCATAAACTTCAGTCAGTCCTTCAGATCACCTGGACATTTACACACTGGCACTGTGAGAACTGGTGAGGAATGACCAAGCCATAGGTTAGCACAAGTCTCATGGATTTGCAGCCCACTGGGGTCATCACCTTAACAAAGTGTCTACCACAGACACTCCTCACAGGGAGGAAAACTCTGCCTACCAGCTCTGTAAAATGTATACGATGATGAAACCGTCCCCAGGCTGCAATGCACATTTGAAACAGCTTCCCTGAGTCTGTGCTGACCTTCAAGTACTCTGGGGAGTTTCACCCGTGGGGATGTCATTATTTATGTTCAAAGAGCAGATGTCCTCAGCACAGACCTCCCCTCCCAGGTCTGTGCAGCAGATGTTACCTTATTACTGGGAGCCCCAGCTGGAACTCTGCATACCTTGCAAGAGGCACCGTGAGCTTCTGGCTTGCCCCCAAACGGAGAATTTTGATCATTTAACTGGAAGGAAAATATCCACAGCAACAGAGGCAGGGAGAGACCTGAGCCATCACATCACTTGACTTCTGGGAAGGGGCAGGCTGGACCCCTCAATCTGCAGCCATGACATGGTTCAAATTCAGATCCTTGTTCTGGTTTCAACAGTGGCTCCTAACCATACAATAAGCCAAAGAGACTTCTTTAATCTCAGTCCCTTCCTGATCATTATGGAAACTACACCCAGATCCAGGCTTCTCAGAGGAAGCAGCTTTCTGCTGAATGAGTGTGTATTACAGCTGGGTTCCTTCTTACGGTGAACACGCTTTCACATTACCTAAAATCAACTCGTCACTGAAAACACTTTGACCTATGGACCTAAGATTCTCAGTACAAACATATAGATTTATTCAGACAAACTTTTCACAGCTGAGCTTCTAACATTTCCTTTCCGTTTGTTATACCTGCTGAGGTGATATGTACAAACAAGAACAAGGAGTTACCCTCCTTACCTTCTGTGAAGAGAAAGGCACAGCTACTAGCAAAATAGCGATGTCTTTCCCACAGACTGCACAGCTTGTTCATTACGATACCAAGGTCACCATCTAAGCAACCTGAAGATCTACAAACTGAAACTTTCCTTTGGTGTATTGCTCTGGAATAAGCAGGGAAGCCTCATTTTGCAAGTCCATTCAATCCCTCAGTGCTGATAAAAATAAATACCCACCGTTTTCAGGCTAAGCTATCTAAATGTATTCCCTGAAGCAAAGAGGATGTGTTTAGCTCTTGAGAAAAGGCAATTCCTTGAACTTCTGTCAAAAGCAGAAATATTCTTTTCTAAGTCATGTAGTGATACTGGTGTGTTGCTTTAGGTACAGTCATTAGGTTTCTGCTGCTATTCTCCTTATTAAGAGAGCTCCATACATATTTTTCTGTACTGGCTAGGTATAAAGTTCAAGTTTCCTCTCTAACATGTAATTCCTGAGCCTGATGTAAAGCTACAGTCTCTTTGTGCAAGTTCCCACGCTGCGATGTGTGTCTGCACACAAGTGCAGAACAGCAAACATATTTTCACTTCCTGGTGGAATTTGCTGCTAAATACAGTAAGCAAACAAGACAAAGAAGTTTGCTTAGGAAGTAGGTGGCAATTACCTTTCAAAGGCAACCACTGACTGGCAACAGGAGTGATAAGAAAATAGACTTCAAGTAGTGCAAGGCAAGGTTTTGTACTGGTGTGAAAATTACGGGTAAAAAACAACACAAAAAATAATGCACTCAATTACATGATATCATCTTTGTTTTAGGATACAAAATAATTACCTAGCCTTACAAAGAATTAATCAGGATCTGGAGGATAAACTTTACAGAATGGTAAGTTATAAGTGAACTTTTATATATATATATATATATAAAAAACGTGGGTTTATGGTCCTTAAGTCATAGGACAAACATTTATGTAGCTGTCACAAAAAAACCCCCCTCATGCTCCAAATGCAGTATGCTTAAAAAAGGTATATGACTTTATCAGTATTATGATCTAGAGCTCAAGCTGTCTACAACAGCATAGCTCCATCAGTTTAAATGGAGATTGCATTGGCTGGTGATCTGTCTGAGTAAATGGTACCTTTAAAATAATTCTGGTTAATTTAGTTAATAACTTCATGGGTTTTAAATATTTATGTTTTCATTAAGTAACAAATTTAAATAAGGTAATGCAAAGTTGTCTCATGCTTCTTAGATACTTTCACTCAGCTTTTATTAAGTGGTTTAACAGAGCTTGGATGGTCTGACTTTTATATGCTGTCATAACTATCACTCGCAGTGTATTAATTTCTGATCTGCATGTGTCTGCAACCACAATGTCAATGTCACTGTCACAAGCCAATTAAAAACTGAGAGAGGAAATCACTGCACCATTTATGGGCTCCACATCTATGACTAATATGGCAAGACACAGCACCACTCATTCAAAAAAATTTGAGGACATTAAAAACAAGCGGCAACACCTTTAGTGACCTGGCTCATTGCTAATGCTGCTGGGACATCATAGTCACTGTTAAGAGAAAATGTACACAGAAGTGTAAGAATAATAGTTATAGAGGAAAGAATGCCAGTTTTCAGCTTACAAAGGTCTTCAGGTTATGAGCACAGCCTGACCTGCTTCCTCCTCTCCTGGCTTAGCATGGTCAGTCATTCCCTGCTCCCCTTCTGCCCAGCCCTATGCCTGGCAGAGCTGCAGCAAGCACAGCACACACACATAAATACATAAAACTTTATAAAAAAAGTTTATAGGTCCAGGCAGAGTCCTGATGGATAGCTGGAAGGATGCTAGGATAAGCCCATATTTTACACAAGTCTTGTGTAACATTTGCATGGGTGGGCAGCTTGGAATGAGAGGAACAGATATTATTGTGCTTTGAGAGTAAATAGGGACTATGAAAACATACTGGAGAGACACCAGCTTTCACCAAGAAATGGGAAACAACTTTTTGAAAATGGCATCCTTGTCTCAGGAGTCTGTTTAAATAGCTGACAATGAATAGAGTACTGATGGTTTTGTAGCTGGCTTACAACAGGGCAAAGTTACAGCTGGGTTATAGATGATGTTTGTTCATAAATATGTGTGTAAATGCTGTACAAGCATAAATAACATTTGATCTCATGTTATTATTGTTGGGGTTTTTTTCTCCACTCTTCCTTTGTTATATTCTCTTTCCCTTTACCCAAATCACTTTGGGATTTTGTCTTCATATATGGCCTAATATTTATTACATATGCACTACAGAAGATAAATAGAGTAGAGTCATTCTGACTGGTAAATGAAATAAAAAGATTAGAAATACAGCAAGAAGGACTCCTGGAAATCCATGATTTTTTATCAGGTATTTCAGATCAAAGCAAAGAATTTTTAAACTGCTGTTTCAGCATCCACTTAAAACCCTAGGAAATTATTTCAGAGCACAGCACAGAAAGAAGACTGGTTCCATGGAGCACTGTACCTTTCTTTATCCCATTAATATGACAGTCATTGAAGGTAGCTTTAGAGGCTTAAAGAAGATCAACCAGGCTTTGTACACTACTTAACTCCAGACTGTTTTGCCTTCTGAAACATTGAAACTGAAGACACAAATGAAAACCAAATCAATGTCAAATGCAAAATCTATTAAAAGCAAAAAGATGAGGAAAATGTTACCATAATTGATTTAGATAAGCCAAATCATTTGATTTTCAGGGCACTCCAAAACCACTCCATACTTCAGTGATAGTTGGATCAAATAACAGCTGGTTTGGTTAATCAACAGGTTATGGTGCACTGGGCTCTGGGATACCTTTCTCTCCCTTTCCTACTTAGGACAACCTGTGCTTGTTTTTGTCCGATTTAGTAGTTTGTCATTCCAAATTCCAAAGCCTTTGATTTCTCTACCCTTATACAAATCCAAATAGATAAACTATGTGTTTACTTTCTCTCTCTCTCTCCCCTACCCCATCCCTCTATACACAGACACATATATACGCACACTTTTACACAAGTTTTGACCATTTAATGCGTCCAAATGCAACAAGTAGGGAAAAGACCACCCCTGGAGCAGTGGTCCCTTACTGGCCCTGCCTGCAGCTCACTTGGGATGCTCCCAGGACATCGCTTCCTCCCTGCCCTTACAGGTGACCCAGAACTCCCCCTCTTCCAGTGACCAGCCCCAGCTCATCACAACTAGTCTAGGCCTCCCACTTCTAATGTTTTCGGGTATCCTGAATGTTAAAGTCTTTCATGCCTGTTATTGGTATAAGTGATGTAAAAAAAAATAAATTAATTCATCAGCAGTCAGAGAAAAGAAGCTGAAGTAGCAGTACCTTTTCTTCTAGGCTCTGCTTCCTTTTGAGTGCTAATCTATAAAATATTTAAAAATATTTGAAAGCACACTTCTGATCACAGCGAATGGTATCCAATTGAAACCTCTGTCACATCAGAACTTGAAGTAAAAATATAAAATGTAAACCCAGTGTCTGTGTTGGCCAAAAGCTAAAAAATGCAGTCCTGAAATTTGCTGTATTAAACTGGGTAAGACTAAACACACGGCAGAGTAAAGGCAGATGCAGCACAGAACGAAAATTCTGCTGTCGCTTCTCATAAAACTCTTGCTCTTACCACAGCCAGGGTCTTTAACTGGAGAGGATTCGTATGGTCTTGTAAGCAGTGGTTAAGCAGGGGAATGTACAGGCTGTCTTCTTAAATAATTAAGCTTTATAACTTTTTTTTCCATTAAGATGTGGAAAAAGACTAAGCAGAGTCCTCAAATTTTGCACTGTGATTCCACCACGGGACTGTTCAATTAAAGAACTTTTTATCATGTCTAGTTCCAGTTGTCACCAGTAGTATTCACTTCCCCTTACACTTGTCTGACTTTCCTGAGGATGCTCTGCCATGGTCTTCCTGCTCACAAACAACGATTACAAGTAGATTATGTAAGTCATCCCAACCATAAGTTAAGAAATCCTTCGTAATGTCTCAATCCCACTGTATCCCCCATACAATCCTCACTGGAATTAAGCAATGTATTTTTAAAAGCTTCTGAAGTTTTAAGGCTTTTGGTTGCAGTTAGTTCTGTAATTTTACCTTTAAACCCATAAGCCAGAGTTTTAATGTTATCTGCATGTTAGAAGAACTAATATCTAATAATAGCTGCTTAATAAACCTAACTGCTAATGAAAATTGCACCCATTTCTCCTCCTCCATCTGTATTTTAAATATTCTTGAAAACTTGATCACAGAAATCCAGCTGTAAAGAGCTCATGAGTCCTTATTCTCCAGAAACACCCTAAAATATGTCTTTTGTAACTAGAAAGTAATAGTTTGGCAGACAGACTGCTTGATAGTATAAGCTTACTTCTGGTGCTAAGTCCTTCAAGAGGCCAGCACATAAACCTCTGCTCCATCTGAACTGCTTGCTGCCCGCATCTAATACAAAAGTACACAGGCAGCACTGGAGGTGGATACAGAAAGTGACAGCCTTATGGGTGAGAGCAGAGACCTCTGATGACCAGGAGAACCAGCAGATAAATCAGTGCACCTGTTTTGCAAACCCTTACTCCCGCATACCCCTTGGTCTTCCAACACACCTCACTCAAACCTGCTACTAAACCAAAAGCTCTGGTTCTGGAGTGTCATCCCCAGTCCTGTTGGGTTTGGTTGCTGTTTTTAAGGATGGAAATTGCTTTCTTCTCCCTCAATGCCAGTTCAGCACATTTTAGTAGCATAGGCAGTACTGAATGCTGTCAGACATTAGGGACTTGACTGGACCTCTGCACTCTGTGGTGAAGAAGATGCTGGGCACCAGCTCTGGCAGCCCTGCCAGGCTCCCTGGCACAGCCCCAGACACTGGGGCTTTGGTTCCCCTCTCTGCAAAGCCAGCTTCATCCCTCTGCAAAGCCATCTTCATCCCTCTGCACACAGTGCATTATACATTTCATCCTCTGTCAAGATGAAAACTGTTGCATCACATTAATGCCCGGTTTTTCATTTACATTAAGGCAGGCTGGGGGTGTGACTCAGTCATAAAGTTGGAAGAAATTATTATATAAACCAGCAGTAAAGAGGGATTTGTGTTAAGGATGATCAGGTCTGAAACGCTGCACTATCTGAACACCACACTGATTTTTATCCTGTTTCTTCCTCTGCCTATGAGCTGGAGGAGGACTAAGAGGTACAGCAAATACTTTACGCTCTATGTTATTAAGAGTTATTTACCCAGCTCTTGGATATCTGGGGCTTTCCATTCTGCTGGCCATAACATATACCTAAGCATCGCCAGCTGAGGAAACCTGAAGATGAATTGAATATGAGCTGGGCAATTTTAAGTGGTGCTCTGAGACTTTATGTCAGGAGAACGCTATTTTAAAGCAAGCAGCTTACTGGGTGTCCACGCCAGGAAGGTAAAGAATAAGGGAAGTGGTGAGGAACTTGATGAACATTTTCAGTCGGGCACTAAAAACATCTACCTACCTAGCACTCTGGCCTTGGAATTTGAGCTAGTCACTAGATTGCACCTGGGTCTCCCATAACAGCTACCAGTCATCCCCCAAAATGGTTTAAATCATAAGTGAAAGATGAAGGCAATGGGAAAAAAAGCCTGTTTCTGTCGCAAACCTAAGGAGAGCAAAAGCCCAGCATGTTTAGGTTCCTGCATGGAACGTGATGACTTTGACAGTGAATTTGAACAGAATGGTTTAAAGCACATCTTTTTTATTTTCTTTCCTTTATGAAGAATAACTTGCTTCCCCCCACACCCCCACTGCATGTCCCATTAAAATCAAACAGAGATGACCTAAATATTCTTAAAAGGATTTGCATCCCAAAGACAAGAAAAGTTTAGAGTCAGCTCAACCTGACAGGCTCATTTGCTCACATTCAGTGAAGACAGCTGTGACTTTCAAGAGAAATTTATACTGGCTGGTTAGTTCAGGCAGAAGCCAGAGAAGGCCCATGCTTTGTGGACTGAAACAACTGCAAAACAACATTTCTAAGGAAGGAAATGACCGTAAATGCCACAGAAACAAGTAATTTCTAAAAATAGCAGTTGAAATAACGCGTTTCTATGAGGACTTTAGGATTCATCTTTTTATGCTTACAGGCATTTTGTGCTAAAGATCTCCATCTTTCACTAACTCTTTTCACACTCATTTTCCAGGTAAAAAAATATTGCTAAATAAGCAATAGGACCAGCCTTTTAAACCTACACACACTAACACCTGTAGCAACGACACAGGCTCAGACTGAGTAGATCCATTAGTTTTGCAGTCAAACAAATGAATCCTCCCGAGTAAGCTGGGAACATGACTCTGCCTCTCATGAGCACACAGACATTCAGACATCCTCAGCCCTTTCTCTGTCTCTGAACAGAGATTCATTTCCCATTGTTATGTGGCTGGCAAGGTGATCCTTCTTCCCAAGAAACTTGTTATGCAGTCCAGCCTCTTCCTAATGGCTGTAGATGAATATGACATCAAGAGAAACTGTTCTGGAAACTACTTTCCAATTTTCCCAAAGTTACAGGACTATTCTTCTGCTCTGTCTCTCCCTCTTAGTAGGGTATCTTCAAGAAGTATGAGCAGCCTAAGGAAGTTGTAAAGTGAAGATGGACACATCTCACTTCCAACATCGTCTCTGTTGCATGATGACAGAACTCTCCTTCTCAACACGCGTCTTCTCTCTTGGCCACCAGTATCCATTGCTGATACTTGAGAGTTTTGATCATTTTCTTAATCCTCAACTTCATGGTTTGGTCTCTGTCTCTCAGGACACCCCCTGGGGCTACCATCTTGACCAGCTGGGAATAGAAAAAGTGTTTGTTTTCAACGTAGCTGAAAATAATAGAAATATTTCTGGGATGTAGGTATCTCTGACCCATGTTTTCCTTGTAAGTGCCTTGGACTATCGTGATTATCTGCCAATTCACCACAAAGAAAGGGAAGACAAGAAGAGGTAAGAATAAAAACAGGGAAAGGTGTTCTGCAGCAGGCACTTCACATCTCAAAGTCCTTCACTAAAGCTGGTGTCATATATTAATGTGGAAAACAACGCACAGAAGAGTGAAGTGTCTTGGTCAAGGTCATCAGGAAGCAAGGGGCAAATTTCCAAATAAATTCTAGGTCTTCTCTACCCAAATCCACTGACTACAAAAAAGATCAAATGATTCTAGGTTGTCTTAGATCTAATTACGATGTCAGTTACTTATCCTCTGTTTACAACATAAATAGAAAATGGCAAAGACAAATTTATCAGAGGTTTTGGGTTTTTGTTTTTTTTTTTTAAAAAAAAAAGGGGAGGGAAGAAGAAAATAAAAAACATAAACAAGTGGAGTATTACTCCCTTTAGTACAGGTCGGTATAGGGGGTTTCTGTCATCTGTTTCTATAATCTATTTTATTTCTGAATAAAGAAAACTAGTTTTAGGAAATAGTATAGCAGCTGGAGAACTCAAACCCATGTAATTTTGTCTGTACAGGAGGGAATGTGGAATTAACTGAGAAAAGACAACAACGGCTTCTGTGGAGAGAAAATGAAATGAGGGATAAAGACTGATTTGTATATTGTCTTGTTCTAATTGCATCCCTTATGCTCACAGAACAGTACTACAGGTGTAGGAACTTCAGCATTACAAAACCTTTTGTCAGTTTTATTATCACAAGTGGCCGGTACCTCCAGCAGGATCCTCGTTGCTCGCTAGAAATGTAATATGTAATCTTGTACTTTTTTCCTTCAGAAACATTTCTTCTTTCAACCTACTGTCACTAACACAGCCTCAGAAGATACTATTACATTGACTTCAGGGAATTAGCATCAATCAACACCACCTCTATTCCCTCCAGCTATAATTTATTTAGCATTTTATTATCCAGCAGGGCTCTACCCTGGCAAGGCATGCCACTGATGTGAAATGTAGGAGACGATAGGTGCGCAGAAGGACTATAAGTGCATTTTATCAACTTCATCTAAATTGCTAGTAGAAAGAACACAAGCTGCGAAGCTGACTAGCCAGCTTAGAAAGGCTTTTAATAAACTGAATAGGTAAGGTATCTTTTTCAAGCATAACTGCAATGCTAGGGGAGACCAAGGAAGGTGATGGCAAGTAAAAGCACCCCTCTGCCTTCCAACAAGTTAGTCCTGCTGTCAGTGAAATGTTTATGTTCACTTATAGACATCAGATCCTCAGTGCCACTGATTTCCTAAAGAACCAGTTGTAAGTCAGCAAGATAAAACAGTTATAAACTGGGAAGAAACATTTTGCTGCAGAAGATACCTAGTGCCTGGAGTAAAGTCCTGAACGCTCAAAAAAGATGAGCAGCCAGCCAATTCGTGCTTAGAGGAGCAGTAAGCATGTGCAGCGATACCCTGCTCACTCATATTCTATATCAAGGAGTATATCTAAGCAGAACCCAGGCCAGGAATGACAGGACCCTTCCCCAGCCTAAGACTGCGCTTGTTTGTACTCACTGAACTTAGATAAAGTACCCCTGTTTATGACTTAAATTTGCTGCTCAGATTTCCCTTCAAAAAGAGTTGGAGAAGAGGTGGCGGGTGCCTTTACACTGAGCTCATGTTAGACATAGTGTATTCATGTGAATAGAACTGAAAACCTCAGGAATATTTCCGGATGATGCTGTGACAAGAAGACTTTTATGAGGAAGTGCAGATGTAAGCAGTTTTTATTATAACGTCCTATTACATGGTGTATGTCATGTAGGTTGGCCTTATTTCAAACGAGGAGCAAACCCCTACAGCTGTCAGTGGTAAGGCATATGAACTGACGTACCCTGCTCAGAAAGGAAATATTCCTATTGACCTTGGTCAATGCATGCTTGCCCCCATGAAGAAACATTAAAGACCAACACTAGTACTTTTTTGTGCCAGGAAGAAAAATCATCATCCTGCATATGTTTTACAAATGTCTTGCAAAGAAAAGCATGCCTTTACCTCACAAGCAGCACCTTGAAACCACTTTGCTAACCAGATATCTTTGTGTGATATGTTATTAATTATACAACAGTGTCAAATTATTATTTTTTTTCTTTTACTGCTATGGAATTACATTTCAAGCCTGTGACACAGGGTAGTCAAGGAAACAAATCTTTGTAAGACCTTTGCTAGTACAAGGTTGAATATGATATTATGAACAAATCATTCTTCAAGTGAAATGCCATACAGCATGAGATCAAAATCCTCAGACAAAACACTATAGCCCCACCATGTTATCTTTAATAACATTATACTGTCTGGAAATCAAGAAGAGAAATCAAATCCTGCTGCAGGTCATTTTGTAATTGGAAACCAGTGTTTATTAAAAAAAGGATAAATTCTATAATTTAACTCTGATGAACAAATTAGATCAGGTCAGTAATTTAGACTTGAGTCAACACATCATTTATCAGAGAAAAAGATCCTGCTTATTTCCGTAGCTCTGTTTTGCAGAATAAATCTTTTGAAGTGTTATGGACACAGAAGATGCATTGATGGCACATCCATATATACAGTTCCTCTGATCTATCATAAAAAGAAGAAAATGCCAAGCTTGAACATTCTAATGTAAATTATATTTCTGTATGTTTCTTCTATCAAAAGCTCCACAGCAATTAGCAATAAGTGTTAAAAAAGTAAATCTCTGTACGCCTAAACTCTATCCTCTTGCAGCTCTATTAGTAGAGGTGCAAAGTGGATTTTAACAATTTATGCTGACAGATAAATCTCTTTCCTGCAAATACCTTCCTTGCTTTGTCTTTCCCTTGGTATGGTATGTCTTCCTGAAATCCATCCCCAACTCTGAATTACTTTTCCCCCTCATTTAAGCCAGGTTTTTTAATCCTTTATGTTTTCGAATACCCTTAGTCCTGGACTTGCATCTTGGAGACAACTGACCAGGTATAAACAAATACATCACAGTGTCTCAGTAAAGTATTTTCTCATTCTTCTGGTCTGTGATTTCTTAGCTATGTCTTGTCTTTTTTTTTCTCGTGTCTTCTCTCTTATAGACTTGTTCTGCATAAAGATATTTCAGAACATTTTTTTGAAGTAGCTTGCTGGTCACGTGGTATGCAGATTTCACTATCTGCTGTACACATTTGCTGGAT
Source organism: Falco naumanni (assembly GCF_017639655.2). Classification (NCBI taxonomy): domain Eukaryota; kingdom Metazoa; phylum Chordata; class Aves; order Falconiformes; family Falconidae; genus Falco; species Falco naumanni. The sequence goes on from NC_054060.1 coordinate 37,685,848, forward strand.
TTTCTTAAAACAGTTTCCTTCCTAGCAGTGTTTTCAGTCTTGCTGCCTCTAAACACATCTTAATTATTGCAGAATATATGTATGGAAAAATGCATCTCTTTCTTTTGGAAAATGCTTAATATCCCAAACATTCACAATATGACTGCAGATTTTTTCAATGAGCTTAAATTAACTAAATTCATACTTTTGACTATTTTTTCCCCAATGTAGCATAGAATAATCTGGCATGAGAAGGATTAGAAAAGACTTGATTTAATTATATGCTCTGTCTGAGAAAATACAATTCAATTAAGGAAGATGTGATTATTAAATCTAAAATGCATTAGCATGCATCAATCAGCTGTATGAGCTTTAAATTAATAAATAGTTCTTTTACAGTTACCCAACTACTAGACAGAGGATCAGAATTAAAACCTCTAATAAAATTAGCCCAAGTCTCTCAATGCAGTTTATAAAGCATAATTTACTGAATGAATCTTTATGCAGCAGCTGTAGTAAGCTCAAAGTTTGTTCCAATGTTGGGTGATGTTAAAGTAGCACTGGATTCTGTTTTGTCACAAAATGTAGTTTTCTGTGTTGCAGGACTAACTGAAGAGAGCACAGTACAATATATTGGGATGTTTTTGTCTCAAATTACCTGGTACCTTAAGGTTGCTTTCAAAACTTCTGTACTTTCCTACTGAAATATTTTAACAATTTTTCTTTCAAATTTCTAGTGTAGATACAGAGAGATATCGAATAATGCAGTGCATACACAGACAAAGGAGGCCAAAGTAAAATTTCAAATTCTATACAGGATGCTGGGAAATCAGATTAAAGATCGTCAGCGATGTCTTAAGTTATCAGTTATTAAATCTATCTTATCAAGATAGATTTAATTCCTTCTAGTAGGGTGCAGCCATTCAATACCCACCTCAAGATGCTAATGAGATGTGTTTCAGTGAGGAATTCAGTTTTGCTACATCTCTCACATGTAAAGCTCAAGCCATCAGACTTTATGGGGTTGACATGAGGAGGAAGCCAAATGAGTAAAACCCTATTCCTCTGTCCTTGGCTGGAGTTCTGGGACAAGCTCACCCTGCGAGCAGCAGAGACCCACTGCCAGCAAGTTGCAGAAAGCAGAACTTTTTCTCCTCAAGCTGAATGTGTCTGCTTAATTACTCCTTTTTTTTTTTTTTTGTTTTGTTTTTTTGTTTTGTTTTCTCCAGTTACATATTTCTTCCTAGAGTGTACTGGTGAGGGAAATAGCCTATAGACAAAAGAAATGCCAATAGCCTGGTATGGCACTCTGTGCCAAAGAAAGCAGCTGTCTCCTCTTCCCTTATCAGGGTGACTGGAGAATTATCTCCCGTTTAGATGCATTCCCTGTTTCTGCTCTGCTCCTCTGTGAATTTTCATAGTTATATTAATGTATCTACATCACAGGGTTCCCAGTTACAGTGACGCAGGAGCTCAGTAAACATAACATCATGGGAAGAAAATTCATTTGAACAAGGCTTATTTTAGTCCATGGTGACAAACATAATTGGCTTTATCTGCTGCAGAGAGAGTTTGATAAACCCTTACTACATGGTCTTGCCCAGATTTCCATTGCTCAACTTCCAAGATTTTTTCTTCCGGATAAATAGACATAGATGAAAAACAAAGAGTGGGAACATACTCCATGAGGAAGAAGAAACATAGGGCAGAGGCCCTTTTGGAAGAAAGAGCTATAGGAGCATGGTTCTGCCTGTTTCTTCCAGTATTTTAACTACATATACTCTTCCTTAAGCTGCTTTAACACAATTCTAAAGGCTCAGGGATTAGAATAAGGAATTTTAATGGTAATTTCCCTACAAGGGCTAATTCCAGCTAGCTTTATTGTCTCCAAAAGAAGAGTTCCCAAGACTGCTGAAAGACAGGAACCATCCATTTTAATTCCTGGTCTCAGACCCTTCCTGTCCTACAAGAAAAACAGGACAGAAAGCAAGAAAAGAGTTGCTAACTAGGCATGTGGCTTTAGGCAGCAAATCTGGGCTCTGTGGAATCCTGATCCATTTGCTATGAAGAAAAGAAGCTCTCTGGTTCAGCTGCACTCTGCTAAAGCAAATAGGAAACTATTATCTGTGGAACTGGTGAGCTATACCAACCAGGCATCAACCAAAATAACAAAAAAGAGATTGAAAGGAAAAAATAAAGTGTTCTCATTTGCAATAAAATCAAGGTGCCAAGGATAAAATGAGTCCAGTCACAAGGGGTGTGAAAAGAGACTTTCTAGCTGCCTATACTCCAGCTCTAAGAATCTGGTAACAAACTAGAAGAATTGGAAGCGATGCATGTGCATTTGTGCCAGGCTATGACTGAACCCACGGAAAAGATTGGTTTGACTGAAATGGCCACATTAGCTTGTTTGGGATAGATCAAGTGGATTTTAGAGGGTGGGAACAGTACTTTGTATTGTGCCTGGCGACTCTGAAATAGTAATCTTGAATATTCCTCAATTACTAGTTGAAGGCAGAAGCAGATCCCATGCTGGCCTGTGCCTGCTACAGACCATAACACTGCACCAAGTTGTGCAATATCTCTATAAACTGCTAGTTGTAGAACACACAAACCCAAAATGATGTCATCTTTACCTTTAATGATCTATGCTGATGGTCACTTACAGCCAATACAAAGTGCTTTAGAAGTGGTTAAAAACAAATTATAGTTACAATTTCCTGATTATGAAAATGCTGCATTAAACATGAAGGAATTCTCTTTTTGCCTTCATGATGATAAATGTAAGGACTCATTTTTGAACTAAAATGAGTTGTAGCTTAAAGGTAAAGATCCTGAATTTATGACATTTGATATCCATACACAGAATAAAATCCAAACCATTTATATACGTAATTAATGCAAAGGAGTGAATCTTGCAAAACTGATAATTATTCTGAGCCAAACCATCTGGGAGAAAAGATTTTAAACACTTAGCAATCACCATTCACATTGTTTTGCTAAAAACAGATCTCGCATTTAGGAATAAAAGAGAAGCAAGCTATGATTAAAAAACTTGAAGAGAAGAAGTAAAAATGTAAAATAGAAACTGTAGAGTAGGAGTGGAAAGAAGAACTGATAGCAGTCAATACCAATTACAAGCCCTGAAATATAGAGAATAAAGGAAGCAAAAAGATACAGGAAAAGATTCTGTAAGATATCAGGTATAGCAATGCAGCAGAAGTTCATATAACTAGGAGAAATTATAACAGTGACTAGTACTTTACCTACTAGGCACGGAGGAGTATGCATTGGCTTTAGTACTTTAACGGAGGAGAAATCAATGAGCTTTTTGTGTTCAGGAAAATAAGATATTTTTATTTCATGAGATGACAAAATATTTTGTATTTTGACAGTAACTGAGGATGATAGGAAATACAGGAAAAAAATGGATGCTTTTGACTTAGCAATTCTTTATAAACACAGTTTTAGGTTTTGAAATGACTATCAAACATGCGTTTGAGGTTTTAATATATATTACTAAGAAATCTGAGAACCACAGAGAATTTTTAGAAGACTGAAAGAAAACTAATATGCCATTACATTAAAAAAGGGAAATGCAATAAGCAGTGAACTACAGGGTGGGGTTTTTTTTTCCCTAGGAGCTTCACTTGGCCATCTACTAGATTTTCAACAAAGTTAATACAAGAAAGCACTAATCTCAACTTAAAACAAAATGTGTGTTTCTTGTCACCTACTTCTAGCTTATTAATCAATTACAAGGGCTCAGCTAGTCCCAAGGCTCCTCTCTAGTTGAATAAGAGATAGAAACACCTCTACAGCTGGACTGTCATCTTGAAAGAGGTGTCTAAGCACGTGGGCATAAATACCCTTGGGACACACCTCTTCCACTGACTAGAGACTAGACAATCAGCTTTATCCAGTGCCTTACTTGCAGATGGTGAGATGAGGTTAAGTGATGAGAAATGAATACCAGGCTCCTGCGACTGCAATAACAAATCCCTTCCTATGTTCACCCAGGATATATGGTTTTCTTCTTTTGCATCCTAAAAAAGAAATACACTTAAAATAATCCTTCTTAAGAAGGAAAAAAGACTGAAGACTTCAAAAATTTAAGTAGAGCAGAAAAAAAGATAGTCCGATTCATTAAAAAGTTGTGCCACAAAATTGTATTTTCTCGAAAACAACGTATCAAACTGGGAATAGCAAAACAGCTATTAAAAGCAAGTCAAGAATCATTACTTAAGTATGCAGAGCTTTCCTCAAGGGCCTGAAGCATACTTCCTTTTCTAAATACATTTTTCATATTTACTGCACTCTATTAAGCCAAGAGCACTGCAGAATTATAGAATGGATAACTATCCAGTGCTCGGACATTTATGATGAGTTTCAGATGGTTTTCTTTTTACATACAATACCTAACCATTATACTCACATTCCAGGCATGATTTTCTAAGTTCAAGGTCCATAACTGTTTCGTAGTATGCTGTGGAGAGAGAATATGGTCTGGTATAGATGACTGTACAGGTAGCATCCCTAAATATCATTCCGTGTTTAGGAAAGTACAAAAATCTCATAGTTTGCTCTTTCCTGGCTTAGCTGATCCTGTTGTTCCAACAGCACTTTTGAAAACAAAGCAGCTCCTTTACCAAGGCCTGAGGGTTGGAAAAGCTTTGATTCATTGTAAAGGGGAGATCACATTTAACCAGAAGTGAACAAAGGCTTTGCACAACCTGAAGGGTGTCCCTGTAGCTTAAAGCCTGTGGGTTTTTAAGTCAGAATCTGATGAACTCTAAGGGCTTAGATCATCTCCTCCTAAGGTCTCAGCTGTTGGAGAAAGCCTCAGAGGAAGGTCATTTCTACAAAAATTCCCTTACAAATTTTCTGAGCCTTTCCACTTTCTTATCTTTTCTTGCAATCCTCCTTCTGCCAAACACATTAAAGCCTTCTCAGCTTTGTAGCAGCATATTGGGCTTTGGAGAGAGTTGCTGTAGTCCTATCCTGTGTGATGAGTTTGCACTGTGTCCACACATTTTTTCCTATCCTACTCAGACTCTGTTCCCTTCTGCATAAATAACAGACGCCCCAAGCAACTGCACAGAGATTTCCAGTCTGCAGGGTGGGATTTTCTGGCTCATGATGTCAAAGTTTGCTAACACAATTACGAGAGGCCAAGATTCTTGACTGTCTTCTAAAGGACTGTCTTTCTTAGGACTTGCTATTTGTGCTATTAAACTGTCAAGTGAGTTTCAAGCAAGTACTTGCCTGAAAGGAAAAGTGACAAGATCAGGTTTAATAGTGTCAATGTAGGTTTCATATTATAAATGCAATAGTTATTTTTAAGCATAACCTTACATCCAGAGAATGCAAAAGCAAAACTGTGGGTGACAGATATAGGTACCAAAGTCAACTCTTAGCTGTAACTAATTCATGTTGGAAATAGGTCAGTAATTGGATGATAAATCCTTTTGATGAGATCCATGATCTTCTATTCAAAACACAAAGCTCCACCCCACACCTCTCCTCCTGGAATATGAAATGCTACTATTTGCATATAGCTGTTGCAGGAAATAGTATGTTGGGGCACTTTCGGCAGGGAGATGTTGGTTTTTGCTGGGTTTTTTGTTTGTTTTCTTTTTTTACAATACAGTTTGTTTGTATAAGCTCAGAAAGTCTGTAAATCCTTATAAAGTTACACCACTTCTTACGGCATAGGAAACTCATTCCCCCTAGATTAGAAATGTATGCTGTATATTTTTGATGCTAATACATAGTCACCTGTGTAGAAGAAAGCTGAAGCTAGAGCATGACATGGCCAAGAAAAGTGACCTCAGTAGGTTCCCAGTTACAGAATAGACCAACTATTGTCCTACAAATGACGGTGTGGGTACAAAAGTAAAGAAATCATGCTTACAGTGGGCTGAGGAGAGAGTGGGATATCACTGATGGGCAAGAAAGCTTTAAGTCCAGACACAGGGGTTGAAGCCAAGAAGTCTTCAGATGACTGACAGCCTCAACAGGAGCAGGCTGGTGGTTGGAAAATGATGGCTAGAGAGAAAAGAGGAATGGTTTCTCCATGACCACAGTTTTTCAGTGGGAGGTCTGGACTCACACAGGGAAGAGTACATTAGATTGTGAAGTGGAAAGAAGTAACAGGAATTGACAGCAGAAATGAAGAAGGAGTAAAATGGTGGTATAAATTGCTGTCTTTATAGTAAAATGAGACCCTGGAGAATAACCTGTTTTCACACATTTTCTACTAGGACTCCTGAAATACAATCAAACACCTGCACCAAATGAAAGGTGCCAAGAGGAAGGGAAAATACTCTTTGTTGATATCTTCTGCTTTAATGTGCTTAATAACTGTGTAGCTGACTTCTGCACAGCTTGGCTCTGGCAGCCAGGGTTATTTAATACTGTAATAGACAGGTTAACTAACAATTTTATAGAAAACATTGACATTACAGATATAGAGATTAGCAAGTTTGGCAACTTTGATAGAGGCTGTATCAATCATTCATATTACTGTTACGCTCAGACTTTTCTGCCCTGAATCCCTGGGTACAGTACAAAGAATTAGAATTTAGCAGTACAAATATTTAAGCATGAACCAAGTTAAACAGAGGGAGGTCTTAAATCAAAACCTTCTCAGCAGGGCAATGTTTTACCAGAAGAGAGTTTTTAAACTCAAAGTAAAAGCTCTTAAGTGACTTTATCCGAGCAATTAAGGATAACCAAAGGACATCATCAATAGATATTAAGGTATAGCTTTTTACAGTATACACTGTGTAAGACATTCTGAATTATATTAAATTGGGATGCCAAGAATTTTGGAGGAACACAGATTGTTTCACAGGGAAAGGATATTAAAAGTCAGTACAAGCAAGGACTGGAGATGCATCTTGGATATGGCACTTAAAGGAACTTTGAAGGCAAACTTTTATATATGATCTAACTGGGGTTTCAACAATTCTATAAAGCTAAGCATTTAATACAAAGACCCTGAAGTGATCAATGTAGGAATAATATTTTAGCATGCAACTGAGGCAGACAGAGTAAAAAGCCTAGGAACATAGCTGTTAAAATATCACAAGCATCTCTGAACCCTGTCTTCTCTGTTTTGTCCATCGACAGCAGAATTGCTTTTCCTCTCTCTGCTAAGTTACCTTATAGCTAGCTCTAATTGTTTTTATTGCAGGAAGACAGATGGTCTGACTTTTCAAAAACATGTATTTCCCTTATTATATCACAGCTGGGGAATGTGCTGGTGGAAGGAAGGGTTTGTATGCAAAACAGTCTGGATACGATTCATTCCAAAATAAAATCTCTTCTGACAATAGTAACACAAAAACAGACCTTACCCTTCTGAGCTAGGAGGAACCTTGAACACACATTGAAAGTTGCCAGAGCCCTACCCCTTACACTCAACGTATGCTAACACTCTTCCAGTTAATCAGCAGATACTGCCATCCATTCTCATCAGACTAAATCAGTTCCCTGGGATATATCCCAATAAACTGGTGATCCCAATTAAACTCTTTCCAATCAATTTGCACCTCATAGGGGTTTTAGCATTATTTCACTTGAATCTAGTCTGAGACTTTTGCTATCCTGTGTGCAACTTCAGCAGCGTTTTTCCTGTTAATAGGAGCTAAAGAATGCATTCCAGAGAAGGAATATGTCTTACAGAGATGCTACTTTTCAGAGCACTTCCTGGTATTTCGAAGTGTGGGTGCTGAATGGCAAAGTGCTTAACTGGATCTGAAGAGCCCCAGCCTCACTCACCAGTTTCTATGTATGGTTGTCCTATTGCCTCCATGGACTCCAGGCTTATTTCTCCCAGGCGTCTTCCACCTTTCCCTATGTCCATCAAATTTTCTTCCCAGAAGCAGATGTCTACAGGTGCTGTATGTTCAGAAAGAAAAATTACAACTTAGTACTTTTCAACTAGGCAGTGCTGTGCTTAAGCCTCTGTTAAACGTGTTACATAACATAAAACCTTCACCATTTGCTTAAGCATTAAATGTTTGCCAACACCTCAACTCTCAAATTTCTTTTACAACTACATTTCCCCTCAAAAAATTAGCTGATGGATTGAATACGTAGTTTTTGATTTTTTAACAAATGAGCGTAGAAGTCAAACAATTCAAAAGAGTAAGCAGACAGGTGTCTACAGGATTAATTTCTTCGTGATAATTGAAAAAACACATTTGAAATATAAAAAAGGATAATTCAAATATATTTGTACAAAAGCCAAAATAAAGGACAAGTAAATTTTGTGTTTCAGTTGTCAGATTAACGTGAGAATGTAACTGGGAAAATACATGAACGCATTGAGTACAGATCAACTAATGCTCTACCGAAAAGGCTTATGACTTAGGCCAGTAGTTACTTCTTGTAGCAGATGCCTTCTGTATCTCTTCAAGTAAGTATCAAATGATTCAGATATTACTCATGGACTGAATGTAGAACCAGCTACCAGTGAAGTGCTCTTATTAGTGTTCTTTATATGTGGATCCGTTACATTCAGCTATATCCACAAGTGTATAATTTATTCTCCCATCATGTACGTACAGCAACCCAGAAAACATTGAGTACCTCTACCCATAGAAGCAGAATTAGTGAATTTGCAGAAAACAATTCAATGAGGAACAGTAAGAATTACAACAGAAATGGGTCTGAGACATACATGGCTTCCAAGCACATAATGTCCCATTTCCCCATGAAAAAGGACAGAATGGGCTTGTGGGGTGATAGATTTGGAACAGGATAGATTTGGGCAGGTTTGGAATTGGATAGCATTAGAAGGGTAGGCACAAAAGTCACTGGAAAAAAAATGATTGCATGACATCATACAATAGTTAATTTAAAATTGACATAAAGAGAAGGTGCCAGATATGTTCTGCAAAAGGGAGGAAGTTTACTAAGAAAAAAAAAAGGAAAAATAGACATAGTAAAAACAAATCATCAAAATGACTATTTTCATAGGGTTCCTTGAAATTAGTACCACTGACTGCAAAATTAGCAAACCTGAAGTCTTGCAGTCTAGAAAAGGTTTGAGGTTTGCTGGCTTAGGAGGGGGGCACCAACTCAGAAAGCAGGAGATGACATGGAGGGCATATATTTATGGTATGGCCTGGGGAGGACATGGGACAGTAATCAATACATCTGTCCAATACCCATACATCCCTGTTACTCCTTGTAGTACCAGGATCAGAAAGCCTGACACACCAGTGCTCTCTGCAGCTTCTTTCCTCCTCTCTTTCCTGGCATTTGTCTCTTTTCCCTCACAGTAGGTCCTGACCTTCACTTCCTCCATCTTCCTTATCCTCTCCCAGGAGTTTGGAAAGGAAGGAGGGACACGAAAGCAGTTCTTGTGGGATTGTCAACTACATGGCAATGAGGAGAGATGAAGTTCCATACTCCAGAGGAATGGGGGAAAAAGGAGCCCAAAACTTTTGGTTGGATCCCCCCTGCAAAACCTCCTTGTCTGTTTCTACCCCATCATCTACAGTTCTTCCAAAATCCTAATAGGACCTACCTTAGTGAGATACTTGGGCCTGCTTTGCCACTCGGATATGAGGCTGGCCTCCAGCTCCCAAAGGGAAAAGGCAAATAAAAAGATTGCCTTGATGGTGGCTCTTCTTTCATTTCTCCAGCTCTCTTTTTAACAGTATTTTCCTCTCTCCTCCCCATAATATCCTGGCTGGGAGAAAAAAATGTATTATCCTGTCAACCTGGGAGGACAAGACACCAACAGAACAACAGATATGTAGAGACTTCTACAGGAAAAAAAAACTAGCAAGAGATGCGGTAGCAGATGGGGACAAAGTCTGATAACTGACCAGGGATCATGATAAATAGCCAGAATTTTCAGCTGCCTGTAAGTTCTGTGTCCGAGATCAATCATGTATTGGGGGGGGGACGGGGGGACGGGACGGGACAGGACGGGACAGGGACAGGGACAAAACCAAAACAAAACAAATAAAAGAAAAACACATGCAAGAACCCTAGGATTATTTTGACAGGAGGTACAACCAAATTTGCATATGTTATAGATGCTCAACCAACACATATTATTGGTCTTAGTGCAAGACTGGAATTCAACAAACTAATCTATAGATAAGATTATATTAGCCAATTTAACATTAACTTTAAACCCTAAAATATATGACTCAGTCAATTTTACATATTCTTCATCCAATAATAAAGAACACATTGTTCAAATATTTGCTTATACTTCAAGCTTTTCATAATAAATGGGATAAAACTGCTCTTTTGTTGTAGTTTACTGGAGAATAGAAGCATCAGTTCCACAGCCTTGTGATTTTTCTTCCCTTAAAGGAATAGCTTTCCTGCAGAAAATATTATAGAATTTCTGCCTGAAATTATCCCCTTAGGCCACCACTAATGTAAGCCTAATAAATAAATTGCTGACTTTTTAGGATGCATCACAAGAGAAAGAAATAAGCAGTTATTGAGAATTCCAATAACAAGAACAAAGCTTTTTTGGGGAAATCCTTGCAATACAGTTTTAACTGCTCAATTTTAAAGTAGCAGTAGGGCAAGCAAACAAAAGGAGATTCCATTACCAGAGAAAAAAAGAATTATAAAACCCACTAAATTAAAAAAAAAAAAAAAGACAATCCTAGTGGTATATTGATTTCCATAGGGGTTTACACTTCATTAGATGTGCAGATAATTATCAAGGTAGTGTGGATGTTTTTCAGAAGCCTTTGACTCCCATCATTTTACATTTGCTGCCTTTACCTATTGTTTGTAGAATTATTCAGAATGGTTATTATTACTTTTTTGCAGTGCTACTAAGCAGTACTATAAACCTTTGAATGACCTTGGAGACTCTACAGCTTGTCCACTCATTACTGAAGTCGCTCATTCCCTCAAGGACTGGGAAGATGGTCAGAGCTATTTTGGTGCCAGATATGTCTCTAGGGCTGAGGATTTCTATAGTGAAATAGAAGCGCTCAAATACTCTATGTAGGAAATGCACCACATAAAAGCCCATGTACAACTTAAGCTCCGCAATGATGATTAAAGGGACTTGAAGGCAAGAGTAAATAGAGCTTTGTGTTGGCTTTTTGCACCTGCATGAACATTACTCTAATTGCTTAGGCTTATTTACTTTTCCTCTCACAGCCAGAACCTAGAGATAAGCTTTCACTGCAAATCAGCTTGAATAAAGCAGTCTGCACCAACAGCAGAAGGAAGTGAGCCCATGAATGTGTTCATTTTACTTCACAGGCATGAAGAGTCCATTATTACAGCCAATTATTCCTACTTCTTCTCCAACCAAACACTAAGCAAAACATGAAAATTAAAGCCTTCAATTTTGTAGCGCACGTACATAATCAGAATAGGATACCAAGCAGATGACTGGTACATCCAGGAGCAATATCATATCCTTTGCTTTCCAAGTTGTCTTCTAGAGCTAAAGATAAAACTTCTCTAAAACAGAAAAGAATGGGAGGGGACACGGACATGACACAATTATATGTCTAAAAAAACTGGCTAACTCCAGATTCATTTCTTCATACTCATTATTTCTATTTGTCTGCACCAGAAATGTGTCATATGGAAGTCACACTGTGTCCCTAGTAGTACTTACTGGCAACCAGAATAAAGGCATTGAAGTTGTTATTGTTATAAACTTGCTGTACCTTAAACATACATTCCACATAGAAAAGGTACAGAAGACGTGAGTGATTAAATTTAAATTATGGTATAACTGATAATGCTAGTTAAAAATTAACATTTTTCTTGTTCAGAGATGTTAAAAGGTGGAAAATTAGATGTAAGTATAAGTGGTCCATTTTGTCAATGAATAAAAACGAGGAGTAGATCTGATCTTAGGCCTGTGTGTGTTTAGAGACGACCTGTAAAAGGCAGAAGAGCGGTGCGAGGAGAGCATTCCCTGACAGCAGTGAGGTACTCAGGGCCGTTAGGGTAAAAGGAGATTGCAACAACCCACAGAGGGATTTTCAAGCAGTGACTGACAGCATGTCAGAAACCCAGCTCTAACCTCACACATGCCCCGAAAGATTCAGAACCAGCTATTACCACTTAGGGTTTTGAGTTATAATAGATATTTCTAATAATACACAGAATAGTTTTAAGCTTGTGTTTTATCATAGAATTATAGACTGGCTTGGGTTGGACGGGACCTCTAAAGGTCACCCAGTCCAACACCCCTGCAATGGGCAGGGACACCTTCAACTAGATCAGGCTGTTCAGAGACCTGTCCGACATGACTTTGAATTTTTTCCGGGATGGAGCATTGATCACCTCTCTGGGCAACCTGTTCCAGTGTTTCACCACCCTCATTGTAAAAAATGTCTTCATTATATCTAGTCAGAATCTACCCTTTTTTAGTTTAAAACCATTGCCCCTTGCCCTGTTGCAAGGATCTCACCAGAATGGAGTAGAGTGGGATCACCTCCCTTAACCTGTTGGCCATGCTTCTTTTGATGCAGCCCAGGATACGGGTGGTTTTCCAGGTTGCGAGCGCACGTTGCCAGCTCATGTCCAGCTTTTCATCCACCAGCACCTCCAAGAACAGAATAGGAACATTATTATGCTGTAGTAAAAGTCAATTGCTCATCCATAAGCTGACTATTACATGGCAAATTTGGTTTCTCCATCTCAAAAAAGGTACAGGAGAAATAGAAAAAATAGAGCAAAGAGGAACAGGATAAGAAAACTGTGGAGCATGTTCCATGTAAAGTGTAAATACACAAACAGGACTCTAGCTCATAGAGGAAATGGCAGAGAGAGGAGGATCCCTCCAGGAAAGACATCTGAAAAACCATGGAAAAGCAAGGAACAAGTAAACAGGAAAGATTTCACATCCCATCCGATAAAAGAACCAGAAGGGATCAAATGACAAGAGCAAGTGACAGATTAAAACAAAAAGGGGAGGCACTTCTCCACACAGCACCTAGTTGTAGATTTTCATGCCACAGGATATAATGGATGCTAAAATCACATCTGGATTAAGAAAGTGATAAGAACATTGGTACAGTATCACCTATAAGTAAGGAAGTCCTTAAATTGCAAATTGCCAGAGGCTGGGAGGATATTCTGGGAAAATATGACTCTGTGCTTGCTCTGTTCTTGCTCTGTTCTTGTACATTACTCTGGGCTACCCTGCTCTCAGACAAGTAGTAGGCTAGATGCACCTCTGGCGTGACCAGTACAATTCTTCTGACCTTTTACTGATTTCAGCGAGATATTTAGTTTGGAAAATGTAAGCTGATGTAACCTAGAGAGCAGAAAGGTAAACCATGAATACAAAATAAATCTGAGAGAGGAACAGCTTTTATTTCATTTCTTCCTGGTTAGATACCTTACCAAGATATTTTTATATCCACCTCCCACAGCTTTTCCTGCTCCATCCTTTTCTACACAGCCTATTAGCAGATTGCTACTCCATTTATACTGAGGGGCTCCGCAGTCAGGTAGGAGCTACCCCCAGCTGTTCATGAGGGGGAATATATGAGCAAAGGTATCAGGAAAGATTAATCAGAGCTTAGATATGATTTAGAAACATCCAAGAGAGACAGACAGACACCCACATTGCTCTCTGCAGGATGGATAACTTTAACTTAGTTGAAACAGAGAATAAATGCCTAAAGGCCTTCTGTAAGACTAGTAGAAAAGTTTTAACTCTTTTTGAGTACAAAATTACCCAGCCTGATACTTGATCTCCAAAATTATGATGTTGAATTTTTTTTTCTCAGACAGCGTCAGAGAATTTTAAGGGAAAACTTCAGCTTTTCATTTAGAGAGTAATAGAAAGGTGTTCAGTTTGTAACTGCAAACTCAACTGAACACTGTGTCAGAAATGGCACCAAAGTGTCTCAGGGATTTGTCATTCGGGTCCTTGTCTCACTGACTTCTCTGTGCCATCTGCCCTGAATGAACAACAGTTCCCATGAGGTGCAGCAGTGACTCAGAGCAAAAATAGACTACAGGATACATCAGCAGCCCCGGGATCCCATTTCACAAAGCAGAAGCATGCAGGAGCTATCTACACTGCAGCTCTCTGGGGGAAACACTTCTGAAATGACATTTTTGGCCAAAAACAGGGGATTTCAGCTCTCTCCCTCATCCTTCATTTTTGCAGCATAAGTCCTGATTCTGTGGGAGGAGAAATGATTTGTCAGTGCTGATAGGTTTTTCTTTAAAACTTTGGATGCAGTGCTTGGGTGAAAATCACTGCCAAGCTTAGAAAGAGTGAGGAGTGTATCTAGCAAGATCTCTCCGTAGCAAGTGAGAGTCACACCACCTAAGCTTTTTAGATCAGAAGTCACGTTCCGATGAAGCATGAAGCTTTAATCCTATTACAGCTCGCTGTTTAATGCAACATGAAGTCACAAAAGTCAACAGATTTGAATCTGGAAACATCTAACATCTCAATATGTGAGCCAAATGTAATTTTTTAGTGTATTATTCTCCTCCCTACCATCAGGTTTTAAATATTGCAGTTGCTGTTTCCAAACACTGCCCTTCCACTTTGCTTTATTAGTTAGCACTTAGGTGCTAAGTAGTAACTAGAATTCAGTCCACTGGGCTTTGTCACACTCTGCAGTTTAGAGCAGAAGTAGCTGAAGCATCATTCTTTAATAGTGGCATAAGTCCTTGTATGAGCAATAAAAGCTGCCACTTTCTTTATGAGGCAAGCTAAATGCTATTAAAATGATGAATGAACTAGTTCCATTTTATTTGTTCAGCCTTTCGCAGTGCTATTCCCACAACCCAATTTAAATTACCAGCTTGTATTCTACATAAGTTCCTATGTGCTTGAAATGCACAGGTGCCTGCATAAAAGCCCTTCAGAATGGCAGTAAAGTTTTATTTTCTTTTCCAGTGAGCAAACAGTTAAAGAATTTAAATGGAGCTGAAATACACAGTCAACATTAATCCCCATGTTCTGAGGCAGCTCATAAGAGAATTTTCCAGGTAGTTTAAGAAACGCTTTGCAGCCAAGTGCGTCCATGGGAAGTTGAATCTCAGGCTGATCAGTCCCTCCAGACTGCAATATACAACAATAACGTTCAGATCAAAAGCATCTTGATTAAGTAACCTAATTAAAAGGTACATAGAACTGGTGTAGCAGATTTTTTTCCTCCTATGACTATGAAAAAAAAATCTCCAAGTTTACTCTCTTTTCAAAATTAAGGGTAAACTTTTGCTTCCAGTGACATGTTTATGACCTATTAATTAGTTCCTACAAGGATAGCTGAAATCCCAGCCCTGCTTTAACATGGTTCAAGGAGCTAAAATTACCTTCAGCCAAACATCCCAAGATATAAACTGTGAAAGAAATCAAACATGTCTCACTGAAGCTTGACTGGGTGGTCAGATATGGATCTCCAAGGCGCTATTTTTAATGTCAGTGGAGAGGAGGAGGAGGAGGGAGAAGGAGAGCGAGAAAGAGCATGCAAGCAAACACACCAGAGCAACTAAACGCTCAACCAAATAAGCTGTCAACCAAAGCACATAACCCATTGGGTTTTTAAAATGAGCACATGCATGTGCTGTATGTCACCAGAAATTGTAAGTCTGCTTGAGGTCTTACCTGCTTTTTAGTTCAAGTCTTGAGTTGTAAAGATCCTCTGCTTATTCTCTGGTGTATGAGGACAGACACATATGCCTGAGGAATGAGCCTAATTGGGTAAGAAATTGTAAGAAAAAATAAAGCTGGATAATCATTTGCAGTGGATAGCACTGTAAACCTAACAAGCGAATCCCTAAGTTTTCTAAGTTCTTTTGCTGTTACACACCTCATAATTTCAAAGCAGTTAGTTTAATCTGGTTGAAAGTCACCCAGTTTGATGACTGAGACTTGGGTAAAAAAGTGCCTATTTTTTATTTCATTCCTTCCCCACAAATCTAAGAGAGATAACTTTGCCTAAGCTGAATTTATAAACTTAGAGGAAGAGATGAGAAATCGTTCATCTCATAGTGTTGTGAATGGCCTGGAAGAACAGTTCCCATGATAGAAGTGTTTTCTTCTGTAATTGTCCCAATAAAATAGATAACTTAGAATCCAGTAAACAGAAATGTGGGGTACTGGTTAGGTTGAAACTAATTCACTGACTGTCAGGGGAACAGCTACAGCCACAGTTAGAAATGTAACAGAACACAAGTTTCTTTCTTTTCTTCCTTACGTGTTACTAACTTTTATCAGAATATCTACTAAAGACAGAACAAGATGAAATTTTGCAGCACACTCTACAAGGTGTGTACTTCACATCTTTGGCCAGACTTAGTCCACCTAACCAGGCAACCCACCTTAGGAACATGACATTCCCATGTTCCTTCTATAGTCAACAGGGAAAGACAGGCACTGCCAGCGTCGGACAGAACATGAATCAGTCTCTTGGAGTGACTGGCTGTGTTACTCCACTGCCTACCTGAGCAGCAAGGGCCCTGTGCTTCAACAGTTTGCTCAGACATGTGCCCACCCGAAGGCAGGAAAAAGCTATGACTTCAAACTAATGATCTCCCACTGGAGGTTCCACAAAGGAAGAAAATTCTGGCTTGCTTAGTCAATCATAGCTGGAAAAGTCATTTGGTTTCAGATGTCCCTTGTGAGGCATTTGTGGAGAACAAGGACATGATGAGACAATCTGGAATACAATATACAGTCCCAGAGACCCGGATGCAAGGAAGATTAATTCAGTCTGTAACAGGACTACAATAATCAAGGAAATGAAGAATTTATCTTCTGAAATGAGATTAAAAGATGCTGGCTTGTTTAGCCTAAGAGAATAAAGGTTGCAGGGATTCTGGCTGCTTGCTCTAAACTCATCAGTCTTAAATTTCTATAAAACTTAGCAGAAGTTGAGAGCTATTTAAACTAAAAGACACTGCTGCTGCAATAACAATTGTATAGACATCAGCCATTAATAAATTTAGCCTGAACATTACACAAAGGTTGAAAACCCCCAGAGGACAGGGGCAGGCAAAAGAACCACTTTTATTAGGGGCAGTCCCACCGCTTAGTTACATGGATGCTGAAGTGTGATGGTTAGGATTTTCAGCACAGCTGCCTGCAATAGCAAGGAGTGGGACTCAGTAACTCACAGGGTCCTTCCTAGTCCAACACACCTTTGGCCTCAAGCATTTCTCTTTGAAAACTCAGTGTTTTCTCAGCATTGCTCTGTATTTAATGCATGAATATTTGTAGCGCCAGATTTTCCAAGATCTTCATGCCTCACAGAGACAAAAGCTAAATTTTCAGAAGTGGTCCTCAGTCATGGGGCTGCTCTCCTTGGGTAACATGTAGTTGAGTGTGTTGACTCTTCAGCAGATGACAACTTCTCTTTCTTATCATATACTCTTTCAGGGACAATATTCTGTGAATCTGTGAAAGAAATTAAAATAAAGGCCTACTGAGGGCTTGCAACAAAAATAATCTAAATCAGAGGAAAGAGGTCTTCATTTCCTTGATATTTTACAGGAGTCATGGGGTCAGCTGAAAGCCAGGTGGATGCAGGCTGAGTCTGGCTAAGTCAAAAGTGACAGGGTCTGGTTGTTTGCAAAGAGGAGGCAGTGGAGGGAGAGGAAGCAAAGTGATGACGAAGGCTAAGAGGAAATACTGTGAGTTACCAGCATATTCTATTTTGACACAGAATTATTCTATCCAGCCAAAGACGTAGAGACAGTGCCTAAAGTAGAACATAAAAGGTAGTTTCTCCTCTTCTGAATACCACCATGTAACCATACTCTTAGGTAAGCATCAGCATCTCCGTGACAGTGTCTCCTGTGCAAGGCAGCAGCCCCCACCTATCACTCTTAGAGCATTGCTCATACAAAATGTGTATCTATTAGCTGATATATTAGCAACCTGCCAGATTTTCCACCAGCTGAAGAGGCCTGAGAATTGCGTGTCTTTGGCAAGGGTCATCTTTTAAGGCTGAACCCAAACGAATGTTGCAGATGTAACAGCTTGAGTCCAAAAGGGTTCTCCTAACAAACAAAAACAGGCTCCATTCTACAACATAGGATTTGGCTCAGGTATGTTTAGGTGGTTGAGGTCTACAATGATCCCCACCAATGTTAGGATCTCTTTATTTTTCTCCTTTGCCTGGCATTTTGCTCTTGACTGGGGTCCTGGTCCATGAACAAGGCTCCCAGACACTACTGCAATACTAGGGAATGTAATAACCTCTGAACAGTAGATTTCTGTTCATTTCAGTGATTGATCATCCTTGCAATGTTTTTATATGACACCTGGCTTTTTCTTCCCATATTACTGTCATATTGGACATTAATTTTAATTTTTCCTAAAGGGCAAAATACATTTATTTGTCTTGATCTCAACAGGCATTGGAGAAGGCAGGAGCATTAAGTAGCTCCTCAGCACTCTCAGGCCATTCATTTTCCAGATTTAATCACTAAAGTTTCTTTGTGCTCAACCTGAGGGAGCAGGAGCGTATTCAGTGCTTGTTAACCCTTGGTTTTCCATAGTTAGAAATGCCAGAACAGCAGTGCTTTCAGTCCTGCACAGGTTAATATACAGAGTAACTTAGAGTAACTTTGAGGATGGGTCCTGAAAATTAACGTCATCGAGAAGTACTGTCGCATGTAGTTGAGAAGCTGAAAAATGAACACACTTTCTATTTTGATTTGATTTTCAGTTGACTCTTATCCAGCAGTTCTTCCCAGTAGTCAGGAGGTGGCAGCCTCTGCAATCACTACAGAAAGGGCCAATCATGCCTTTTTCCCACTGTCATGACATTTGGGAGAGGAGAGAAATTAACACCAGTGTTACGAAAAAGTTCGGTTCAGGCTGAAGGAATTTTACTCACATGCACACACGTGCGCACACATTTGGCTCTTTAATTTGGAAATTCCTGTTCATCCTGACAAGTGGTATGACAATAAAATGGTTCTCTCATCAACTCTGTTTTGACACCATAATATTTCCCAATGAGATTATTGGATGTTAATCCTCTTTTAAAATAAATTTTGTGCATCTCATTCATGTTATGAGGACATAGTAATGCTTTTCAGTTTTAAATCCAGAAAGCAAATTCTATTCTAAAACTGTTTTGTCCATTACGTTTTGAAATGGAGAAGAGAGGGTTTATAGTGGTAATTTGAAGAAAATCTTTTAGCAACACATGAATAATGGAAAATTAACCTTAGAGGGAATTCCTTAATATTTTTAAATGTTCAGGCCACTTTATTTAGTAACAAAAGAAATACATGTTTTCTAGAGATGTAGAAGTTCTTGAAGTGGTATGAGATGCGTGGTTTCTGGTCAGTGATGTTCTGATTGAAGCTTGAAGATAAGCCATAACTCAAGGTTTTTTTCTGCATCTGCATCACATTAACATTAAACACCAGCCTGAGTCAGGGTACAGGGCTCTGTCTTGGCAGGTAGTTTGAATACTTGCAAAGTGCTGCTTCCACCTCTTCCTTCCTACTCACAGAGCACTCAAGAAACTTAACCTGCTGTTCTGATGCTGCTCCACATCTTTCAATCCCCTAACACAGAGCTTAGATATTCTTGAAATGTCTTGTCTTGGACTAGAAGTGCAAATACAATTCCAGCTTTCATTCTCCAAAATTAGAAAGGAGTCACCATCGGTTCTACTATACATTTAAAATACTGCTGGAGATAGCCACAAAGCTGGATGAAGATGAATGCATACTGCAGAAGTCCATTAGTAGTACTGTTTCCAATGACTACAGTTAGAATTAGAGATTTGTAAAAACACACCATTGAAAAAGGGTGGTATAAATTGCAGTTACATGGCAGTAGACTGATATCATAGGACAATTTAAATAATGCATAGAGAAGCTGAGTCACCTGAACTAGGAACACTTTAGGCTGCTGCATAATACAGGAGCTTTTGTTCTTATAAAGAATACATTAAGGTTTTCAATTCTAAACTTCTAACAGGTCCCTGGTCACTTGACAGTGATAAATAGTGAAAATTAACATATACAGTTTAAAGGTCTCACTGACTGACT
Source organism: Falco naumanni (assembly GCF_017639655.2). Taxonomy (NCBI): domain Eukaryota; kingdom Metazoa; phylum Chordata; class Aves; order Falconiformes; family Falconidae; genus Falco; species Falco naumanni. The sequence goes on from NC_054060.1 coordinate 37,705,834, forward strand.
TTCATTTTTCATTTCCATTTCCCCTACAGTCCTCACGCTCCCATTCACCTTCACATCAATGACCTGACTCTAGGCACCATTCAGTGGCAGCCTTTCTTCTCACTGAGACTGGTGTGGGGTGACCACTGCTGAGGCTTTCCCAGGGAAGATGGGACAGATTCATATGGCCATTCGGAGCAGCTCATCACAGCTCAAAGCTTTCACGAAATGCCAAACCCAAGGAGTAGCCAGGCTGCTCCGGCAATGTCTTTCAGCTACACAGAGCAGTGAGACACCTCTAGGGTGGTTCCTACTGCACTGGGATATGCAGGGGACATGTACAGACTCAACCTTCTTCAACTAGGCAACAAACAACTCATTAAATGTTAGCCAGCTTTCTGCTGGACCTTCAGGCAATTACTCACCAATAGAAAAAAATATGGATTCTTCAAACACAGGAACTGCTGACTGAAACGTTTATGGCATGAGCTAGATGGATCAGATAAGTTGATCACAATGGTCTTCTTACTGGCATAGAAAACCTATTAAAAAAACATGTTGTTTTGACTGGGCTGTCAATTATTTATGAATGCCTAGATCTTCACACAAGACAGATCTAGAGAATCTAAAATCTGACATGGCACCTCATGCCAGCTCTTAAATTGCATTTTTGTTAGCTATCAAATAGCAATTAGGACATCGCTTAGAATCAACCTCCTGTATCTAATCTGCTGGAAAATATGGACTTTGAAAACATGCCAGAGTGGTAGGAAGTGTTTCTGTACCTTCCAATAGCGCCTAGTTTTATCCCCACAAGCAGTTAGCACAGGCTGTGATGAGATTTAAATAGTACAGATCTCCCATTGCCTGCAATGAAAGTGGTTTTTTCCCTCCTACCTACCTGTATTAAATTATACTTTAACATATTTAAAAATATCTAAATTGGGTTATTTTTTCCTCTAACTATAACAGGTAAATTGAGAGGGAACCACGCTGTAGTTTTGCTGATGACTTTAAGCCATTTACTGGAGCTAGATTCTAGAGCACACCAAGACTTTTCTGCGGCACAGCAGGTTACAGAAGGGAATTTCAAAGTTTGATTAGGAATGTGCTTGACCTAATTACCTCTAAGAACAACTCCCCTGATGTCTGCTGCAACTTGAGGTCAGTGCAAAGGCATCCAACATTACTTTCTAGCTGTCAGGTTGCCTGAAGTTTAGCCTCTTGCTCCCCATAGGTAAACTCATTCATGGGGACAGTATTCATTCTCTTATTTTGCAGTGGCAGAATGGAAAGGATGTTTTTTAAGATTCGAAGCTAGACCTAAAAGTTAGGATAAGAAAACCCTTTTTTCTTGTCACTAATGAGAATCAACACAGCTCTTCAGTGTCCATCCACATTAGCACATTTCTCTCAATAGACAGACCTCAGTATCTGAAAAGCAAATTATATCTCTACTCTTAAAGCATAAAATGTTATGACAGGAAGTCTTAGAAAAGGACCAGTAAATTGGATGTGAATTCTGAAGACAAGAGTACATGCCATGTACAACATTGTGTGAAGGAGACATTAAAAAAAAAACAGTGTGGAAATACAACAAAAGTAAAAGCCAATAAACCAAGTCATAAACAAAATTCATAAACCAAAAGCTGAGGACAAAGTCAGACTGATTAGATGAGAAGTTTCCCTGAATTTAAAAATATGTTCCTAGAAATACTTTTGAGCAACAGCAAGATGAAGCACGGAAGGACTTGGAAAGCAAGAAAAAGGAGGAAAAGCATATGGACTTTTCTAGAGCAGTGCCTTTGGGTCTGGCCTCCAGCCTTTAATTTTGTGGAGTATTCACTGACAAATATTTCCCATTCCTTCCAAAATTTATGATTAAAGAGTGTCCCTGTAAAGTTCCTTCTTAAGATCAAAGCCTTAAGCATCAACCAGCACTCTTCTCAAGCACAAGTCCATTCTTTTCCCTTCCTTTTCTGACTGGTTCAGGGATTAACATCCTGCCAAATACATACACTTCCCATAAGTCACAAAGTCTTACTCTTCACAATAAGAGGGGATTTGGTTATGGCATCTAAATCTCATTTTCTGAATTCCATGGAATAGTTTACCTTTCCATATACCCTTGGCAGGAAGGAAGTAGCTGTCAAATGATTTCAGCATCCATGACTGAAGGACTATCCCTTAGAGAAGGGGAAAAAAAACAAATTACCAAAAGAGAAAATTAAAAATAATTCATTTTAACACTATGTGTTTACCAGGAAGTTTTGTGTTTTGTTTTGGGGTTTGTATTTTTTCTTTTTCCCAGAGAGCTGTGTCTGAAATCAAATGAATTAGTTATAAGAAGTAATTAACTTTCAGAGAAATGTCACTTGACAAACATCACAATTAAAAAAACAAATCAAGTGTGTTAAGGTTAGACTGAAAAGCTCATTACAGACTGAGATGCCATCTCTGATGCTTTGCAGAGGATTTGTCAAAACCACTCAGCGTAACACAGAGATAAACTAAGTGCTTCTGCTGTTGGGGTGCCTCAAAACTCAGGGACAATAATGCTGGGGGCAAAGCCCTTCATCTTGCCTCTGCGGCCCTGGGTTGTCTAAATGTGAAACAGCTCCCTCATGACTGTACTGTAACTGTCACGTGCTTCTCACACCAGCTTTGCAAAGCCACTGTTGTAGGTTGTCTGTGCTGGGAAATGTCGCCTTCTGACCTAACTGGGGCATTCCATGCCACTTCAAGTCCTTGCCTTGCCACATGGGCCAGAAGCCAGATGAGCATCTTCCCGTCTTCACTCAGGAGGCAGAGATCTTGTGCCACACTTTGCTTTAAGCCAGAACATTATTTTACTACTGATTGCAATCCAGCTTCCAAATTCAATGGAAACTACAGACAAGGTTGAGCAATATGTCTTAGGGACCACTTGCAAAAATATTTCTTTGAAAAAACAGCAGCCTACATAAGCTTCCACTTAAGAGTCCTAAAAGAACTGTCTGAGCAGATTCCCAGCTTCCTACTCCAAGCTAAATTAAAAATACATACTAATGTGTTAAGCTGATGTTTATTTTAAACGTCTTTGAATGTTGAGATAATTCTCAGAGGTTGAAAAAAATGCTCGTCTGTACCAAATCCAAGAGATCAAGCATAGAATGGGGTAAAGAGAGGCTGTACAAATCACAGAGTAATTGTTTATGATGTTCAGCTACTGGAAAACTAAATCACAGGAGTATAAATAATGGAAGTCAACATGATTTTATGAAAAATTGTTAAATAAACCATAATTTCTTTAGCAAAAGCAATTGAGTAGATATATTTGGATAGCAAGATATGACAAGTACCACTTAATAGAACTGTTATTACAAAACTACAGTGATACAGTATCAAAAGCAGTTAGTAGATGGGTTGCAAGATTACTAAAAGACACTTCAAAAAGTAGCAGGCACAGGGCTATTTCCATTACAAAAGAGTCTTTTCAGAGGGCTAGATCAGGACAGCCCAGGATTGGTACGGTTCTCAGCATCGATCAATGTTTTCAACAGTGTCCTAAAAGTAAACATAAAATTATTGCTGATAAAATGAGCTAAAAAGGATTAGCAGCATTGTTAGATGTTGATAAGGAAATTATTCAGAACGGCCTGTGCCTTCCATAAACTGTGCCCATTCTGTCTAAATATGTTTTCCCACAGACACCTAGAAGTGTAAAATCTTTGCAGACCATATAAAAAAAAAAATGGGAAGGGGGAAGTGGAGAGAGGGGGTTGTACTCTGGAAAGCAGAAACTCAGAAAAGGTCAGTGACTCTGAAAGGCAGGCTGGCTGAACAATCCAACGTGAGCTCCCGGTAGCACACTATGGCAAAGACAATAACAGTGGTATTTGTATAAGCATGGGAAAAGTGAATAGGGTAGAACGATACTTTTGCCATGGTTTCAGACAAGGGAAAATCCACTTTGAAGACGATGGCTGATGTTCTGATATTTATGTTTTTTAAAAGGGTGCGGAAAAGCGCTCAAGCTGACCGACAACTGAAATGTAAGACTGAGAGGTAAAGAAGCTGCCAAAGCAAGAGACTCCAGGAGCTCACTCGTTCAGTGTAGAAAGGAGACATGACTGATTCGTATAAATGTCTTTACAGGGAGAAAATGCTAAATATCAGACGGCATATTAGACAAAGCCAGAACGATGACTACACTCAGGATCTGGACCTGCTCAGTTGGGGAACAGTGTTTGCAAATGCAGAGGCACAGAGCTCCTGTAACGCAGGGAAGTAGCATATTCTCCATTTCTTGAGGTTTTCCCATCAAATCTGGCAACAGGTCATTTCCAATCAACTTACTAAAAGCCTGTCTCAGCTAGATTCACATTAGTCGCAAAATCCCTTCACGCTGCTCTTCCCTTGGGACAGTTACAGGCACAGAAAAGTGAGCTTCCCATGAATTACAAGACATGTCTTGGGAGACATGGATTCGGTTCTTGCCTCTGCCAAACATGATTTGTATGCCATTGAGCTAGTTACTTAAAGTTACTTCATTTTACCTAGTTTTAAGTATCTAAAAGCAAGATGTCTATTTAGCATGTAAATGTCTGAAGCATTTTTATCCTCAACATCTCTGACAGCCAGTGGAGATAAACAGGCACCATTCCTCTGACAATCACTGTACAATGAGGAATTTCATGGTTTGAAGAAATCTCTGTGTAGATTGAAGGAAGTCAGGAAGGTGACTAGCTTAGACTTGGACAACGACACTCTAGACATATAAATAAGGGAAGGTCTGCCTTAGCCTCTGCTGAAGAGGATATTAATATTTATAAGCTGCTGTGAAAATAATACCTTAGAGGCTTACTATTATTTGGAAATATATGAATAGCTATGATAGATGGTATCAAGAAATCGCAGTGTTTAAATTTTTGCAAAGCTCTAGGGTGAAAGAAAACTGAATCTTGAGATAGTACAGGACAACATTCAGACTGTGAGCCAGATGTCTGAATGCCAGGAAGAAATACTGAAGATATTGAGTGCATGTACACTTTCCTTAATGGCAAAGATAGCTTAAAAGACCTCTTTCACAAGCAAAGCTTTTTTTTTCCATTTCATAGGGTTTTTTTCACCATCCTGGTTTTCAGGATGGCAATGAAGTTGTGCCAGCACAGCTGACGGGGCCATGAACTGCTGGGCAGCAGCAAAGCCCTTTAAACCAGATTGACAACTGAAATAAAGGACTGTGGAGTTACAGTATTAATGCAGAATAGTTAAGGAAGCAAATGAAATTCCAGCATAGCTCTGAAATGGCACAGAGGAGAGTTGAGCTGATTCAAGACAGACAGTTGATCTTACGACACAGAAGAAAGGTTATCACATTTCTCTTGACCAGAAGGTAGAGTCTCTCACCTGCACAAACTCTGGAGGCAATGGCTCAAGTGACTCCCCCGAACAGCAGCATAAGGAACATACAGCAGTGAGTTTCCTATCTGCTTGTAGGAGCAAATCCTTTCATAAAAATATATCTGTGTTTCATTTTTTTTGGATTTGATCCCAGCAGTCAGATGGGGAGGAAGCGTTGCACTTCCTTTACAGTAAAGCTTAATCAGTACATAGAGAGATCCATTCTTCAGCCTTGCTTTATACCAGGAGAGATTACTCCTCAAACACTAGTCGGTAGAAACAGTGGCCCTGATATGAGGATCAAAAGTGACCATATCTAGCAAAGCCTCATGTGATGCCAGCCATGCAGCACACATCACACCAGCTGTCTAGCACACTCCTGCCTGTCCCTCCACCCAGGGTTTCTCAGTAATTCCGAAGACCCACAATTAAAGCGATATTAAAAAACACTGCAACAACAACCACCAAAACAGCTCTGCAGAGAACCGCATTAGGAGGCAGAGGAGACCTGAGTAACATATTAACAGGATTGGAAGCAAAATTGTTTCTGTTCAAGCAATCTCCATAACGACTCTATTCTTTTTTAGACTTTTTTCGCACTAGTTATTTAATATAGTCATTATACTTGGTTATGGCAGTTTGAATTGGGATACTGCCAAAAAAATGCTATTTAGCAGGGTCTGAGGGGCTGGATATTTGAACAGATCATTTTATTTAAATGAATTTTCCCTGCTTTCCCTTGAAAAGAGCTTATAGGAATTTTCTCACAATGTTCTCAAGGGGCTGGGGGTGATTGGAGGGGGAAAAAAGCCACCACCAAACCTTAAATAGCTTTACCCAACATGAGATTTTACAAAGTCAAGAGTGGAGATATTTTTTAATTAAAAAGGAAGGACTAATTCACACAGAACACAAGTGCATTATGCTTATTCCCTGTACTACACTAGCCTTTTTTCAGCCAGCTTACCGAATCTTTCCAATCAATATCCCAGTTGATGTTTCAATGTATATTGAATAGCTTTAAGAGGTAAGGAGAGCAGAATATAAAGGCATACACACATTGGACATGGACATGTTTATAAGGATCAAATTCAACAAGAGGAAGAGCCCTAGATGTGAACTGGGGTAGCCAGGAGACAAAGCCTACAGGATAACGATAATACAGCAGTAAGACTAATACCAGGATTACTATTGTGACAAGTGCTGCAGGGAGAGCAGGACTGCTAGGGCTGGCTCTGAGCTGGTCAGGCACCACAGAGCAGGGCTGGGACACGAATCGGGCTCGGCACAAGTCTTCGCTGCAAGAACAGACCTTATGCACTCAAGTGCAAGTATAAACCTAGAGAGGAAAACCAGCCTTGCCACAGGAGTGTGATAAATCAGAGCAAACCTTTCTTAGCGAGAAGTATCTTGACTCTCAAGAGAGAGCATTTAGCTAAACAGTTATTTTAAGACAGCAATTACAAGGGGGAAGGGGAGGGGAGTTTAATTTTTCTTCTACCCAAGTAATTATTAAGAATAAAATGTCAAAAGGTGACAGGAAATGTGAATTTAAAAATTCCTGAGGCAGAACAAAATATTAAATAGCAAAGTACTGTAAATAGTCTAGCCTTAGTTTTGTTATTTGGTTGTGAAATTGCGCTTGCTTAGATAGTTAACTCTAATTAGAATTCACTTGCATATTAAAATGATCTGCAATTAATAAGAATTAATATAAGATTATAAAGTTCAGAATTCCACACTTTTTTTCCTAGGCCATTTTACTTCTTTACTCAGAGAAATAAATGCGAATTTTTTTTTGCCCAGCCCATTTAAGCAGAGTCTAAGCAATATCCTGTCTCCAGCAATTTCCCCATTTCCACAGTTGAACCTGTGTGGCTAGAAAGTTTGAGCATCAAACAGTCATCAGAGTGACAGCTTCAAGCTAGAAGCCTGATGAGCTTACTTCGTGTGGCCCGCAGGAATGGTACTACCCCTTTTCTACCCAATTCACATGACTTCTTTTTCTTTTTGCAAAATGTTTCGCTCCTTACCAGTAGCTCAGTTGAAGTCTCTACTCCTCTAATTTCACTATGACCATATAATTATTTTGATGAGCACCTAGGTAAAGTTACAAAATCAAAAAAAATTAAGTTATGGCAATAGCAGACAACATAATCTCTTCCTGAGCCAGCCCAAGGCTCATACAGCTATCACTTTTTTTCATCCCATGTGTTCATCATAATTAAGGCCTGTGTCACATGGCAGTAATGTTCTTGCCACTATCTTCTTTATGTGGAAGAACTCCAACATGACATAGATTTTTGCAGTAAGTAAGACCTCAGGCACAAGACACATCAACATCTCTGACCCTCTGAGAAAAGTGATGGGTCTAAAATCCTTAAACATTTGTTTCTGAAGAATGCAGCTTTGGCTGCACCCCTGGCAGCTTGGAAACAGAAAATCACTTTAAATAAATATCTAATATACCGTATAATGGTACATTATAACTAAAATACCATAGAATAAATACAATGAATTAGTCATTGCTCCTTACTGTAATGTAACAGCATTCCTGAAAGCCAGGCTCTACTAGCTTTATGAAGAAGTGTGGAGACAAGAATGGGTGTCCTGGGATTACTGCAGTGGAAAGCAAAGATGAGAGAGTGGTACACCATGAAGTGCAGTCAGAATGCTGCCACAGGCTCTGCATACATTCCTACACATTCCTGCAGTTTTGTTTGTAACTTGACAAAGAATTACCTAATAAATTAGCTAAACATTTGGCTCTTTTTCTCTAGTTGCTTGTAAAGATGCACATTCTTAAACAGACTTGTGGCTTCAGTGAGTCTGGAAGTGAATAGCTCCTTTGGATACTCATTTTACTGTTTAAACCAAAATAAGATTGTTATACAAAGAAGTAAAATAAAAAATGCAATACTTATTAAATAGTGCTCTCAAGCAAGGATCAACACCAAATGCTGCACCCCAAGGATCGTGTCATGAACTGGTATCAGCTGAAACAGTTTCATTATTTATTGAAATGCCTTTCACTATTCTTACTTGTTGTTCTCCTCTCGTCAGTTCACTGTTTTTATTACAGTTTCTGCCCAAGGGTACAAGTGAATGTGAGTAGGGGTTATCCATAGCTAGGCTCTTAACTGGCAGATAAACTCACATCGCTCCAAAGCATCCATAAACATGCACACACACAAACACATAATCTGTCATTATAACATGAAGATCTGCAGAGCAGAAACTGACACGCAGTAATGCTTAAAATCATGAATTACTGCAGAGAATACCCAGTAATATCTGCAAATCTAAACCATGTTTTGCTTTTTTATGAGCCAATTGATGAAACATATGTTATGCATATGGTCTATGGGGAAGTATGTAAACAGAACAGCTGTTAACTTTAAGAGCTACAGTAGGAAAAAGGTTTTATTTCCACCACAAGTTTTCTCATTCTTGTTTTCTTTACATTGTCAGATATGCCCCTGGCCTAGTCATCCCCCACCACCACCCCAGTTTCTATTTAAGACTCTGCCAGCAAGCAAAGAGGTCCCTTAGTTCAAATACCGTATTTCAAAACTGTGTCTTACTCAGCAGAGACCATGGCACATCTGGATGGGAAGAAGAGTGCACATAAGCATGAACTAAGCTACGTTATTAACCTCTGCAACAGTAAAGTTTCCACACCTGGCGGGAGCGACTATTGCATACTCTCCCAGCCTCTAATTCCACAAGGGATGGCTATTTTTATTTATCTTACCAGGATATGAGATATGCACTGACAGATGCTATAAAACGAATCCATCCTCACCCATCATTGAAGCACAGTCATTGAACGATCACTGGGAATGCATGGAGCATCTGAGTGCCCTTTCTTCGTGATAAATAACACGCTCTCATCCTCCATCATTAGTGTAATTATCAGTAATAAGCAGATACTGCTTCATTGACTCCAAAGAAATGCATTCACATGCACCAAGTCTAATCTGAAGTCTGTTTGAAGTCTTGATGGAATACTAGGGAGAAACATAAGTGAACTTATACCATATTCAACCTATGCCCATTCACTATTTTATTAGGACCTAAGGATGTATTAATTATATATTAAATCATCTTTGCATAACAATAGAGGCATTTACTTCTGTAAATGACAGATGTCAGTATTTGCTAACAACAGGAATTTAAAATACTGCATATCATAAACCCCCCAGATGCTGCATACCCGTTATCACAGCAGTCAAGTGAGTTATGGTAGCCATAACATAACAGAATGGTGGAGGTCTGAAGGGACCTCTGGAGGTCATCTGGTCCAACCCCTTTTCTCAACCACTTAGAGCAGGTTGCCCAGGACCATGTCCAGATGGCTTTTGAATATCTCCAAGGATGGAAACTCCACATCTCTGGGTAACCTTTTCCAGTGCTCAGTCAGCCTCACAGTAAAAGTGTTTCATGATGTTCAGACAGCACCACTTGTGTTTCGGTTTGTGCCCACTGCCTCTTCTTCTGTCACTGGGCACCACTGAAAAGAGCCTGGCTCTGTCTTCTTTGCATCCTGCCTTCAGATATTTATACACATAGATGAGATCCCACCTGAGCCTTGTCTTCTCCAGGCTAAACAGCCCCAGCTCTCTCAGCCTTTCCTCATAAAGGAGATGCTCTGGTCCCTTAATCAGCTTCCTGGCCATTTCTTGAACTGTCTTTCTAGTGTGTCCATATCCATCCTGTACTGAGGAGCTTGAACTGGATACAGCTCCAGGTGTGGCCACACCAGTGCTAGTAGAGGGGAAGCATCGCCTCCCTCAGCTGGCTGGCAACACTTCTAATGCAGCCTTGATTACCTTTGGCCTTCATTGCAGCAAGGGCATGCACTGCTGGCTCATGTTCAACTTGATGTGCACCAGGACCTCCAGATCTTTACCTGCAAAGCTGCTTTCCAGCTGGGTGGCCCCCAGCATACATTGGTGCATGGGGTTGGTTCCTCCCCAGGAATAGGACTTTGCACTTCCCCTTGTTGAACTTCGTGAGCTTCCTGCCAGCCCATTTCTCCAGCTGTTCATGGTCCCTCTGGATTGCAGCACAACCCTCTGGTGTACCAGCTACCCCTCCCAGTTCTGTGCCATCTGCAACTGCTCTGTTTTATCCTGCATAAGATGATTTCAATGAGATTATAAAATATTGCCTTAAAATATACAGACCTTGTTTTGAAAGTATACCCCCACAAGCTCTTCTCACCAAGACCCGCAGAACAAGCAGTACATACATTACAGTTGCTTAGCAGATACCTTACAGCACCTATTAATATCTGCTATGAAAAGATCATGACTGGTGCTCTGTGAGAAAAGTACTGACTTAATAGCGTTACACTGGTCTAAAAATGTGGGGAACTTCTCATGTGGAAGCACTGGCTTTCTCCTGGACAAGCACAGTAATAAAGGAAAAAAGTTGTAAATGAAAAAGGAGAAAAAGTTCTACCTGTATTCCACAACCAAACACATTGCAGTAAAACTCTATCCAGGCATTCAGGATGGGATACCAGTGCCATTTTGATGGTATTTGTAACAGAAAAGGTCTCTTTCTTTCTGTCTGTCTTTCAGGCATTACTTATTGAGAATTACTTCCAAAGGGATGCTGCTGGCCACTAATAACTCCATGGTCGCTACTACTACTACATTATTCTCATGGTTGCATTGAAATGCTATCCATTGAAATGCTCCTTACAGGAACACCAAGAACATATTTACTTTGCCATATTTGAAATGGCTGACATTTCCACAGACCAGCACTGCTCGTTTGTAAAATTGAGACTGATTTAAAAAGGTCTATACACATCTGAAACCCCCCACAGGACAGCAGAGATGACAATAAGCAGCCTAGCCTTGACTAATAGGCTGACCTTGCTTTATGTTAGGACACTCTCCAGCTGCTGGAAAGCATTGAAGGGAAACTAAAACATTACCAGGGAGACAGCCAACTTTTAGGCTGCTCCATTGCTGTTGAAAGAGTGGAGAGGGAACTTTTGTGGATCCATTAATATGCAAGAAAAGCTGATCTTTTCATCTAGCTTTTGTTACTTTCCAAAGTGTACTTATCTATTATTTTATGCTGTATCGACCTAGCAAAACTCTTTTTACTCCACTTCTACCACAGATAACAGATGCAGGGACTAGAGGATACCAAACACTTCTGAAAGTGACACCTTATATTTTTGTGGATCTGTAAACGGGTGAGGGATATTGTCTCTGTGCTAGATACAAATTATAAGAAAAACAAGATTCCGGACAGCGATGTCTTCATTATATCATTTGATCCTTTTGTGAAAAGCAGATACCCAATTCCTTCATCAGATCTGAGCAAGAAGCAGAGAGGCTCATGCTAAATCCAGGCTAGGAGCAAGAGCTCCAAGCTCTTGGTCCCCCCAACATTAATATCAGCACCATGCACTGCTGGAGTCACCCAGCGGTACAAATTTCATCTGACTCAGACATGGGCACATGATTGCAGTTCTCTTGCATTAGTCAGATGCTATGGAGTTATATTCTTTCATGCTGGCTCTGTGCCGGGGGACAAGGCAGGAGCAAGATGCACTGAGCTGACTCAACAAAGATTTCTGAACAAAGATCCACCAGAAGCTCAGCCCATTGCAGCCCATAGCTATGGCATTTTGGAGTGGACTTCAGGAGCCCTCAGCCCAGCTGCAAGCTCTTGGCATATCAATAACACCATTAACTTAATCCATTACTGGGTTTTGAGAGAGAGGTTGCTAGCAGCTGCAGAGCAGAAAGCAGTGCCAAAAGGAGAGAGGAGAGGTCACCAGCCTTATGGAAGACCAGGAGGTCCAAACATCTAAAAGCTACTAGAAATAGAGGGATCTGCCAAAAGAGGTTGTAAGTAAAATAAGTATTTATAATTATAATTCACAATTGCAGCATTAATATCATGGTTCCTGTCCTCGTTTCATCCCTCTATGGCATCTATACCTGATTCTGAAAATATGATTGTCCAGCTGCAACTGGAAGAGGTCAAATTGAAGCCCCCAGTAACCAGCAATCCTTTTAATGCAGTCATCCAGCACTACCATACCATCTCTTCCAGCTGCACCATTTTCCCCAAGGTGGTGTAAGGCTTAAGCCTCTGCTCTCTTGTTGCCACCACTGGACCATGATAACATCTGGCTGAAGCTCTGAACTCACAAAGATGGACACACAGTATATGGTCAATATGCCAAAGCCTATCAGGGTCCTGTCCACCCTTAGGCTACCTCACTTTTCCACAATGAGACAGATTCTTTGCTCACATCAGCAGCACTGATTTCAAGAGACAGATGTGAGCATACACTAGTGGAGAACACTGGGACTGGCCTGCCTTTCTCATCCCCCCTCCTCCACAGCACTGCTGATATGTTTATTACTTTGGTGTCTATCTGCTGACCTGTATAGTATGAATTTGAACTGAGGCAAATTTTATAGTTCAACAAATTGAAAATACTTTTAGAAGTCACACTTGGTCAGATACGAAGTCTGGAAAACATCAGCCCAAAAGTTATCATAACTGAAATAAAATGAAACCATAATTCAGTCAGATTCAGCATTACTCAGTGCAATGGAAAGTATTGCTTCCAAAGCCTGCATCTACTGCCCTTTTACGAGTTTCTCTCTGCTGAAGACTATAAATCCTTGATCAGATGATCTTTACTGAACTGTGAAATATATTGAGTCAAGTTCAATTTGGTTAGGGAAAAGCAACACTTGCTTGAATCAGAGAGACTGAGAGCAAAAGGGCGTCCTACAAATCAGCTGCCTTGACAACTTGTCATACAAGGATTGATAAAATCTTCAACAGAAATGGTTACTTGGAAGATTAAGTCTGTACTCAGCAGACCTGAATCCTTCAAAAGCATGAAATTACTTGGAAAATCGAGGGGCACTTTCATCCCAGGTACTTAGGTAGTTACTTGTCTACCTCATTACGCAGCTAAATACCTTTGAAAATGTAAGCCTCAGTCACACTCTCGAAGGAGACGGATTTCTAGAGGTGCACAGATGTCCAGGAGGTTCACAAAGTGTCTAGATGTTTGGTTCACAATAAAATCATTGTAGAGTTAATGGCCCCATATAAAACCACGTCTATCTGCCCAATTAAAAAAACACAGCCCTTCAGATCATGTGTCTCACTAAAATCAGTGAGGTTGGAGCTCTTGCAAGCTCTGAAAGCTATGCTTTGGCTTTCCATCACATAGACCCCAGGCAGCTAGCAGGAGCACCTGATCACTGGGAATGAGGACGGCAGAGGTGTCAAGCCTGAACCAGCCTCCAGGCACAGCTGGGCTGCGAGGACAGAGGTCTTGTAACAGCCAGCAGGGAACAGATGGTCCTTAGAAAAGCTGACATCAAAACAGACCAGTTGAGACGTTCACAAAGACACTTCAATCATATCTGTGCTGTTTAAAGCAAGCTGTGGGATTGCTTAGACCATTTGGGGTGTTTTTCTTTAAATAGCAACTTAGGATGAGAGTTGCCACTTCCAATTTAATCACTCTTCTTTAACATAGCCTGGTGCTTTGCAGCTGGATAATTAACCTTGATATTCATTTGGACTTCAAAGCACACAACTCCCATTGCTGTCAATTAGTTGACAATGTCGAGCGCGTGTTGATGTAAGATTTTCCTGTGACCCTGGCAGTATGACATTTGGGAAATTTTAGTAACTAATACAATCATCCTGCTGGAGAAAGTCCTTCACAAATTACTCTAACGATTTTAGAATGGGAAGTGAGATTGTGAATTTGTCACTGGATTGAGTTCACTAAAGAAAACAGATGCGCATTAAAGTTTACCTACTTTCTGTTCTTATTGCAACACTGCTTTCTAAAGATCCTTCCAGATAACTGGCAGACCTTCTTCTTATCATGCCTTGTACAGCTCTGAGCACAAGGAAGATGCCTTGATCTCAGCTAGAGCTTTCAGAAGCTACCATACCTTTTAATACTAATGTAAGTGTTATAAATGATGGTTACAAAATAAGTTTTGATGTACGAGGTGGTGCAATAAACACTGCAATATGAAAATGGACACAGTACAGGAAAGGCCAGTGGCACTCTACTTTTCCTGCTGGTTTCTTTGCATTTATAATAAAGAGTTACAACCTACTAGTAATAAGATTAAATTAGTGGGCAGCAAAAAGTTTGAATCAGACTATTTTCCTGTTATCCCACAGTAGGTCACATTCTGCTACTGAGTGTTAACCCCACAATCAGGCATACATTCATCTTGATACATGAACAACCTCACCCAGTACTTTCAAAGCAGCCAGCACAATCAATGGCTAAAAAGAAATTGGCTCAAACACAGCTAGTTTCTTTTTAAAATATTGTTCTTCCTCCCTGATGAGAATAGAAGCTAACAGTATAAGTGATACACTCTTGTAACAAAAGCCAGGAAGAGCCCAAGTCCCTTCCAGGTTAGAAACCCTGTCTTGTGATGAAGAAGGAATAGCTGATGCTCAGTCAAATGCTCTTGCACAGGCTGCCTAGAGCCGTTTGTGGAGATTCCTAATGTGAGCTCAGTTTGACCTCCATGTTTTCAAAGTACTTTGCTTCATCTGCTGAGTGAAAATAGCAAGAAATAAACCATTTTTTTTAAAAAGGAATATTGATCTCTTGTGTTTTTCCCTGGATTTGAGAATGACATCAACCTTTGGGCCTTTTTCTGAAATATTCTGACAGTAGAAAAAATATTGACTACTCCATTTTCTACACAGGGTCAACATTACGAAGAGGAAAAACGGGCTTTGAGCCATGAAATAATTGCACTCAATAATCACTTAATTGAGGCCAAGGTGACAATAGATAAGTTGTCAGAAGACAATGTAAGTATGTAATTATGGATATATCTTGAGATTATATTCAGAAATAAGCTAGGCCATGCACCTCCCATGAAATTATAGAATAATTTCTTATTGTTTACGTAAAATGTAACTTGTCACCTCAAGAGTTAAAATTCATGTTTGACTGTTCCCATCATTTTGTAAGTTCAACTCTCCTTATGCTATGGGGCTGGGGTGAGACTATTCATTGATTTTTTTTCCATATGTCTAACACACAACTGATGAAAAAAAAATTTTAAACAATGATGATATTCCCACATTGATTTTGCCATCAGTTTTGATCCAGCACGGCAAACTGGTGGAAGGAATTCATCATAAGGATTTTAGGCACAGTGTAGAGCCCTGCAGTTCCTCTGATCTTTCAGTCTTTGCTCACTGAAATGGGATGCTCGACACAAGTGAGCTTTGCTAGCAAAAAGTAGGGTTAGCTGTGGTTCATGTGTAACAGCTTACCTGTCTCAGTGTGGGACAAAACAGGAAACATCCCTGGCAGTTGTCACCCTGCTCCTCATTAAATGCCTCTGAGAACTGGCCTGCATACTGCAGCTGGCAACCACGCTCATGAAATCCTTCCAGGGACAAACTTCAAAAGAAAGCAAAGAAAGGAAGATTGTAGGCATTTAGTTCATTATTGTGCCATTCCTTAGACATTTAATAAAAAAATCATATACAGGAGGCATGCTTCTGTTAGCGCTTATTTTTCAGCATCTTACATTCAATCTTCCCATATTTCATATGAACTCTTAATCATAGCAGGGAGCATTTGGTCCCATTAATATGCCTGTTGATGTGAATGCACATGTGATTAATAGCTTTCCAACGGAAACAAAGAGTTCAATCTGGCCCTTTACTTTTATAGAAATTGTGCTGAAACAACAGTTAATTCATAACTCTAATAGCTGTAACTAATGGAACATGGTAAATGCAATGGGCTACATTTAGGTTTTAGAAGCACAGGTATACACCCAGACTAGTTCAGCTGAAATTAGTGGAGTTATTTCAGTTTTAAAACACAGGGGGGACAAACTTTGTAAAACTCTCCCAAGTAAGTATGCATGCATTTACACTGCTTCACAGAGTCAGGTTTGAACCCACATTTGACGAAACGTTTTCAATATTCATAGTTTTTAAAAGGCAACTTAGACTGGACTGGATTTCAGAGCACTCTTCTTCCAAGAGCTATTCTAAACTACACCGAACATTAAAAGTATGTTCCAGAAGCCTCAAATAGCAGTGCCACTTCTTCATACCGGAGGTCGATTCACAGACAAAATTCAGCCCTTCGTTATGTAGCATCACTAATGAAAGCAAAGGTTAAACTCCAGACTTTAAAATAAAGAGCTATGAAACAAACCATTAATATTATACCTAATAAGCAGAGATACTGTTAAACTGAAGAATTCTACATAAGGAGAACAAGTTTTTGTCTTGCCAGTATTTCTTCCTTCAATTATATTTCCCCTTAGTCTTCTGACAGATACGTGTAATGAAGCTTTTGATGCAAAAACATGTTTTAGACTATGGGAAACACTTATGGCGTTAATTGCCAATTAGTACTCTAGTTCCCACAGATGTGGTTAGTTTCCATACAGACAAACATTAAAGGACAGAAAGTCACTCCAGTTGCATGGCATGTCCCAGCATACTGAGAACAAAGTACACATGGCACATTGAACTCACATGTAATTTTTCTGTAGTAATTTTTAAAGCTGCTAAAAATAAAGTGTCAGAAATGCTTTTTGTACTCTCCATGACAACCACTTCACAGAAACAGAGGCACATAGCTTTTGAAAAAAGGATTAGATTTTGGAATTATATAATTTTTATGTGCCTAGTAATGTCATATGGAACTTGTCTGGGCCATACATCGTGCAGCAACATATTATGTGTTTAATGTGAATGTAACATGTCAGAATCACATGCACATGCACCAGATTCTGCTTCTAAAGTGAAATCTTGGATCCCAACTGTTTGCATCTGTTTTCAGGGATAAAAATAGTGTATATTAATACAAAATTTAAGACCTACACAAATGAATGTATCTCCTCAGTACATTTAAGGCAGAAGTGGCATGTATAAAATCTCACAGACACACACACACACACACAAAAAAAAAAAAAAAAAAAAAAAAACACAAACCAGGACTATCTAAAGGCCCTTGAATGTGAAAATATAATGATGTAATGATTATAGCAAAAGTACTTTTACTAACCCCATGCCTCACAGACTCTCAGGAACATCTTGTTGCACCTGTTATTGCAGAATGCCTTTAAAATGGTATTTCAAAACAGGGTATTCCTACCTTTCTTTTTCATAAAAAATGTGTCAGTTTTTAAAAGAACAAGTTGAACAGTAAAAATCTGCATTCAATAAAATGATAACATTAATGGCAGAGAAAATCCAATTAATTTCAGTATCCAACACCATTTCTGTGTAAACATTTTCCACTTTTTACAAATTAACACAGCCGAGTGCCCATAGTACCTTTACGCTTTGTCTGTCTCACCTATGACCACCTATAAAGCCAGTTTCTGAAGCCAACTTTTATTTTAATGGCACTTAGATCAGGAGGAGCAACATACAACTCTTACCTCCAGGGACTCAAAGATACTGTTTGAAGGATATAGTTACACAGTCATATGTGCTAAATTAAATTTAGACGAAAGGCAAATCTGCGTACTGAATTTTTCCCATTAAATAGGCTGTGGGAGTCATTCAATACAAAACCAGTATAAGCAGCTTGTTTAGATTCTCTTTTTCCCTGTGAATTCTCATGGTAATTTTCTACCCAGTAAAAATATCCTATTCTGCAGCATCAAATATTTGCAGGGAGATCTAATATATTTGTATAGCTGCATTCTCCAAGATATGAAAGGAACCAGAAACCAGCAAGAAAGTTTCATAAGAAGACAAAGGCCACCTTTTTTAAAAAAAATTCAACGTATATTTCTGCAATGAATTTCTCCCACAGTCTCAAAAGATTATTTAAACATTTTCTAGAATAGTATCTTAGTGCTGATCTGGATAATAGTAAAAATTGTCTGTTCTTAAATTTTCTTTTTGCTTAAAAGATCAGGTTTATTTTAGCCTTCATAACGCCATGCATGTTAACAGTGTAAAGTCCAGTTCCTAACGGTAAGTGTCCGTCTTTTGAAATGCAGATTACTGTTCTGTCGTAAGGGTTCTCAAAATTGTCTTTTTAGTAATTTTATCAGCTTTCACGGAACAAAGGAGCAAACATCTCAGGACCGTGCAAGAAACACGGAATCTTAACGTATTTAAAAGTTAAAGTATGCTCCAAATTTCCCTGAAGTCAATTTTTAAGATTGCTCAGTTATGGGAGAAAGGCTGAAAGCCACAAGCTATTTGCAGGCTTTAAAAAACAGGCTATTTTCTGTTTTTCTAGGAGCTCTATAGGAAGGACTGCAATTTAGCTGCTCAGTTGCTCCAGTGCAGCAAGAATTACGACAGGGCACATAAACTTTCGGAGGTAATGTGACCAACTTGGTGAATTTTCAAAGAAATAAGTATTTTATGGAAAACAGGTGATTTTATATGTATCCATTCCAGAACTTGCTTGCCCTTAAGGCTTTGATTTCCACCCCTCCTTTTAAGCAACAGGAGGGCTTGCGCACCTGCTGGTACTCTCTGCAGCTGAGGGAGTCGCTGGCAAAATCACAGCCAGCGATGGAACCAAAGTGCTGAAAACTGTAGAATGCAAAATATTGGCTGGGGGTGGGGGTGGGGGTGGTGGGGGGAACAGCAGCAAGGGGGTGAGAGCAGGGAAATGACAAGCTGCAGGCATCAGAGGTTCTCATATAATCAATTTTCCTCCTGAAGCTATTTTCCAGTCCAGCTAATTTCTAAACCTGAATTTTAAAATGGAATGACAGAACAAATATCTTTTTCTAAAGCAAGCAGAGCACTGAATGATTGATTTCCAAGGTGTAAACTTTAATTAATAATCCTCACTTCCGAGGAAATGAGGCTTGGGAAACAGACCGCCTTAAAGGGGAGGTAAATACTATATCAGTGAACATCATCATCTTTGGGGTGCAGGTCCTACACAAAGCAATAGCACCTTCCTCACATATATTGCTTCGGTGAAGGTCACAGAGAAAAGCTGTTCCACTTCCCCAGTCCCACCAGGTTAATGTCCCCCTAAATGATGTCTCTTATGCAGTTATGCAAGAGAATAATGCAAAATTGAATGTGGAATGTATAAACCATTTCTAAGCCAGTAGACAGCTTTGGAGCACTCAAAACCCCTGGTAAATAAGAAGAGAGCAAGACTCTTCTGTCAAATGGGTGATGAAGATTTTGTGGAATGGAGACAGAACCTCCAAATTAACCATTATCTTGGTCCTGTTATTTTTTCCTAGCAAATGATTTCCCTTAGCAATTCATATTCAGGAGTTATCATGACATTATTACACTTGAAAGCACCCTGCCTGTTAGCAAGAATTAGGACCTTAAAAGTACTTAGTGGTTCACTTGCAGAAAACTATCACAAATGTGGAATGTCCCCACCATTTCCCAGACTGTCATGTCATACACTCAATTAAACAGGCAAAGTCTCCACTCGTAAGTCCAAGTATTTCTTAATTTAGCAAGTGTGAATGTGCTGTCACAGCCAATAAATTCCTTGCAAATGCAAATGTTGCCTGACAAAGTATTGTATATTATCCAGAAGCCTAAACTATAGTACAATACAGTAATGTGACAGCAATATCATTTTAGTAATTCCAGTTTCCAGTGCAATGCCCAGAAAATAATGTTCTTTTTCTTAATGCATTTCATAACCTAAATAATGTATATAAAATAGCTCAAACAGTGGTGTTACAGGACACTAAAGTAATAGCTGCCCCATACAGCAGTTTCACATTAAATGAAGTATATTTCTTTTCCTCATTTCTGTGGCAATTTGCAGCAGCCCTATTTTACAACCTGTTTATTCAATCTTTGTTGCATCTGTCCTTAATATGACTAATATGCTGTCTGCCAGCAGATTGGCAATATCATACTCTTTATTTCCAATGGAAGACATATGAGCTAATTAACAACATAATGATTAATCCAGAATATCCTGGAAGGTCTGTTGGTTGAAAAAAGACTCATCCTACTCCCCATTAACAAGAATGCCATTTCACAACATGCCATATTTTGAATACATCGAGTTTGTGGGAGATTAAACCCCTTTAAAAAGTTCCCAGTGAATCTAAAACGGGAGCTTCTTACCTGAAGTGAGATCATTACAAGGAACAGGCACCTTAAATTTCTCTCTCCTAATCTAGATGGGAGGGGGACCACTTCAGTATCTGTAGGGTTCTGTCCTCTATTTAATTAAACAAAATTTAAGGAGGGAGGGAGATTGTTAGGGGTGTAAGGGTAACCACTGATTATTTGGTAAAGAGGAATTTGATTTCTGGTAATAGAAAGAAAGTGCTGAGTAAAATAGAGTTTAGCCAAGCATTCAAGGGCTAAATTCCTAAGTGGCGTAAGTCAACATGGATATCAAAGGAGCCATCGCAGTCACAAACTCAAAACTTAGTCAGAACAGGAGTTCTTCTGATTTCTAGCAGGAAATACTGAGAGACAGCCATCAGGCAGCTCTCTCCTGTATTCCTGGCTGATCAATGATAGAGATCTGAAATGAACAAGTGAGATAAAACATGACTGGTAAGCATGCTTGGTGATACCTGCTTAGGCATTACCTACCAGACTTCTGAGCCACACCAAGGCAGGTAGTTCCTCAGTCCCACATGACAGAATGGCAGGTGGAACCGCTGTCCACAGTGCTGAATCTGACTTTCTCCAAAAAACATACGATTTCTGCTGCATAACGGGCTTATTGATTAATTCTGACTAGTCCATCACACAGGAATCATAGTGTAAATTCAGGTCTTAGCTCTTATTTCTGCCAGCACAGTGAGAACCTCAGAAAAGCAGTCATCTAGCAGCTGCCAGAAGAGGGGAGCATGTTGAGGTTTATGTGGATGGTTGATCTGACAAGCAGCATCCCACTGCTGGGGCAGGGAAGCTGGTTTGATTTGCCTCTTCCCAGCACAGGAACATGCCCCTTATAGCAGCCAGGACCATTGCTTGAAGTGTCAGAGAAACCAGCTTCCCTGCCTCTTCAAACAGCGTGGTTTATCAAGCGTGACGCTGGAAGGCAGGAGTCAATTTGCTGCTGGATTGGAGTCAAGATAAGCTGGAAGAAAGGCAAAAGAGGAGCAGAATAGATCTGACCTCTTCCTCCTCTCTCCTCACCCCAGCAGAGACCTCTGCATCCCCACACTCCAGCAGCAAACTGCACCCATGCATGCAGTCTGGAAAGTGTTGTGTTGCTGCAGGTCATCATTCCCTACTTGCCTTTTTAAGACTGTTATTTAGCACATCCTTTACATCATTCCTATCCAACCTGAACTAACTTGGAAGGAATCCTTTCAGTTTCACAGTGTTTTCGATGGGGGGAAACAGATGAAGATTTCCAAATACTGAGTAAACAAATGAAAGTTGTTTGATAATGTTTGTTTTCAGAAATGCCCAGAGATTGTGCCCATCACATTAGTCAAAGAACAACATATAGTGAGCTATGTAATGTCATAAACAGCACTCATCTATCCATGTTGTATAAGCCCAAGCAGACACCAGTACTGACATGTACCCTTTCCTCCTTTCCCCCTTGCTCTCTCTTTATGTTACAGTTGCCATCTGACTTTCAGGAAAGGGTCAGCATTCATCTGGAAAAACACGGGTGCAGCCTTTCTGTCCCCTTGTGCCACACATCTTACGCTGATACCATACCCACTTGCGTCATTGCCAAAGTACTGGAAAAACCAGATCCAAACAGCTTGTCTTCACACTTGTCAAGCCCATCTACAAGGGATCTCAGTTTTCAGGACTCTGCTGGAAAACTTGGACAAAGGCCCCAGTACAAGTCAGACATCTACTGCAGCGACACCGCCCTTTACTGCCCCGAGGAGCGGAGGAGGGAGAGGAGGCAGAGTGTGGACACGCAAGTGAAGGACGTGGGGTTCCTGCGGTCCCAGAACTCCACGGACAGCACCGTCGAAGAAGACGGTTTCCATTCCAGCTTCTCTCACGAAGCCTTCCCAGAGTACATTACCTCTCTGCCGACCTCCAGCTCCTACTCCAGCTTCAGCGTCACATCCGAGGAGAAGGAGAACGCCCAAGCCAACACTCTGACAGCCTCTCAGCAGGCAATCTACATGAGCAACCGAGATGAACTGTTTGAAAGGAAGTCACCTGCAGGTTACGAGCATCAGGGAAGTCCTAGGTTTGCCAAGTCCAAACCTGTGCAGCACATGGAGCTTGCTGATGACAACGAGAACTCACCCACTTTTACTAGGACTCTGCCTCCGTATGCAAACGAACCTTTTCATTTCTCAGCCATAACACCACAGCAGGCTTTAGCAAACCAGAAAATGAGGAATGAGTGCAGGAGTACCCACCTTTCAGAAGAAGACCTGCCTGGGCGATGGAGGCAATTGAGCGTGGAGGATATTGGTGCGTACTCCTACAGGAATGCTGGCAGGCTGTCGCCCTGTAGTTTTTCAGAGCAGTACTACAGCAGCCCCATTAAGAAGGGAGACAGTCGAACAAGCCCCATCTACGCTAGCTACAAAGCAGACAGCTGCTCAGAGGGAGATGATATCTGCCAAAGCAGGCTTGTGGATTCTTGCTTCCTGAGAACAGACAGTGGCCTGAATATTGACATCAGCACTAGCTGTAAGCAGGACAAATTGCCCACTTACAAAACAAAAGAACCAAGAGACCAAAAAAATGAAAGGATCACCGTCCAGTTATGCAGTAGCAAAAACATCGAAAATAGCCCAGTATTGAAAAGAGAATACGTGGACGTGAGCCCCAACAGCTCCGCAGAGTCCCTCAACCAGAGTTCAGTGGAGGCTTCAGAAATTCACCAGTCTTCCATGGAGCAAGGAAGCCATTCGGGTATTCACAGCAAACAGCAGCAGTTTCAACGGACTGGGAGTACTGGTTTGAGTCGGAAGGACAGCCTTACAAAAGCACAATTATACGGAACCCTTCTGAACTAGGCATCTTCTGAAATGGCAATAAGACAACAAACTAAAGGAAGCAAAGAGCATTTGATATTTCTAGTGAACAATAAGGTTCTAAGAAACAGGATTATTATAAAATATATATTCATAACGGTACTATATGTTTAAAACAAAATCTCTTCAAAAATGTTATACAGCACTTTTCACTTAACATCCTTTCCACGTGGGAGACCGTCCCCTCCCCTCTTTTATAAACCTGAAGTATTTTTATAACAAAAATGGTATTTATTAGACTATCCTAACTATTTGAGCAGAATTCTTTTCCCTTCAAGCAGGTTTCTTATTTATTTTTGTGCATGAGGCCATCTGTGCCTAAACTCTTGGAGGAAAAGGGTAAAATCATGACAGCGGTGATAAAAAATAAATCCACCTGATAAAATACCATAAAATGTCATGTGAAAACAAAACAAACAAGAATGGTGAATTTGAAGAAGTATATTTTTTAACAAGAATGGAATTGTATCTTAAGTTATTTCATACAAATGTATTTATGAGTGACTAATGTATGCACAAAGTGATACTAATATTTTGTTCTTTTAATCCACTGTGTTTCTGCTTTCCTATTTTTCCTTGTATACTACCTCAAAAGTAATTGAGGGTTTCTTTGTCACATTTTCTGTAGGCTTGCATTTATATTGTCTAAAATGCATGCAGTGTCATAATTAATAATGTATTTTGCATTACTTAATAAAAGACACCAGTGGAGATATTTTGAGGTGAGTTTTTTCCTTCATTAAAACATACCCTGGACAACAGAACATGGAATTGCTGTGGGTGGCATCGGTGCAGCAAGTTAACAAGTAAAGTTCCTAGTTTAGACTGCTTTCTAAAGGAGCCTCTCTTTCCCTGTGAGCTCCAGAGCACTGGCTGTCAGTCCACGTCCCCTGGGTGTAGAAGGAGAGCTTCTCATCAGCCTGTGAAAAGTAAACAAGGGAAAGAAACTGTTTATCAACAGGCTTGAAATCACCGGGCAGGGCTCTGCACACAGAAAAGAAAATCGAAAACTACTTGAAAAATTGTGGGTTAAGCTCCTCCTCCATTACACACATACTTGACACAATCCTTCAGGTCTTTAGGACTGTTACCTTCCATAGTTAACCTTTTTTTCATATGTAGCTTGGTATTTCTAACAAAGAGATTTTTCTAAAGCTGAAGGGAAGTCTGGCCTTCTGTAGCCGGTGGGAACTTCCCCCCTGGCTCAGGGAAGCTGTAGTTTTACCTATACTTTTTGCATTTCCTCCATCAAGTTTTCTGTGTGCCACCATGTCACCATTTGGGAGCGTACGCCTTGGACAGCAGCAGAATGGAAAGAACAAAAGGACAAGAGGAGAAAAACAAAAAACAGATAAAGGGAAATCTTGTAGATTTCCTTCCTGGCTTCAGTATTGCTGCTTGGTAAGAGGCAGAGTACAGCAATAAACATTTAGTAGTTCTTTTAAGACATGTTCATGGAACACATATCCTATACTTGAAATAGTGACTCTTACCAGCCCTTGTAAGACTTTATTTAGTGCACTATGTGGTAGTAATTGGGGACATCACTGTTGAAGTCTGAACTAGTTCCTTACAAAGCTAAAATAATGACCTACAATTCAGTACCAATAAAGAAAAAAAGAATTTTTTCTGCTGATTCTCTGAAAGCAGTTACCTGGCAAGTGATTATGAGTCAGGACTACAGAACTGCTCCTTTCATACGTAGTATCTTAAATCATGAGGCCACAGAGTCAATGCACTTGGCATCAGCAATTCCCACAGCTCTTTGTATTCTTCATGGATCATATAAAAACTTGACCATTATTGATGTGTACAAGTACTTGCTGTGCTGTTTGGAAGATCTGGCACCAAGTCTCTACAGTTTCTCCAAGATCTGTAGCAGCACTGGTGAACAATGGTAGCTAATAACATCACACAGGTAAGGCACAATATAACTCTAAAGTGAGGCTTATTTCAGTACAAAAGCTATAACACACCTTGTGGTTTTTGTGCTCCCATACTTGCTCACAGTGAGTGTGAGTGGCAGGTCATGCCACAAATAATTCCACGAAGTCCATAAAAAAAGGCATAGAATAAAGTCTCCGAAGGCCAACTTCTTACGGCAGAATCTGACCTGTTGTAAATAGACCTAGAGATCCAGAAAAGCTGTTATTTCCCCTTTGAAACTATAAGACAGAAAACAGATGAGAAATAAACTCATTGTTGACTCATTCAGGTGTATAAAATTCAGACAATCTCTAAGGCAAGACATTAATTTCTCTGGTCAATGAATACAAGGATTTGTATGCAAGAAGTGAAAATTAACTGTTATCTCACCTAAGAAAATATGTATGGAACATTTACTATGGAACAGTAAATCATTATATTTATGAACTAGAACACAGTATCAGACTAATCTTTTATAATAGCATTCATTATTTGACACAACACTGCTATTTTGGCAATTACATAAAATTAAGTTTCTGCTAGATATTATGTTTCTGATTACTTAATATCCTGTTCTATTATATTCTTTCATACAACTGCAGTTACAAAGTCTGCATTTATGCTTCACTTGAATCTTTTTCCCAGTTTATGTGACTAATATGTAGATTGAAACCAGTCTTCTCAGCCAGTTAGCACTGCACCTTGTAAAATAGCCTGTAACCTTGTAATATTTTTCCGTAACGTAATTCTGTTGCAGAACAATATGTAACCCTATAACGAATTTCAACTGAATCAATCAAAATGGATCAAAAAGTTCTTCAGCTTTACTGTTTTGATTTTTTATTTTAATTTCTCCTTACTCAGAAAAATTGACAGTAAGTTTGCAAATTTTCTATGAATATGAGAAAAAAATTTAAATAATTCACCTAAATTCCCTCAGATTTATGGGTAAATTCTCTCAGATTAATGGGTTTAGCTACTATGGTTTGGCTTAATTTTTCTAAACACAAAGAATTTTGAACGATTATAATAAAGGGTTCTTTTTTTTTTTTTTTTTGGTGCATTCAGTTTAGATTTCTTGAGATAACCACAGAGAGAGACCGGAGGCATAAGGCTAGAAAGATAATAGGTGTTATTTGCAATAGATTTAAATTTTATTTGTAGTGCTATCTGAATGTTTTCTTACCTTCAGTTTTCACACTGGGAGAAAATCATCCAAAAGGTCCTGTCATAAGGAAGATTTTTGGAGTATGTCATTGGAGGTATTTAAAACCAACTGCCCACTTTTCTCCACTTGGTCTCTCCAGACTCCCTGTGGTGCGCTGTGGCTTCAGGAGGGCCCTGTTGTGCCACCAGACAACCTGTTTGGCCCAAGTACGCATTTAATAGTCACTGGCAGAGGCTTTAGGAGATTGAACGTGGTTGAAAATAGACAAAGTATAGAAGGTGGGAGAGAAAAATCAATAACCACTTGTTCAAAAGAAGAAGATATGCTTTGACCCAGGTGAACAGGGTGGTAGACCTGTCTGCTGGAGCTTTCTTCAGAGCACTTACTTTCTGAGGGACATTTCTGATGGAGAGCAGCATCTAAAACATTGTCTTCAGAACAGCTTACTTCCATATTTCACTCAAGCAGGTGTGGTTTGATGAACTTGACTCTACTTTTACATTCATTTAATGACAAGTGACTCCAGAAATGCAAAACAATAGATCTTCAGCCAAAGAAAAGGGCGGCAGACCCCTCCACTGCAGTGGCTGAGACTTTGCCTCAAAATACCTTTTCCCAAGGACATAAATGCTCAATTTTCTTTTAAGCATTATAAAAATGTCAGGATGTCTCCATGTTGCCACAAAACCTCAGTTTTCCAAATGACATCTGAAGTAGTCAAATGCAGGGTTTGTAGGTAGCTATAGCAGGATTTTTGCTTTGATTTATTATTTAATTTGCTACGAGGAAGAACAGAAAGGGTAGGGAGAAGAAGTGGCAAGTCCTCAACAGTGCAGTGAAGCAGAAGATGAGAAATGTCATTTTAATGAATGAAAACCAAAAGCAAAATGTACATGGCACAGAACACTGATCAGGGAAAAACAAAGGGGACTTAAAGAGATCAGAGTGAAGCATATCAAATCACATATTAAAACAGATAAGAATACAAAAAAGATACCAGGGAAACAAGGTGCAATTCACTATGAACAACAGTGCATAAGTATTATGAAATGATGAAAAGCAAATGCATTTTTTGAGGTGTGAAAATACTTTTCTCACTCCAAATTAAGGCTAAAAAAAGTACAAAATCTCAATAATTTTGAATAACATATACCACTTCTTTAAGCTTTCTAGAAGTTTAGAAACAGCTAAAATTTCTAAGTTTAAATAATGCAAGCCACAAAATAGGTAGTTTTCAATTCAACAGTTTCTAACTTCCTCTCCCAAACTAGAAAATGTATTAAACTAATCCCTTCCCCTTCCAGCACTTTTAATTAAAATGAATTTCCACTCCAACATATATCACAGAGCATGATTATACAGCTATTTAGATTAATTTCCCCTTGTTTAATTTTAAAATACTAATTAACATCTTTTGGACTTTCCTATAAAATTCTTATCCCCCGTTCATGTTTACAGCCTTGTAATCCTTACAGACTATTACCATATCTCTCCTTAAATATTGCTTAAATTGTGCAGATGAAGTCCTCTCAGTTTTTCCTTGGAAAACACTCCATTCAGGGCTCTAGCTGTTTCTAATTCTTTTCAAGGAACACCCTCATCACCTTTCCACTGCTGAACACCAGAATACTTTAATATGAACACCGAGTTGTTCAAACCCACTGTACAAAAAAGCAGTATAAGGAAAGGAAGGGACGGCACAGATTAGAGCATCTGTGTGTGTGATGCTCCCAGCACTGAAGTTCTCAGTAAATGCAGGGAGTTGGTCAGAGGCATCCGTAAGAAAAGCCTTACTCAAACAAAATGTATTTTCATATAGCCAAATTTAAAGGTTTGCATTTTGAGGCAAAGAAGGCCAGGCCATATTTCAGAATGGGAGCTTGTTGCCTCGGAATCAGTGTATTTTTCATATACTTCCCTTTCATGTGTCCAGAATTTCTTCAGCACTTACGCAGTAGGACCTGGATGCTCTCAAAGAGCTCTGGGTTTGCTCATGGTGAACTTGAGCCCTGTGGAGTTGATTTGCATTCTTCTTCCAGCACTGCTAAGGCTGAAGTTTTGGGTTCAGCTGTGCTGTTTTCAAGTCCTGCACAGAGTTTGGGTCACAAGTCTGTTAGGCTCTAATGTCTCTCCCCAGATCGATAGATCTGAGGCTCCTCAGTAGCAGGCTTTCTAAGCCTGTAACCCCCATAGAGCAGTTCCATTTCCAACCTTAGAGATCTATTGTCACTTTTTAGAAAACAGCTAAGGCAACTTTTCAAAAGTACCTTGGGTCTAACAACAGTCCTCTGAGTAAGCAGCTGCTTCTGATGTCCATCAGCTGGACATGCTGAATAACATTAAATCTTGGCATGCTCCTGTCTACATGGTCTTGTATCAACATTATCGAAGATTTTCATTGTTTTCCAAATCTTTTCTCCATGTCTTTTTAAAAATACTCATTGTTATAAAACAACTTCAGCAATTCAGTCATTCTTTAACAGCCTGTTGTGCATTCCAGCTCCTCTTTCATGTTGTTTTCTCTTTGGTATTTTCTTTTGCCAGTAATAACAAAGATATTTTAGTCATTGGGGGTTTTTGTTTAGCTGAAGCTAAAAAGAACTTGAATTCTCATGCAACGAAAGGCTTTGCTGCTTACGCAGTGAATGTACTTCCACTGACGTACAGTCTTGCCCTTTTCACTTGCTGGTTTTACACGTCTATTCTGCAGAAAAAATACATTGTCTTTCTCTCCCCTCACTTGAGAAAGCTTCCATTGCAATTCTTCTCCACTTTCAATGTGGGACCTTTTATAACACTCAGGTCCAAAAGCTGTCTCCCTTACAAAGCCACAATTATCACTTCTCAGTCTATCTTAATTCCTCCATGTGTGTTTTTTAGATGAAGTAAGAAGTGCTAGAGAAGAAACTCAGCCTCAGGAGTGTGTACTTAAGTCTTATATGCTATGGCTGGAGAGGATGTACCATTATCTGTAGATCTACTATGTGCCATGAGAATTTGCCTAAGTGTGAGCAATAGACTCTAATCCTTTACAACAGTAGTTAAGTGTATATATATTCTATCCCTAATGAATAGCTACTGACGGTTTTCATGGCAAACTACACTGATATTGAGCTTTAACTACAAAAGTCGCTTAATTGCCTCAAAAGCATTAAAATGACAATTCCCCACAGTAAAGGAATTTTAATAAACAGGTCTTTAATTTAGGTTTCAAAGTGCGAACAGGTTTATTAAGATTTTAACTTATGAAGTCTTACTTACTAAAGCAACCTGTCTTATAAAACACCTGAAAACACCCAAAAAGCCAAGTCTCCACAAACCTCTGATTAGTAGGACAGAGCAGATAAGAATTCTGGGAATCACAAAGGAAACAGGGTTCCAATGTCATGGTTACTGCTATGTAACACTCTGTCAGTTTCCTAAAGCCTTGGTAAGTGTGACTGAAATTGCAGCTAGCTATACAGGTCAGAGTCCCAGAGAGATCCAGGAGTAAAATGCCTATCTGCAACAGAAGTGGGCAGAAGGCTCAGCTGGTGAACATCCATCAGTGGTCCCCAGACAGCTTTTTATAACACATGATCTGTGTAGACACCAGCTTGGTCTCTAAGGCACCATCCTGAAGAGCCTGGCTCTGTCTTAATGATAACCCCCCTCCCAGTTTTTGGAAGGTTGCTGTTCAGAGCCCCTGACCTTTCTCTTCTCCAGGCTTCTGTAACACCCATGCTGCAGAGAAGTGCATTCTGCTTTCTGCCAGGTGGGAGCTCCTCAAGGCTGCTGACCGCCCCACATGCCACACATGTGGGAAGTGACAAGGTCTCTACCACCCCCCCGCTCCGCCTTTGCTGAGGCAAGGAGCAACCCTGCACACAGCACTGCATCCCAGAGCAGGGAGAATGTCTGTCTGCAAGGGTCTAAACTGTGATTGATACAAGATGCAACCATTGGAAAAGATCCCTGATGGGAGTTAAATGCCTTCTCAGCAGCATGCCCATCACTGACATATATACATTAATACTCTGATTATTCAGACAAATTCTTATTTTTGAAGTCAGCTCTAATTAATTCATATTTAAATTTATCCACCCATCTAGAGGTTTTCTTTGTAATTTATGAATTAGAACAGACACACAGGTGAACTGCAGAGCCACTGCAATATTTACTATTCCTAGCTAAACAACGACAGATCTATGATGTAGAAGAGAAACAGCAGTAAGTCCTAAATTAAATTTGTAATGTCAACGTCAGTCAGCATCCTTTCCCATTCCAGTTCTTCACAGGTGACATCAGAAAACAGATTGCAAGGAATAAAAAGTGTTCTCAGCACATAAGGGTTATGAATTTCAGCAGGCTCCCAGTCAAGCCCTCATTTAGCTTTTTTCCTATGGTAGAAAGCCTCTCAGCCTGGACAACAGCTGTGTAGGGTGGTCTGAGGAGGAAGCCCTGCACTGAATGTCCAGCCAGCATGCAACCTCTCACCTCAAGGAAGCTACTGTGCCACCAACCTGAGGAGGTGGGGACAACAGTAGCAGCACTTCTAACTGAGAAATTACAAGCGTTGACCCTGGAGGGATCATTTTTGGCAGTGAGATAAATCAGGGTTTATGATTCACACGACCATAATTTGAGAATTTATTTTAATGGACCATCAGCTCCTCATGGTCATTATCCTCCACAAGTGAAGGAAATGCTCTTATCCTCAAAGCCCAGAGACTTACACTAAAATGAGATGCCTAATCCCAGTGAGATAGTAAGGAGTTAGTTATTTTAGTTTTAGCAGATTTTAAGGACTTTGGCCTTGTGTTTATGCTATAACTTGAGAAATAGATAAAAAATGAAAGCTTAAGTTCTCAAGCCCAGTTTTAGCACAGGAACTGAATCATTGATTTCTGATTCATCCCCGCTTACCGGTGCTTTCAGAGTCCACAACAGCCTGAAGGTGAGGAAGGCAAGACCTGGAACTAGAAGAATAAAATTCAAAAATTAATCTGTACATCTAAACTATTAAAATGTCAAACCATTTTTTAAGATGTTAGTGCTCACGTATAATAAACCAGGTCTTTTTCATATTTTGCCCAGAGAATAAAAATAACAGAGCTCTCCAGACAAAATACATAACTGAGCTGAGAACTTGCATCTTGCTGCTTTGAATCAGCTTGAATTTTACTGACAAGCTGCAGGATAGATAACGGAATGGAGGCAGAGGAAGGATGAAGGCTGTGTCAGCATAGAATGCAGAAAACCATTTCAGTCACAACATTTACTGTGTTCCCTTTACTGTGATCTTTAGGGTACATTATAAAAAAGTCCCAGGGACAGACTTTTAGCAACACAGACTGTTTTCTTTCATTCCCGTTACGGCCTTTTTCCCCCACTCTTTTTAAAGAGAAAAAACCATCATGTTCTGCAAGCCACAGTGACATGGGATTTCTTGCTAGAGGTATAAGTCCTGCCTACAATGACCTGACTTGTGTCAGTAGGGAAAAACTCTCACAAGACTAAATCAATTTAACAGAAGAACATTTGCTACTCGCGGAGAAATGATATAATTGAAAAGAATCTCAGTAAACAGCTCATTACTGAGATCTCACTGCCCAGAAAGCCAAGGTGTGGAAACACCACAAATCCAGTGAAGTCACACTTTGTGAAGACCCCAAACAAGTATTTTATTTAAAATAGATTTAGACTACTTTTTACTTTTCTTTCATTCTCTATTGATGATGAAGATGAAATGCACTTTTTTGGCACTCTAGACAGCACCAATTAAACTTGATTTCTTTCTTGAGCTTCTCATAACTCCACTTGTCTCTCACTTCCAAGGCTTTTTTCTTTTTAGCTTTAAATTTCTTCTTTGTTTTGAAAGAATGCATTGCTCCCACTCAAACAACCTAACTTCAACTCATGAAAATACACACACAGTTCCCAAGTCTTGCCAGGTAGTTAATTTATCTAATATTTGTATTTTATCCTTAAGAAAAATTAGGATAATAATTCTTTTTATCCTTATGAAAAATTAGGATAATAATTCTTTTTATCCTGTAAGCTTACGAAGGATGGATATTCTCTTATTACTTGATTATACAGTACTTGAAATAATAGTCTCTTGATTGTAATTGCATAGGCCATGCATATCGCATTACCTGCCTAAACTATACCAAATATCTTGTTTCCTTATCCTTCGCTTTTTTTGCTTTTGGATGTGAAAACTAACATTTCCTGTTTGTAGGCCAGTCCCTGGGCTACAGCACCTCACCACACACCCATGCATATCTCACATGTTGGGTGAAGTTCAAATAGTCCCTTTCATTTACCTAAGATCAAGAGACCATATATAGAACTTTCAGCTTGCTGAGGCCGAGTATATTGTTTAAGTCTGAAAATGGCAGTTAATCGGCTACACACGTGGTCACCTCCACTAGAAGGATTTCTCCTGATACCCAGGTGGCTGCCTACACATCACTCCAGTGCCCCCAGGAACCCCCCTGTGCCTCTGTAGAGGCTGTGTGGAAAACACTCCAGCCCTCGCGATCCCAACCGCAGCCCTCCCGGTCCTCCAGGCTTAGGGGAAGATGAAAGCCAGAGCTCCGCAGAGCCAGGGGATCTGCCATTCACCTCTGACTGCCCTTCGCCATCTCCAGAAAGCCCATCACTGTGGGCCCTCCCTTTCTCTTGCTAGGTCTTTCTCCTCACAAAGAATTCTCCAGCTGAAACAGAGCAAATGTCTCAGCATACAGCGTTCAGAAATCGCTACGCAGCAGCTGGGCTCCACCTCAGGTTTCTACAGGCTCTGGCATTGCCTGTAACACATTTCTCAACACTCTTAGTCTATACTGGCTCGCAAGCCAAAGCTATTTATCAATCCACATAAAAGATCCATTCAAAAAAGGCACCACCCTTGCCACAAACTACCTTGACACATCTGCACCGTCTTCCATTAGTGCCATCCACACTAGCTAGACATTGATGCTTATGGATTGCTTTCAATCTTTTCATATTCTCCTGTTGAGTGGATAATGCTTCACACAACTGTTGAAAGAAATAGCTCTTCCTAGGGAAAAACAAACAAAAAAAACAACAACAACAAAAAACCAGGCGGCTTCAAAGAGGCAGGACTGCTCTTGGATGGGTGCAGCTATTAACGAGGCAAGAAGGAAGTACCTACTGCCTGAGAAAGGCTTTCCAGAGGCACCCACTTAATTGCAGCACACACTCTCTTCAGCAGGTGGCTAACTAGCAAGAGTCTAGAAGCAGCTTCATGAATGTAATATTGCTGACAGATGGCAACAAGCAAAGTCTTTTCTTCAGTAGTTCTTTCAGAGCCTGGTGACAGTCAGATTTTGATCACATTTACACCAGTACAAATCTAGGATGATTCCTTTAAGGCTTTCGGTTGCTATACAGCTGCCACAGCATTAGTTGTACTCTACACAGCAACAGATCCTCATTACATCAGTGATAAAGGTATCATGGGCTGTCTGGGCAGGTTTTGACATTTGTGGCGTGCGTAATGCAAGGGATTGAACAGCTGTGAATACTGGGGTGGGAGGTAAGAAATAGGGCAAGAGCATGACAAAGACGCATGCTTACATTTCATGCCTTTGGGTACACATTCCTAGCCTAGGATTGCACAGCGACAAACAACAGACAATGGAATGAAGTGAGATGCATCAGAGAACAAGGGAGAAAACAGCAACCGAACCTGGGGACCTGCCAGACCCTCAGGATCCAGGCTATGTTTAGGTTTACCATTGTTATTGCTGAGCCTGCTGCCTTTTGTCCAGGCAATAGAGCCTGGAAATCGGGAGATGGTCAGCTCAGAGTTTTCCTACAGGCTTGCAGGGCAGACCTGAGAAAATCATCGTGTCTCCCTGTGATGCACCCCCACATCTGCAGAGCAGGCACCAGGGCAGCGGCTGCTCAGAAATACAGAACAAAGATGAAAAAAAAACAACCATATAGCAGAACTTGACTTACCTCTCAAAAATTTTCCTAATTAGTGGTGGTGTCAGTCAGGCTTCTCCCTCACTGTGCTGGCTGAATTAACCAATTTTCCTCTGCTCCAGCCCTACGCCTGTCAGGCAGGAGTTACCAACTGCATTCAGATGTTACCATTTAGACATTCAGCATTTTCTCTCCTCTCTGGGCACTAGCGAAAGTTTTCATGCCATAGTTTATTTACAGTACATTCAATTCATGCCTCTAGCCATCCTAGGGACATCCCACACACTAAATCTTACAAAGACTGTAGGGCTTATTTTACCCAGACCGTGCTATCTAGCTGTGTCACATTTAATTGCCTTACACATCTGAATCACATTAGAATTATTCAGGAATTTAGAAAAATTAGAATACAAATTGCAAATAAACTACCCATGTTGATCCTTGTCAGCATAAACCCCCCAGCAGCTACAGCAACCTGCCCTGAATTCTATTTAACAAAAGAATTTCCATTTGACTGCTGAATTGTTTGCCTAGAAAAACAGCAGAGATTTTTGTTGGGCCGCTCATTTGTCTTTGCATATTTACCCACATCCTGATTAGGAGGAAGATACTTTCTATCATAAAGCTTGCCAATTTACAGGTATTATTCCCGATACTTAAATTATGCCAATTTCCTTACCGTTAAAAACTTTCATTAATAATTTAGATGAGTTTCAGCCCTACAGCAAGAGCATTTGATCTGAAACCTGAGAAGAAAATTGGCTGCATTATAAAAGCTAGATGTACATTTCTTACCCCAGCCACAGAAAAGATATCAAATGCAGACCACTAACATACAAATAAAAGCCTAATTTTAAGACAGAAAATAATCAGTATGTCGAACTGTACAATAACATTACAGTGAGGAACAAATGTGTCTGTTAAGCAGCGTAATTCCTTGAAGGATGAGGAACTCGATACCCTGAAATGCTCTTCTTGCAGAAGGCACTCCTACCTAAGGTGGGTGCCAGTTACAGAGTTCTTGCGAGCCCACAGCAGAGATTTCATTATGTCAGGCTGACATCTGATGTGTTCAGCTTCCTGGAGTATGAGATCTACTGATTATTTCCCTGTTAGCTCTGTTTCTTTTATTTATTGCACTAGAGTGTTCGAAACGCTTCCTGAAAACAGTACTACAACACAGAAGTGCATAGCACTTGCTTCCCCAAATACTGGGCTTTCTTCTGTTTCCCAGCATTTCTGCAAAGGGACAGTTTTGTCACAGGCTTAGATGGGCCAAAAGTCAACCTTTTGGTTAAGGTGTTACAAGTAAATACCTCGCTGCATGCTGCGTTTTGGGACCCTGTAGCCTGTATGACTATTGGGGATTACCAAAGCCAGCAAGACAACTCTCTGCAATTGCACATGAATATGTGCCGAATTAGAAATATGTGCCTGTTTAGTCCAGGGCCTCCACATCCTTTAGCAAATCCTCCCAAATGCTGCAAGAACAATATCCAAAGCACAGCTTGAGAAATCCCATACAAATACGACAAAAAGACTTTCAGTTATAAACACCTGCAATGAGCTCAGCAGAGGCTGCGTCCCCTGTAGCAGCCACAAGGGTGTTTTAGCTGCCTGAGGATGCAGGTGAGTACTGAGCTGAGCTGAGCACTCAAAGTTTTCAGCCTTTCTGGAGCAAATATCACGTCCACTGCACCTTCCAGCCTTCCCTGGTTCTCCCTTCCCTCTGCAGGGCTTTGCATGACAGCAAAGAGCCGTGCAAGAGCTGTCTGTTCCAGGGACGACACATTGCTCAGACAGAGCTGGATCTCTGCTGTTAAGAGGACAACATTCTGGTACACAGCCTTCCAGCACAAGGGACCTGAAATGAAATCCCACAGCTGAGGCTCTCCTAGGAAGTTACAGAGAGAAGTGGCAAATGCACTATGCATTTCTCACCCCGATACCTTCTTCTGTGGAGTGGTCCTCTGCAAGCAAGACTTCGGGAACTCATGTTGTATAGCCAATCTAATAAAACAAACATGTTTTTTACCCTTACAGTGTGTTACGGGGAGAAAGCAGAAGAGGCCCAAGCCTATCTGTGTCCTAGGCACATCTACAGGTCAAAGGGGTATTATATAGAAACCAAGCTTTATCGTCTCACTGGTTGCACAGGCCATAACACCAGAAAATGTTTCTAAACAGCTGCCTGGGTGACAGGCTATTCTGCAGGCTAGTTTCTGGAAGACCAGGCACCGCACCTAGGTGAACAGAAAAGAATTTGTTTCACATATGCCTTTTTCACAAATCATTATGTGGCTGATGAAAGATGGCATTCAAAATAGAGAGATCAACGACGCCACTGTTGCATTGATACGTACTTAACTTCCCAGCCACAGCTACTACCACCGCACCTTAGCATTTCTCTACAGACCTGATAAAACTGATGGCTGAAAGTCTCGCGACATCAGGTTTGTTTGTGGCCATGGCTATGACAGGAATGATGCATTACAGGCACTCAATGATGCAGTAAGTCCTCATCCTGAGGAGCCATTAAGGAGCAACAAGAAGGGAAATAATAGAAGCAGTGGGAAAAAATAACAAGAAAACACGGGGCAAATGAAAATAATTCTTGAGATATGTGGCAGGACTTATATTTAAAAGCAGAAAGAAGAGGTTTGTGTAGGAGCTTGTGAGGGCTAGACCTGCACAGTGATGTTGCGTGGAAGCCTTTACTGGAATTCCTCTTCAGTCATCTATGTCTGACAGCAACTTCAGCATGGATGGGACTGTGCCCCGCATGAACGTAAAAATAAATCACCCAGAAAATGTAGTAACACTTCAAATGTACTTAATTGTCATGAATTTTTCTCACAGACATTTGGAGTAGTACTTGCTTAAAAGGGAATGATTGTAGAATTTGAAATGTAAGCATTCAGAAAGCAAATTAATGTCTAATTATGAATACTAAAAATAAAAACAGAGCTATTAATTTCAGGAGCAAATGATGAGCCCTTATGTTATGAAGAAAAATAACATCCCCTTAGAAACTATCTGAAGAGTCCATTGATATTTTTGCCATAATTTACTCAAATTACTGCCAAATTTTTCCTCTGACAAGTTCTCTTATAAAACTATTTTGTACTCCCTCATACAGTTGCCACCTTCCAAGAAGATTTCAGGTTCGCAAATAGTTAAATGAAAAAATAGTGGGAAAACTATTAAACTAGAGGAGTTTGGTGGAATGTTAAGTACAGATAGGCTTCCTAACTTGAATAAAAGTGCTACCATCAGATCTCAGTGCAGATTGTGAAGAATATGATTCTTCTCAAAGGTCTCCCTTGACAGACACCTAAGTAAAAGGCAGTTTAAAACACACTGAAAAGGGCAATATCTTCTTTGGTTGTTTGCTTGGGTTTTTTAAGACTGCAGTCCCTTAGGAAATGTTTCAACATCCTTTAAGATACATGGAAAATGGGAGAATAGAGAAAAGGGAGCGGAAAAAGAGGCTCAAAGGCTACCTGTTATTTGTTCCTGCAGCAACACAGCATGAACAGAGGAGCAATCTCTCCACAGCCAAGGCCCAGATCCACCAACCAACCACATTGCAACAGGAAAACAGCAGTTTTCATTTGGTGGAACCATCAGTTCCAAAGGCCACT
Source organism: Falco naumanni (assembly GCF_017639655.2). NCBI lineage: Eukaryota > Metazoa > Chordata > Aves > Falconiformes > Falconidae > Falco > Falco naumanni. Next base: position 37,743,849 of record NC_054060.1, read on the forward strand.
TACAATGTCAGGTATTTGTGTGAGCACATCCAAATTTGAACACAGGATTTTTGTATTAAAGACCCACAAGTACTGGCCAAAATGCAAGCATTTAAGCCAAGGAGTGTGTTTTGCCCAGGTCCTGGTAACATTTTTATTTTTGGAAAAAGGACCCATTTTTTGTTATTCCAGTGGCATTTAGTTCACTTGCACCACAGACAGCATTCAGCCTCATATAATCAGTCGTAAACGTAAGAGGAGAAATTGCCAACTCCCTCAGAGAAAACTTGTCAGACTTGACACTTGCAAACCCCCCTCTCTCTGAAGGGCATTCAAACAGCACCAAATAGCAAAAATCCCTAAAGGTGCATAATTAACATGGTAGTTCAGCTACTATATTGAAAAACAAGGAAAACATTCTATACATCATTAATAAAAAGAGCATTAAAAATTGTACTTCTGAAGTAGAGACCAGAGGTCCAAATGTAAACTGTATCAGGCTTTGGAATCCCAAAAGCATTGTCTTTATTTTAATAATGATACAACGTCTCTATTGCCTTCTCTGTAAAGCTTTTGAATTGCCAATTACCTGAGGAAGTACACAGCTTCTCTGGTGAATTTTGCAATTCACCTGACGTTGAAGCAGCCGTGACCAGACTGCTACAGCAGTGCCAGAGTCTACTGATTGAAAACTGAAGTGCTGCAGGGTTATCCTGCAAGCACAGCCACAAACTTGTGGCAAATTCATGTTGTCTTTTATAAGTAGGTGTAGTATAGCCCAAAGAAAAGCTCTCGGCTCTGGCTAGCAAAGCAATGCATCCTGAGCAAGCAATGCCAGCTGAGAGGCAGATTTATTAGCTAGAGGCTGTCACCAGTCTGCTGCAGCTCCACAGCTCTAGCAAGGTCACAGGATGAGGGCAGCAAGGTTTGTCCATCTGAAAGGACCACAGGGTTACCCCTAGCTGTAGTAGCTTGAGACTTTGACAAGAACGGAGCCTCTGCTCAGGTCACCCTGCACCCCAGCCAGCCTGCTGCCATCAGGCAGCGCCCACCTTGCACCTTCCCAGCTTCACCGACCCCAGCTCGCACAGCCCCAGCCTGCTCAAGCTTCCCCACAGAGCCACCCTCTTGGCCAAGGGCACAACAGGTCCTTCGCTATCAAGTGCTGCTTGTGAAATCTAAAGGTCTTCCCTGTACAAGATCCTCCTGCTTCTTTTATTCACATCTCATATTTGCCCGCACTTTCCCAGCCAGGACCAATCCTTTTCCCGATGCAACCGTGCCACGTACACTTCTGCAAATAGCACTAAGGTCTCCACATCTCCTCCTCCTCCTCGTCTTCTGTGATTAGCCATATCCATTCTGTACTCTCCTCTCACCTTTCTCTTCTTATCTTCTCATGTTATTTTTCACCTGACTTTGCCGCTCATGCTCCAGGCACATTCTCCCTTTTCCTACTGATCTCCTACTATCCCACAAAGCTTTCACAGACCGTGCTTCTCACTGTGTGCTGCTGCCCTTCCCTCCTGCTCCCGGCGTGCCGCTCTCGAGACAGTCACGCACATGCTCAACCTAAGCACTACATAAAAGCATTGCAGAATTGAGTCTTGGAGTGTATAATTTGGGGGGCTTGGCATTAGTCTTTGTCTTATGGTCTGTGATACAGAAACGCTGCGTGATAAAAAAATAAATAAATAAAAGGATTTTCTGTATATATTCAGATCTGTGCATACCACACATCTAATGAAGAGTATGCAATGACTCAGATATCTTTCTACATTAGCTTGTGATTCATCGGAGTACTCACCAAGAGTCATTTAGTTTGAGGCATCAAAAACTAGGAAAGAGCCCAAATGGAAAAGAGTTTGAGATTAGTACCTGTGAACTGAAGGGAGACATTGCTTCCTTTGTACTCACAAAAGAAGGCCAGTGCCTTTTTCCCTCACCAGTATTACTCCTAGGATTATTTTTTTTTTTAATCTTTAATTTTTTATGTTTGAGAAAAGTAAAGATGAGGTTTTGGATATGACTAGGATTTTGCTTCACTGCTTTTGCTGAGATTCAGAGGACACACATCTGGTCAAAATATTATCTGTTTGAGGTTGCAACACAGAAAAATTAGTCCATGTCATGTTTCATATTAAGAGCATAATAAGCATTTTCATTTTTGTACTAAAAGCAGTACATGATTTGAAATGGTTTCTGCATTTCCAGTAATTTTATGCATTAAAACAAATAGCAAAGATGTACAAATTAACCATCCAGACTGGGTGGAGCTAATGGATCTTTTACGTTTACTTCTAAAAAATTTTCTTTGGAAACAAGAAGAACTTGCCTTAGCAAAGATAAACAAAACAAGGAAAGGGAAGGAATCAAAATAACTCATTTGTTTTATAAGGTATGACATTCTTTACCTAATATTCAAGTTAAATAATTTTCTATGCACCATGAGGGAGAAAGGCTCTGGAATTTACTTATATCACTTAATTGGAAGGTAACAAAGGAGGTGGTTATGCAGCCATACATAAAAAAAAAATAACACAGTTCATGGGTGAAGATATATCTAAAGGCATTCTGAGGCAATGCTACTTGCTTGTAAGAGTGGTAACAGTCTGAACACAAGAAAATTGCTTTCTCAAGGTAACCAGGTCTGTACCAGGGACAGTACGCTTACGCACAAGTGGTTACATAAATTGCTCTCCTAAGGACACACTTCAAGCAATTTGTTAGAATAAATCCTACTCGGAACTAGGAACAGTACCTGAGTTTTGCAGCCCTGCTGACAGAAACTGGAGACAAATGGATCAGTAACTTCAGGCATTTTCAACCTTGGTGAACTTCAACCTTCTCCAAAGAGTTCCTGCAAGAGTTTTTAGACTGATTTTAAGAGGCATTTGTCTGCAATGATGAAAATGTAGCGAGAATTACATTTGGAAGAAGCTTTGTCATTTCTGTGCAGTACCTAGGTACTTCCTGGTAGGCTTCTACAGAAGCTTCTGTAGAAAGATATCCAGAGACAGGGAAAGGGAGGTGAATAAGCTTAGCTCCTTTAAACCTCCACCGAAAGCCGGTGAAGGGAGCCCTACTCCCATCTAGAGACCCACCACTCCCATTACAGACAGGAGGCTCTGTCCCCAGCTCAGAGTCATTCCACACATGTGGCAGAATTCACCAAGCTTTGGGCAGGGGCCAGTTTGTCTTACTGCCACTGGAGAACAAGTGCTTCTAAAATTGCTATGTTTTCCCTTCATAAATTAATTTCCTGCATTTCCACTTTTTAAAGTGTGAAAACATCACACGTATGACCACTCTGCACAGTGGCGAGTCATAAAGAGATAGGTGAGAGATATATCAAAGAAAGGGGAAAATGCCAAAGGCTCTTTGAAACTCCTGAGGCTACGTTTATGTTAGGAAGTAGTAAGGCCCAGCAAGAGTAAATGTGTAGAGTTTGCCTCACTTCTGAAAAAGTCGTGTCCAACCTACATGCATTTGGAGGGGGGGGATACTCTGAACTATCTCTGGTACAGGCTAGTCCTACCAGCTTGGACATGTTAAATATGGTCTTGAAATAAGGAATGTCCTCATTTAGGTTCATTTGAAAGAAGTACAGTTTGTACACTTCATGAATCAAAGCACGGTAAGGACTGTAAGTGATGAGATATTTTTGGCGTTTTCTTTTCCCCAAAAAATGCATTCCTGACAAACTAAAACACTGATGTAGCTACACCATGTAGAAACAGCTGTAATAGAAAGGATTTGCAAGGCAACAAGGCAGTAATCAACGGCAGAAAGAAGCAGACAGAAGAGAGGCTAGGAAAAAGGGAAGAATCTCCAAAGTAATAAACCTCATTAAAACTGGAAAACAGAAAGGCAAAAACAGAGTGCAAAGTGCTCTGGGACTTCTGGCTACCTTTCTAATGACAGCTGGAATGAAACCCTGAAAGCCACACGTCAGAGTGCAGCAAAATGAAATCTATTGAAGATAAGATGAATGTAGCGTAAGCATATAGACTACATTTAAACGCAGAAGACAAGTGCTGAAACAAGGGCAGAAAAACTGACAATTAAATGGTGAGGATGTGAGCAGCGGGTAGGAGGAGGCGGGATTAAGAGAACAAGATCAAGGTTAGCTGAAGAAAGCAGAGCAAATATTTTCAGCTGAATGCAGTCCAAACCCATCTATGAGGATAATGGGAAAATTGAGATCACAGGAGCTTCCTGTTTTGTTCTGTTCTGCCACAGCCTTGTAGCTTTACATTTGCCTGTCCCCTACAGAAAGAGTAATCCCATTGTAATGCCATACCTTATTCCCATGGCTGGGCCTATAGTTGAAATATAGAGTGACTCACCAACAGTATTTCAGCCGAGGAAACACAATGATTCTAATAACTGTCTGCTAATTAGCAAGTTTTTGAGATAAAGACAGTTGAATAGCTTGCATCCTCTGACACCCCAAATTAATAATGCTCCAGTAGCAAATAATAAAGTGGTAGAGATTGGCATTATTACTTTTTGGTACAGTAGAAAATAGATTAAAATGAATCTGGCTTGTTTATCTACACAGCCTAGATCATTTCAGAATGCTGAAGATCTCTGCCTTGGCTCTAACGTATGATGCCCTAGAGAGCTCTGTATAAAGCTTTAGCTCCTAAAACTGCTAAACTGCTAAAACTGTAGAACTGCTACTAAAAGCAAGATTCAAAAATTTCTAGATTACGATTTTATGAATAAAATTAATTAACCAACAATTCACAACATTCTAAAAGCTTCATCTGACCATAATAATCCTTGTTTGCAGCCCAAACAGTATTTGGCAATTGCAAAATGATGGAGCAGTGTGGATATTTTTTGATTACAGTTCATTACATAAGATTACAAGGAAGAATTTGTCTTTGAATCTTAATGAAAACTTAATTGACACCACTATTCTAAAATATTTCCAATGACTAAAATTCAGTCTGTGTTTTAATCAATTTTATATTAAAAAGAGATTTTAACAAGATAATGATGTGAATATAATTTCATTGCATTATAAAACCTTTGGCTGGTTCCCATAAGTAATTACAACTCCAGCCATCTTGGAAATCTGACACAAATGCAATTCTAATTTTAATATTCTTGAAGATTACACAGTTTAAAGTTTATTTTATCTTTCTCTACTACCTTTAATCAAATATAAGCTTTTCCTTCCCTGCCGCATAAATAATCCAAAATTTATACTTCCAAGATAATTTCAGGAGGGATAAATGCCAGGCACCAGAATCCTGCCTGAGAACACAAGTTAAATTTAAGCAACAACACGGGTGACATTACAAAATGCAGTTACTTTTCTATGTAATATGTGCAACGATTCCTAAACACTGTGCTCTCAGATCTTTCACTCTATCCAGAGGTGTTCTCAGCTGAGGCTGCACACACAGAGAGCTCATTCAGATACAGAGCAGCCTTCACACAGGCTGGAGCTGCATCCAATAAGGTATTTCTACCATGAGTTCACATTCATTTCAGAAGCCTTTCTCAACACTGTATTTAATAAAATAACAGACACATAATCTCTTGTGGAGATAACAGGGTGCATCACACAGCTACAGTGCTGCCCATCCTTCACACAACAGGTTGCCGGAATTGTTGAAGTGGCAATAGCCCATTTGAATTAAAATACCTGGAGGGAAGGACACAGGGCCACTCTCTTAAAAAATGCCGTGCGGTGGTGATTCAGCCTGCCCCACAACAGGCAACTACTGCTGCACTTTCAGCTGAACTCCTTCTGACATCTATGAAAATTCTTGAATTTTCTGAATTAGGAGTAACTCATCAAATCGCTGAGCCAGTTGTCATTTAAAGGGTCCAGCTGGCTTGTATGTTAGAGGCACAGCCAGAAGTGCAGAATTCAGGCTCCCACCGAACAGCTAATTGCCAAACAAGGAAGCAAGAAATTAAGAACAGCAAGGGGGGGGGGGGGGGGGGGGGGGGGGGGGGAACAACTGTGTTCAAACCCATCATAACTGTTGATATGATGATTAACACCACACAGGCACAATATCTTGGTCCAAGCTTCAAACAACATAACAGTGGATCCACAGCCTTGGTACAGGCTTATTTCTTACTACGTGCTACAAGGAACACAAGCTACACACCGATGGAATACATTTTGCTCCATTTTGCTCCTTACTTAAAATCTGCGATTTAGAAGACTGTTCTGAAAACTTCTCTCTGAAAAAGCTGGTTTAACTGAGTATGTAAAACATAAATAAAAAACCCTTGTATTTGTGCCAGTAAGAAAAAAATCAGAATAATAAAAAGATGCTAAAGTGGAAAAGATGCTATTTTACATAACTTCTACACTCCATGACAGACAAGTTAAGCAACTCAATTATCCTATGTATGCTCAAATGCTTTCATAGACTAATCAGACCAAACAGAAGCCAGGCTTACAGCACTCACTACAAGGTAGCACATATTTACATGGAGTCAAGGCTGGGAAAACATACAGTTTATGTGACGCATAGACAATTTTTTTCCAGTGGTACATGGATGTATACACTAATATATAAAATGGATAATAATTTCTAGAACCAAGCAATACAAGTGCAGGGAATGCAAATTTAAAATACATTTACGAGCAATCTATACATACATAAATACACATTTATGACCTAATGAATTTTCTGTTCTCTGCAGAATAGGCCACCCTATTAGAACACCCTAATTATCTTAGAACACCCTAATTATTAGAACACCACCTAATAGAACACCCAAGAACATCCCCTGCACTGAATAGCATGATGACAATCTTCTGTGTCTGTGACATCAAGAAGTATGGAGAAATGCATGTGTGCTCACAATAAATTAGCATAGCATATTAATTGCTCCCCCCCACCCCAAATATCAATTCCATGATAGCCTTGAGTATTCACTTACCAAGAATAACAGGAGTAAAATAGTGAAATACAGACACCACGTATTAAAAAAAAGTTTATTTTTTTAATTTAAAATATTTACAAATAGTTCTGTTTTGTTTATATACAGCCATAAACTAAATTTAAAACTCAAGTTTAAACTTTGGGATTTCAAGAACATGAATTTACTGATGTCAAAATTAGCTTCAAGTTACATGGCACACCTTCCCCTGGAACTCTCAGAAGGCATTTTACAGTAAGTTGAGCTGGTAACAGCTACCCATTTCCCAAAGAAGCAGTCCCACCTGCCCTGCGATCTTCCCCTTCAGAAGCTGTTTTGCCTTGAACTACATTATTCTTCTCTAACCCTTCACTGATCAAGTCAGTGAGCTAAACTAGTGAAAAAGAAAATCCCAGGAAGATCAAACAGGTATTAATTGACCTGAACATCATCCTCTGTTAAATAACATGTCCTTACCAACTTTTTGGAGAGGACAAGAAGAAACAGCCTGAAGTTGCACCAGGGGAGGTTTAGATTGAGTATTAGGAAAAGTTTCTTCACTGAAAGGGTTGTCAAGCACTGGCACAGGCTGCCCAGGGAAGTGGCTGAGTCACCGTCCCTGGTAGTACTTAAAAGACTTGTAGATGTGGCACTTAGGGACATGGTTTAGTGGTGGACTTGGCAGTGCTAGTCTAACAGTTGGACTTAAAGATCTCAAGGGTCTTTTCCACCCTAAATGATTCTACAATTCTATGATAAAACCTGATTTAAGAAAGCTGGACTGAAATGCTATATAAAAAAACCCACAATAATTTTCTTAAGTTTAGCTACTCAAACCAGGGTGAGACTAGACGAACACCAAAAAATGGACACAAAAGGGACAGAAATTCGTCACCAGCTTCAGGTGACAAATAATGTGAATAACCTGGGCTGAAGAATGGAGTAAGACCACTTTTTTGCTTAGCAGCTAACCACAAGACCATCTTAACTGCATTACGAAAGTATACACTTAGAGGTCATAGAAGAAAAGACAGCAGTTTCTCCTGCTTACAACATATGACAACAAAATTTCACATTGGATACCATGGTTTATTTCCTATGCCTTTGACAGACTAACAGGAGACATCCTGAAAAGTAACTCTGCTTCTTATTGCCAGACCTTGATTTCTCCAGCCCAGTCACATGTTGCAAGGAGTGACGGCAAGACTGGGTGAAATATTGCACTCACACAAGCTTCTTTATGTGCAGACAAAGTGCGAATAATCCTAGCAGTATGATAGTTGTAGAAAAACACTTTGCCGTCTGAACTTCCTGTCACCAAAAGCGTTCCATCTGGAGAAAATTCACAGCCCACTGCATATCCTTCCACCTGTGAAAATCAATAACAGTGTAACTCCTGATGCTGATTAGATAAAGTTCATTGTGGTATACTTAAAATGAACACAGTACCAAAAATAAATAATTGTATCTTTAAATAAATATACACTAAGGACTTCTCCAGGTGTTTATTAAGACACAGCTATAACACAAACTTATTTAATCAAGTTATTAAATATTCATAAAGTCTTCTAATGACTATTTTCTTGAGGGTGTATATGATTCAAAATAGACTGGCACACAGGAAAGCAAACGAAGCCAATTAATATCTATCACTGATTTATAATCAAACACTATTAGCAGACACATTGAAAAGCACAGGTACTTGGCAATCTAACTTCCTTCTAGACGTGGATAATAAGTTCCCAGTGAAGAAGGATACCTTATGTCCTTCGTATCTTTTCTTTTTGTTGATTCGGTAAGGTCGCTGGGCAGAAAACAAAGCCATGTAGTTCCCATTCGTCTGAGCAACAAACACAGAATCTTTTGGGTGCAGAGTCAGACTTGGGCAAGTGTAACGCTCCTGGAAATAATTGTAAAGTGTTGTTTATGAAACTAAAGATTGGTGCAAATGATTCAGGTTATCTTTAGCACATTTGAAAGACCGTAGAAGGCAAGGTGTATCTAAGTCATCTCCCCAGTATACATTATACAGAGGTACTTAACTCATTACAATCCACTGGAAGTCTTACACCAAGGCAAATATTAAATCAAATCTGTATCCTGTTTTCCTAGGAACTGACCAAAATCCCATCTTCCTCTGAACATTATACTGCAGAACAGCTGCACAGAAGTAACTCCAACTTGATGGTACTCAATCATCCTCTTCCAGCCCAGGGAAGACTGAAGTTTGATTGTGAAAGTGAATCCTCTTCTCCCATTATCCCTTCCTCCCTCCACAGCCATACTGTGCCTTCCATGCTACTTTGTACAGTTCTCAAATCCTCCATCCTCTCAGTTCTGGCCACACTGACAGTAATAGAAATAGCTCCATCTAAACAGACACTTTCCCCACCCCACTCTGATGAAAAACAGGAAGGAAAGAAGGGAGGGAAAAAAAATATTATTATTAGCCTGCTGTCAGAAGCTCTGTATGACAGTGATTTCCCATGTAGACTGCTGCTGGCTGTAAGACCACAAATATCTGCAAAAATTAACAACACCTGGCCTTACTCAAATGTTCCTATTTAAGACTGAATTAAGATTGCTTTCAGAATTCTGCATGCTGACTGCATCAGAAATCAACTGCTCTTGCAAGGCTTCCACCAGGTCCAAACCTCTTCTAGTTGTAGCCTAACCTAAAGACATAGTGCTGAATTTTGAAGTCATGAATACAAATTAAGAGAGATTTGGCTGTAGGATGCATTTGCATGTGAAGGACACCTGGCTGACAGTGACCACTGGACACCATGGGTAGAGTGGGAAGAACATCAGACTGGTTTTGTTGTGTGGTTTGGGCGTGATGAACTGGGAAAGAAGTTCTGAGTATTGTAAAGTACTGGGCACAGAAACACAGAAAAGGTTAGGCAGTGTGCCTTGTTAGGAGGTGCTCTGTGGTGGAGCACTGCATGCTTCTGGGGAGAAACTGGGTCTAACAGTAAGAAATCAGAAAGTACAATGCAATCTGCCAAAGCACTGTGCAGTTACACTGGGTGTACTGTAGTAATGGCTTATTTTAGAGCTCTTAACTATTAATTTGTTAATGCAGATCAAATCCTATTGGGATCCGTTTGGAGAGCTCAGGAGTTCTCTCCCACCTTGAAGGGTTCAAAGGTGAAATTCAGAAAATTGAAGCAGAGTTTCCAAAATCACGACCAAGTTTTGTTTATTGAGAGTGCAGAAAAGGGAGGAAAAAAAGTCCATTTCAGAGATGCTGTAGTCATTTGGCAGGGGATAAGGGGGGAAAAAAGTTGGTTTTACCCCTTAATACTGAACCTGACTGGTCTGCAACTCATATATTCATAGCTGCTTCTACTTTTTTTTTTCTATTGCCTATCCAAGATGTTGATCGATTCAGCAGTAGACAAAGACATAACCATGGAAATTGACATAATGGGATTGTTTCATGTTTATCAACTACATGTCCCTGTCCATAGAGAACTGTTCATTTCAGCCAAAAAGCATCTATATACAATCCAATCATATTATATTACATGGGATATTAGACTTGGGTTTTCAAAGAAGACCCAGGGAGTTGGAATTATCTACTAACTTCCTAGGTAATCTCCTTTGAAGCTGTCAGCCTTCCTAGACAATTTAGTCCATTAAATATCTTGCTTAGGTAGATTACTGAGAGAACTACTGCACCTGCACTGATAAAAGAAAATTTTGCCTCTGTGATTATGCTGTACTAGGTATCTATATGCATGTATCAGGTTGCTATTACTATGCGAATATTAAACTCAATTTGTCAACAGCCCTCATTGCAGCTGATGAAAAATGTATGAAAAATTGTGGGAAAAGAAACGTGGCACTATAGCAACTACTGCCATGCACCACTGGCAAGCCAGAATGACACTGGTGGCCTTGCCTAAATATAGCTTAGATGTCAGTGAATGAGCACAGAGGTGTAAATATTTTTAACACAAGGAGACCTATCAGTCTTCAAGGTCATTTCTTAAGAATAAATATTTTTAGAATATAGAAACAAAGCAACCCCTCAACTTACATTAAGAGCATTTTATACATCACACAATGATCTTACAGAAAATCAAAAGCTGCCTTTTTTTTTTTTTTTTTTTACAACATTGACAGGCAAGAAATACTCAATAATGACCCAAACAAAACTAATTGTTAATCTTACATGAAAAATTTGATTGGAGATTTTCGCAGCACTTTGGAAGTCCCATGCAATAACGGTACGGTCAGCTGAGTCCCGGCTTACTGCATCTGTGCTTGTAAGAAACTCTTTTCCTTCAGGAAGAAAGAGTATATCCAATGTCTGTTGTACTGCAGCTTTGTACACTCTTAAAACCTAGTGGATAAAGAAGTTTGTTATTTTTTGGCAGATTAGAAGAACATGATAACCTGTGTTTTCTCTTTTTTTCATTAATAATTCTCTCCAATAAATTATATATTATTTTTAAATGCAAAAAAGTAACTGAATTTTAAATGCTGAAGTACTAGCATACTAAATAGCATGTTATTTTATGTAAAGAGTCCACAATAAAAGAAAGCATCAGTTTATACAATTTATATATACATAGACTTCTGTTATAAATATCCACGGAATTACAGTTACAACCAGAAAGAGATTTGGACAACACAATGTTGTGGAGCTGGGTGTACACAAACTCCCTTCTAATTTTATGAATTCTTCTAGAATCCCTAGAAGAGGAAAGGGGACCTTTGGCAGCAGGCTGGCCGACTTGGTGAAGTAGGTTTTAAACTGAAGGACTTGGCAGGCAGGGTTCAAAGTGGCCGCCCTATGTCATTGCAATCAGCTGGGGAATCAGCCAGGCCAACCAGAGCAGTGACAAATGTTCCTTAGTTGACTCCCAGGATGACAACCAGAAGACCAACCACCTCAAGTGTACGTCCCAGCATCTTTGGTATACGTACAGGCAAACAAAGCAATATTTGGGTCACTTAAAGCTTTGGGTTAACAGAACCTGGTTCTTATGGGTGACTTCAACAACTCAGACATTTGTTGGAAGAACACCACAACAGCTCATGTCATCCATCAAGTTCCTGGAATGCGTAGAGCACTGCTTCCTCATGCAAATGTTAGATGTGCCAACCAGGAATGAGGCACTGCTGGTCTTGCTACTCACAAACCCAGAAAACCTCCTCTGTAGTTTCTCGGTTAGCGATAGCCTCGGCTGCAGCGATGACAGTGTTGTGGAGTTTGGGTTCCTGCTGAGCATGCTGAAGGTTAGTATGAAGACAAAGGTTTTACATTTTAGAAGAGCGAACTTCAGCTCGCTCAGGGCTCAGTTGGGGAAGGATTCCATGGGAAACTTCCATAGAGGATAAAGGAGCTAGCGGGTGCTGGGAGTTTTTCAAGAACACTCTCCTGGAAGCACAAAAACAGTTCACCCCCTTTAAAGGTAAGGGAAAGAGGCAGAGCAAGAGACCCCCTCAGCTTAACTGTGAGCTTCTGAGTCTGCTCAGAATGAAGAGAAGAGTACCAGAGGTGGAAAAGCAGACCTACAGGGAGAGAGAGCTACAAGGGCATTGCCAGAGCGTGCAGAAATGCAGTCAGAAAAGCAAAGCTCAGCTCGAATTGAAATTGGCCAGGGATGTCAAAAACTACAAGAAAGGGTTCTTCAGGTACAAAAACGACAAATGGAAACAGAAGGAAAATGTTGTCCCAGTGTTACAAAGGAAGGGTGAATTAGTCACCAAGAACGCTAAAAAGACAGAGGTTCTCAATACTTTCTGCACCTCTGCCTTTACCAGCACTGCTGGGCCCCAAGCCTTGAGAACAGAAATCCAGGTTGGTGCAAACACACACACACTGCCAGTGAGGGAACACTTGGTATGTGAACTATTACAGGAGCTTGACCCGTGCAGATCAATGGGCCCTGAAAATATCCACCAGAGGATGTTAAGAGATCTGGCTGACATCATTGCAAGACTGCTCTCCGTAATCTTTGAGAAGTCGTGGAGATTGGGGGACATCCCAACAGACTGGAAGAAGGCTAATGTCACCCCCATCTACAAGAAGGCCTTAAAAGAGGATCCAGGAAGTTATAGGCACGTTAGTCTTACTTCAGTACCTGGGAAAGTTATCAAACAATTTCTCCAGGGGCCTATCACAAGTCAAATGAAGCACATGATTGGGAAAATCCACCATGAAATCACCAAGGGCAAATTGTGCTTGACAAACCTGATCACCTTCTGTGACAAAGTACCCTGCTCAGTTGAAGCAGGGTGAGCAGTGGACATGGTCTACCCGGATTTCACCAAGGCTTTCAATATCGTTTCCCACAGCCTCTTCCTAGAGAAACTGATGTGCTACGGTCAAGATAAGTGGTCTGCACAGCAGGTGGGGAACTGGCCAACAGGCTGCACCCAGAGGGTGGTGGTAAATAGCTCCTTCTCAAACTGGCAACCTGTCACAAGTAGGGTCCCTCAGGGATCAATATTGGAACCAAGACTGTATTATATCTTCATACATTATATGGATGATGGGATAAACTGCACCCTGATGAAGTTTGCTGATGATACCAAACTAAGTGGGGAACTGGATGCTTTGGAAGGAAGAGTCACCCTGCAGAAAGACCTGGATAGACAGAAGAGTGGGCTAACAAGAAACTTATAAGGTTCAACAAGTGTAAGGTCTGGCACCTGGGAAAACATAATCCAGGAGTGCAGAACAGGTTGGGATCCACCTGGCTGGGGAGCAGCTCTGTGGAAAGAGACCTGGGGGTCCTGGCGGACAACAAGCTGACAGCATGCTGCTGCAGCAAAGCAAGCCAACAGGATGCAACAAGGGCATCACCAGCAGAGATAAAGAAGTCATTACCCCACTCTACTCTGTGCCTCTCAGGCCATACCTGGAATTCTGTGTTCAGTTTCAGTCCCCACTATACAAAAAAGACATGGGCAGGCTGGAGGGGGTCCAGAGAAGGGCCATAAAGACGATCAAATAGCTGGGTAGCCTGCCATATGAAGAAGGGCTGAGAGAACTGGGTTTGTTCAGCCTTGAGAAAAGAAGGTTTACGGGAGGACTTATCACCCTGTTCCAGTATACAAAGGGTGGCTACAAAGAAAATGGCAAGTCGCTTTTTACAAGGGGTTGGGGTCTTACAGAAAAGAGACGAGGGGTAATGGGTACAATTTACTCCTGGGGAGATTCCTATTGGACATGAGGAAATTTTTTCACAATGAGAACAACCAGTCATTAGAATAATCTCCCCAGGGAAGCTGTAGATTCCCCAACGTTGGACACAACATTCAGCTGGACAGGGTGCTGGGCCATCTGGTTTAGACCGTGCTTTTCCCATAGAGGTTTGGAACAGATGATTCTTGAGGTCCCCTTCCAACATGGTATTCTATGATTCTGTGATTGAACTTGGAACACTGAGGATCAGTCTGAGGATCTCTCCTTCCTCCTTCCAGGAAACTTCAGAAGTGTAAGTTTTTGGTCTTTTTGTTCTCAAAATTTTCAGCTAGTTATAAAGCCAGAGAAAAGAAAGCGATTAGGTTAGTGGGGATTTGGGACTTACAGGTATGAAAAGGACACAGCAGGAAATGAATATGCTTGTTCATCATTCTGGACTTATGTATAAATCACTGTTTATGACTAGGAATGAGTAAACTTGGTGAATCTGCCAGTCCCATGCTGCTGAGTCATTGCCTAATTTGCAGTTGGTGAGACCCCACTGTCAGGACCATACAGCAAGGGTGCAAAGCTGGCATGCTCAGTTAGAAACTGCCTGTGGGGCCAACACGGACATGCTCAGCCAAAGGGTACACCATGCACCCTGCAGCAGATACCTCAATCCCATGAAAAACTCAGTCTGACACCTTCTCTTGAAAAAGGAAACCCAAGCAGAGCGTGCTCTTTTCAAGTCCTTCCAGAGAGGGAGGGATGAAAGTGACAGGAGTGCTGCTGTCAAACAGTTCGGTGCTTTATGGACTCAGCCAGGATCCTGTCTTTGTCTACAGGGATTCAGTCCCACACCTCCCACCTCATCTGCCTACCAGCTGTCCTGGCAAGAGGCAGTCTGTTGCTTCTGCTAAAGCAGTGGTCTTTTCTGTCACTCTGCTGAAAATGCAGGGCAGCAGGGAGAGTCATCAATACTTCAAAGCACATCTGGGCTCAGGATTAAATAATATGGCTCATCCACTAGGTCCCATCACGTAATTAATACATATGAACATTCTCTACAGAAGTTTTTGATGTAAAAGGAAATAACAAAGTTCCCAAAACAAAAAAAGCAAAAAAACCAACAACAAAACAAACAGAGTTCCTAAATCTAGATCCTCTTTCAGGGCTTGTACCAAAGTGGGTTGGATCCACGCAGAAAAATAGTCCTCAGCCACAGGATTCTGAATATTTTAACAGCCTCTGAGCTGGATCTTAAAAAAAGTAAGAGATTTTGAACTATTTAAGGAATCTATGAACACTTTGAATTTCTTTCTTTCCACCTTCCTTCATGAAATTCTGCATCTATGTTGTCTACTTTAAATTTTGCAAATCAATACTTTCACTTTCTTTTCTCTGATTTGCCTCCAGTGAAGAGAAACTTCAAGGCAAGTGGCCACATCAAAGCAATCCATCTCTCTGATTGTGGTGATCCTTAAAACTAGGACACTGGAAAACTCCTAGTTCTTAATATATAAATATATCTCTCTCTTTTTCTTTCCAAGATAGCTAAAACGTAGCAGCCTGCACTTTGAACAGGGTGTTCAGACGTTAGTCCTCCTTCTAATGTCACCAGAAGAACCAAAAGCAGAGTGCTCCAAGTATTTTACTGAAACAGTTCCCAATTTTGTGAGGCATTTCAGTGCCTACCTTATACCCGTAACACAGCAGGTGACTACTGACTTCAGGGTCCAGACCTTTTATAGTTACTGTAAGCACATATATATTTTTTTTAATAATTTTCAGGTGTCACAGTGAAATATCCTGGATTATACCTCTGGTTTGTACTTTAACCAATAAAAGAAAAATAATTTCAAGCATCGAACACAACATGAGAACTTCTTGATTTCTTGCCTCAATCTCAAAAATCTATGACTGTTTGGAAATGCTCAGAACTAGCTGACCCTGCTTTAGGGTAGTGATATACTAGATTATCTCCCAAGAGCCCTTCCAGCTTTGCTTTCTGTGATCCAGCATGTGGAAAGATGGCAGCAGCAGCTGCTCCAATTGCTTTTCACAGGCTCTGTGAAACGTACAGTTTAGAAACATGATGTTTGCATTCAGTGAAGTCCTCAGTCATGCAAGCACCCTACACTCCCTGTAATAACATCAACTAGATTTAAACCTGCAGAATCAAAAACTGCCACACTTTTCAGCAATCTGCCTGAATTTTGAAGATAGTGAATATATAAACGTGTTACTTGCTCTCATCAGGATTTTCAGCCTAGGAACCCACATAATACACAAAGCAATTAAATTTGTAAAGCCAAAAGTGATATTTGCATGTTTATAGCCTCCACTTTCTCTACAGAGAAATCACCATGCATAGCTCTGTCTTCACAGCATTATAAAAGGAAGTCCATAGTTCATTAGTAAAGTAGAAATTCAAGCTATGTTATAGGAGCAAAAATAAAAATAAAGCCCAAACTAAAAAAAAAAAAAAAACAACAACAACAAAAAAAAACAAACAAAAAAAACCCCAAAACACAACAACAAACCTACAAAATATAAAAGCTGCCTGGAATGAGAAATGGAAAACCATACAGAAACAGCTGTATATAGAAAAAGACAGCTGTAAGAACTGCATGAGAACTGAAATGAAAGTTAAATTGAGAGGAGGGGACATAAAAGGCGACTGAAGGAGGCAGCTACTTAGCAGCAGGCACTTCACAGAAGTGACAAGTCCCAGCCAGAGAGTCAGCAACATCAGAGTGTGGAGCAGCACAAACACATAGAAGCAGGGACAGAGAAGCAGAAACAAAGGCCAGTTGGTGCTGGGAAATTAAGAACCACCATATAGAGCAATAAGTGATCATAAAGTCCCAAACAGTGAGTCACAATAGTGATTCTTTAACATTTTCTTATTTTAAAGATTAAAAACTGAGACATACTATTTGGGTCTTCATCTTCTAAAAAAAAAAAAACACCACCCTTGTGACAGGTATGTAGGTACAAGGGGTTAGGTTTAGATTTGGGACTTACTTTTAACAGGTTTTGGAGCAAGAGACATCTCTCAGTAAGGAAAAAGAAGATATTGTGAAGCTGGTAATGTGCATATACTTTTAATTTATTAAATCCTGTTGGGCTCTTAATAAACCGCCACTGTCTATTTAAACATTTTCAGTGCTAATCATTAAATATATTTGCTTGTCTGTTATTTAATATCTAACAAAATTGCCTGTGTATCTTAGCTCTGCAACAGAAAACTTTTACAAAAAATCAGTACAAAAGACCATCTTTTTCTATATGTTTCATACATACCTCAGAAAAAACATGCTGTTTAATCTTCAAACCACACAGTAAGAACTGACTCAGAGAACAATAAATTAATGCTTTGAATAGCAGTTGGGAACTTGATATACATAGTATTTAAATTCCCCTATAAAGAGAGCTTTCAAAAAATAACCAATTGCAACACCCTTGCTCAGAAAAGTACTCATAATTAAACCTGCTTTGTTCTACCTTAGACAATTAATTCATTACATGCCTGAGGAACCTGCCTGGGGAAAGCACCAGTTTCCCTGCCCTGCTGGCTTTAGTTTGTTAATAACAGCTTTTGCTCTTTTTCTATTTGCAGATTTATCACCCATAAGCACTAGAAAATCACAGTCCACTTCTTCAAGCTAAGCATTTTCTGGACATAAAAGAAATAATTTCAAAGGAAGGCCTAATAGGTTCTGGTGTCAACACAATCCAACATAATAATAAAGCTTCTTCACTGTGGCAAGAGTTCATGGCTGCAGGCATTTGACAAGAAAGGTAATTTAAGCAAATTAAATCAATTTCAAACAGGTTCTTATGGTTCTGGTGATTTGAAAAGCATGCTGTAATGCTGAATTCAAGGTACATATTTCAGATGGGTGTTCTATAATAATTCTCTGCATAAAGCACATGGCTGGTATTTTGTTTGTCAAGAAAAGCTCAAAGCCTCCACACAAGCAATTCAAAAGCTGCTGCTCGCTCCAGCTCTATGATGGTCACCCATAACTTATGTGCACTGCACCTTTCTAAAATCCCCTCAAACTTTATGCAAGTGATCAGAAAGAAGTGTGCTTTTATATTGGCCTGAACATCAGGAGATGAGGTCTCAAAACAAATCTAACAGGCAGTCTGGATGGTCATGGAAAAAAGCCTTAATCAGTTAGTGCCATGGTTTCCAACCTGTAAAAATGGCCATATTTTTTCTTCCACTTCTTGTTCTAACTTTTTCGATCAAGTGCTTTGGCATGAAACTGCCTCTTCCTCATGGCATTTTGGGTAATTAATAGAATGGCGGACTGATCTAAGTTTCCCCTGTGAAACAGTACTACACCATTACTAGTAATAAAAAGAGCATTTTAACTTAAAAGGAAGTTTATTTTGGCACAATATACAAGCTTTTTCATCTACTGCACTACAAGCTATTTGTGTTTATCTATTCTAGAGAGTAAGGTGTTGAGGCAGATGACTATTATTTGCTTTTTAGCTACGTGCACCCAACAAAAACACAACCATGTGACAAATCCAATTTATGTCTCTAATCTCCATCTGAAAACTTTAATGGCAATTTTAATCAAAACACATGGCAATATCATAGACAAGAAGATCAAGCATGCTACAGTCTTCTGTTCTTCTAAAGTCTTTTGACATGACTGCTGTATTTCTCTTTATGTAATGGAAAAAGATTGTTTTGCTTTTCTGTTTAAGTTTTTTTTCTGTTTGTTCCGTTTTCAGACACAGCTCAAGATTATCAAGGGGTCTTAAGAATAATTAAAAGGAAAGGGAGACTGATTAAAATGAAGAAGTGGTTGAGCTTAATCTGGTATTGATCTATAAGACTTTAGGTATGAACAGTGTACACTTTTTTTTTTTTTTAAAGTCACTTTCCAATTGCTTGAGAAGGCACAAGAATCTTGTGATGGAAAGTATCAACCAGTTATTAGGAAAAAAATACATTTTCCCATCAGATTTTGTATGTAAAATTATTTCCCCATCTCAAATAGGATAAGAAGTGAAATCTGTATATAGGAAACAGACAATCAACATCTGAGATACAGATTGGCTTTTCTTTGAGGAGCAATAATCAAGGACTTTTCAGTACAGAAATGAGACAACCAAAGGGAATATGAAAGAATTAGAGATAAAATCTGAGAGGTATGGAGAAGGTGAACAGTTTCTTTCACTATAAGAATTTAGAATCCAAGCTAACAGAAGGCAGCTTCAAAACACACAGAACAAGATGCTGTGTTGCACAATACAGATAGAATTTGAATTCCTTGCTACAGGCCATTGCAAAGGAAAAAAAAATATCAAGAACAACCAATTCCACAGCATGAAAACTTAAAGAGAGCCATGAAAGACAAAGACGCTATCTGTGGTGCAGGAAGCCCCTAAACTGTAATGTCAAAAGACCTAGGTAACCATTGCTGGCAATTGTGCTGAAGAAGTTTGCTGTGCTTTCATATTCTTGTTTTTCAAAAGCGTACTGGCTGCTGCTGGGGGTGTAAAATTTGTCTAGAAATGGGCTGAAACCAGAACAGCTATACTCTGACAGCTTCTCACTCAAACACTCCAGAAGGAGGCATGTTTTGTTCCTGGCCCATTTCACTCTCTCCAGGAGCAGTTGCTCCAGGAGAGATTGTTTGCACAGACAGGTCTATGATTCTCATCTGCAATACCACTGTATGAGGTTTCCAAATAAACACAGTAGGACTGCTCATGTATGTGATACAGCCACAGAAAATGTGCCTTCACACTCAGAAAAAGGACCCCTGAACGTTAACATTTAAAAAAAAAAAAATATGCCATTACACAAATGAAAATGTACCCCCACCGTATTTCTTTAAAATTTTGTTCATAGATTCAGGAAGGATTTCTCTGACTGTGAAAAGAATAACTTTAGTTTTCTGTAGGACTGAATAAATCATCTTATTTTAATTACATTGTTCTTCCTAACACCACCAGTACATGACAATGTATTGGCTGTTACTATAGAAACCAGAAGTGCAAGTAGTTCCACCAATTTCTACAGCCTTTTTTCATATTTATATGCTATCCAGAGACAAATTCATTAGGTCTCCTAAATACATGCTACTTAAAATGACTGCATCTCATCTGAAAGAAACTGCAATAGAATGTTTCCAAGGAAACAAATGCACTGCACTTACACTCTAAATTTATTAATTTTTTTAAACTGTGCTTTAATGACTTAGGCTTATTTCTTTTATAAACACAAGTATGGAGAAATAGCTCAATAACATAACAAGCATCTCTCATATTTTCTTTTTAAGCATAAAGCTATAGATAATAGTTGCAATATTGTAGCTAAACAATGTTCAGTCCACAGTAACAAACCAAGATGGGGGGGGAACCCTGCTGTTACTCTGCCTTTGCCTCTGTTAATAATTAAAATTCTGTAGTGTGTTTCTAGACTAATTTTAAAAGCTCAAAATAACTACTTCCACAATTTTTCTAGTTAATTTGTTCTAAGCTTATAAGACCGCAGTTTCAAAAACAGGAGTTTTATGTAAATCTTCAAATCTAAGTTTTCCTTGAATTTGTCTATCACCCCGAGATTATTCATCTGTTTTGAAACCTTCTTTACACCCTGAGAAAACATTATTAGTCCCAAAAGGCTGGACCTTTCTATTCATTTGTACTCTTCCCATTTCTAATAAGTCATTGCTATTTTTCCTCCATGACATTTTTTCCCCCTGAATGTGCTAGCACGATACTTTCTGTAATACATATTTTTTGAAAAATAAATGTTGTCTCCATTTGGAGTTGTGCCTGATCTCCCCTTTAGCTAAATACCTAGGTTACTCCCTGCCTTCTCCAGCTTTAATTGCTCTATCAAAGTCCAAAATCATAGAGTGATATCAAGTAAGCTTCATGCAATCAACCATTGCTTAACTCCTATAACCCTTTTTTATATATCATTTCTTTTATTTCTATATCTGTAACTAATCTTTCTTTCAAAGTCTGTTCTGTGGCTGTGTCAGGTCACACTACACTGGGTCTCCGCTGCCTGATGCCCTTCCTCTCCTTCCCTCCCCGTTTAACATAAGCAGTGGATTTGCATTTCTGGAGGTCCAAATGCTTAAACTATTGCTTAAAGATCATAGCCACAGCTCTGTCACCTTCCACTTAGTCTTTCTCCAGATTACTGCATGGTGCTTTGACAGGACTCGCTGCTCCAACAGCTAAAGCAGATGGCTCTTGCCAAAGCTCCAATGGGCCTCCGTGGTTTATAAGACAGAACACAGACACGAACATCAACAGACAGGAGATCAAAACCAAAATACATCCAACAGATGAATGAAGTATTCTTCAATTTTTTACAGAGTCCAAAAAACTGTTAGTGATCTCCTTACCTCTGAGTTCCTTGTGGTTTTGCATGCACATGATAAAGAATCAGTTCCTGAACGCTTACAAAATGTTAAGAGTTTCATCAATCACAGCAGAATATAAATAAAAGGTAAAATATGTAAAACTCAAAAATAATTATATGGATACATTTAAAAAATTTAAATGAACACCTTCAGATACAAGTTCTTGAGCGCTGTATGTCCTTTCAGCAGGGCTAATAGCATCCCTGCCTTACACTATGCAAAACCTTGCTGACGTGTATATAAATTTTTTCAACTCAGTTTGACAATTCAGTCAGGATAAAAAGAACTTCAGCTACTTAACAGTACTACCAGTACAACACAGTTACAGTTGTAGTCTTGTTCTGACATTACATCTGTGTAAGCTTAGAAATCCAATTTAAAAAGAAAAAAAATTTACCTGTAATCATATTTTCTTTTGTGAACATGATAAAGTCCTTATTGCTAAGCTAAAGGATACAAGTCTCAACCCTTTGTTCTCTTTGGTATTTCAAGGAATATTAAAATTTCAGGTAGAATGAGTGGTTCAAATATATATTGTCTCCTGTCTGAAAAGCTAATGTAGATTGCCCAAAACAAAGTGACTGTAATTCAACCAGTTTATGCTGAACACCTTAAGAAATTCTTCCACAGCTCAGGGAAAGGGACTACTTCTAAAATACATAACTACATTAAGGTCTCAGTGTTATTGCATAATTATTTTACAGGGGTTTTCTAGGTTCAACTCTGAGGTCCAAAGATCCCATGGGGTCCGTTCAGTATGATGCTCTCTCCTTGGTTGACACTGCAGACATTTTTTTTTTAATATAAAAAAAGCATAACAGCTTACTTCCAAGTTTTCTGGTCTTTTCATAACATCTCTATAAACATTCTCAAAATGTTTCATAAATTTAATCAATTCATTATACAGCAATATAAGATCTTCAGAATTATCTTTTCAGCATAGAAGCAAAACTGTGTTTAACACAAACATAAAGAACTACCACTATAATAAATCTCTACACACTATTCAACTGAGGGGTTTATTCTCTTTTTTCCCCCCAGGCTTTGATTACTTGTCTGTGTAATTTTGAGATGCCTTTACATTTCACTAACCAGTTAACAAGCTGTTTCATCCATTAATTTCTGAAATATATTGTTTAGCTTTATGTTGAGGATTTTAACTTGCTTATTGATCTTTCATTCTTTATCTTGCTCAATACTCAATGTAACATTTGAAATCATTTTGCCTATTTGCTCAACAGAACATGGATAGCAATAAATGTCTTTCAACTTTTTTTTTTTTTTTTTTTAGATCTACCTTTCTGATTAATAGCCTACTGTATATTTCTCAATGTTTTAGTAGCTGAAAGGCTGCCTCAAACCTATATTCATTTTCTCCGGACTTAGAAATCCAATTTTTATATCACATTCAATACATGAATAAATATTAGTAATTTATGCTCATAAATTTATGCTCCACTTAAAAATGGGTTGCACATCAAAAAAGTGAGATTTGTAAAGTACTAATTTGGAAAAATACCACTATTAGCTATTCTACATCATTTTCTATCAGCAGAAAGCACCAATGTGGTACATTGGCATAAAGCAGCCCATTTCAACCACTGCATGTATGTGTAATTTTTTGTTATTAGTCATTTTCTCTACCTCTGTGAAGCCTAATGCTTTGCTCTGAATTTCCACCAAAAATTCCCTCATTTCCTGATATACAATTATCATTTTACCTCCCATAGTCACATTTAAGATGTACAAGTGGGTAGCCTGTTAAAACACAGGAGTATATCCTAAACAATGACCTCAGAAATTGAATTACCAGCGAATGCTGAAATTGAGTTTTCAATGTGCAATGAGTAACAAGATTCAAGCTCTTGATTTAGGATGCTCACTCTATTGACAGAATATGCTGCAAAGCCTGAAAAGGCTATCGGGAGTATGATGATGGGAACAAAATAATCATTAGTTCACTCACACATCATTGCAAGCTGAATGACAGGTTAACACACTTGAAAGAACAGGCAAAACAGGAAAATCTTCTAATGAATTGGGATGAAAGAACTTGAAAGATATAAATGTTGTTTGCATCAAAACTGAAATGAAGTAGCAAGAGGCCTCAGACATCTATTTCAGTTAAGAGCAAATGACACTTGTTAGAACAGGACAAGTTTCAAAATATTGGCCAGGACACTTTATTCAATCTTGACTTTGGCCATAAAAGCATAAGATGGAAAAGACAGCATTCTGTTTTTATCTTGTGAATATAGATAACAGTATAAGCTGAAAGCAGGAATATCTGAACAATTATTTGAATCCCCTCAAACTAGGGAGAAGCAGACATGAGGTACTGATGACATTGATGATTCATGTCAAACCAACATACTGTCCTACTGAGAGTATGAAATGTAACTACGCTATTTTGCAGTAACGATGCATAGGTGATACTCGCCATTCTGCAAGAAGCCATAAGCAATGAAAAGAGTTGATATTTTTCTCCCTTTTCTCCACACTTAGCTATGACCATCCTTGTTCACTCCATACACACCCAGTCTTTCAGATTTTAAAACCAATACAAATGTAGGTGTCTAACAGTCTACACCTATCACTGAGCTACAGCTACCCCAAATGGGGGGAAAAAAAAAAAAATCACAAGGATAACAGAAGCTCCCACCCCCTTTTTGGAAACAGTAAGAGAATAAACCACACTGCTGCTTTAGACAACCACAGTACACACAAAATTATGGCTTTCAAATAAGCAAATATATCAAACAAACAAAAAAAGGATCAATATCCGTTACCAGGCTAAACCCAAGCCTTCCACTTTATAATGTGATTAGACATTGCTTGTTTTTAAAATTCATATTCCTCATGCACTACTTAATTGGCTAGAGTTTTCCAACTCGTGAAGTTTTACATTAATAGAATTGTTTCCCAATGAACAAAGCAGGTAACAGCTTCTAAAAACTCCCAGCGATAACCCAGTACAGGAACTATGAAAAAGAAGTAGGCTGGGATTTTGTTTTACCAAGCCTAAAACCTTTCCTATTTTACCTGTCAGAATACACATTAATTCACTTATTCTCTGGGAATGTATTTTTTTTTCCCCTGTAATACAGTGGGATGTTTCCGTTATCTGTTCATCTGTTTGTTACCATCAGCTTATGGACATAAGTTACACACAAACTTTCTAAATACTGGAGTGTCCTGCAGGTACAGAGACAACCAAACCACTGCGTGCATTCCTCAGTGAGCAACAGCTCTCTAAGGCAGGTGCCAGGGCTGGAGCCTCAGCATTGCAAAAAATGAGTGTATAGTTAGTCACTGAGATGATAACGCATTATTCCGCTAGTCTCATTTTTGCTTTGGATAGCATTCTGGCCACAGAACGTGCGGCCTTTTGAGAAACCACATCATAAGATGCAATCAAAGGATGTCACAGCATGCGATGCTATAACATACTGCACACAACAGCAACATTCTCAGTCCAAAAGGAAAAACTGGCAACAGTATTAAAAGCGTAGAGGGAATGGCCCATGGAAAGACAAATATCCCGTTGTACCCATGTGAAAAAGTCACCATGCCCAGATCAGTAAGTATGGATTCAAAAAAGTCAGGCAGTAAAGCATAAAGATACAATAAAACACTGTTTGAATGTCATAAAGATCATATACTGCCTAATTAGCAGAAAACATGAGGGCTAGTTTAGACAATGTATAGTCAAATTAATAAAATGTTAATTATTCATGTTCATATTCTACACAGATATAAATGGTTTTTACGGTCTCTGTCCTCTGGAAATGAATCACAGATGTCACCTAAAGCATTCACTACTGGCTCTGCATGCAGACACTCACAAGCTTATGTGCCATCCCCTGCAACCTACACAAAGGTGACCCCAAGCATAACTGTTACTTCTTATAACTGTGCAGTTGGTAAAATACTGAAAACTGCAGGTTTCCTCTGTGATTTTGCCAGATGTAGTTTACACAAAAGTTACTATATCTGAACATCACTTTAAGCCAGGCTACTGGTAGCCAGAATTACAGAGGGTATGAATGGGTAGGCTGTTGAAGTCCACAGTTTATCAGTACAGATTTGCTCTTTTGCCTTCTTACAATGCCTTTGACAAAGGACAACACCTCACAAACTGCATAGTGCCCCTTATCTTTTCATCTTCTACTGCAACCTCCATCTCAACACATCTGCTCCTCACTGCAATAATGCCTCATGTAAACTATGTTCTACATCTCTCTACTTACCTTCTCCCTGTTCCAGCAACACTGTACATTAGTGAAGGACACCTGGTTCCTTTCTATTGCTGCTTTTCAGGAATGCTTTTCCAGGACTCTTCAAGACAATATTGCCCCTTTGTCAACCAGCAAACTCCAGTCTTGTAGCACCAAAACGCATGTATTTCTGTGGGAGGCATCTCCTGTGGAACAGCAAGCTAAGGTGGCTGGCAAAATTTGGCAACCACAGCCTGGGATGCACATGCTGCAGTCCAGGTTAAGAAGCACATGCTGTCCCATACCTGCTCCTGTCCACAAGAAACTGTTTTGTGAATCTATGTTTACACAGGCCTGAACTACAACCAAGTTTGCCAGATATATCAATTAACAGTTTGGCTGTGGTTGAGCTGAGGCACCACCAGAATTCAAAACCTGAAAGGACGGACCTCCTTTAAGAGATGAACACATTTATTGTCTTCGTTGCTTGGAATAGAATACTGCTTGATACCTCATCTGGTACCAAAGGAAAGCACTAATGAAACTGGCATTTCACAAGGGGAAAAAAGGACCAAGAACAGCATTTTTCAAGCCATTTTTCTTGGTGATGCCATCACATTGTTCAAAGATAAAACCAAAACACCAGGGATTGGCAGAGATACTCACAATAGGAGAGCAGCAGACTCAGGAGATGACTCAGAACTAATTTATCTAGCACAGGCATTAACATCTGTTATTTAGCCCCTTAACTCTACTTGAGTCAATGCAAATTTTGCTTAGTTAGTCCTCAGGTCTTGTCATCACAATCTCTGCTATCAGAATTGCTGAAAAAAACCCATCTTATTCAAGTATAACCCTTGAACTGTAAATATCCATTGTAAGTAAATCTTGAATTTCCTTGAAACTGAATTTTTTCTGCTATCCTTATTTTATGCCTTCTCCACTATCAATATTGGAGATTGTCTCCTACTGTCTGTGAAAGATTTCTAACCATATCCAACATGAACTACCATCCAGACAGGGACATCTTTGTCATCATTTTGGTTTTTGGTTATTATAGAACAGAATAACTTATTTTCCCCTCTGCAGAGTCCGGGCACCTTAGACACATGCAAGCTGGATGTACTGCCATTTTTGGCATGAACGTGCTCATCACAGTTGATTTCAAATCTAGAGAAAAATCACCTTTACAGGATTCTCAGAGACAGTCACTCAAAGATATACAAAGACATAAAATCCATAATAAAGAAACTACAGGGGGTGAAAGAATGTCTCTGGCTTTGTACACAGCTAGACTATCACTTGACTTTGTGTGTAACGACAATATCTTTTACAGGAAAGCTTATCGCACCAAGGTAGAAAATTCTCAGAAAAAATGTTGTGTCACCTACACCTGCCATTTTCTCCTTGACCAGGATCAAATACCTCAAACTTGACACTACGGTCAACAACCTTTAAGCCGTAAAAAGAGGATACCCATTTAGTTCCTGAGGCTGCTCTTAAAGGAAGTTCAGCCTACCGTGACATACAATGGCTCCTCTATGTTAAAAAGGACAGCTAAGCATTCAATTACAGACTACACCTCCTCCCCATAATTAAGGTCTACTGTTATGAGAATCTCAAGAAAGAACAATTGTATTCCCTACTTCATTTGCATGCTATGAAACCACTGACCCTGTTCTGGAGAGGAGACTTGTGTTAGTCTGTCTTCTCCAGTCCCCTGCCAGAAAAAAAAAGTTTTTGTTCTACAGTAAATTTGCAGGGTGACCTTTGATCATCTGGAATGAAAACACTTTGAACTGGCATTGTTTGCTATTTGCACAACATGTATTTGCATGTTCTATAAGTTGCCTATGCTAAAGACAGTACACCAAAATCGGTTACCAACACCACCAGAATACCGTATAGCAGTGCAAGGCAGGGGGAGGGAGGGAAGAGTTAATATGGAAAATCTCATCACTTTTTAAAAAGTTGCGGAAATTCTTTATCACAAGTATTTACAATTTTTGTAATCTAAAACTAGATTCATCTTCCTTCATAGAACTGTGCTTTGAGTATCTCTTCATATCCTTATTAAGGAAAACTAGCCACCGTACAAGCACGATGGATGGAATAAATCCCATCACACTTTTTACAAAGGTTTTCACACTGATGTGGTAACTCTGAAACTCATAGTAAATTTATTTTCAGAGTAGTCTCAGACTTGGCAGTCTTGGTATGTACATTACTAACATTTTTCTCGTAAGAACTTAATTCACGTGAGGGAAGCCTATGGTATAGATCCTACACAATTAAATTATTTTCTCAAACATCAGTGACAAATTCAAAAGAACAACTGCAGCACAGGAACTAGATTGTTATTTGCACAAGAATACTGTGTTTCCGCAGTAGAACAATTGCCATAATGATTTCAGAGCTCTCCTGTTAGAGCCCTCAGACCTGAAATGCATCTGCCTATATCTCTCAGCTATTGTTCTTGGTACAAAGTCAGAGACAAAGTTTGGATAAGCAATCTTATTTTTCAGATCTCTTCTGTCAGCCTTAAGAGCAAACAGATGGGTAACTATGATGAGTAGGATCTACCCACATACAAATTCAAAGGAAAACAAAGAACTACTCACTTTACAGTCATTGCTGCTCTTTGAGCTGTTCTGTGCATAAGGATGTCGGCTTGCCTTATGCTTCCACTGGCAGAGTAAAGCTCTGGTCTTACCTGAGCTCTGAACAGCAGCTGGGAGCACGCTGTTCTTCATGGTTCACGATACAGTAAAGGCAGAGGCTATACCTGCCTCTCTGTGGCCCTTCATGAACGTAAAAATTACTCCAGGCTTCTACACAAAAGGTAGAGGCAGACACATCCTGACCCACATGTAATGGCTTGAAAAGCAAGTTAACTGTACTGCTTCCTAGCACTCAACTGCTTTTCACAGTCCTGAAGTGAGATATTGGCTTTATTTAATCCAACTATATCATACTCATATTAACATAAACAAACCAAAAAAAAAAAAAATCCTATTTTTTATGTACAATGTTCCTCTTTGTGTTTCAAAAACATTACAGAGGTTCATATCAACAAAGGGTGACACAATCAAAGACAAATGCAAAATACTTCAGAATAACTTTTCATTGAAAAAAAAACAGTACATCTAGCAGCTTACTAATGCACAGCACATATAACTTAGGAAGTATTCAAAAAAAGAAAGAGAAAATAAGATTTCCATTACCTTAGAAGTCCTTATATCCCAAGCTTTAACTTCTGGGCTGAACCCTCCACAAATGAAAATATTTGACTCTGTAGGGTGGAATTTCAGCACACTGATCCTAAATTCATTTTTGCTGCTGAATATCTGCTTCCCTAAAATAAAATAATAAGTGGAGGTTAAAATTTGAGCAGCAAATGAAATACGTTATTCATTTCAACCTAGTTTCAAAAATATCAAGGTTATCAAAGATTAATATATTTATAGTAACATATTTCAAGTATCTGGGGCTACACTACTGAAAATACAAGACTGATCTCACTAATTTTTATCCACGTGAGAATACTGATCTCACTAATTTTTATCCACGTGAGAATTCCCCTGCACATGAGCCTCTACACCACTGACTGCCTCTTACTGAACGGAGAGAACCAGTGGCTTCCCACACCAAGGAGAGGAGCTCCACTGAGAGCCCAGGTCAGTCGACAGGCAGGACTAAATCCACAGATGTAATGGTTGAATGTTTCCCTACAAAGAAACCATAGTCTTTTTTTTTTTTTCAGTGGGATAAAAATCACTAGAATAAAATACTGTCTGTACAGAAATACAACATCCCAAGCTGTAGTACAACTCGAGTTGTTTACTTTCTGTGAAAGTAGGAGTGAAACTTCACCTTGAAAGTAGGAAATAATTTGCATACCATCATATCAAGGCAATAGCTGTTCCCATGGATACACTGCTCCCAACATTTAATTGTGTACACTAATTTCCACAGGATCCTGTGGTTAGTATCAATTTGATTGTTGACACTTTCGAAGGCAATAGAATTCAGCTGGGTTAATTTGTAGAACTTTTCCACAGTCCACTGCTTCCTTTCATCCTAACAAATTCATGATATTAATATGCATTTGCTGAAATATAATTTTTGGAACAGCAGCACGGACCAAGATAAATACATCTGCTCAGTTTCACAATTTCAGCTGTGCTTTATATTCTATATTTTATATATAAAGATCTACATTAAATAAAGTTACTGCTTTAAGCCACACTGAAGAAGGTACTGCAGAACTGAGAAAAAAACAACCTTAAAACACTGTGACAAAAGCTCTTAAAATATTCATTAATCTGTGTTTTCAGCAAGTGAGAGCTGTCTTAAGATAGGCTTTCCTAAACAAATGAAAAATACTTTGAGCTAAAAACATTAGTGACAGATGTAAATACTTACTGTTAGGTGAACAATACTGAAAATCATTCATATTGATTTTTTTTAATGTTTATTTCATGATTTGGAGCCAATTTATTTGATTTCATCAGTTCTATTTTCCCCATCTGCTGAACTCAACTTACACAATCAAGAAGCCAAGACTTGACAAATTATTTATTCTTTTTAAAGAAGATAAGAAAGAGATATTTTACTTCATCACACATGCTCTTCAAGCTAGCAGGGGCAGGGAAAATAGATTGCAGGGAGCATAAGGGAGGGGTAAGTGTTGTCCTACATGAACACTGGGTTTTGTAGGAGATTTTTGTTTTCTTTAAAAAGATTCTCCACCTATTACCCATGCAAGGCCTAAAGGGCCTCTCTGTCACTACCAAGTGAAAGATTTCATTTAGTCCATAAGTTCCTTCCCCAGAAAGAGAAAAAAGTCATAAGGGCCACAGAGGTTCTGTCTACAAGTCATATGCAACAGTGACCATCTCTAATCATGGGAGCTTTCAGCAATAGCTAAAAAAAAAATAAAAAAATAAATACTCCACAGGGAAGGAAGAAAGTATTAAAATCATTAGTTAAAGAAGCAACAAGATATTGCTCTCATGTATGCCACTACCAGGCATCATTTGCAGGCTTCAGAAAAGCCACATACCCATACATCTTACTGCCATCCACAGTACTTGAGAAAATACTGAATTTCCCCATGGAGGTTTCACTAGTCAGTTTAATAGCACTTCGATCCCAAAGGAATTTAGCTCCTACTAGTACCTAGTTTAATAAACTCTGGGAGCATAATCAACAAGTTTTCAATGGCACTGCAGGCAGAAGTCAGCAGAACTGCAGCCTACCTGTACTAATCCTGTCAAACAGCTTTACAAAGGACGCATGACGCGGCCACTCTTCTCCATAAAGTGTGTTGTCCAAATGGCATTAGGCGTATACCTAAGTAATCCAGTGGAACTCATCATTTAACTTTTTGTCAAACATTAATTGTTTAAATGGCTTTATTAAAATGTTTTTACCTCCACAAGACTTCTGAAAATTGATTTTTCTATAATATATACATTTTTCTCGCCATTGTGCTCTCTAGCCTAAGACATGAAAAAGACAACCAAAAAAAGTTGTGCACTAAATTCAAGATGTGTTTCATCTACTAACTACAACATCTGTTACCTTTTCCATAGAAAGAACATTGATCTAATATAATTTTTTATTTAGTCCATCTTTCAATCTTATCCCCAACAACTTCCAAGTAATTCAATCATTTGCTCCATATTTTATCCAGAAACTAAAATTCTCTGTTTCCCTACTCCATCTCCCCATTTTAAAGAGAAGTGGGCACCATTTTTGCCCTTTTCTTGTCTTCCAGAGGCTGTTATTTATGCAAAAGCTCTCAGGGACAGTCACTAGCAGAATTACACTGTAACAATCTCAGTACTATGAATTCTACATTAGTGTGATAATAAATAAAATTCATGCAAACAATCCGAGTATCTTACTCACCTCCATACTCTTTAACCTTCTTTTTCCTGTTTTAAGCTGTTACCTTCTGTTTGATGCAGATATTAACCATGCTAGCATTTCGACTGGTTTGAGGAGCAATCACAACACATTAATCTTAAAAGCTCAGGCTCTCTAATTAATACTTTGAAATAAAACTCTCTTTCTCATTCTCTCACCCCCCAAAGTGAAATTCAATCCAACGCCTCTTTTTGGAAACTCAGCAGACCGCGTTCTGAAGAGTCTGGCATTATTAGATGTATCCAGGAATTTCATTCTATTAGCACGTCACAGAAAACAAGAAGGCTGGAATGTAGAAAAGCAAAGCAGCAGCAAACATACTCAAAAGGGGGAAATCACAACATTACAGAAAGGGAACTCTCTTACTACTAGAACTAAAATTCATGCACGATACACAGAAGCTATGTTGGACTGCTTGTCGTACAAACATGCCTGGACCCAGCAAAATGAAATTTCCTAACATTTGTATTAATACATCCCCTCAACCCATACCTCTGGGGTATTGGGACTAAAGGGCTGAAGCACTGAGGCAGATTCTCTACACAGTTATGAAACCTCTACCACCGTAAATCTTTCAGAACCTCAGAAATTTAGGAAAAAAAAAAATCCATACAAGAGATGGAACAGAACAGTACAGAAGATGATATGGAATAAAATATCTCATGCAATTTGGTATTAAATCCATTGCATTCTTAGCCCTTTTCTGTACAAACTTTATTTAGTGTGTTTTACTACTATGAGCAGAATTTGCTGCTTTCCAGGCTTTAACCAGGCTATGATGGAAGCTTCATTGCTTCAGAAATCCAGCTTCAATGTTTGCTAGAGACCCTGCTCTACCTTTCTGGAAGTCAGTATCTACAGCTACGTATATTTTTCTCTACAATTATTCAGTTTATTAACATTAAATATTCAAAATTTTGGGGTTTCATTTTAAATATTGTAAAAGATGTCCTTTGAGAGGAAGACTCCCTTATCCGTAATAGAATACAACAGCTGTAATTCAGCAAGCCTGTCTATACTTTTATTGTGTATATATTTATTGCATCTTAGCTCCTAAAGGCAGTATAACAAATATTCAACCAATTCACAGACTGCAGAAAATTACATCTTCTGAAAATCTATTTGGCTAATTGAGGGAAAATCCATACCACATACCATTTGCCTAGATAAGAGGTGGTTATACCTTAGCAGAAAGCAAACGTTCTCTAAATGTTCTCTCAATCTTTAATTTTCACAATTTCAGTAACAATATCCACTACATCTTTGCAGTGTGTTATATATTTTTAAGTGCTTTAATTCAATTCTTCATTCATTAGAAGCTCACCAGTAACATACACAGTATTAAAAAAAAAAAATCTTTAAAAAGATCTTGAACATATGTTTCTGCTCCTTTATGCTGCAGCCTACTGTGAAACTGCTCAACTGTGAAATCAGATATTTTAAAGGCTATTTAACATTGTGAATTTTTCACAGAACATCAGCCCAGTGATTGAGCACAGGATGCTTCTGTAACTGTGTTTAGTGGTCCTCAGGTTCACCCCCCTACCTGCATGATCCAGAAACATTCACTTCCTTACCCTGGTACGCAAAGAAAAGTGAAGCCCAAGACTTACAAGGACATAAGAGTAATCTTGCTAAGTAGAATGGATTTCCCTACTGTGTTTACAAAAAGACACAAGACTATATATTTAAAAAAAAAATCTCATTACAGTCACAATCTCTGTCATGCACAACAGTGAGAGAAACATTAGATTGATCAGACATAATTTGTTCTTAAAAAATTGATGTTGGCTGTTATTTATCCATTGTATCTTGGCATGCTTACAAATTGCTTTATTATTTTTCCAAGAATTAACATTATACTGACTATATGCATTTCCTAATTTTTTCCCTGACATAGTCGCAAGTTTCTGGCATGCAAAGGTGCTTGAAATATTAGAACATTTTATCTTTTACCCTTGAAAGTGTCCCCAAAATAAATATTTTTTTGTCTTCTTATTGCAAAACTTTACATTAGTGAGTATCAAAACCAAAATGCTGTTACCTCCTAGCTGGAGACTGACCACTAAATTATGTCCAACGTACTACTTAAAACTGCAGAATTGGGGGGGAACCTTTGACCTCACATCAGAGATGCCTGTATTTATTCAAACGAAAAAAAATGAAATAAAAAAAAAACCTCAAGCAACTGGGATTTTTTCTGTGGCATCATATAAAACGATATTAAAACAATATACTATCTAAATAGTATTGGGAGAGAAGAGAAGGAATAGGAGAAGAAAGTCATAGGTCTCCTGAGGAGACATTTATGTATGAGAACTAAAACTCCTATGTGAACAAATACAGTTACATTAAAAATAATAATGTTATATCTATAGGATTACCAAATCAGAAAATAAAAGAAAATAAAGAAAAGCAAACTTGGACCATCCTTTTGGAGGTACGAAATGTTCTGTAAAGAAGCTCTCAAAATAATGTAAAATAAAACAAGTTAACAAACTAGATTTAAGCGACCGCATTATATATATTCTGAACTTCCCTTCAAAAAGCAAAGCTTAATTTCAGTATCCAAGCCACAGTAATGTGAAAAGTTGCAAAATAATAGGGAGTTTAAACCCCCCATTATAAATCTGAGGAAGTTATATTTGAAATCAAGATCAGTCCATGAAATAAAACACCACTGCAGCATTTGGCAAAATAGGAAATGTGCCAAAATTTCTTGGAACATTCCCTCTGTCATAATATTAAAGAAATGAAGAGTATCTACAATATGCAAATAGTATCAACCCCGCCAATGTTCTGCCTGCTCTATTGTACCAATTCATTTGTGACTAATGAAAAATCCACTGATGAATAAAACATATATTCCAAAAATAAAATAGTTATAAATAAATTTTTAAAAAATACAATTACCCTTCTAAAGTTGGTAGAGCATCTCCATTACATCTGGATCAAACAGAAGTTAAATGTCAAATGTACTTGACCCAGAATTGTTTTAAAAGCAGAGGGTTTTTTTCAGTGCTCTCCAAATATAGCACTGCTTACTACTCTGTAAATAACAAAGTGTCTGAACTATCACGAGTAGAAAATGACTACAACTGTGGTGTTAGGAGACACGAACAAAACCAGGAAGTCTCACTAGTCCAGACTGCTGCATTATTATCATATTTGCAAAACCTTTCAAAAAGCTTTATTAAGAAATATTGTCCATAAAATAGGACAATAAAGAAAAAATATTGACCAGTAATCTTTACAGGCAGCTCAGCTGCAGGTTTTGGATCTACTAATATTTATGAAACATCATGTTGCTGTACTGAACTTGCCTTATGCAAACTGCAGCCACAGAACCACTCATGTAAGCAATGCATGAATAATCCCAAGTTCCTTAAACATTTTATGCATATTTTGCATCAGATCCATACTTAATATGTACAACATTTTCCAAGAAAACCATATTTGTGGAGTGTCTTAGCTTGATATCCTGGTGTTAGGACAATGAAGACCACTTAAGATAGTAATTGACAATCTATACAAAAATTAATTTTGAAAAAGAAGACTTGTACAACACCATCTATTTTGACCAAACCAGGACAAGTGAACTTCTTAATAATTTGAATTCTTCTCTTTCCCTGTTTTTCATTATAGCATCAACAAGTTCTGTAGGTTGGACCTCCAGGGGTCCTCTAGTCCAAGCCC
This sequence comes from Falco naumanni, assembly GCF_017639655.2. Classification (NCBI taxonomy): domain Eukaryota; kingdom Metazoa; phylum Chordata; class Aves; order Falconiformes; family Falconidae; genus Falco; species Falco naumanni. The sequence goes on from NC_054060.1 coordinate 37,779,137, forward strand.
CTACCCAAAGTAGGTCCAGCTGCAGCAGGTTACTTAAGAGTTTTGTCCACTGAAGTTCTGAGTATGTCCAAGTATATATAATGACTCCACAGCCTCCCTGGACAGCCTGGTTTAGTGTTTGGTGATCCTTAAGTTGAGCCAAAAAGTGTCTTGTGTTCCTACATTTGTCCTTTGCCTCTCATCATTTCGCTACATATCTCTGAGAAGAGCCTGGCATCATCTTCTCTAGGTACTAGGTAAACACTTGCTAATCTGGCTCAGGATGAAGTTGACCTTCTTTGCTGCAAGAGAACACTGCTGATTCTGATTCAGCACCAGAACCCCCAGCTATTTTTCTGCAAAGCTGCTTTCTAGCCGGTTTAGCATCAGCCTGTTCTCTTGCACAGGGTAACTCCCTTCCAGACACAGGACTTTGCATTTGCCCTTGATGAACTTCATGAGGTTCCTGTTAGCCCATTTTTCCTGCTTGCAGCATCATAGATCTTCTAATAAGAACCTTCCTTAAATACACTTGACAAGGGGAAGAGGTTTGATGGTGTAAAATTGAAGGATAAGATTTCAGAGATGCGTCTTCTACCCTTGCATCAGGATTTTCTGATGTCACAAAAATTCTGCTTTGTGACTAAAGAGATTTCACCATTTGCTTCTACTCTGACGTTGTTCAGATCACAAAGACTGAAAAAAAGAAAATCACTCCAGAAAATGCAATGTCCTAGGACAAGGGATACCCAAACTTCAGTCCAAGCTTAGAAACAAAATTTCCTGGAGAATTTATTCTATCACTGTTTGTTACAACAATGCTGGCACATTCCTTTGAAGAATCTCATAACTAGCTGTCCTCAGACCCAGAACAAACAATGAGCTAGACTCAAATTTTGATTTAATAGGGAAGAAACTATGTTCCCAACAGAGAAACAACACAGAATGACAAAAAAAAAAAAAAAAAACCACACAAAAAAACCCAAACAACTGAGCAGCTCAATACCACACAAAGTACTAAGCTGTATTTGCAACCTTTCCTAAACTATTAAAAAGTCATTCTCTTCAGACTGTTAGGTTTCTTTTGGTGAAGGACATGTAGTAATTTTTATAACACAGATGTAACATAAAATCTATACTGAAAACAAAGACAAGATTAGACTTTAGCATACATAAGTAAAAAAATGTTGAACCAAAACAACATACACAAAAGAAAAGAGCAGAGTCTTAAAGACAGCATTATGTTTTATAAAATCCCACCGGCATGCATTTACTACATTTAAACTCACTGATAGTTAGTTCAGTCTAGCAATGGAAAGTAATTAAGACCGAAGTCCAAAAAAAGTGTCTAAAAGTCCTCTGTGAAGGAACAGTTCTAACATCTATCTGAAGTTAATCAAAGAAGAAATCATTTCAGCACTGATGAAGAGTGAAGAGGAATGAATGATTCAGTGAACTAATGTAAATCAAAATCTTATAGCTGCCTTAGTGTTTTTCAAATGGAAATGAGGCTTTTTATATCAAAACGATTTGGATTCCAGAGGCAAACTGCTTGCCCTGTTTCTCTGAAAAGAATTAACTGAAATGTAAAGTTACTTTTTTTTTTTTTTTTTTTTTTTCATACAACAGGGAAGGAAATCAGAAACTGGCCTGCATGCGTAGGAAATCAGAACAAAATTCCAATCCTACTTCACTGACAGTAAGGTCCGGACATCAACATTACAACTGCAGATCACAGGAGCTACAAAGCATCCTGTGTCCTTGAAATAAGGCAATAATGAATATCTAGTATTTTTAAGGATTATAAGCATTCATTTTGCCTTTACACACACAGTTTAAGTAGTTAGAAAAACTACATAACTCACAAGTCAGTGAGGAAAGAACCATTTATAAGCTTATCTGTTCTGAACCTTGGTAAGTAGAATTTGTTATTGTTGTCATCACCTAAAACACTAGAAATATCTTCTTTCAAATGAACCACTACAATCAACTTAACCCAGAATACTACCCCATTACTGGATAGTTAAGTCAAAGAGACATTAGAAATCAAAGTGTAAGATTAAAATTGCGCAACTTTGGAATTCATTCTACAATTTCATAAAATGAAATTTTCCCCATAGTAGTCCCTTCAAATGACTCAGGCACATAAAATCTATTCTACTGCTATAAATCCCATTAAGAAGGTAGCCATTCTGTTTAGAATTTGTAAGCTCTATGGTCAAAATTAAATTCACTTGGATTAGTAAAATTCAGTTATGTATGAGACTAGAAGTTAGAAGCTTGCTGCAATGAGACGGAAAAATAATAAAAAAGCCTGAAAAATTGAACAAATTCATGTAGTACTACTACATCAAATATATAAAGCTCTTTTCCCCATTACAAAACCTGAATATTCTCAAAACTTCAATATTCTGTCACTGCATCACACGTTTTACATTCCCAAATTACAACAGCTCCCTTCTAGACATCACTGAATTTAAATACATCTGATATGGCAAATGTTGAGAAAAATGAATTCTTAGAGCACAGAAAAGAATCTTCTTTCCATGTGAACAATATTCACAAATTTCCCAGATCACTTGAAGAGAACTTCTGCTCTCCAGATACTCACACATAATGTAGTTACTTTTACATAAGAGAAAACACTTCTAGACAAGAACAGCTTGTCATTTCTGTAAAGATTTCTTTTGTAGTCTTACAAAAAATATTGCAACTTTGCAGGAATTAAACATTGAAAAAAAAATAAAGTGGAAAAAATAAAATTGCATCTCCTCAGTTGACAAGGTACTATTTTAGGCCTAATCCTTTATTTCTACACACACAGAGGTGTCCTATTATGTATGTCTCCAAAGAATGCTGCCGTCTGAATGCTGATAACATACATAAAGAAGAGAAAAAATATAGTGGATAGAAACGTTTTAGTTTATGAAGGAAACAGGAGGAAAGATAGCATCCAGGAAATTAGTTGATAAGGTCACAAGAATCAAATCCCAAGTCAAACTCACAATTTTTGTCAAAGCAACACAGCTTCAGTGTCAAGTTCCATACCAGATTTTAAGTTTTTATACTCCTAATTAAGGTCCTATTCAACGGGGAAAAAAATCATCACCTAATTAACTTTAAGCATAAACTTAAAACCAACCCAATTAAGAATGAGGTACAAGCCTATGTTTAAATTAACCATATATATAAATGTTACTGAAGTCAGCCTTAAGAGGCTCTTCAAACACTTTAACGAATGATCATGACAGAGCACAAAATAATACATGTTTCATTCTATTCGTCTGTGCAGTATCTGACAACAGAAATTACATGTGATCATGAAGTTAAAGATATTTCAGTTTTTTTAAAATATCTCCACCTGCCTTTAATTGCTGAGATTTATTGTTTTTTGTGAGGACGTTTGAAGAATTCTAACTTTGATCTATAGATTTTATCTACATTTTTTAGGAGAAAGAATAAGGCTAACAAGATCCTAAGTTATCTGTACTCAATAAAGATAGGGCTATGATGCACCCTTACGTGACCTTTACCTGTTTCTACATCTGTTAAATGCAGCATGGAATCAAAGCCCCCACTCAGAATCCTTCTTCCACAAGATGACCACCGGGCAGCTCGAACAGCACAAGAGTGGCAGGAGTATGTTTTTAAACAGCAGCCTGTATCTACAGCATCCCATACCTTAAAAAGAAGAATAAGGACAATTACATAAAGAATCACAATATTTTTTTCTATGTACTGATAAGTAGCTACAGCAAATCGTTGTGGCTGAGAAAGCTCTGCATTCTGAAGTCGTATCTGTTAAGCTGTAAAAGCCTGTCTGAAATAATTGCATGGTTGATTAGAACTAGGACATTTTATTAACAAGGCACAAATCAGTAATACATTTTTATGACTTGTATTATTCCTTGAAATGTCTACATTGCTCTCAATTGCAATTCATGTTTTACTTCCCTATTCATAATGCTGTTCTACCTCTGTGCAGGGATGTATCAAAACACATTTTCCCTTTAAAACATTTTTCTTGCAAATTTTTGTCTCTATCATATCTTGCTTTCCATTGAGTAAGAGGAATCTTAGCTGATTACAGCTGTCACATCTGCCTGTAGACAGACCGTTACCACATTTCTCACTCAGGTTGTAATTTTAAGTAGAATTTTACCTTAACTTCACTGAGGAGGCATATAAGAATATCATCATGCAGCTACATGAAGATTTCTAAGGACTGGTCCCAGTCCTCTCATTTTTCAGTTTCTTCTGGACAGAATTAGGTTGATGCTGAGCACTTCTGAAAATCCTATAAATCCTACTCTACTAGTTATCCTTTTTTTTTTTTAAGTATACAACAACTAATCTTTTCAGAACATAAATAGTCCTGCTCATATTTTAAAAAGAATTTTTGAAGAGAAAGGCAATTTCCAAATAATATATTTTAGAAAATAGAATTATTCTGAATTACAATTTCAGTTACCAAATGTAGTTCACAATAATCAAAAGCATACCCTTTTCATGATGCTTTTTTTGCCAGTTTTAAGATAAAATTAGAAGTTCAGCAACAACTGACCCATATAAAGATTCAGTCTATTCACTTTGTGAGAAGGCTAAATATCAAAACTATTTTCCCTATGAATATTCTGCTTCTGTAGAAGCTAGATTATAAAATATCTTATGATTGTCTGATACAATATAATACCTGTTGAGTTGTCTAAAAAAATGGATAACAAACGCTATAACCATATCAGTAAATCCTAGATTTTATTACTTCTGATATTAGTAGTACAAATAAATCAACACTTTGACAGTGCTTCACAATAGCTTTATTGCAGTTTCAGTAAACCCAAGGCAGTTTATTGCTTTAAAGTCACCATTTTTCTTCATGGTACTTCTCTTTGCAATTAGTGATTTTCATTCTGCAAAAACCTGCAGGATTAAAACAACACTGCCTATTCTGAATTTCATCTATTCTAATCAATTTCTCAATTCTAAGATTGTTATGTATGCTGGGAATAGACTATGCAATTAACAGAATACAAAAAAAATTACTCTTTCAAGCGAGATCAAATTCAGCCTTCACGTATAGCTACACAAGAACACTGAAGTTAGTACCAAGATAAAATTGACTGCATTTTCGCTCATTTTAAAGGATGTTAAAGACAAAAACAACTTGGTAAATCGTAAAACATAAGTAGATATTTGCTTTCTTGTGGCCAAAGCACAATTCACAATACAGGAGAACGTCCAAGGGAGGAAAAAAGCAAGATTTGTGATAACATATTTTTATCTTCAATTATGTTTTCTTCTTACTGGATAAAAAGGACTCACTGACAATATCATTATTATGTAGTCCATACTTAGAAGACAACATTCCATTACAGAAAATTATTTCATCAAAGCATCTTCTAGCATGGAGCACAGTTCTGCAACACAATGCAACCAATTATCATTAATAACTTGAATAGTCAGTTAAGACGGGAACCACGATGGCCATACCCTAAGTATTCTACCCTAACCACAAAAAAAGAAATCGGGAATATTAAACTGCTTTTTAAAGTAAGTTTCTTTGCTTTAATGAGTTGTAATGACCATTTCAAGCTTCACAGTATTAAAAAAGGGTTAATTGTGTCTTGAAGGGCTTTTAATATGAGGAAGCTAGTGAATGAATGAAATCAAGATGAAAGGAAAAGCAGGTGGTACATGCTTCAGATATTTTTGTCATGTTTTAGCGATTAAGCATGAAAACTCAATTTTCACAAGAAGGATGAAGTAAAGCCAGTTCAAAAGCCACTTCCAAGTCCTCACTTGATTATAAAAAAGCTAAGCGAAAAACATGCACCCCTAAAGCTGCATTTTTTTCCTCCATTATGTGAAACAGAAAAAATGATCGACTCCCGTGGATGAGACCACGGATCACGCACAAGGGACAAGTTACTGAATACCACATTCCTCCCCACCGTCACACTTGCCATCAGCTTTTTTTGGTAAGGTAACAGCATGTGGCAATACCTTCTGGAATCACAGCCACACGGGCCAGGCAGCCTTCATCAAAGAAATTCACCTGATTTATTGCCAATTAACATAAGCTTTTAATTACAGATTCAGATATTGAGGAAAAAAGATCAAGAGTTAAATGAGCACTTGGGAGCACCTTCCCTCCCCAGGCCTTGCTTCAGCCCAGCATTTCTCCCCCCCCCCAGCTTCACCTGTTTTCACCGGGTGTTACACTTGGTCTTTCCACACCCCTTCAGTGGGACAACGGCCATCGCAGGAGGCTGGGGTCAGGGGAAAATGTCCCTCTCCAGCTTTCTTGCAGGCCCCCTTTAGGTACTGGAAGGTTGCTATAAGGTTTCCCCGGAGCCTTCTCTTCTCCAGGCTGAACAACCCCAGCTCCCTCAGCCTGTCTTAATAGGAGAGGTGCTCCAGCCCTCTGAGCATCTTTGCTGCCTCCTCTGCACCTGCTCCAAGAGGTCCATGTCCTTCTTCCATTAGGGGCCCCAGAGCTGAAGACAGTACTCCAGGTGGGGTCTCACAAGAGCAGAGCAGAGGGGGAGAATCACCTCCCTTGACCTGTTGGCCACGCTTCTTTTGATGCAGCCCAGAATATGACTAGCTCTCTGGGTTGCAAATGCACATTGCCAGGCCACGTTGAGCTTCTCATCCACCAACACCCCCCAAGCCTTTCTCCTTAGGGCTGCTCTCAATCCGTTCTCCATCCAGGCTGCCTTTGCCCTTGGGATCATCCCAACCCACATGCAGGATCTTGCATTTAGCCTTCACCACTGGACTTCAGACTCAAAAGAATTTTTTTTCAGGGCCCGGTACAAAGCAGGAGACAAGAAAGTCCCCTAGGAATCAGGGCCACTGAAAACTTCTGTTCCAAGTGAGTGAAGTTATTGATCATGCCTTCTTTGCCAAAAAGGAATATGAATTACAGACACCACCAAAAAAGGACCCCAAACTTATTCTTCTGACTGGCATCTACATATGAACTCAGAAAAAGGGTTGTATCCAAGATCAGTCTTAGGCTGAAGGTGAAGGCCACAACACTATAGTTTAAAAAGTCACGGTTGTGACAATTACAGCTTTGATATCAAAATAAGTGGTTTTAAGAAATTAAGTGTCTTAGACCCATTTAGAAAACTGTATTTTAAACACTAAAGGCTGCTGAACTTTAAGCATATCTGGTAATAAGTACTTTTAAAATAGAGGTTCATAAAATAAAACTTATAGATTCACATGGAATAAGGACATACATATTTAGCACATAATAAATTACTCAGGCAGGGGAAACAGTTCATTAAAAAATACACAGGCTGAGATATATAATATTCCTTATATGTAATATTCCTCAATAGCCACTTAAACATGCGTATCAAGTATTATAGGACTAGGTGCTATCATGCATTTATATTCAATTATTTTTACCAAGTTTTACCAACCATTTTGTGTTGTTGCTTGACTTCAAAACTCAGCTCTTACAGAAACTTAGTATTATCTCTAGATGAAATACTAAATTCTCATTAAAACTGAAGTTGCTCTTTTATCTTGTGATGTCAGGTGTCATTTTAATTGCTGAGCTAAAGAGTTAAAGCACACATTTCAGCCTGCTGCTCTGAAAATACTGCTTGGTGCCACACGTTCAAGCAATGTTTTACATTATAAATAGTACCCGTCCATCCTTTTCGCTAATAAAGCATTCCCAAAACAATGACATATGCAACCATTACTACGAAAATGTTACTACGAAATATTACTGTATTTCCCCCACCCCTTACATCTACAGTTATAAACTAATGAATTCTCCAGTATTTGAAAGAAATAAATAGCTAAGCCTCCAAGCTTTGAAGTTGCCCAGTTATTGCCAAGATTTTCTTCAACACTTTTCTGGCATTAAGGTATCATGAAAAATTTAATTGCATTTTTCCCAATTCTATTAACATTGGCTTTAATGTGTCAGGTTGGTTCATATTTCACTACTAGTTCTTACTCTCTGTACTTCATTATTTATAGCAGTGCCTTTCCATTCCTTTTACATCAATTGCTTTCATTTAATGTCCATTCATGTTATAGAAAGTATGGTGATTACACAGTTATCTGCCATATATATATATGGGGCCAAAGTGGCAGATACAAACAGCCAAGTGACAGAATTGCACTAGAGATTTATTTACAAAAGCAATTTTCTTTTTTACTTTCTCCAAGGCATGTTATAATCCAATTGCTCTTTCACATTCTTCATAATATTTGGAAATCAAGGCTTTAGAAGTTGCTTTCTTTCTTGTATAGCTTACAAATGTTGTGAAAACGCTACAACCAACATTTTAGGTAACATTAACCAGACCTCCCCACCCTCAAGATCAAAAGCTCACAAGTCAGGTAAGCAACTAAACAAAGTAACAGATGAGACCGGTTATAGATTATATGTTTCCAGATCCTATTTTCTGACTGAGAGCTTTCAGGAAAACAGCCTCTGAAAATAAAGCACTTCATGTTGAAGATAATAAAAACTCTGTTGGTAAGTCATAACAGAAAGCAGGAGAGGGTGAGCACTTGATACTCGAGTAAATAGCAGCCACAGGGGTCTGATATGCTATCGGCCAGCTCATAGGACACCAAAATAAAGGCTTTTCTCTTACTGACCATCCAAACTAGGCATTCATTCCTAGGAGAAAAAAAAAAGAAAAAAAAAAAGTCACAGCAACATAAGCAGAGTAACTGTAACATGAGAACTTATCAAGCGTATGAAGACTGATAAACCAGGAGTTGAGCACATCTCTTCCATTGTCATTGTACGACCATCTACAACACGCTTGCCTGCAAGCAAATTGGACTGCAGAAAATAAAACATAGCAGCTTTACTGTTAGAAAGGTGCATCTATTCAGACAGTCACTAATTGCACAATGAACCCAAGAACAATGACTCAATTGTGATAAATTAGAGATTGGAAGCACGTATCAGGAATTAAGTTGTACGCATTTTGAATTTGCATGCATAAAGGAACTACAGCAGGGCCAATCAAGAATGCTAAACAAGAAATTAATTTCTGGAGCATGCATAACAAAATTAAAAATTTTTAATGGATCGATTCAAGTTAATTTCAACATAACATCCATTCTAATTTAACAGAACTCTCCCCCCTCAAGTTAGCCAAGTTATGCCACTCTGCAATTACCAACTTCCTCTGTCAATGGCTCCTACTACATGAATGACAGCAAGAAATTGCCTCCAACTTCAACTAAATACAAGGATGGCATTTGACTAATCTAAATACAAAGATAGCATTTAAGAAGCAGCCCTGTTCAAGGAAGATGCAAGATAGTGCTGAGTTATGGGAAGCATGAAGAATTACTGTGCTTTGACTAGAACACATGCTACTCCTTTCCAAAGCATGCTCAGGTCGCTTCACAGACTTGTGAAGCTGAACAGATGTGACCCTCTTCTTTCCCTTTTTAGAATAACATAGCTTCCTGGTGTGTCTCAAGGAGAAAAAATAAAAAAAACACAACTTTTTACCTTTTTTTTTTTCCTCCCTTAATTCCTGAATTTGTCTATGAAATTTGAACATCATACCTGCTAACAGGCACAGATTCAAGAGAATTGTATTCCTCCCACAACCATACAACTTTTCTTATCTGATCAGTGTTGAATTATTGTAATTTCTAATAAATACAGTAAAAAAGGAAGCCCCACACTATCTACAGAAAATCATGTCTTTTCTAGGTTGCAAAGCAGACTCAGAACTGTAGTTTAAAAGGTTTTTCAAAAGTTGATGAGGCAGAAGGCAGAAGCAGTCCCATGGAAAAATTACAAAAATATATTTGCTGCTGCTTATTCAGATTCCCCACTTGGATGAGATACAGCTTTGGGCAGGATTGCAAGAGTTAAAAGTGCCCCTTGGGTATCTCTAACCAACAGCAGTAAGGATAAGACAACACTCACATAAAAAGCTAAATCATTCTTTTGTTTATAGAACTGGGGCAAGAGAAAGGCAGGAAAAAAAGCAACAAGGAGCTCTGAAACACAATAGCCAATAATTAGAATTGGCAGGTGTGCCTAAGCCTCTCCAGCCACTGTGTGATTGAAAAAAAATATGAACTTGAATGGGCATGTAGTTAATATGTATAAATTCATGGAGTAACTACAGGAAGATTTAGGATGTTTCACTGTTGTTTTACTTTGTGTCTTCTTAAAATAGTGAGGTAAATATGATAGTTTTAGTAGAAGGTCAAATTTGTTGAAAGAATTAAAAAATGGATCACTGTCTTTACACTTTTTTGCCTAAACACGTAATTAAGCTGTGTAAAACTAAGAGCTAAGATCCAGGGAAAACTATGAGCTAAGGTCTAGCTTAGCATATGACCTGTAAGTGTTAATAAAATTATTTTCATACCATTATGAAAGATGTAAATAGATGTTCAGATTGTTATATAGACAGTGGTTGATGACATTTGGGGCATACCAGCTTAATTGGTAAACCAACTGTCCCAAAAAAGGGTTTTCAGCAGGATTCTGTAAAGCTAGATAAAGCTAACACATTTTCAGATGTGTTGAACACTTGCTCTAGCAATGTTTAAAAGTGTGCTAGGGAACATATTTTAAATGACATCCATCTTCCTAATCTAGACACAGTGTAAGAAGTACATAACAACGCTGTCATTTGAGCAAGCACTTGCAGATTTCCTCTAGCTTTCTTTTTGCAGCAGACATAACTCAAAACACAATTATCTTACTAATCCAAAGCATAGGTCTACTAACTGATAAAAAAGAGCCAAATTTATTATTGCTTTAATATATGAATAGGAGTTTGTATTTGGATAGTTTATTACTAGAATTTCCTCACTAGTGTAGAAACAAGGAGGATGGAAAGTAGCAAAACAAAATAAATTCAGTTAGCTGAGACAGCCAGCATAAGGTCTCTTTTTTTCCCCCTCCCCCCCAAAAAAAATTCTAGTATTAAAGGTTTCAAGTATATTTATCAAACCCATGAGGTGGAAAATCTTCTCTTTTACAAAAAAAAAAAAACAGAGCAGGACATTAGATCTGAAGACAGCTCTTACTTTGTAGGGGGCTTTATCCAGGCAGAAGCTTTTTAAGTTATAATACTAGCAGCACACTGCTAACCAAGTTGGCAGTACTACTAGAAACTAGTCAGTGGTATGAAAACTGATTTGCAAACATGTCAACAATCCAACAAAGACTGAGTTAAGTACAAGCACTACATTTACCTTCAGGAGGCAGCACTAATATACTAAGCATGCCTATGAAATACATTTCAATTATTTGGTGTGTTTTATTGTAATCTTCCCTTGCACAGAAACTCAGAAGCCCTCTCCCCAAGGAAAGCTCCGTAATTAAGCTTCATTTGGGTGGTTTTGCCATTAACAGGAAAACAAATACCTAATAAAAAGTGTACTTTGAGATGTCAGCATTCTATAAAATTATTTTAAGAAAACAGTAATATACTAAGATACAAGATTGACATTTTCAGCTGGCAAAGCACAAGAGAAGTAAAATACAATTCTGTAAAAAGAAAAAAAACAACCCCACACCACTACGGCAAGAGCTATCCATCTGATTCTATACAATAAAGGAACATTCTTGGTAAAGCTTTAATGAGTGCTACTAGACTTAACCTAAACTTGTTTGCTGGCCATCTACTCTTAGAAATACACCTAACGATTCCATACTTCAAAAGCTAACTTGTAGCACAAGGAAAATCTAATCAGCCAATCAAAACTGAAAACATAAATAATTTTAAAATATACAAACTTGGGGGTTTTGCCAATATGAATAATTAATGTAGCCTTCACAAGAGCCTTTCAAGTCAAAACTGGCAAAGAAAACTCTTAAGAAAGATGTAAATTACACACACACAAAAAAAAGATAATGGTAAGAGACTGAAAAAGACCAATATAAACATTTGATAGTTGTTTCTATTAAAGGATTATATATTGCCATTGCACCAAAAGCTAAAGTTTTACCCAGCATCCTATATTTTTCTCAGGACATGTGACTCATCTGCAAATAACGTTTTTTCCATCCCCTTCATCTGGAAATGGAAAAAGTAAAGAAAACAGGGACACTAGTAAACTCCTATTTCTTGAACATTATTCATGTCTGGAATTACAGAAAGATAGACAAGATGGTTAGCTGGGACAGGGCATTATTTCACAGTTTGGTGGGTTTCGATATTCTTCCCCTGTTAATTACATGCATTCCTGGACAAACAAGCTCAATCCTCCAGCATTTCACAACTCTCTCAGAGGGAGGCCTTCACTTCCAGTGATAGCACGTAAACACACACACGTTTCGTGTCCAGATGAAATATTGCTAAACATTGACAAGTAACACATGCGTGGACATTGCTACATGAAATATCAGAATAGTAATAACATATTAAAATGCTCAATTAAAGTAAATAAATGCCAGAGTATTACATAATTATTCAGAAATAGGCTCCACTGCCATTATAAACTGAAGCTACAGATTAGAATTAGTTTGTTTATAAAGGATGTTTACCTAAAATTAACATCTCTGTGGTGAGAACTGAAATAAAACTGGCAAAGTATGAATAAGCTCAGGGTGAAATCTTGACTGCCAGGTCATTTACATGAAAACACAGTTAAAAATTCCAAAGTTATTCAATAGCAGTTCTATCCGAGTGCTTCCGTGACACAGCAACTCACTGTAAAATTTTCTTTTTATTATGGTATATCTGTGGCTGTGCCTGTTGAGCTGAAGTCATACCAGATTTATAGTGAACTATTTCCATTCAACAACTAGGCTTCACAAAAATAAAAAAGCTGAAGAGGCATTTTCTTTCAGACTATTTCCACAGAATAACATAAGCACTAGATATGTAATAGCTTACTTCATGACACCTAGCTTCTGAGTCACACATACACAAGAAATAGAGCATATCCTGAGAAATTCTCCTCTCGGATGTCAAATCAATTCAATATACATGTTATTGTTATTACACAATGCAGACTAAATTTTACAAAAATTGGTTACTGCCTTATTACTGCTGAGACAGACAATATTTAGGTATAGAACATACACCTAATACAACAATAAAAAAAAATAATGCTTCATTTGACAGAATGGTAACTTGAAGGGTTTGTTATATTTAACAAACCAATGAAAATATTAAGAAGAACTTAAATTGTGCTGCTACAGTCCATTATGAAGTGCAATTACAAGAAGGTAAAATTATTTCAGTGTAAGTCCTCAGAGAGTCCATTAAGATGCCATTAAAAGGCCATTATAATGTTTAACTTCAACAGTAAAGTTACTTCATTACAAGTCATACCATCATTTTAAAGAGGAATGCAATTCTCACCAAAAAGGTATTCTAATTCACAATAACTACATCATCCTCATTTTGGCTTTTTATTTGCAGTTTTAAAGTTTAAAAACCTGCTTGCCTACATAAGAATTAAGGTGCCAGCAGTCCAATTTCTAGATGTGTTGGAACTTACATGAGTCAATAAAGCCAACAGAAGTTAAGGGTGGGAGGTTAATAAACTTTAAACTTAAGATTGAGTTTGAAAATTTGGATTTTAAACTCTCAATGTTATAGCATCTATTATAATTTACCCTTCTGAGGGAATATTAACACCACCATTAATTTCTGATTAAGCAATTAGCAAGTTCATAAATATACAGCATAAGTATGCAGTTACAAACAATTTATGACCACCTGATAAGCATTTGGGTCTGGAATAATATTGCAAAATTCCTTTTACATTGATTAAATGCATAGTGATTATTCAGCTTTAGGCACTGAAGATAGCTTCTCTTTTCAGTCCAGAGATTCTCTAACCTTTGCTTCACTTTCCACCAGAAAGATTGTTTCCCTCAAAATTGGAATTCATCAGCCCTACAGAAAGTTTGGGTTATTACAGGTGCATTTACAAGGGTAATCTAGCAGTTATTCTGACATGGCTCTGCCAGCAACGTAATGAGCAGTTTGATTACTGAGTCTGTTTAGCCAGGACAACAAGAGAGCACCAAAAAAGGTAATTTATTTTGATAGCTATTTAAAATTATCCTGGATATTTTAAAACTGCTCTGAAGAAGACACTTAGCCTGAAGGCTCCAGGGATAAACTTTGGTTGGTGTCTTTTCAAGATTTTTCTCCTTAAGATATTATTTATCAGGATGGATGTACAATATAGGAACCTCACTTGTTCAAGTTATACCAGGGTCACCTACACTGACAATCTTTCCTATTCCTCTTGTGGAAATCACTATAACTGACTTATAACAATTGTTTGTACCATTACTGAGCTATGATGATTTTTATGTGTCTCTAAGCACTGGGGAAAACATACAGGAAGTTTATCATCCAACAAAGGTCTCTGGGCACAAGGTTTGGTCTCCTGCTTCCCCTGGAACAAGCTGCTACGTATGTTGTGAATACTACACCTTCCAACATACACATTGAATTGTTGCATGTAATTGAGAGCGTGTATTTAAATATGTACTATGTATATAAATTAAATAGCCTCCAAACAACCCCAAGCACAAAGCTGCTTTCCGTAATCCTTACTGATGATTCCTCTTAGGGAGATCAGCACAAGGTCCAAATCTCTCTGCCACAGGAATTCCTCCTGCTCAGGTGGGTCTCCACTGGATGGCTGAAGGTACATTTGATCCAGAATGAAGTCTGAAAAATACTGTTACATCCCAGAAGCTGAAGAGAATCACAGAATTAATAACATTGTAAGATACAAGCGATTATTACATTATGAACGTTTGCATTTCCTGGCCACTCACAAGGAGTGTCTCTAGTACTTGAAGTGTAGGAGGCAGATGCCCCAAAGATCTCAGGATTTCTCAAAGATTCCCATTTGGCTCCCAGGATATTCATCAGTGCCTCCCATCTGCTGACTCAGAGAAAACAGCCTGCACCACAGATGGGGATGGCCATCTTCCACAGCGCCTTGGTTTTCTTTAACGTGTGCAGCAGTGCACACAACAAGTATTCCCTCAGCATATTCCTGAGATTTAAATGTAGTAGAGACAATCCTGTTCTGCAGTGGCTATCTAGGAAAAAAGCCAGTTGTAAAACAACTTGCCCATTTTTTTTTTTTTCCAGTTTCCCTCCAAATACACACCACAACTCAAGTTTTCTTTACTCGGTGCAGCCATCACCACGACTGCTCCTTGGCTCACTGGTGGGGCACTGCACAGCTGCAGGGCTGGTGAGCATGCCGAGAAGCTTACTGTAACTGCACATTACAGACAAAAATATTTCACTGACTGACACATTTATCTCCAGCATGCTGGGGCCATTGCACTAATTCCTGCTTTCACATCCATGTTTTCCTACACTAGAGGGATACAGTTTTGGTTTGTTTTCCCAGTTGGTAAAGCCCCCACCAGCATTACTCCAACTGTCACAGGTTAACTGAGACTTGAGTAATTCACAGTAATTTTAGCGCAGATGTACATCAACTGCGCCATCCTATTTTCAAGTATATTCACTTTTCAAGTCAAGTGATTACAGCAGCTCCTCTTCTCCAAGCGATTTACACAACATGAAGATGCATCATTAGAATACTCACTTTTTTTTTTTTTTGAGGGAACTCAAGTATCTACATATTAACAGCTTTACATAAAACAAAACTGATTAGCTTTTGTTATTTCTCCTTTGCATATCTATGCAACCCATTAGACAGACAAGGGCTTGGCATTCATATGACAGATAACAGAAGACTGCAAATATGTTTAATACTCTTCTTTGTAATACAGTTTGGTTTCTATAACATCATTTAGATTGCCCCACAGAGTTTCTGTACTTTATAATATTTAATATCTCTCATGCAAAATCTTCAAGAACAACCTATCACATAAGTCAACCCAACAGTAAGTTATTGACAATGATTTCATGAAAGCCTTTATCCCAAAGGGCATTGGCAAGTAATTTGCAAACCTAATGTACATCTAACCAGCAGAGGCTTTTCTACATTTGCTTACATTCCTATACTGTAGTACAGTGATACAGCCAACCTGAAGTTGAACAACAGATTTTTGACTATATTTCTCATCAATACAAAGCAGAACAGTTTGCATCAAATTTTAAGATTCAAAAAATAACCTTGAAAGAACAGCTAGCTCTTTCTTTCACACTCTACAAAAGACTGTGGTAAATAGCATTTTCTTAATTAATATATCAGAGGGCTGTTTATTAATAGATTCAACAACATTATACACAGCCTCAATATTAATTTAAAGAGAAAACCAGGATACTTTTTTTCTTACAAGCTGACAAGCATCTAAAAACTGTGTATTTACTTTACCTGGATATCACATAGTGAGAAAATTGACAGCAATTTAAGATACAGGAAGCTGTACCATAAAGAGGGCTTATTATTAGTGTAGTCCAAATGTTTCAAAGCCATTTTCCAGATGTAACTATTTTCTTTTAATTTAAACTAAGAGTACAGCTCAAGTGACAAGTCCGGCTGTAAAAGTGTGGGTTGAAAGCATCTATAAATACTCAGAATTGTACAACTTAAAGAATATCTACTATATTATCCTATAGTAATAGATTAGCAGTTAAGTAACAAGCTTGCATAATTGTTGCAGTTTTGTCACATTAAGGAGACACTAATGCTAACTTTCATTTTACAGCTGGCATACGAGCATACCTTTGCAGCTGGAAAAGGAAATAATAACACAACATGGAAAAACCTAGAACCAGGTTAAAAGCTAGCTTTCTCCTATTTGAATGTTGACACGAAACTATGAATTAATGACAAAAGTTATCGAGAAGCATATATGAACATACCGACACAAGCATCACCTGGCATTTGCACAGGACCCAATGAAGTTATTTTTAATTACATAAGTAAATGTGGTTATTTCGATAACTTGTAAAATTACACGCCACTGCCCCTCCCACACACTTTTTTTCTAAAGCCTGATGAACATACTTCATTTTAGCAAGCAGTAATGCATAATTATTCTATCAGTAGGGGCTGCCTCTGATTACATTCACATAGTGCAAACCTACTCGATCATCACATCAGTGCAGTGGTACCATAAGACATCCCACTGTTAAACCCATCCCAGAGGAATACCTGTCTAGCTTGGGAGAGCATCACACCACCCTGCTCCGCAGCTTCTAGTGTCCGCCCAAGCTGGTTTGATTGCTTTACACAAGGTGGTTTGATTGCTTTACACAGTGCAACGCTGAAGCATGCATATAAACCCAAACTTCCACCATAGGTCCCAGAGTGCTCAACCCCTTGGCGCTACCGCAGCATAAACAGTTAAGCAATATAACAACACATCAGGTAGAATTTGCTTCAGCATTTCTGACTGCAGTACAACACACCTAGAGAAAGTCTTACTTCACTGCTAGAAGTATTTCGTCGCATTTACTTCACTGTCATTGTAGAACTACAGAATGAGTAATTTAAGAATAAAAAGTTAATGTAAATATTTTGGGTTCCTTGAAAATTCTAGCAGCATTACAGGCTTCTGCATATTAGCAAAAGTTTAAAGAGATTAGTGACTGGTTTTGAGCATATTTTCCTATTTAAGCACATAAAAATGAACAGTTTCTAAAATAAACAATTATAATGTCAGCAGCTGCATATCAAGTTTTTTGATAAGTCAGGCTCTGTACTTTGATACCCAAAAGCATATTTATCATCAGTCCTTACAAAGAAAGAGTCCCCCACATATAATGGCAGGGAAAAAAAGCAATAAGCGTTACTTTGTTTCAACTCATTTGACATAGCAGACATATGGGTGAAAACTTTTTGACATTCGGAACACTACCGTTCAGTTAGAGTGAGTCTACGATTTTCTCCAAATACTTAAAATTAAAACCTGTTAATTGTGAAACTCCTTTTCTCCAAGCCATTCTACAACTGAAAAATTATTATTGGGAAGTTTTCCCAGTGAAGTGCTTAGTACTTCCAACACTATTTTCACACAACATGTTGAAGACCCTTCCACAGAGTCATGCTACGATTTCAGCTTTCTATCACTCAGCTTCTTCTCCATCTGTGTTGCCATCACTAAAACACTTTCACCATTTCAAACAATATTCATCACTTCCTTGGTCATGCCTTCATGTACCTGCAGTTATCTCCACTCCCACTGCACAAAGCACAGGTAATTAGTTTAATTAATCTTCATGACTGTTTCTAAAATTTAGCAGCTTTTCTTGCTGTTCTCTGAATTAGCTTTAAATTGACGTCTGAGAATTCAAACATCTGTTTAGTATGTTGCAAGTGCTGTCACAAATATAAAACTTTATTGTAAAGCATTGAATGTACTCTACAGAAAATGATGATTATGAAATACAGGTTACATGTTATTGCCAGGATTTCAATGGACACCCCATTCACACAGGTGAATGAAGTGTGCAAGCAAAGAGAATATCCAGTTTGTATGTACAAGTAATTGATAATTTACTTTCTTTTAGTAATTGTAATAGAAGTTTTCTGTTAAAGCTCTTTATATATATAACTATATATATTTTAATATATATACACACACGCACATGTAAAGCGTGCTGCTGCAAACAAGGAGGATATGATTGCAGAAGAAAGATATTTTTTTAAAGGAAAAAACTTGGAAAGAATCCTTTGACATTGCAATTAAGTTTCTACATGAAAAGCAAAGAAAGATGGAAGAGGGAAGCTGGAAACTAGAACATAGGAAGGATTTTCTAGGATCTAAGAGGGGTTATTTTTTGTTGCAGTGTAAGCTGTCTTGGGTTGTATAAGCTTTGCCAAGAAAAACCAGCCTTACAGAGAGAAAAATACATTGAGCATAGGTGCTATGACTGGAAAAACCCTTCTGGTATTATCATAAGCCGTATTTCTTTAGCTGAAGATGTCAACACACCTTTGTAACACCTCATGATGGATATACACTGCCAGCCTAATTTGCTACTGCTTCTCCCATTCTGCTAAAAAATATAACTGCTTATTTCTTTTAAAAAGAAAAAAATATTATATCTAGCATGGTTAAGATGTTAAAAACGCTGCCCAGGTGTAGCAGAGCAAATGGAATGGAATAACTGATTCTCCATGCAGCAATGCTAGAGGTAAAAAGTACAGAGGGCCTAAGCAACAGCACAATTTATATATGAAAGTTAAGGAGAAACTGGGTTTTATACTGCCAAACCTTTACAAGCAAAGTACATTTTTCACAGTAGGTAAGAGAAATTCCAGAAACATAAGTACTACCTTGAGTAATTATTGTTAATTAACTAGCAATGAGGCACTATTTCCAAATGTGACATTTAAAGCACATAATGTGATTGTGAATATTCACAAAGATAATTAAGTTCATCTGCTTCAAGTCCTTGATTTCAGCACATGTGAAAACATCTCTTAAACTATCATTAGACCTGTAATCATGTATTTTGTTGCTCAGGAAAACTGGATACCTTTGCTTACCTGCTAATATAGAGATACACATTCAAATGCAAGTGCACGGCTTTTGTTAAGAAACCCTTCTTCAGGAAAAAAAAAAGCAAAAAAACCCTACTAAATCTGATTGTTTTCCCAGAAGACAGAGTTAAAAATAGATACCTCACACATCAGATGGAAACAAAAATGACTGAGCTTCTTTAATTGAACTCAAGATCACAAGACTGACATGAAGGATACTTGTTTGAAAGTATTCATCATCAAGCCAAGGGCACCACTAATGTGCATACTAGGGATACTATCCACATTAGGTTGCATACTTTCTTCCACCATGTTTAGAGCTAAATCTAATTACAAAAAGAAAAAAAAAATCAACAAATTCAGGAATAAAATACTATGTATAATGTAAAAAATGTGAAAAATCAGAAAATGCATCAATACGATTCTGTTCAGAAAAGAGTTATAATCATTACTGTCTTCAGAGAAGGAAGGAAGCTTTGATCATCTACACTGATGCTGATCACTACTTCTTGGAGAAATAAACCCTGAAAATAGGAAAAAACTGAACCCGAGAACAGGGTATCGGAACAGTCATGCCTTGGTATTTTATCCTTTATTCTTTTAAGACTAAAGAAAGCTTCTTTCCACTAGAAAACATATTAATGAATAATGTGCTCCATGATGGAGAAGAAACATTTAGGCAGCATTCTGAAGTACAATAGATTACGTCTACTCTATTGCTTTCCAATTATTTGACAAAGTATTTTTAATCAGTCAAAATAACAGTGTGAATAATTATGTGCTATAAGGATGTCCTACTGTTCTGTATCTCTCAACCCAGTTTGACTAGCAGTTTTACTCTACACCTAAAAAGTCTCTCTGATGAAAGTTTTATCAAGAATTGTTTGGAGAGAAAAATAAGTTGAAGTCTTTCTTAAAAAAGACAAATCAAATGTTCTGAAAGTGCACAGTGCCAAGAAACTCCTGACCTTGTCTAAAAGACAGTTCCTGCTGCTGCCTAGCTGCCTAAGTGCACATTTAGTGTTCTGCTTCAAAGGCACATTGCTGACTGCCCAGAGAGCAGAGAAGGGTATGAGACACTCCATGGTGCAGGTCATTAACCCTCGAGTCTGCATCCCACTTACAACAGCAGCTAGCTGGACTTTGCTGGGGAGGATGTTGTCCTCCAAGAAAGTGTTGGTCCTTTCTCATCAGTAAAAAAGAGAGTACCTGACCCCAAACTGTGTGTGTATCTCAGACTCCAAATTGAAGTTTGGGAAGAACTCACTTAAGAGATCTACCTGTTACTTACTTTCCCCAATATCTCTTTTCTTAGCTGTAAACAGACTGAGAAAGCAAGAAAAAAAATTTTATAAAGTCTCTGGAGATGAACAACAGTGAGAATTAAGACCATGCTGCTGCACTTTTACTAAAGACACAAGGTCAGGTAAAAGTGACCTTCAATCAAACTAGTCAACTAAATCACAACTGCAGTTCTCCAACAAGTGCTCAAGGCATGTTTCACAAAAAAAACCAAAACCAAACCAAAACCACAACCTACTCAGGCTCATCTAAGAAACAGAAATACAGTGAGGGAGTAAAACTTAGTATAGATCTTTCTTGTCCCTCTCTTTATTCTGTGTAGAACACCAAAAATACTGTTGAAACACATTCTTACAGCCAAATTTCAGTAACAGTCATTTTTTGAAAGTTTCAAGAGGAGAACTACTTCTGTTCCTGTAGAAAGTGGTCAGCAGAACAAAATGGGCAGTGGGAAGTTACACTACACTAACGTTACCGAACGTAAAAGGCTAGCTCTAAGGCAAGCCAAGTTGCCAAACAGGCATTAATTGAAGGCAACTGCTGTGGCTCATGTCCTCAAAGGTACTGCAGAATTTAATCCCCCTCAAGCAGCTGTGCACTCTCCAAGGGGTACTGCTTTTTAGAACAGTATGACCAGGGAATAGAAGGAATAAATAAGAAGCAAAACTATGTTGTTAGTATTGAAGTATGACAAGATAATGCCTTTTGACATTTCAGGGGATAAATGTGCATGCTTCTGATGCTCATCACTGAATTTAGAGCAAATTAAGAGGAAAGCAACACTTTAAAACATGTTTTTCAACTGAATTCATCTGCTCTACAGAGATAGTATGATGGTATTGGACCATATACATCATAAACTAACATGTAGATTATGCATGCTATTTTCTCAAACCACTTTAAAATCCAAATTAAGTATTCTCTGAATTACTGCAGAGATCTGTACTAAAGGAGTCTAGAATTTAACACCCTATTAGGCAGTCCAAATAAAACATCAGAAATTCTCAGCTAAAATATCAAATACGAGTTTCAAGAACAGGTGCTGCAAATCAGACCAAACAGTAAGATTCGTACAATCAGAGACTTCATTTGCTATTTTACTCATCTGTACCAATCAATCTTTTTTAGTTAATTCCCACTATTTGCAAAAGATTATGCTTACCAAATGCTGAATATTAAAGCAAGATGCCAAGGGAATGAGGAAAGAAAAAAAAAAAAAAGAGAAAAAAAGAGAACTTTTTTTTTTTTTTTTAATACTCTGAAGTCAGACAAACTTTACATTACAAGCGAAGTTCACAAAAAGGCAATTTGTAAATAAGTAGATATATCCAGTAAAGGACACTTAAAATCACTGGTTATCAGTAGCTATCCTTCTCAAGAGCAAAGTGTTTCTGCCATCAATTGCCATCTTCTAACATGGTGCGTTCTTTATGGTGCAGAAAGGTTCTGGGATAGTCACACCTGAAGCTAATCACAAATCCCCCATAAACTGTTGGGTCTAAGGAAGATGCTCATACAGATCACCTTTTCAGTCAGCTGAAGTTATAAGTGTGACTAGGGTTTTTTGTACCTACAAAATAGCAACTGTACATTCATGCTGGGCAGACAGTGCAAGAGAAGTAACTTCCCACACACCCCAAAATAAAGGGAAGAATTCCCACCTATTTTGCAATTAACCTTTAAGTGTTTTGTGACTAACCATTGTAATATGGCTAACCTTGTGGATGCACCTCAAACAGTAAGTTCCTGGAAAATGAAGAAATTAAAAGAAGTTACAATATACTTATAAATCAGTAAGTGACTTAAGCTATGGTTTGTTGTACAGTATGGAAAATGTGAATTATTTCAGCATAAGGCAAAGCCAAGTATGGCAAAGATACAACTGTGGTGGGGATTTAAGTATACTACTTATACCCAAAAATTTCCTTCAGATAATTTATCTACTTCATACACAGTATTAGGCATATTTGGGGTGACATGGTTAAAGCAGAATAGCTTGATGCACATATTCAAGTAATTCAAGAACAACCAATAATATAATGGCAGGTAGCTATTAAGAATTACTTTAAAACCACTCAATTTTGTACTACTGAATCTATATGGGAGAAAAATAACATGGCATAAATTTGGCAGCTTCTCATCAAGTTTAGAGTATAATAGTAGTGGTTAAAAATGATGTAAACGTGTTCAGAACACCGAAAAGGACAATCACGGTAGTGGTTACTAGTAGTTAATATTCATGACCAGAAAACACTTAAGCAATCAATATCTTACCAGCAGGCAAAGGAGAAGAACTTCAAACGTATTACAACTCCCCAGGAGATAATTAGCTAAATTACTATAGCCATTTATTAAATAATCTGATTTCCCCTTCACCTCTATGTATCATATTCATTAACATCAATCACTTCCTTAAGTCACATAGATTTATGCTCTGTTAAAAGTGGGGATTCCTCTTAAGCGTTAAACACCTCAGTTGAAGCACTTCAGAGGCAAATAGTCTTAAGTATCCTTAATTCCTACAGGCAACTACAGGCTGGATAGATATGCTCAGAAAAAAATATTCCACAGATACTTGTATCCCACAGATTTTGAACATCCACTACTAGAGCAAGAAAACACTTTTATTCGGAACGTAAGTACTATACTCCCCAGATTCCGAAACACTGAATATCTCTTTGCTGTTGACCTATGACTTATTTCTGAAAACAGAAGGGGTAAAACCAACACTGACCAACTTTTAAGCTGTTTGTTTGGGTTTTTTTTCCTTTAAACTTTAGTTAAAGAGCGGTTATCAAAATGGAAAACATTTGTACAGTACTTCAATATTACCATACTTTTTTAATAAAAATATAAAAATGTGAATCAAATAAGGCCACTCATGTGCTTTGTAGCTTTATATTGATGTATGTACATGTATAATATCAGATAAGCATCTCTTCTATTCATACAGTCAATAAAATAAATAAGCACAAATACAGCAAATAAAAAGGAGCAATTTAAGCTGTCTCATTCTTGCACATTATCCATGGGAAAGACTTAACACAGCAGGGACAACTGCTACAGGCACGTTCCACCAAGCCAACCATCAGATGAGTGGCAGCTGTCCTACAGTACAGTGCAGCTGGATACACCGTAAGCAGGTGCATGATTTGCAGTATTTGTACACCAACACTAAGTAACACATTGCTACAACAGTTCTAAAAATAATGGTAAATGGTTGTACTCAAGGACAAATTTGTATCTGTGACTCAAAATTTATGGGTAAATTCTGTCCCACCCCAACATTAAGCAGGTGGCTTTCTCATCTTCGGAAGTAGTTATTGCAGCCTTATTGCCCACACCGAAGTAATATCTGTGAGGGGCAGTACACAGTTAGTTGTTCTAAATCACTATCTGAAAACCTGAGGTTTAATGAATCTTGCATTCATTTATCAGTGAGCCTGGGCAAGTAACATTGTCTTTACAACTCTTCATTCTTTCAACTAAAAAATTAATTATTTATTATTCCCAAGGCTATTGAGAATGTTAACAATTGCAAAAGGAAACAAAAGATGAAAAATCCTAGGCTATGGAAAATATAGATGCAATCCTAAACCCACTGATATCACTGACATAACCCAGTCTTAAACATGAGCCAAACTAGTCATTTAATTATGAAAATAAACAATTAATTATGTAAAGCAGCTATGCATTTTGCTGGCAGTAAGGACATTCATAACTAGCGCTATTTCAACACCAGCAAAGTAAAATTGAACTACCTAATTTTAATTCCTTTTACATTGTTAAAATATTGCTAACTAACGTATCTGCCAAGCTTTAACATGTTTACGTGACACTGTCATCCCTAACCACCTGCATTGCTAGTTGCCATCCTTTCCACACAGAACCAGCTGTGTCCTTTCCTCAGTATGTAACAATATACAATTCCAGCCACTAGTCCCAATGTTCAGAATGAGAGGGGGGAAAAAAAAAATCTTTCAAAGAGCAAATTATAATCTGGAAAAAGACAAGATGACTAGAGAACAGGACAAATTCCAGAAGTTTGACTTCAGAAAGCAAGGTGTTACACAGCTGGCACATGCACAACATAACATACAAGCATGCACAGTTTTTACTATCTGTCAAGCTCCGTATCTTTAAATCATTGAACAACTGAAACATTTGACAACGGTAAAAGTTTCTATAGCTACACTTTTAGTTGTGCCCTAGAAAAAAAAAAAATCAGCAATTTAAATAAATAAATAAATAGAAAGCCTCCAAAAGCACATTGAAGGTAAAGCTCAGTCATAATAAACCAGTCCGCCAGCACATACGTACTGGAAGACAAATCAAATGCAGTTCCAGATTAGCCACAAAAAGCTTTTTTTTTTGAAGAGGGACAGTTTCTACAATGAAGCATGATAAGTATGATAAAGGATGGGATGCCATTAGTTCCACAGTAGTGAAGCAACTTCTCTAAATAACAAGATGTTTCTTTCCCCTTTAATTTATAGGGAATCTATAACTAACACTTGTCTTCATAGCATAAATATATAGCAAAATGCCATTAAAGTTCTTTCTATCAGGTTTCATCTAAAGATCAAGTGTCAACAATCTTTGGTACATTCACTGATATTATGACCTTAAAGATGGAGCTCTTTCACACATGCTAAAAATAAAATCTGCTTTAAAAAAGCAAGGACATGAGCATACTGAAAAGAGTAGAAGCTTCAGGCAAATTGTTTCTACTGATGTTGGATAAATCCTACACAAGTATTCTCTCTATAGAACCTGAAAAAGTAGAGCAAAGCTTCTCAAAAATTTGTTTCCTTGACAACATCGACAGACCAAGAGAGGTAAGGAATCAAAGCCATAAAATGCATTGTAGCTTTGTTAGCAGATTATATATAGAGATAGATAGATTTAGATTTATGTATCAGGATATGAGATGCATCTATAAAGCTACACTTCTAGAAAAGAAGCAAAGTTAGACTGGTACTATTTATAAACAGCAAAAATATTCAAAATTTCTCAACTGTTTAAAAAAAAATAGATAGTCCCATAATGTATTACAATCACTTAATAGCTTAAAACTACTCTAGCTCAATTTTTTCCAAGCACCAAAATCTTGACTTTTTCACCAGCAACCTTACTGAAGCATCCAGAAGGGAGATACCACCATACATTCCTCCCACCTCAGGTGACATTCTGACATTAGACTGCACAGCAGCTGCCCACACTGATCCTATGCATAATTGGAGGGCTTGATTTATGACATTATCAGTTAAGCTTCATTAAAGACACTTCATTGGCATCTCTAGCCCTGACTGTTTCTTCCCCACCAGGCTGGCTATGCTGGGAAAGGGACAAGGTTGCTTATTTCTGTGCTACAGGCTAGTTCAGAGACACTTTGTTTTCCGACTTTTTCATTAAATAATTCCCAGTTTTGGTGGGGGTAAGCACAGGCTGTGCTGTGAAATGCCCATCTTCTCCTGCTCTTCTGCCCCATAGCCACATCCTCTAACACAACCATAAAGCAGTCAAAAATGCTTGGCGAGACCAGTTGGGGTGCTACTCCGGTATTCTTTAAGGAGATCTAATTCAGGAGATATTTCCAAGTTTAAAGAAAAAAAAATGCCTTTACAGAGCTGACAACCTAACCCAGAAGCTGAGATGTTCACTACATTTTTGCTACCCCTCCCATTCCCCCCTCCTTTTTTTTTAAATGTCGGTTTTCACACAGGTGTGAAGATAAATTCTAATCCAAAGCAACTGAATTTAATTCATTAGTGAAGAAGGAAAGAAAACAATGGCCTATCAAACAGCATACAGATCAGGATGGTGCTATTTATACTCAAAGAAACATACTCCTTTGAAAAAAAATCCTTTGAGGCACAAGAGTGTGTCAACTACTAAGAACATAATAAAAACTATACAAGTCATCTCCAGCTGTGGATTCTGAGAAAATGAACAAAGGCATTACAAGGATTTCTGTTTCCTTGACAACAGCATTGCTGGAAACAAGAAAATAATTAAAAAAACCCGCATTTCTATGTAACAGTGATCTCTAAACGTATCTATGTATTAAAATACCAAATGTGCAACAACCCTTACTCACACATACCTTTGGGATGAAGATACTAAAATCCACCACCTTCAAGAACTGTTATTTGCTGACTTGTGTTAATAGCTTTTGCAGAACAATTGTGTGAGAGCTAGCTATTACATCCTGACCTGTATTATCATCCAGGCATAAGCACAGTCAGAAGCTTTCACTGATGGTCAAGCACATTCCCTCCTGCATGATGTTCCCTTTCTTACAAAATAAGCATTATGGACAATACTTCTTATTGAAATGTATGAAATAATTTTGTTAGAAAAAGATCAAAGCATACAAAGAAGCCCTTTCTGCACCCAGGAAACTGGTATTACTATGCATATGTCTATCAAATAGTAAGTGTACTTCCACCTTAATAATCAGCAAGCTTAAAGTTCTTGTAAAAAATATGCAATAGTTCTAAATAGAAAAGGGAAGAAAGTCAGAACATGGCATCATAAAGAAAATTCAGCTTCAGTATTTCAGAATAGCCTATTTGGTACCCTCTTCAACTACAGCCTCTTCAGCAAGAAAACAGTGCTTTTTTCCACACATCTAGGTAAGCAGCACACAATCTCCAGAATATGAGCATTTCCTTGCCACCTCCAAGTTAATGGAGAGAACTTCTTGGGTTTTTTAAAATACAGATTTAGAAATGTACCAACATCCAAGAGATCTTTTTTAACACATATATTCCACTTTAACTGAGATGTTTTAAATAGGATGACTCCCCAAATTCTCATCTTATGCAATCAGCTACAGTTAAAGGAGCATTAGTTACGATTAGATTTTAAAAATTAATCTAAGAATTTTAATACTTAGGCACTAGCAGCACAATACATAATATTGCTTAGTGAACAGTTTGAATGCAGCCTAAGTGACAGGGCTATAGCCATCTGACAGCCATGCATGAGTGTATAGGAAACATACTGGCAGCTTAAGTTCATTCCTTCATAAGCAGACGTGCATGTGACAGAACAAGAAGAAACACTGCCTATTTCAGGTGAATTGTGTGCAGAATGGTTGAAAACAGAAACATTAGAAATTGTTACTCCAATGCAGGGTTAAAGCAGTATCTAGGAAAAATGTATTGCTACCACCAGTGCTACACACATTATACGGATGAACGGAAGCTATCATGTTCCATCTCTTTCAGCCCAACACAACAGGATCAAGACTAACAAATTCCTGGAATATATCACTATGCTATCTTTCTCCAAAAAAAAAAAAAAAAAAAAAATAAATAAATAAAAGGTTTCGAAAATATGAAAAAAAAAATATGGTATTTCTTGTAGTACTTGATACACTCCAGAAAGCAAAATCTCTACATTAAAACTGACCAGTATCAGTAATATACCACTCTAGGTCTAACAATCAGAAGAGAGTTTCATAAGACCGCAGAAGTATCTGGAAGAGATCTCTTGAGGTAAAAAGTTACAAAGAAGAACTATTTTGGATCTCAGAAATGCCCCAAGTTGAAAAGAAGCAGACAGCAGAAGAGGACTTTAAGGCACCATAGACCTTTGACTTGCTCTTCTCCAGGCATGTACTTTCGCACCCTACTAGAGACTGACCACTGGGCTAGACAGAGCCTTGTTCTGAACCAGCATGGCTGTTCTCGTGTTCTTAACCATGAGAGGTCAGCAAAACTGTTCAACAGGCTGACATTAATATTAAAAACTTTTACTTTCCTTGTATAGATTCAGCTGTGACTAAACAGAGATGAAGTTCAAGTAGGCAAGCAGGGAACAAAACATGGAAAAGAGGGACTTCCAACAATGTGTTATGTTACAAGTCATCCCACCAAAGTGCTATTAATACACATTTTGCATGCCAAAGAATCACAGTACTTTCTTTCTTTGATCCTGTTCATCAACAGAGGGTGAAAGTGCTGAAAATGAAGAAATACTTTGCAACAAATACCTGCTCTGATGCTCTAAATAGAAAACCAGGAACACAGAAGTCAAAGTTGACAGATGATTAAACATGTTACCTTGAGTTCATTTTAAGAAAAAACAGGAAATACAGAATAATGGTATGGGAGGCTTGAAGTTATGAACAATTGTTAAAAAGCTAAGTTCAGCATCAGTAACTAGTGAAAAAGTTTACATTTCTGTGTCTCTACGTAATTAAAAGACACTAACAATGTCAATGCAATATAGTGGTTCCTGCAGTTGGTAAGTATGTCTTTCAAGAGTCAACTTTTTACCTGCTCTGCTACCTAAGGCCAACAGCAACCTGTGATTTTGGATTCTATATTTGGGGGTTCTAAACCAGGAATACCTGAACACGGTCTAATGCTCAGAAAGTGTTGAATATCCACACTATGGAAACTAGGCACCTTTAATAACGGTGGTGAGTCTCACAATACATGCAAAAAATACTAGATGGGATATTAAAATTACAAATGCTATTTCGGTGCTTAAGTAGGCAAAACCAAAACGGCAGTAGTAGCCTAAATTTCATTTACAGCACCCATTCAAACAGAAGGTAGAAGAGTGTTATCCAAAGAAAACAAATTTAGTCCATTCAGACAATCATATTTCACAATCCTTAAATACATACTTAAACTAGAAGCATAAGCCACTGATACTGCAGTTAGAATGTAATAGTGAAGAAAAGCACTGCCACAGTTAAAGCGCCAAAGAATACTTTCCTTCACTTGAATCAGGTTTCCTGCCCCTTTCTCCAGCCTCCTAGCTGGAAGTACAATCAGTCCCCTTCCAAAGGGGAAGCTCAAAATTCTTGAGAAAATGGATGGCAAAAGACTTGCCAAAGCCTAAATCTAAGACTTACACCCCCAACACCCCACCCCATTCTTTGCAAACATAAAATTTAGCACAAAATATTCTTCTGTTAAGGCTCTGGATATGAAGACCTGTGGGTAAATAATCTCCAACACTTATCACTTCCCGTATGAAGTTCTATCTTATTTTCAGGTCTCTATGAAGTTTTCTCATACATTTTGCAACATGTGCATAAACTTCTAATTGTGATCTTTCAGTGAACACCATGGAGGCAAACATTCAAGCCTTCCAGTCTTTAGAGGCTCAGTTTAGCTCCCATCCCTTTCTGAGATGCTGAGAAGCCCCATCTGCTGGTACAGGTGTCACTAGAGAATTACACACCTGAGCCGATAGCTGATTCTTTTTTCAACTTTACCACTTGATAACCATTCTGGGTTTTTTTAAATGCAGCCGTACACAAAAAATTAAGAGCACATGAAAAATAAAAAATCCTCTAAAACAGTGCATTCCTTCCTATACATAGAATATATTTATACAAACTGCTACAGATGATTTTTCCTGACACTAGGCTATTCTTCAGTTAACACAAACTGAAAACATCAACTCATTTATTGCAAACATTTTAGCATGACTTACACTGATTCATAAAGATGGTAAAGTGCATATTGATTAATCTGGGAGAACATAAAGGGAAGACTCTTCTTTTCCCCCAACAGGATACATTCACACATTCAAAAGAAAACACATAATCAATTCTATATATACATTTTGGATATATCCCTGTGTGATATGGAACAATTTAGTCACAGTAATTTAGATGAGAATAAAGAATTTAAGATCACTATATTAAGATAACTAAACCAAGTACTTCTTCCTTCTCTATGACAAAAGAAAAAAAACAAAATTCTTTCCCAGAAAGGGAAATTCTCAGATTTAAGAGGAAAATATTTAAGCACATAAGAAGAGATAAAAGATGCAAAACTGTTAGGCTAAATACTACAAAAATTGCATACAACTAAGTTTTGCTTAAATCAAAAGATCTATACTACCAAAGTCAGTCAGATCTGCTTAGACAGAACTCTTAATTCTAAGAAATATCCACGAATATTGAACTCTTCAGAAGATAAATGTCTTAATGCATAGAATGAATGTAAGCCCTGAATCCAAAATATTCACATTACACATAAAAATACACATAAAAATTACACATAAAAATACTCAGTTACAGTTATTCACATGACTTACAAAGTACAGAGTTTTGAGGCTTTGGATTGCCTGATCTCTCTGATCATACGGGAATTTCAAGCTTCTAACTGTGCTTTTGAGTTTTAACTGAATTAGACTTTTAAAGTAAATAGTGCGAACATCCTGAGTGTCTGCATGTATGTGTTATAGGGAAAGAGGACATGCTTCCACTGCCTGGATTTAAACTAGGAATTCCAAGCAGGTGTTTTTTGGAAGAAAACAAAAAAGGTAAGCTGTGAGAAGGTACAGGATCAGAAAAAAAAAAAAAAAAAAGTACATCTGCATCTACATTTTCAATCAATTGTTTTATGCTTGTACCAGAAAATGGAGAACCTCAGGCAGTGGTAGAGAGCCAAAAAATCCCCAGAAGATAAACTACTGCTGTAATAGTCATTAGAGATTTATGGGCTCGTGGCCCTGGAAAGTTAGTGAAATTAGTTTCGTCGCATCAAGTTAATACTTAATCTAACCGTGCCCTCTACTGGCCTGAAGGGTTCTTGTGTAAAGGCGCAAACTTCACAGACGCTACTGCTCATACAATTACTGCCTTCAATTTCATTAAGAAACAACAGTAAGAAGCCTTCATAGGTATTTATCTACAGGCTACCTTCCAAAATATGAAAAATATATTTTCATATACTTTGTAAAAATTACATCATTACTTCATTAATGTTTTAGACTCACATGCTCTGAAGTGTGGCTAACATTAACATACTCTATTTATATCGAATTTCCATAGTTTGTGAATCCAAAGCATTAGATTTCTTCAAAAACCAGCTTTACCATTAAAGACTGTTTCCACTCAGGCGTGGTTACACTATTTGAAAAAGTATCTTTCTGCTTTGAAGACAAAACAGACAGGATATTATTTCCATTTTTTAATAATCTTACACTGCAATAACAACTCTGATTTTATATTGTTTTACCAAATCTAACAAATCTGTAATTTCATTCATCAGTAAAATGAGGTTCTGGTATAGTAAACAAACATTAAGCATATGGTGTGACAGTTTAAGACAAAAAATCAAATTCAGACACATTTAAGTCAGAGGTGCATATAGTTTTGTACAATCCAAATTTAAGTTGCTGCTTACCAAAAACATCCGTTTGCACTTTTTGCATATCTTAGTCTTTTCCTTCTAAGTCTGTTTTTCAAGTAGCAGCCAAGATTTAACTTTTTTGATATATCAAAGAACACTTGCAAAGGAAAACAAAGATACTTTTTTTCTCCATCTAATCTTTAACACAAAGATGTGAAAACATTTTGGGATAGATGATGGAGACATTACCTACAGTTCAAAGCATTCTGACTTTGATGGTGCAATATGCTATCTTGACTACGACAGAACTAGTAAAGTTGTTTTAACTTAAAAGAATAAAAATAAGTAATTGAGAGGAATAGATTTTATTTATGCTACAGATCTGGGGTTTTCCTTTCCGTGAGCACCAGTGCTTTAATAGACATCAGGAGAAAAAAACAAAAACTCTGCCAAGGTTCAAGAACATCCCTGCTTCAAAGATGCAAAGTCAGCACATATTTCACAGGGCCCCATGGCAAAACTGGGGAAAGAGGAACAGAAAGAAAACCAAAACTTCCAAGGTAAGAAAAATCATACAAAAGCCAAACTAAGTGAAACTCAATTCTCCACTACAAATTAAACAGTAAAATAGTGCCAAAAAAAAGTTAGATACAATAAAGCATGCCTTTCACCAAAAAGGCCGCTTTCTGTGCACTCTTATCAAAACTATGTGCCTGTGTAAAATCACTTCAGAAGACTATTATTTGAACCCAGAGGTGGCATTAGCCCTATATTTGGGAAAGCATACACATAGTACTTTCATTACCCACTGTTAAAATAAAAATAAGACTGGACTGACAAAGAATGGGAGCCAAATTCACGAAAGCTAGAAGGAAAATACACTTAAGTATTGAGCAATTAACCCTTGAAACAAGCTTGACACGAGAAGACTCCTTAGATCACGACAGACGCTTTTCCAGGATGCAAAACCTGCCAAACTAGTTCAGATGAAAAATCCATCTGACCTGACATACCTCCTCCAGCAGCAGCCACTTCAGCCTGTCAGAAAGGTAAAGTTCCTCATAGTATTATTCCAGTGTTGGCAGTCAGATGTTTAATGACTTAAGGCAGAATCTGTATTTAGATGATAGTGTTTACGGCCACTGTGGCATTGAAGCAGGAAATAACAAAACCCTAACATTAATACAGATTACAAGAAATGACCTAGTAGAAATCTAACTTCTTAAGATCTAAAACACTGACATATCTAATACAAAAAATGCCACCTTACAAAATAACAGAATTTACAGTAACTATAGTGAAGGATTAGGCTGCAACTTCGTAACAGGGTCTTGTACTTGAAAGCATCTCCTCAAATTCTGAATACATTGAAACTGTTAAACACACACAAGAGAAGATGTTATTCCCAGAAGATCATTTAATACAGTATTTTTAAGTTTGATGATTGGTCTGCAAAGCATCTTATTTTACATTACCTTGACTGTTTTGTCCATAGAAGCTGAGAGAAGCATGTGACTTTGTTCTCGTACAGGACACCACTGAATTTCATTAACAGGGCCACTGTGTTTAGACATGCAAAATATTAAGCTTTTGGGGACTTCAGTTAATTTGTATTTGGATCCCAGATATGGCTTAATTAATTCAGAGATCTTTCTCAAAGCCTGCTCTCCTGATATGCCTAGCTTAACATCACAATCTGAGCTATCTCTCTGGTCAGATTCTTTTTTTTCAGGCATACTGGAAATTTCTTGACGCAATCTTTTAGGAATATATGGTCTAATTCCTTTTATGGCAGCAGTACTGTCTGCATGTAGTCTCTTCTGGGAAACGCCATTTTCAGAGTTTGTTGAAGAGCTTGATGTCTGTTCATAGTTTTTGTAGGACATACATAATGCAGTATGGCCAGAGTATGCTCTCCTACAATAAGGAGATGTCAAATCAGTGTTGTTATTCTGTGTATAAGGCTCAGGGGGATCTTCACAAACAGTGCTTCTGCCAGAACTGTCAGCGATTTCAGTAGACTGCATTCCATACAGAGATTTTGTACCCAAACTACCAGGTGCAAAGTACTGAACGCGATTCACAGAAGAACTTGGATGGTTGGTTTGTCTGCTAGAAGTATTGGGGACTTCAGTCTTTTCAGTTTCTGTCTCAGAGTCTGAATCATCATAAGCAACCAGCGAACTCATTACGACTAGACACAGCAGACTCCAGAAATCTCAGTGTTGGAATCCTCCAAAACTACGATCTACAATAAAGAATGGATTATTTAGAGTACAATTTATTACAATTTGAGTAAGTTAAGGATATATGTGCTTTTCTTAAACACCCCATAACTTTTATTCCTGTTTATTAATGGAATTTATTCCTCTATTACAATACATCCATACATTCAACTATGCAATACTATTTGCCTCCAAGCACTCTGCATAAATTTTTAATGCATTGCAGCAGAGATAATTTGCATACCACCACAAAACAATGAATACAAGTATGAAAAGGAAAACAAACTTGCAACATAACTACTGCAAATCACTTTAACCTCACTTGCAGTAGCACTTCTACACACACACAAGGGTAATTAATTATAAACGTGCACACCAAAACACTGCATAAGAATAAAAATACTACAACTATTTTGAAGCCAACCTAACAATATCTATTTCTTAGCAGTATAGATGATTTGAAAGAATGAAGGGGTTCAACTGGCAACTAAAAATTAAATAAATTTTTGATCCATTTAGCAGTCTTGCAGTATGAGGAAATTTTTCAGCTATACCCACAGAGCAAATTACACACAGCCTTCAGCTTTACAGAACAGACTTATGCCAGAAGCTACACTGAATACACTATTTGCATTTACTTACAGAAAAAATAAATTCCTTGTTTACAGTGGAATATATTTTTTCAAAGTGTCTGTGAGAAAGAAACCCCACCCTGAGACTGTGTAAGTAATATGCTGAATAACTCGCCACCATTACAATCCCACCAAGCTTCTTCTGATAATTTGCATGGGGCATGGAGTATAGAGTGAGCTACATTCAAACAACTGATGTATCTGCAAAAATAATCTTTCAACCTCTGCTGTTTGTAGTCAAAAATTACTGCTATCCTTCAATTGCCAAGACTGATTAAATGGGACATTCTGTTTCTGCTTTGTTTCCTTGCCCAGCTGTTAGCACTCATTACACTAAAGTGATTTAACCCACAATACTTGCAGATCAGCTGCTGAAATTCTTGGTTTAGGTCAGCAAAGAAACTGCCCTTAAAAGCATCTTGATTAAAATGAGAGTGCTATATGAAAGTCAGTATCTATGTAAGCATTTGCAGAATTGATGCCACAAACATAGGTCCTACAAATAACACTGAAGGAGTATTACTCTGGAACTTGTAAAAATTACTCATTTAACTTCAGAACTGGAACTATTTGAATGAAAACAAGCATGTTGCGTTTAAGCTACATAAGTGTCACATTACAGGCTATGCTCTCTATTCTGTAATGAAACTTCCAAGCACAAATTCAAAAGACAGGTTCCTATCAGAACATACACATGCATCATCACAGATCCTTTCCATGGTAAGTGACCAAGACATTCAGCTGGAACAAGGTGACCAACTTTTTAGCACATAAAAGCATCAAGATCTCCCTCTAGAGGACATTCTATCTTTTTCTGAAGTTCGTGACAGCAATTAAAAGCAAGGAAAAATGCTTTTTTAATACTACAGCTTCATTTATTAAAGCAGCATTCCACTTAAACAGTGACAATGAAAACATTAAGTAGCACTTCAATTCAAAACCAGTAAATTTAAGCTTTTAGCAGTAAATTGAAACCTCTTAGCAAATAAAAGGTTACTTCAAAGGACTGCACTTCAATAATTGCAACAAATAGTTACTGTTTGTATTGCAGAGCTGAAAACAGGCCCCAGCCACAGGCATCATGCTCAAAGAACAAATACTGTAAGAAGTTGACACCTGGCTGAAAGCTATAAATTAAGATACGCAAGTAGATTGGGTTAGACGTTCACAGTTACTTTATTTTGTTTTAATACACAAAAGTATTAATAAGGCTGAGATTCAGAGGTAAAAGCAAGATGATGCCTTGGACACACCTGATTAAAAGAGTTTCTTATGAAACACTGAAAATATCCCATTACATTTGATCAGCATAAATCCATCCCATCACACCCATCACCGTTAGTATTTTTGTAAATGCAAAGCATCTCTTCATCTTAAGACTTCCCATTCAACTTCTGTTTTTAAAGAAACACCACCCCAAAATTTCTTATGCTGCCCTAACTTAAGGGGGGGTGGGGGGGAAGCAAACCCAATGTACTTCATTAGAAACATACTGGAACTAGATTGTGAATTTATTAACGATTTACAACGTGCTGAGCTAACAGGGAAGTTTATAGAGTTCTGGTTTTCTTTAATTTTCCCGCAACTGACTTATCCGAACGCACTAAAGCGAAGCCCATGCAGTTCGGCACGCGCAGCGCCACACGCCGGCCGAGTGACCGGAGGTGTCACCAAAGGTACGACACAAAGGCCGAGAGCAGCGCCCCGCAGCCTCGGCGGGGTGAGAACGACCCCTGGCCCACCGCCGCGCCGGCCCTCCCCAGCCCGCACCGGAGCAGCCCCCCGCCGAGAGAGCAGAACGGCGGCCTCCGGGGGCCCTGGTACCGAGCCCGCTTCCCCTCCCCCGGCACCGGAGCCGTTGCTGCTCCACACACACGCGCGCTCTCCCCCCCTCCTCGGGCACCGAGGCTATACCCGGGGGCACCGAGGCTATACCCGGGGGCACCGAGGCTATACCCGGGGGCACCGCCGCCCCAGCACCGCCGCCAGTACCGCTGCCCTCCCTACAGAGCCCGGCACCGGGGCCGCCCCGCCCCGCAGGTACCTGCGCCGCACCGCCACCACCGGCAGCGCAGCCCGGAACTCACTAGCCGGCCCGCCGGCGCTCCGCTTTGAAAAGCGCGCCGGGTGGAAATGAAGCGCCCCGCCCAAACGGTTCCGTGTGTCACAGCCCTCGCACAGGGGCCGCGGGTCGGGAAGGGCAGGGGCTAGACCGCGGGTCGCGTGGGAGCCCTTCTTCCTCCGCTGAGGGCCATGCGGAGGGCGCTTCGTTGTGCTGGTGACTGTAGGTGGAGGGAGGACACCAGAGAGCAATGGTTCCGGAGGGGATGCGTTTCCCAGCCGGGAGCGGTGACTGACGTGCCGGTTGAGGGGTGATGCAATGGTAGTGGCAGCGGAGTGGTGAGGAGCGCTGAGCAGAGCCGGGCCGGGTCGGGTCGCGCTTCGGTGAGTGAGTGAGAACCGGGCCAGGGATGGGGCCTCGCTTGAGAGGCCCCGGCGGGCGGGGAACGGGCTCGTTGGGCGGTTGTTGCCGCCGCCGTGACCAGTGCGGGTGGCTGGGAGCGGGGGTCCCTGCTGGGCGCGCTCCCTCGCTGCCTCCCTGCCGCCAGGGTGTTTTCCTCCGCTCCCTGCGGAGCCGCAGCCCTGTGGCTGCATCGCCAGCGCGTCAGAAGAAAAAGCCTTTTGCCCTAAGAAGTGGGGCGGGGGGTGCCTTGTTGCTGGAAAATGTGGCCCAGCCCAGGGAAGGGAGAGTTAGAAAGTGCCTTTGCCTTGCCCGGGCAGGCCTGTGGTGGGGAGGTGTTTCAGGGCCTCCAGGGTTAGAAACATGAGTTTGCTGGTTAATTTCATGCATAACCGTTCCTGGGTAAGAGCTCAGTTCTTAACAGCTGTAGTATAGTAAAGATTCGTATTAGACTTTCTTCAGATGAGAGTGGTTGAATGGTCATATCTCAAGGAATCGCCTTGCATGCTTTTATTGTATTTTCATACATAAATTGATTACAATGAGTGGGAAGGTAGGTTTACTACAAAATGCATCCTATGTTGGAGTACTTCTTGAGGCATGTTTCACACGACGTCTATGTGCATACTACCTGCCTTAATTTCACTTTTAATTTTTTGTTTTATTTCCAGGAGGCAAAACAGTTTTCAGGAACATAAGTGCCGGCAGACTTAAGTTCACATTCTTTCATTCATTCATGAATTTTTTTTTGGGGACCTTTGTATTGCTGTTCTCTTTGAAAGTCTTGTTGTACCCTCATAACAATATTTGTCATGGGAGACTTAACATAATGTGAAACCCTGGTCTTTGATTCTCAGGTCTCCAACGCCAGATTGAGTAGCAAACAGTGAAAATGATCATAGATCTGTAATTGTCATCCAGATGGAAAGAGACATGAATACAGTTCTTTTCTGATACCTGTGCCAAGGATCATTTTTGAGCTGTTCATTATGTTTTCGTATTCTTTCATATTCATATCATATTCATATATTCATGTTCATTTCATATTCATATTCATGATGCTTTAATATTCTGAAACAGTCACAAGAGCAGTACCCATTGCAAGTTACCATGTATTACGTAGACAGAAAGAGTACACAATTCTTGGCTTTCAAGTTCACACTGAAACTGAGGCTTTTAAGTTCATTTTCAACTCTGGTCCTAAATATCCTAGTAGTCCATTCTCAAGTTCCTGTCTATCATTTTTATCCTCCAAATCTGTTTGCGTGCAGTATCTCATGTGTCTAGGACTGTTAGCTTTTGTAATATCAACAAGAAAGCAAGAAAATATGTCCTGATAAAATTTAGAATATCCAGACACTTCTTTTAAATGGTTTGCAATTGCATTTATGAATTTCAAAAGATAAAGACCTGTGTTCCAGATTACTGAATTCCTGGCTTGAATTCCACCAGAAAATAAGGACAGTACTGAAGTAAACAGAGAAAAGTTTTGGACAGCAGTCAATACCTTTTACATTCTCTAATTGTAATATCCTCATTTCTTGTTGCAGTGACTAGATACTTTTGCTGCTTCTTAATGAAAATGCACCTTCATTTGGGTTTCTTTGCTCAATTTAAATCCATAATATTCCAAACTTTTTGAAGAGTATTTCTGTTTTACTGCTTCCAGTATGTTTGTGCTCAGTCTCAGCTGTAACATTTCAGCCTTTCTGAACAGAGGCAATCTATCAGCAGGAATGTACATTCAGGAATTAAGTTAAAACACCAAGTCACAACTTATTCTACACCAAAGAACAGCTTTTGTTACCTCTTTCTATTTTGTAAAATTTGAAGCCAGTAAAACTGGCATATTCCTACAGAAAGGGGGGTGTTAATCTTCATAAACATTTTCTGATATTAATTTACCCTATATACTTTCTTTTCCAGTTAAATATCTTGTGCCCATGAAAAAGAGGAAAACGCTAGTATCAAAATAAAAGAATCTTAGTAAATTGTAGGAATACATCACAGAATTGTTTCAGATGCTTCAAAGTATCTCTTTAAAATAACACTATCAAACTGTAAATAATGAAACTTGAAAGCATTGAGATTAGGTTAAAAACTTTAGTATTACTGATAATACGTTAGTTAATTATGTAATCTAAGCATGATATCTGTGTTAATAGACTTAAGTCAATTAAATTAGCAAGTGGATGTACACACTTCTTGGCTTTCTCAGGCTTTAGCTGAAATCTGGGAATATTGCAGTTGTCTGACAAACAAAGCATTAATAGTAGATATATTTTGGTAACCAGCAAGTTTCCAAGTCTTTTTTTCTAGGCTTTTTACAGTGGCAGTGCAAATATATACTATGTAAATATAACCAAGGTTGTGATTAGACTGATTATTTTGTAGAAGGAAGGTTTTGAAATACTGCTGAACAGCTAATGCAACGATTACATGCTTTTGTTTCTTTTTTAATTCTGGGAAAAGGGAGCCAAATGAACGTGTATTTTTATTAACAGCTTTTATGATTCACTTCAGTTACATATGTATCTTGTAAACTCAATCTATACATGCTTCACATGTAGCAATACATCGATAATATGCTAGTGAGTCTCTCCTTGGCAAGTCAGTAGGACTTTACATGAGCACAGAGTTCTTCCTTCATGGACAGCATGACAGAGAATGTGTTTCCAACACACCACCATTTGCAACATTTGTATGAAATTAATTTAGTCTTTCAACTTGCATTGCGTTTGTCACTATCACATCTGAATACAATGCATGTAAAATAAGTGTCAGTTTATGAATCAAGATGACATCACTTTCCTCAAATAAAAAAGCTGTACGATAGCTTGGGTTATTGCATAAATTGGCCACATCAAATTGTGAGGCAGCACTTCACAACCTCCTATTATTTTTTGTGCATACTGCTGAGAAACAAATAGTTCCCTAAATTTAAAGCCTATGGCTTACCCAAAGTTTAATTGTTCTTTAGAAAGCAACATTTCTCACGGATAATCAGTGTGTTATGTAACCTTTGGAGGAAAGCAGCAAAGGTGATGACTAAATTTTTCTCT
This sequence comes from Falco naumanni, assembly GCF_017639655.2. Taxonomy (NCBI): domain Eukaryota; kingdom Metazoa; phylum Chordata; class Aves; order Falconiformes; family Falconidae; genus Falco; species Falco naumanni. The sequence goes on from NC_054060.1 coordinate 37,819,331, forward strand.
TGTATATCTTTCTTTGGGCTGAAGTACTGTATTACATGTATTAAGACAAAATTCCAGATTATAGTTATAAAAAAATCTCATTATCATTCAGAATTTGACAGGGTATCAAGTAGTACAAAAACATTAACTAATCGGGAATCAGATAACCTCTACCAACTGTTTTGAGATGCTCTGAATCATATGTATATTTAATTACTTTTAGTTTTAAGTTTGACTTTGAAAAGGTGTTCTAGTGTTAAATACATAGGCAAACAACATTAAGAGTGATCTCTAAATTTATTTAGTACTTCTGTCAGTCTCATTACATGTCTGTTTGAAATTGAAGCTCATTTTATTTATGTCTCCACATTTATCAATCTGATATGAATAGAATCAGGTATGGGGTCAGTATAGTTTTTATATTCTTACTCTGTTCTCCTAATCTTCAAGATATACATGAAAGAATAAAACACGCTGGTTTTTGCCCTACAGTTCTCGTTGTTGCTGCTGTTTTGAATCTACAAGCGAAAGAATTGGAAGACATTAAATTTAGTTGAATTGTAAATAAACAGATCTTTTGCAGTCTGGCAAAATGGCTGATAGTCCGAACTGTGATGTGAAATCTCTGAGTCCACTTCAACTGTTTGAAAGAGTAACTGAACAAGGAGAGAAAGTCAGAGCCCTAAAAGCAGGAAAAGCAGCAAAGGTAATTCCATTTCATGTTTTGAACTCATCCTTTTTCAGGTTTGGTCTTTCTTTAAGAGTGCCGAAGAATATGATTATTTTGAGATCTATTTTGTATTGCAGTTAAAAAAAATCCTATTAAAAAGTATTTATGTCCATTTTGTGAACTGTGGGCATACCTGGAGCAAGGTAATCACTTGAAAAAAGAAAGATTTTACTCCTGAAGAAAGAAAGAGAATCTTAGAAGCCTGCTTCAGCTAGTTGACATGTTGTGTGACAGTATTTGGTTTTCAAGTAAAACTAATATCACTTTCATTCTTCCCTGGTTTTAGATGCTTCATTAAAATGTTTTTCTCCAGGCATTATTGTACACATTAGCAAATATGTCTTCCTGCAACTATACTGGCAGTCCCTGCTTTATCTCCCTTAAGTAATTTAGTAATTTCCCATTAATTTAAAGTTCTCTATTCTGTCACCACTATGTTGGCAACGAGTGTTCAATTTTAATATGGGATCTCGTAGTGGATTGCTTCTGGGAGTAAGCCTTGAAAACTGAGAGTTGAATAAAGTGTTGATCTGTTTATTGCTTGCATAAGGTGTTATGACAGCTTTGTACTAAAAAGGTCATAAATATTAAATTTTTAAAGAACTTTTTGTTCTAGTTTGTCTTCAAGTCTGCCAATGAACTGTAATGAATAAATTATTTTAAGATGAGCCAGTAAAAGCATTGTAAAGTAGATTATATAATAATTTACATTATAGTTGGATATCTTAGAAATTTGTGCTTAAAATGTTATGCTTGTTATACCTCTGAAAAGCAGGCAGGCATGTTTTTTTCCTCAGGCAGAAATTGAGGAGTGAAACAGAGGTGCTTTAAATATCTTGGCAATGGTGATGCTTTAAATTATGCTGATTAGGAAATGATTATCTCCTATTTGCTTTTCTTTTACCTTTGGCAGTAATGCTGCAAATGTGTAGTAAACACTTACCATTTATGAATAAAGGCAACTCAAGTCAAAGCATGGATGCAGGATTTGGAAAGGTTAGAACATTCATATAATTGTTTGATTTAAGTATGTTAAGTCAAACAGGTGGGTTTTTTCCTTTATTCAGGATGAAATTGATGCAGCAGTGAGGATGCTTTTATCATTAAAACTGTCGTATAAAACAGCAACAGGACAAGATTATCAGGCAGGCTTGCCTCCAAGAGACCTTGTATTAATAAATAATGGTACAACTAAAGAAGAGGATGAGGATTTTGTGGACCCCTGGACTGTGCAAACATCAAATGCTAAAGGCGTGGATTATGACAAACTCATAGGTACAAATCTTTCTTTTCTACTAAGGAATTTATGTAAAGCGACACTAATGACTGCAAAACCATCAAGGGTTAATAACAAATCCTGATCAAAACTATTATAGGTAACATTTAATTTATGCCCAGTCTTAGCATTCACATTTCTGAAGAATTTGCTGTAGGAGCTGAAAATGTCCCAGGCAGGGATTTCCTATGGAAGACTTAAATACTTTGCAAATAACTTTTCAGTTCAAAACAAAAGCTTTACTTGCAGTTTGTTTTTTGACGTAAGAACTGTAATTAGAAGTTATGTTAGTGAAGATGCTTTGAGTATCTCATCTTCAGTGGCTGTGATGCAGAACAGCTAGAGCCTGGATCATTCTGGACAAGCTAGAATTCTTCCTACCATCGCTCCACATCTGCCTTGACTTCCGAATTAGGGAGGGCAGGGATGATCCAAAACTAATGCAGAACTTTGTAAGTGTAATGACTTTTTCAGAAGACATATCATCAAGCAGCCAAGTGCTGGCTGGGATGAAGAAGTGCAGCTCATTCAAAAAACATAAAATGCAATGGAAAATATTTTAGACAGAGATGTTAGAACACTTGCAAAGTTTTGTAATTTAAGAAACAGGGATTTAGTTAATTATTTGTTTTACAGTCGGCTATATTAATAGTTCATTTGAGTCTAGCATAGAAACAGGTGAGAGAACTGTTCATTAATTTTTAGTATTTTTGCCTTATTTTTCTTTCCATTATTGTCAGTATTTGTGTTTAGTACCTCAGTCGTACATTGCTGGTATCTGCTTAGTAGCTTGTTTCTCACAATAAAGCATACACCCTTATGTGGCAGTAGCAGTATATTTTTGCTTTTGGGAGGTCAGTTGCTAGTGTCAGCATTCTTTTAACTTTGTTATTGTAAGATCATGTCAAATGTAGGTGCATATTAACTTAGTGTGCAGAAGGTAATATGAGAAAGAAAAAATTGGAAACTGAAAAGTGTGCAAAAAAAAATGTACGTCAGTGGGAGAGAAGGAAAAAAGATAATTGTTAGACTCTAGAAGTGGACAAGGTCTCTCATTGTCTTGTTACTTGTGTAGGGAGTATGGAGAAGGGTTTTTGTTTTCCTGGAGGAGTTTCTAAGTCTTCTAGAAAAGTGGGAAGAGTAGAATACTTGTGTTGGCCCAATCTCAAGGTCTTTCTGAGAATGAGTAGCATGACTTCACTGTAAATCAATTCTCTAAAGCCATGTTAAAGCCTGACAGCAATGCCCTTTTTTCCAGTAACTGTTTGTATACATATTACCTTTTGATCTGCCGTAGAGTGGTGAATTAGTCTAAAGGGTTTTTATGTATTTACACTACTAGCAGATTGGGGAATTTGGTGGATGAGTCATTTTGCCTGTTGTAAATGATGTGCTAGAAATTTTTCAAAGAATGCTACCCTAGCCACTTCAGAAGTGAAATAGTTATTGTTTGTTATTGGTAAACTTCCTCTTCTTCTTCTTCTTCTTCCCCCTTTTAAAAATAGTAAGTATCGTCCAAGAACTTGACATCTGATAGCTGTTACTGCAGAGGAAATTTTTGTGCCACCTATAATCTGTTTATTTACTAGTGGTACCAGAGAAAGTTGCCGGTGTGCTTGTGTTTAAGTAAACAGAAGAAATGGAAGTGCTAAAACCACTATGTAATTGTAAGGGATATTCTTCTCAAATGGTTGTTCTAGACCTACACTTAAGTGTATGGTTACAACAAAACAGCCTGAAGATATCCTGGGAAGAAAGATTCTGTTCGCTAAGTACTAGACATGAATATTCCTTTAATTTTTCCTTTTTGTTTGGGCATAAGCAAAGAGCAGAGGGATGAGTGAGAAAGAGATTTGTATGTTAACCATGCTGATAGCTGAATATTGCAAGTGATAACAAAATGGTTGAAGTTGGTGGGGACTTCAGCAGATCATCTAGTCAACCCCTCTCCTCAAAGCAGAGTCAACTAAAGCAGGTTGCTCGGGACTTTGTCCAGTAGGATTTTTATTATCTCTGAGGATGAAAATCCCATGACTTTCCTGGGAAACCTCTTCCTGTATTTGACCATGTGCACAAAATTAATGTTTCTCATATGTTTAAATGGAATTTCCTTTGTTTAAGGTTGTGCCTATTGCCTCTTGTCCTTGCACTGGGCATCACTGGGAAGTCTGGTGCCGTCTTCTTTAGTCCTTACCACCTCCCCTAATTGTGTATTTATACACATCGATAAGATCCCTCCTGAGCCTTCTCTTCCTCAAGCTCAGCAATCCCAGCTCTCTCAACCTTTCCTTGTATGACAGATGCTCTAAGACCTTCATCTTCATGGGCCTTTGCTGGATTCACTTTAGTATGTCCATGGCCGGAGCCCAGAACCGGACCCAATGTTCCAGATGTGTCTTTAACGGTGCTGACTAGAGGGGAAGGATCACCTCCCTTGGCATTCTGGCAGCACTGTTCTGAATGCAGCCCATAAGGCCTTTGACCTTCTTACACCACAGAAGCACGTTGCTGGCTTATGTTCAATTCCTTGTCTGCCAGTACCCTAGGACGCTGGGGTCTGTCTGCCAAGCTGCTTTCCAGCCAGCTGACCCCCTGCCTGTACCAGTGTGCAGAGTTATTTCTTACCAGGTGGAGGACTTTGCATTCCCTTTTGTTGAACTTTATGATATTATCAGACCATTTCTCCAGCCTGCTGAGGTGCCTCTGAATGGCACCACAACCATCTGTTGTATTAGCTACCCATCCCTCCCAGTATTGTTTCATCTGCAAACTTGCTGAGGGTGTACTCTGTCCAGTCATCCACATCATTAATAAAGATGTTAAACGGTATTGGCCCCAATATCAAACCCCTGGGGAGCATAAATAATATTGGGCTCCAGCTAGACTTTGTGCTCTGGGTGACAACCCTTTGAGCTTGGCCATTCAGCCAGTTTTCAGTTCATCTTACTGTCCACTTATCTAGTCCAGACTTTTATCAATTATCTATAAGAAAGAGATGGGACACAGTATCAGAAGCCTTTCTAAAGCTGAGATGAACAATATCTGCTGTTCTTGCCTCATCTACTAGACTAGTCATATCATCATAAAAGGCTATTAAGTTGGTCTGGCATGATTTCCCATTCATAAATTCACACTGACTACTCCCAGTGAACTTCATGTCTTTGATAATGTTTGGGAATGTTTTCCAGGATTATTTGCTCCATCACATGCCCAGAGATTGAGGTGGGGCTGGGTGGCCTGTAGTTCCACAGATCCTTGTTCTTGCCCTTCTTCAAGGTAGGAGTGTCATTTGCTTTCTTCCAGCCTCCAGGAACCTTTCCCAGTTTCTATGACTGTTTAAAGATTATTGAGACTGGCCTAGTCAGTGAAGTTACTGTAAAACAAATAGTAAGGTATTAGTTTTCTGTATGCAAATATAACATGGCAATGGCAAAGAGGAAGAGTACATAATAACTTCAGCAAATGCAAATACACTTTTGAAAATGGCAGCTGTCAGGACTACTTATGTACAGCAAGTTGAAAGCTGCCTTTTGGTAAAAGCTAGAACACTAGAGGACAAAAGCATGCTAGGAATTTTTTTAAAGCTTGTTAGGGAATGGAGATAGTCCTTGTCAGAAGCTGTTTCGGAAGGCAGGTTCTTTGTGGATAGGAAGCATAAAATGTTTTGCACATCCTCATAAGAGGATAAGAGGAAATAGGTAAGGAAAATTTATGCAATTTTTTAACAGGAAAGATGAAGATGGGCAATGAAGAGGGATTGTGTGGTCTGTAAATGTTTAGTAAAGGTACTTCGGCATTTACAGTAGAGTGTTCTGTATATCAGAGAGATTTTAATCACTTCCTGTGACAGTATATGCCAAATTAATCTGGGGCATTCTCATGTTCTGTTTGTGCAAGATTAGCTTCTTGCCAGTTTCTGTTGTTCTTCTGAACAAACATTTCGTACTCATTTGGTCTCTTTTTAGCATTCATCCAGATTGTAATTACTTTGCTATTTTGTAATGCATTTTATTTGCTAGGAGAAAATTCATTCAGTGACTAAGGTTTGCTTAGGAAAAGCAGATGCAATAACATTCAGAAAACATATGGATTAAAGCAGTGGTTGCTGAATCATGTACCAGCATTCATCTTTTTTTAGTGACATTTATTTTAATGGGTCAGTGGGTGGGGCCAGTGTTTCCCTTGTGTCATATCCTGCTTGATTCACCTGGAGTGAATGAACAATTGTAAGCAGGAACTTGTTTCCTATTAGATAATCATGCAGAAACCAAGCTGAATGTTGCAGTTGATGCACCTGAGGGACAGGATGCCATCTAGAGGAACCAGGACAAGACCAAGAAGTGGATCCATGTGAACCTCCTGAGGTTCAACAAGGCCAAGTGCAAGGTCCTGCACCTGGGTCAAGGCAACCCCCAGTATTGGACAGGCTGGGGGATGAAGGGATTGAGAGCAGTCCTGTGGAGAAGGACTTGGGGGTGAAAAACTGGACACGAACCGGCAGTGTTCACTCACAGCCCAGAAAGCCAACCATATCCTGGGCTGTATCAACAGAAACGTGACCAGTAGGTCGAGGGAGGTGATTCTTCCCCCCTACTCGGCTCTCCTGAGACCTCGTGTGGAGTACTGCATTCAGCTCTAGAGCCTTCAGCACGGGAAGGACATGGACCTGTCGGAGCGAGCTCGGAGAAGGGCCACGAAAATGGTCAGAGGGCTGGAATACCTTTGCTATGAAGAAAGCTGACAGTGTTGGAGTTCATGAGCCTGGAGAAGGGAAGGCTACAGCAAGACCTTATAGCAGCCTTTCAGTACTTAAAGGGGGCTTACAAGAAAGATGGGGATAAACTTTTTAGTAGGGCCTGTTGTGATAGGACAAGGGGTAATGGTTGTAAACTAAAAGAGGGTAGATTTAGACTAGATATAAGGAAGACATTCTTTTACAGTGAGGGTGGTGAAACACTGGCACATGTTGCCCAGAGAGGTAGTAGGTGCCCCATCCCTGGAAACATTCAAGGCCAGGTTGGACAGTGCTCTGAGCATCCTGATGGAGTTGAAGCTGTCCCTGCTCATTGCAGGAGGATTAGATTAGATGACCTTTAAAGGTCCTTTCCAACCCAAACCATTTTATGATAAAATGCCTAGTTTTCCCTCCCATTTAGTAATTAATTCCTACTAACCTCATGTTTAATGATTATATACAAAGTTTTGTAGTAATGGTGTGCATAACCAGTAATTCTAGAAGAAAATCAAATGGATATAGAGGGTCTGGAATAGCAGAAGTGCTTGCCTCCAAGTTGATGCTCAGATTGGATACATTGCCACTCTCCTTTCCTGTCAAGATAGAGTCGTTATTTCAGTGGGGATTCCTGATTTATTTTTTTTTTTGTGAAAGGCTGTTCAGTGATTAATTCATGTAACTTCACATGATCAAAAAAATCACAAAATCAAAAAAACTTCACATAATGAAATTAACAACACATCCCCATTTTCAGCCAGAGTGTAGGAGAGGAACTACCTGTACACAGGGCTTCTCAGCATCCTGTTGCTCCAGGGTACGTGTTGGTCTGACTCGTCTGTCCCATCCCTCATAAATACCTTGAGAGCACTGCAGTCTGAATAGTCTTTTTTGAGATGTGTGCAAAGCCTTGATGGACTAAAAGTAGCCTCCATGCTGTGCTTTGGGGACCTGTAAAGGGACAGAAGGCCTCATTTCTTCCACAGGAAACAGCAAGGAATTAGTCTAGTCTAGTATAAGCCCAGTGTGTTTGAATATTGGGCTTTTCAAATTACACCAGTGTGCTTAATATTCTTTGCAGCCCCATTTCTTTGTAAAATGAGTTGCATACCCAATGCAGTACATTAGGTGACTAGCACAGATTGAGAGCTTTACCTCCACCTGCAGTCAGTCACTTTCCTGTCCAGTGGTGTAAACTGTTAGCTGTCCAGTTAAGGATCATTACCATGTGCTAGTATATAACATTAGAAGCCTACCTGCTCTGGTAAAAAGTTGTAGTCTCAGGAAGGACATTTTGGTTAATTCCAAAATTCCTGAAGGAAAGCTTTTGATGTTACTGGCTTTTGGCTTAAAAAAGAAAATTTAGAAGCAAGAACGTGCATAAGGAGGGAATTCAAAGTAAAGCTGATCGTATGTGGGGCTTTCAAAGCGATTGTTGTGTTTTCCACAGGGTGGAAGTATAGCAGTCGTGTAAGTCATAGTTTACTAGTTGCATGATGAATGATTTAGAATTAATTTCTTTGTTTCTACTTTCATTAGGAAATTGGCAAGACGTTTGAAATTTGTTGAGTGTTGGCAGTATATTCCTGCGGAATGATTATTTCCTGTTACAACTAGGAAGAGCCAAAGTGCTGCTCCTGTGTGGGCATGTGTCTTACAACCATGGAATCTGCCAGTGTAGTCTCCCTGTAGTAAGATAGTTGGAATAGATAGATCTAGATAGTTTGTACAGATAAAATGTATCTTTACATTCAGAATCTCTATTTTGTTATCTACTTTGGCATTTTCAATAATTAATAGGGCAAGTTGTTCTAAGGTTGAACAGACCAGAATAGGAGCAAAGAGGAGATTCTTGTTTAGATTTTTTGATCAAGTTCAAATCATGAAGCTATTAGGGTCCAAGAACTGGGGCTGGTGTATAGAAGGCTTTACTGAAGCTTTAAGGAAGAAATAAGACTTTCGCAGTTCAGTTTTATTAGGATTGGGGAAAAAATACTGCTTTTTAACTCTATCAAAACCCTTTTTGAATGAAATGGCTACTTCTGAAAGTGTATTTTTATTAGCTGATTTCCTAATCCACCAAGTAATAAGTCTTATTTGATTGCCTTGAAGACTATTATGCATTACCTTTTCAAGCCTCTTGAGGGGAGCAGTGTCTACAATCATGCCCATATAAAAGAACTAAATTTGCAGAAGAGTATTTGGGGTTGGAAAGTGAAAAAAGTTGATCTGAGGGCAGAAAATTTAGACATTGAGAAGAACACTCAGAGCCTCACAGCCATTTTTATCCTGTGGCTTACAGCAGCCAAGTTACTGATCTAAATATGTTTCTTTGGAATGTTTTTTTTTTTTTTGTGTTCTGAACATCAATACTTCTGCTGTAAGGAGACTGCAATTATAATCGTTCATGGATGAAGCAATACTACATGTTGGGAATGGACTGGGCCTCCTAGCATAGAGTTAGGACTGCAAATGATTGCTAGGACTTCAGGCAAGAATCAGGAAAATCTAGCCATTTTACCAGAGGCTAGAAGAAAGAGGTGTCCTTTTTAATCTAGACTGCATTGATATGCTATTGGTAATCCAAAATCTGGTTGTAGCTATACTATGCTTACGTTTTTTTTTTTCTTTTTTCTTTTTTTCTTTTTTTTTTTTTCACATTTTATGATTATAGTTCGGTTTGGCAGCAGTAAAATTGACACAGATCTGATCAATCGAATAGAAAGAGCTATTGGGCAAAAGCCTCACCGCTTTCTACGTAGAGGAATCTTTTTTTCTCACAGGTGAGGATTTATTGTTTTAAAATTCAAAAAGGTCCTATTAGGTGGACTTTCTGTCAACATTACTAGGAGAAACTTACGACTAGCAAAAGACCATGTTCCTTTATACCAAGGTAAACCAACTGTGTCACTTGAAATTAGCAACTACTGCAGAGACTTCCCCTGGCAGCACTTGAAACCCTTGGTTGCATTGGTCTCTTATATACCCTCAGTAATCCCAAAGTGAAGAAATGTGCACAGAATCTTTGCTTTGTACAGGTTCCATTTCAGCTCGATGTTGGCGGCCAGATACAGGCGTTGGCCTAGCAGAGAACTCCAGGGCTCCTGTGGTGTCACTGCTGATGTCAGCAAGGGTCCGTGTGAGCTCTGGACCTATGCATCTGTATTGTTACATAAAAAAGGCTCAGGGAATAATCTTAAACATCAGCTTATTGTCAGCATGCGTGGGCCTTTGGGCTATGGCAACTAGCATGTTTCAAATAAGTGCCTGAGCATGACTCGGGGCATAACCTCCACCAGAGACCATTCCAAGCTGGTTGTTTGAACCTGTTTGGGAAATGATTCCCAGCTCTGTTTTACTAGGCCTTAGAAATTATTATGCAATTAAGTGATTTTAAAATATGCACATTTTTTATTTTCATTTAAATATTAAATTTTAATTTAATTTTTCTTTGAGTTTTTTTGATGGAGACTGAAGGAGACAATACCTTTCATGAATTAAAAGAATTAACAAACAAAACCTTTTTCTAGGGCACTTACAGTACAATATCTTATTTACAAATACATTTGGCTTTAAAAGCACTCAGATTTTGAACAGAAGCTTTTTGTTGTGCATGTTTCTTCCTAAAGAGTTGCACCGTGTTTTCTCTGGGTTTTTTTAGAGATATGGACCAAATCCTCGATGCTTATGAAAATAAGAAGTCCTTTTACCTTTACACAGGCAGAGGGCCGTCCTCTCAGGCAATGCATGTTGGTCATCTTATCCCATTTATATTTACAAAGTAAGTGATTTCTACCATTTGTATTGATCAAATCATTTTGGAAATGTTTAATGTGGTTTATAGAACTGCTGAAATGATACATTACAAAGAGTTTTGGTTATGTGAGGTGAATATTAATGAACTTAATGCAATCTTATCTTTTCACTAAAATGGTCATAATCCCTGCATCGCCATAAAGCACTCTTCCTTGCACCCTTATCCCTGTGGCACTCCTTAGAATTTTTGTTCTTAAAAATGAGTTTGTGATGAGACTGGGTAACGTTGCCATATAACATGGTGCCTGCAGCAGAGACATGGGACTCGAAGAGCTAAAAGTCTCTTTGAATTCTGTTTCCATTGCAAATGATGACCCCTATCGTATGTACAGGAAACCATGTGTGAGTCTTTTTTTCCAAGTAAGTTGTCATCATAATCTGTATAAAATGTTTATTTATTCTGTTCACATAAACATAACTGCATATGCATACAAAGAAAAGAGAAGCAGACCTCCTATACTTTTGCTTAAATGTGTAAAAATATTTTAGCTGTGTGATTCATGTCCCTATTTTAACTTACTTCGTGATAAAAATCTTTCTGTATTTATTAGGTGGCTTCAAGAAGTGTTTGATGTTCCCTTAGTTATACAGTTGACTGATGATGAGAAATACCTTTGGAAGGACCTGACAGTTGAGAAGGCACATGAGTATGCTAGAGAAAATGCAAAAGACATCATTGCATGTGGTTTTGACATCAACAAAACCTTTATATTTTCTGATTTAGACTATTTGGGGTAAGTATAAGTTTCTTTAGGGCATTGTAATGAAAAAAAGTGTCTGTATTTTCTCTCCAGCTTTGACAGCCTGCAATGTTTTAATAAAGGTACATAAATTTGAAAAGCTTCAAGACAAGTTTTACAACACTTAAAATAGAAACTTTCTAAAATTTATTTATATAGTATTGTCATTCTCCTATATAACATATGAACACATACTTGTGTGTGCAATGCTTAAATTTAAATTATAAGAAATATATTAAACCAGCTAAATTGTAAAAATACCTAAACCACCAAGAAACCTCCAGATTGATTTGTTTAAGATGGTATCAGAATCTCTGAGATGTGTTTACACTTTATCTGCATTAACAAAAGTCATTCTTAGAAACTTGTTGTGGTCAATTAATTTAATAATACAGCATGAAAAATTATTATTTGAACTTTGAGTAAAGTTTAAAGAAGATTTAAGAAAAAGAAACTGCTATTGGAACTGCCGTCTCGGAAGAAAGAAGTTTTATGGCAGAGTTCAGAACTGAAGCTGTGGCCTTTGTTTTTCCATGTGGAGTGATGAGCTTCCTTAAAGACTGGGATGAGAGAACGTGTGGTTTAGAGATGAACTGTATAACATACAGCCCCCAGAACGTGGAGTCTACAAAGCAGTTTTTCCTCCTTTCAGTCTCCTGGCTTTCCTGCCGTAGAAAGTTGCATTAACACAAATCAGTCTTGTGGCTGAATGAGAGCGGTTCAAAACTGCTGTTTCTTTCACTTTAGCTCCTCAGCAGAAATAAAAAATAGTTGCTGAGCTATTTTTAATTTGGAAATGCTGGTGCCCTATTTGGTGACAAAGTCCAACCCGTAAACTTGGCTTGTAGAAAATGAGAATTTGGAGGATATGAACTACTAATCCTTCGGTGAACTGCAGTGTCCTGTATGGGATACACACTGGGGATAGCAAGCACACAGAAGGCATGATCCATTCAGGTTGCCTGAGTTTACAGAGAATTATAAAGATAAGTAAATTTCAGGCTCCATGAGGTGTTTTGGCACAGTTTCCAAATCAAAATATTTCTGGGTTTAGACTGTTAATTGTGACAAAAATATGTTTGCTGTAAGTGTTGGAGGGAGGGAAGAATAAATTAAACTTTCAAGGCACAGAATTTTTGTTTGTTAATAATTCTTTAATTCTTTATCTCACTGGGCCACAAAAAGCCTGAAATTGTGAGATTTAGTCCTGCAGGTTTTTTGACGTTCTCAGCTTTTGGAGTGAAAGTTTCTACCTACACATTTCTACTCTTACTTTATTTTGCCACTTTTTCTCACAGGGCAAGTACTGGATTCTACAAAAACATCGTCAAAGTTCAGAAGCATGTTACATTTAACCAAGTGAAAGGAATCTTTGGCTTTACAGACAGCGATTGCATTGGTAGGAAATAATGAGTCACTAGAAGTGATGCTTGCTTTCACTTTCTATGGCACTATTTAAGTAATAATTTAAAGAGATTAGTATTTGCCACTCACAAAACTGTTAGAAAAACCAAGATGATCCATATTTCTAGGCTGATTCTAAAAGGCTGTTATTGTGATTCCTTCAATATAGAAAATACTTTATAGTGAGATTTCTAGTATGATATCTACCTTTATGGCCTTAGTAACAGCCAAGTACAAAACAAAAGTGTTGAAGTGCCCAGGATAGAGAACTTCTGGATGTTTTTAATGTGTGTAGTGATTGAAACTATAGTCAGTTATGCCTCCTAGAAATTTCCATACCAAAGTTATATAGAAGCATTTCTCTTCAGAAAAGGTTCTATTAATACATACACGTGTATGCATATGAAAAAAATTAAGGAGTGCTCAAAAGCCTAGTTACAGCACGGTGCTGTGGTTAAGCACTGTATTAAAAAAAAAACTAGACACGTTTGAGACGCTTCATGAGTACAGCATGCATATAGCAGTGAGTAAGATCTTAGAGGGGAACTTGCCTGAGAAGTATCTCTGTAGTCATTCTCTCACAAAGAGGGGGGGGGCAGGGAAAGCAGCTCAGTGGTGATATAGTCAATTATATTTCTGGGAAGGGTGGATAGTTCAATGATGAAGAGAGTATGCACTGATGAACCTTTTCTGAAACCTGTGATCACAGCCTGCCTTTTTTCTTTAGTTTCTATGTTAGTTGAAGGATTGTTGACATCATAGAAGGCAAAAAAATAAAGTTTCCTCAGATGAGGCAACACTGCTTGATAAAGATAGATGTGGGTCTTCAACTGTCTGAATGATTCGCTTGTGCACTGTACATATTTCAGAAAGTTCTCTCTATTTATCATTGCTTATAATGGCTGCTTAGCTTTCCCAAACATGTTGTTTTCCAGGAAAGATCAGCTTTCCTGCTATTCAAGCTGCTCCATCCTTCAGTTCATCATTTCCACAGATCTTCAATGGCAAGGAGAACATTCAGTGTCTTATCCCATGTGCTATCGATCAGGTAAGAAAGTCATATTACTTGATTTGTTTATCATGGATTTGGTTTTGTAACATACTATTTAAGCTTTGTGGTGGTATATCAAAATATCTGGAAAACATTCTTGTAAGCACCTTTCTGGGGCAGAAGCTGGAAGAGATAGAAGGATGTTGTGCTGTGTCCTGATGAAGATGAAGGCTTAACCCAGCAATCATGTATTCATGCATTGCGCATTCTTGTGTAGTCTTGGATCTATCTTGATCTCAATCCAGTTCACAGTGAGCTGACATCTGTGAAAGCAAAGTAACTATGCAAAAGTATACTGACATGGGAGTAAGAAGAAGATTTTGGCCATCTCCATGGTAACTAGGACAAGATGTAATGGGCTCAACTTGCCCCACAAGAGATTTACATTGAACCATAGGGAAGAACGTTCTATCAGTGAGAATAAAGAAGCATTGAAATAGTTTGCCAAAAAGGCTGCAGAACCTTAACAATTCAGATATATTTAGAGAGGATGGAAGACCATCAGCTACAAGCAACATCATTACTTTTAAATAAGCATTGTTTCTAGGAATCAGATTCTGCACTCTCTGAATCTTTAGCTATTTTAGTCACAAGGACGGTCACTGGAAGATCATGTAATTACATTCATCACCACAATATTAGATGGTAATATTATTGCAGTTGGTTTAAGTCAGGTCATCAGCACAGCACTGCCAGCTTGATCACTGACTTAGTTCAGATTCTGTGCTGGTTATTAAACGTTTTGGGAGGAAGCTTTCATTTTTAGTCTGCATCAGTCTCCAGGTGTAATTGACTTCATATAAGTCTTTGTAAATATGCCTATTAGCTGAGGGAATCAGTGTACAACAAAAGTATGAGAATGAAAAAAGGGATTTTGTTGGTTTGTTTCTTGGGATGAACTGGATTGGAAGTAGGTTCTAGGACACTTTGTGATTTGGGTTCTTTTTCTGGTTTTGGTTTGGGTTTTCTTGAGGCCACATGTTAAGGCATAAACAGGTCAGCACTAATCAGTTTTTAAATCACATTTTTCAACTTTATTCTGTGCTTTTATTGATGGTTGTTCTAGGATCCTTATTTTAGAATGACCCGGGATGTAGCACCTAGAATTGGACAGCCTAAACCAGCCTTACTGCACTCAGTCTTCTTCCCAGCCCTGCAAGGAGCACAGACAAAAATGAGTGCTAGTGACCCAAACTCCTCCATCTTCCTCACTGACACACCCAAACAAATCAAGACAAAGGTAAGGACCTGCAAAACCTGAGAGTGCAAAGCTTTATAACAAAAAGGAATGGTGGTCCTCGTGGTTTCAATGATGATTCTTTAATGTTTTCTTTGAACACATCTGAATCCTTTTTCCCATACGTTTCATGGTAAAGCATCTTCAGAAATTGACTGAGTTATGCAGATTTAACTAGACTATCAAATACAGTCTTTTGCCTTGCCAACTAGTTAAACAGTACAAATATTACCTAGAATAACATACAAAACATCATGTTTGTTTATCTGATACCTGCAGAGCAGTGGTGTAAAAATAAGCACTGTGGAGACTCATGCTCTAAAAACAAATATTTTGTTTCCATAGTTTTGAAATCTGACAGTCCTTGGTGTAAATCAAATAAACAGCTCTTTCTTTTGACTGCCTTTCCATGCTGAGAGAGCCAAGCATTGCAGGGTGTCAGTTACAACACAGGTCAGGCTTTTCCTGCTACTTGGGGATCTACTGCTGCCATGCATTCCTCCCTCCAGTTCATAAATAAATATTATGTTGAATTTCATCTGAGTTTTAGAAAGGGTATTTTCTCCCATGTGAATGCCTTTTCAAGCTCAAAGGAAAATCCCTCTTACCCAGTGTCAGAGGATTTGGTTTGACAGAAGTTCACCTGTGTTGTGTTATTTAAAAAAAAAAACCATCAGTCTTGGGAAAATGATTTATAGGCATGATAACCAGACATGAAATAACTATCGATCAGAACAAGAAAAAAATGTATGTGTTTTTTCTGCTGGATGGGCTTGGATTAATTCTTTTATGGTTGACAAACCTATGTATAGATCAGATTCTTCTACAGCCATCTCATAATGATTCATTATCTTATGTAGAAACCGATTAAACAGTACTGTTTTGAAGAATTGGAATTTTTCATGTGTTTGGATTATTATAATTCCAATTTATTTACACAATTACAGAGCTGTGTGTTTTTTTAAAAAAGCTGTAATTTCAGAATAGAGGATACATAGTGGTAGTGTTAGTAACTTTCTTCCATTTTTTTCCTGGCAAGTAGCTAGTAATCTGCAGAAAGATCCAAGATGCCTTATGCCCAGTTAATAAGTCCTGTTCATGCTATCTGCGAAGTAGGTTGGAAAAATAACAAAATAATTTTAGCTACTTGGAATGTAAAAGCTATAAAGAAAAATTTCTGAACATAATATAAAGTATTGAGTAATGAAGGACAAACGGTGATTTATTTCAGCTTCTGAAACCCATCAGAAATAATTATGGAAATAGAGCTTGAGTAAAAGACCAAATATTGTTATGGCCAATAAATTAAAAAATAGAGAAGGAAAGGTCTCTTCCAGTGATGGATGAAGGTTAAAAAGAGAGTCCCACTGCTGCACACAAAAAATTACTGCTTACAGCATTTTTCAGATTATTAGGACGTCGCTAAGTAATGGGGTTCAAAACTTACAGGTAATAGAAAATGAAAAATTACTACATATTGGGAAAGGCTGAGAAGCTTCTGAGAAGTCCAAGGAGATGAATGGCAACATTACAATAAACTATTCTTGTTTCACCTATCAGCACCAAATTACAACTCAATTATTTGTTTGGTTTCCTAGAAAGTGTTATTTAAATTCTAAGCCTGTACTAATTCAGGGAAAAGATCAATGCATCACTGCAGATAAATCATTGAAACCCTCAGTCAAGGAGTAGATGCCAGAATATGTAAAAAAAGAACTTGAGATTAATATAAGAAACATTTTATATAAAGCAACAATGTGCCTTCACCTGGCATATTGTATTTAATCCCTCTCATCTTAGTAAAAAGACAAAACTGTAGAGACGAGGGACATAGCAAAAAATTCATACAAAGAATTTCAAATTCTGGTAAGGAGAGAGGTAAGTGCAAAACAATATGTAAAAACTTGGTTTTACAGATATGGAGGCAGCTATTCAGACTGTCCTACAATATAATAGGTGTAATGTGACAGATGGTGGTTCATTTTCTGAAGGTATAAATCAGTGCAATTTTTTGTATGTAATTCATTGCCACAAGACATCATCTGTAACTGGTAGTTAGAAAGATGCAAAAAAGCACTAGACAGTCATACAGATAGTAAGAATCTTCAGAAATTTTAAATATATAACAGCTTCTACATACTAGAATTAACAAAAATTAAAAAAAAAATCTACTTCATACACATGTGTGTCTCTGGGCTGGTTGATGATGATACCTGAAAAGATATAAGAGCCAAATGACAGCTCAGCTTATGGTTGAGAAATACTTTCTTCCTGGCAATTTATTTTCTTTAAATTTGTAGGAAGATTAGCGTCTTCTGAGAATTCTACACATGTATAAATTTTTAAAACAGGCCAGTAGCTTCTGAATTTACTGGGAATGGGAGTAACAGGTAGATCTATTCACCAGTGCAGTTTATGTGCCCATAGGAAGGTATGCTTAAAAAGAGGAGGTGAGAGTCAGCAAGTATTCCACTTTTAGGCTGAACAATTGGGCATTTGTTTAATTTTAGCCATTCTAACCAGAGTTTTGTAATCTTTGATTTTGCTTTCTCTTCTTTTCCTTTTCCCTGAAAAGAGGAGGCAGCTAAAATCTCTCTAGGATTTCTTCAAAAATTCTCCATGTCTCCTCCATCTCTTTCAAAATTAATTTCTTGATGAAGTAAATATCTTATTTTTTTCTTACATGAAGGACACTCCCTGTAAACACAAATTCTATCCAACAGAAAACAGCTTTAGCAAAAGGAACT
Source organism: Falco naumanni (assembly GCF_017639655.2). Taxonomy (NCBI): domain Eukaryota; kingdom Metazoa; phylum Chordata; class Aves; order Falconiformes; family Falconidae; genus Falco; species Falco naumanni. The sequence goes on from NC_054060.1 coordinate 37,837,043, forward strand.
TAAAAGTTTTTTAACTGACTCTTGGGTGGATTATTTTAAATTTTTGTTCATTTTCATTTGAATATGTGGTCTGAAGAGTATGTGTATAGCCGTTTTTCCTTGCTAGATTCTAATGACCTTTTGCCTCCCTGCTTTGGTCCTGAGGCTCTGCATTAACTTGGCCCACTCACACTTCAGCTAGTCCTTAATACAGAATTTGGAGGATCATGATACACCTCCATTTACAATATAGTAATCCAGAATTTAGTAGAAATTATAGTATAACATTATTATGTTGTTTCAGATTAACAAGCATGCCTTCTCAGGAGGCAGAGATACTATTGAAGAGCACAGAAAGTACGGAGGTAACTGTGATGTTGATGTGTCTTTTATGTACCTGACTTTCTTCCTAGAGGATGATGACAGGCTTGAACAACTGAAGCAGGTGAGTAGCCAAGTTGAAGATAATATTATCCATTCCTGATTGTGAGGACAAAGCTGTAACTAAGTCCTCAACAATGCTGAAACTTAAGTCCTATGAACCTTCTCCAGGAAGGTAATTGTGTTGTCATCCTTACACTCCTCATCCTTTGCAATTCAGTATTAAGATCTTTGTATTTGTTTGTTTGCAATGTGCTTCTTTCTCACAGACCAATCTATCTGTTCTTTAAAGAAAAAAAAATTAAAAAAGAAGAATCCATAGTATTTTAATAGGGATCTCCAGCATAGTGTAGGACAGTATCTCCCTTACCTTTCAAATGTGGCCGCTGTAGGATTGGTGTTAATTGTATAATACACTCTGCCTGTTCCTTATCTGCAAGGTACCTAAATACTCTGCAAAACTACAGAAGCTTATGTCTAAAGCTTGCTGGTTTTTTGTTTTTTCTTATTATCACAAGAAATGTAATGGCTATGAGGAACTGATTCACTGAGACCAAGCAGAAATTGGGTTTCATATGGGTTTGAGGAAAATGCAACTTATCTTGTAGACTTTTTTCTCCCAGGGGTGGTAGCAAGACATTTCACTTCATTCAGCTACACGATCACCATCAATACTAGGCAGCATGCATTCTCTGTGAGGCAGTATCAGCATTGGTAGTACCCATGTCACATTGGTTTATGACCTTTCTCATGCTGGCAACAGCTGCAAGAAAGTCAAAAGCTGCAGATTCTTCTCCAACCCTCTCTTGCCCACACCGGAGCAGAGTTGGATAGCTACTAATCCCCATGCCAACTGTTGCAAATTTCTCATGGAAATCTGGAGCACCTTTGACTTAATGAGCTGTTTTCCATTAGTCTCCAACCACTGCAACAGTATCAGTCTAATTGTCTTTGCAGCAGAAAGCCTAGACCACAGCTAGAAGCTTGCTGCAATGCTGCCTCTGAACCAGATTAGAAAACATGAAGTCACGGCTTACAACGGCAGTAATGGAACTGTTGCAGCTAATGGTACCAGAGGAATAAGCTTTCAGAGAAAGCAATGTTAGTGGGTTTTATAACAAACGAACAAAACCAGAAAAACTCACCACCCCCAAAAACCACCACTGAAATTACAGTTCAGTTCATTGTTACTATATTTTACTGTTGCTGAGTGAGCATCAGCAAGTTACACCTTGACTTGCTACTTCAAATGGCTTGATGACAAGGGGAAGTAAGATTATCATGGGTTTTGCTATTTCAAATCATAGCTGGACTGCCCCAGCCATGGGCTGAACCAGTCAGCTGGTAGCCTGTGCTTCTAGCTAAAGCATTTTCAGTGTCAGAGCAACTGAATGCGTTGCCAACTGTGAATATGACTATTAGTAAGAACATAGATTCTGAGTCTTTGCTATAAAAAAGTATTTGAATCCCATCTAATCTCTTACTCAAATGCAGTGAGAGAAAAATACGAGAATTTGTAGCTCTTATTGCAAAAAACAGTTTAGGGTGACTGTTTAATTGAACTGGGATTCCAGGGAGAAAAACATGCAGTTTCCTGAAAATAATTACAGGATTTCCCAGTTACATTCTTGTGAATGTAGCTTATTCAGTCCGTATGAATTGTCATGTATGAAATTGCCCAGCTGCCTTAATCTTTTTTGCAAGTTACATCTTCAGAGTGATACTGCATGTGCTTATTTTTAAGGCATCCAAATCTGTATTTGTTAGGGCCAGGCTTTTAAAGAAATACTCGTCACTGAGTCTTTTTCCATATAGCACCACATTTAGTAATCAACACTTTCTTGACAGGCATACACAAGTGGGGAATTGCTCACAGGGGAGCTGAAGAAGGTCCTTATTGAAACATTGCAGCCCTTGGTAGCAGCTCATCAAGAGAGACGGAAGCAGGTCACAGATGAAATGGTGAAGCAATTCATGACTCCACGGAAGCTAGCTTTTGAATTTTGAGGAAATGTGTATGTAACTTACCACTTGATTAAACCAAAACCAAGTAATTGTTGTCTTCTGTTGTATGTCATCACTCCCTAGTTATATACAGCCTGCAATCAGTGCTTTATAAATACTGCTTTTAATGAGTTCATTACCATGAACATCAGAGTACAGGCAAAATTAAAAACAGGACTCTATCTATTTAAAATCAGAGTATATGAGAAAATCTTGCAGAAAAGCATGTCTGTCAGCACAGCATTGTATTTTATTGTATTTCATGTTGAAAATATAAATTAAAATTCCATTTTGATGATAAAGCCTAACTTGTAAATTGTTTCAGATATGTTGGTAAGAGGTCATATCTAAAACTCAAAACTAATAGCTCCTACTAACCATTAACTGTGTACCTTGGTTTACTAGACTGCATGTCCTTTTGCGCTACTGGGAACATGCTGCACACAAAAAGATAGTGAATGTTACAAAGTAGAGTACACAGTGACATGGGCCTGGGACTGATACAGAAATAATGATCTGTGAGTTGAACATGGGAGAAAGAATATTGGGGTGGTGTTTTGCTATCATCTTCTTCTGTGACCTGGGGCAAGTCACAGAAATCTCACTGTACTCTTGTTTCTGCAGCTATTTAACTGGTCTGAATGCCTCTGGAGGGAGGAGGTTATCACAAAGTTATAAAGTTCCTTAATAATCTCGGATGGAAGATAATATAGAAATGCAAATTTTAGTTCCTAGTTATAAAAATTACTGAGCATTAAATCATGCTGTGAAAAGGAAGTTGCTGCTGGACACAGGGATACTTCTAGTACTGTCCTGCTTTACTGCACCAGGTCATTTGAACTAGGAGTGCTTATTTTAAGATGTATTCCAGTAAGAAAATATACTTTAAGTACCTCATGTAATATTTAATTATCTCCTTTCTTAAAAAGAACTTCAATGTCTTTGCTATGATTTATGGAAGAAAAATTCAAATTATTAACTAATTAGTTTTGATACATACAAGACAAATCTATCAGTTTGCATTCAACGCTGTATTTATAAAGAATAGAAAGTTGCTAGCCCGTAGTCTTATCTGCATCAAATAAATACCTTTGATAACACAGGTGGGTATTGATGTGTGGTATTTGCAAATAATTTAAAAATATCAGGAAGGCACTTGAATGAAATGTGAAAGATACAAGCTTTAACAGGGTCTGTACTGTGGGGCCTAGTAGACATATATCAACTGTAGCATTCTTTAAAAAAACAAAAAAGCAATACTTTTAATTTCAGTGTAAACCTTTGAAGTCAGCTGATTGCACTTGAGTTGAGGGAGAAGTTTCAAGGATGAGACTTCTCGCCAGCTTCAGCAGACCTTGGATCAGCCTGTTAGTACATGAGAATGTGCTGAGCTATTTGTGCTGCCTGGAGTGGGTGCCTCTGCCTTCACAGCAGCGGCAGTTCTGTAACACAGTGTGCTAGTCCTCTCCAGCAGTGACCTTGCGTTTCGGAGATGGAATTGCCTGTGTGCCAAGTTGTGTATGAGGTGAACCTGTTTGTGTGAGGAACCATGGAAAGACTGAAATGCAAGGCAAATTTCGTTCTATTGCATGCATTTCAAACTTGTGCTGAAAATAGCCATGCTTAGGTTTTGTCTTTTACTTTACAGTTTTTTTACATTGTTAATACAATGCCATTGACTTTAATGTATTAAAGTATGTAAGTAAATGTAAAAACTGGCAACTGTGTCTCTCTATAGCCCACAGACATGGCATCTTAGTGCCAACAACTTTAACAATCAGTAGAAAAAGTTGGTGTTTTTTTTTATTTGTAAAGTGGTGGAGCAATTCTTAGGGGGGAAAAAATGGCTTCTTAAATCCAGTAGTAAAAAACTAATTCTTGGTTACTTTAGACTTTAATGATGACCTTCCAGTTCTTGCAGTCTACTCTGTTGTCTTTAAGCTATACATAAAAGTCAGTTTAAGTCTTATCTTTTAAAGGGCTTTTACAAACTCATAATGCAAATTTCTTCTTTAAAATACTGTATGCAGATTTGTCTGGCAAGATTTCTTTCATTAGCTAAGAATTAATTTAGTTACTCAGGAAAGGGAAATGTATTGTAGGAGAAACAGTAGTATGTTCTATTCCAGTTAAGCATAGGGATTAATTTTATAATACAACAATTAAAATCAATTTTAAAAGTTCTAGAAAGTGATAGCAAAATTATTTAGTATTTGTTTATTGAACAAGCACCTTATTCAAATACTCTTGAAAAATTCTTACAAACATGCTTCTGAAATGATACAGTTTCTCAGAGAAGTCTTGGCAAACTCCTAAATCTGTTGTGGTTACAATTCGTGTCCCAGAGGTATTAAAAAATCAAGACAAGGCAGACTTCAAAAGCATGCGTGAAATGTTCATTACATTTTCCTCAGTTTGCTCATATTTTGTTCATCTCACTGCAATAAGAATGTAGATAAAAGTGTATCAAACTCTGGTTTTACTACTTTAAAAAAAAATAATTTAAGGACTTAGTTTACACTTACTCTATTTTTTACCTCTCTTCATACCCTTTCAGGTGTTGATTTAGTCATCTGATGGAGCTGGCACTTGTTCTGATGTCCAGCGCCTTTCAGGTAGTGAAATAGGGTGCCTTATAACCCACCTCTATCCAGTCCTACCAGGTAAATTTCAGATTGTTCCCAGAGCAAGCTAGTGAGGAAGGGTCAGTTGTCCAAGGATTTACCTGGTCACAAGCAAGACTGGATGCTGAATTTTCCTGTGTACAGCAGCCAGCTAAGAAGTAAGGGAAGGTCAATGTGACCCGTTCAGTGATGCTTCAGTAGGTTTGGCATAAAATACTGGTAAGTGGAAACATGATACTCTGCAATTGCTATTGTCCAAAAAGCACAGAATCTGAATAGCTTTATGTGGCTTTTCCACAGAGGCATGCTGAAACCTACTTGGATATTCATAAACATTGTCAGAGAAAATGGGAACTATCAGCAACATGAAAACAGGAAGCAGAATGTGCCTTCCAAAGAAAATTTTCTTTTTTTCTGAGGCCACCAATTCTGTTACCGAAATAAATCCTCTATACAACAAACTGCAGTCCCTATAGCAAAGTAAACCCAGTATCAGCACAGCAAATGTGGTGTCTTCATTCTGTTAGCTGGCCTTAAGATAGCTAATTTATCAGAATAAATAGTTCTGTGATTATCAGAGTAGCTGAAGGTCAAGGTAATACAAAGAAATCAGAAAGCAGTCAAGTTCTGAAATCCAGAAGCCAAACCCCCAGCTTGGGGGTGGTGTGTGTGTGTGTGTGTCGTGAAGTGCGTAGTATGTACAATGTGTCATGTCAGTAAAAAGAATTGGTTTGTATTTATGTGCAGCTATTTACAGTACTCGTACAGTCAATTCGTGTGCCTGTTGGTAGTGTGTATCAGTGTGAGTTAGCTGTGAGTTCTTGCTCTAGGGCAGGTAGTCAACCATACACTGTGTATATATATTTTTCCAGTAAAGGGTTGTGAACAGGATGGATCGCAAAGCAGATGCCTTCCTGAGATAAGCTGGCTGGAGATACAGCTGGCCTCCCATGTAGCATTTGTTCAGGCTATGTGAGAACCTGCTTTTATATGGTGCTGGATACCCTGAGACTTAGAATTCTCAGCCCCTCTTGGATTCCACAGTTGTCATCCCGCTCATTTTTACAATTCATCTGTAATTCCTGTTTCTTGAAACCAGCTGTATTTCAGCTACACCCACAGGAAGAGGTATTTTTAGTCATCTGAATACATGAGCCTATTAAGAAAGCTGAGCCGCTTCATTTTCAAACCTTGGGCTAACCATAGACGGCATCAACACTGCCCTAACAACAAATCGTTGTTTAGTCTGATTTGCAGGCATTTTTTACTGTCTCAGTTCAGAGGATATAGTGGCTGTGAACAAGGTCAGCTGAGAATAATACAGCATAAAGGAGTTTGATTCCAGAAAACATCCAGGCAGAGCTGGATAAATCACTACCCAGCTGCGACAGCGCTCAGTTAAAAGCATCCCTTGTAGAATGAGGTGAGGGCAGTAGACTCTTAAGAACTATCTTAAGAGGAATTTCAAATCTTGACGACTGAACTAATCTGTTGTAAGAACTTTCTGAGTAAATAAAGTTTGGTGCTGATGCTCCAAGTTGTAACTGGGGGTGGCAGGTTGCTGAGGCCATAAGCGCTTTGAGAGAGAATCCAGTTCAGTGTTGGGGCTGTCATTTCACACCCCTTTCAGGTGACATTCTGTCTGCCTGCCTTGTCTTCTAACCCTGCTCTTGGATCAGCCGCCAGAGCGGGGTAGACTCTTGAGAGAAGAATTATGATGATTGTTTGACAGCATGGCTGTGAACATATTTTAAAAGCCAGTTGAAGGCTTAGGCTTCAGGAGGACAGTTCCAGAGCTTTTTACTGGTCTCTGGAGTGGAAGAGGTCCCCTTTATTCTTTTCTAGCAGTGCCTGAAATTTTTAAATTTGTCTTTCAAGTACAAGATACTTTTTGATATGTCCAGGGTAGCTGATAGGTCCTGTCTGCTGCGAAGTCACTGTCGGTGTAGTCAAAGCCACGCTATCAACTAGTAAAAGTGGCTGTGGACCAGAACGGCCTCAACCCTGAAAATATGAGAACTCCTTCAAAAATATAGTCTTCCCCTTCCCTCCAGAAAATGCGCTTTCAGCAGAATCTGACAGGGGCTAGATCCAGTCCACTCCAGATGTCGTCACCCAGGGATTAAAAGAGACAGAGAACATACATGCTGCTCCTGAGGCAGGATGAACAAATTGAAGTATTTCTGGGTTTAGGGAGGTTCCTTCTGAAGCTATAGGGTGAGTGTTATTTTTTTCAACAGACATGATGAAACTTTGTAGCTTCGTGAAAAATAATTGTTAGTGACGTCAGAAATTCTGTTTCAAAATGTACTTTTGGCAAAAAGAATTCGGCTGCTCCTAATGCTGTGGTTTAAAAGGAGAAGAATATGTATTCTTTTTTTTTTTTTTTTTTTGAAGTTTTAAATCTTAATTATACTCTACAACTTTGCAATTCTCCTTTAACTTGACTAACCCTGCTAGTGCACAGATTTTGTGGCAGCCTTTCCTTTGAGAAGCAAAGAGGTTTTGTATCTATTCCTGTCCTCCTTCCAGGATGAGAACAGATTGCCTCCAAAGCTGTGCCAAGCTCCGGAGAGCTGTGGCGCGTCAGCTCAGGGAGGGGACTGATGCTGTTGAGGCTGCGAGGGAGAAGTCACGTGGTTTAATGGAAACCCTTGCCTGGCTTCACTTTCAATGAGGCCATTAGCTTGATTATGTAAACAGACCGTGCCTGCCACTCATTAACCAATGGCAGGAAAAAGGAAGGCGAATCGTATTTCAGCTGCTACCACAGGGATATAATTGTGGAGTACTTCTTTGGGAAAATTACTGCTGGGAAGGAAAAGTTGCAGCCTGAAGCACGCATGTGTAAGTTACTCGGTGAATGCAACACAGGCTCTGCGTGTACAGAGCTCACAGTTGATATTGTTAAATATGACACAGACCGCGCGCAGCTCTTGCCCTGGTTGTGAAGATCATTTTCTGTGCCAGTAGAGAACAAAATGAATCCTTTACCAAAAGCCCTGATCAGACTAGCAGCCTTTTAGAACATAAATATTTGCAAAGGTTTCGAGGGCCTAAGAGGTGGCTACAGTCTAAATACATTAACGAGATAAGAGGGAGGTTGTATATAAATCCAAGACTCCCTGATGAGTTTGTAATCCTGTCAGAAGAAAACAAAGCTGTCAGTCATCCAGCTTTTCGCTGAAATGTCCATGCTTCCTACGCTGGCCCTCGAAGGAGACAGCATTCAGCAGCTGCTTGTGGATGTTGTGTTACAAAAAACAAAACTAAACAAAATACACCTCTAAACAGAGTGAGACAAACTATTTTTTGTTTGCATAATGATCTGTAAATCTCAGTACAGCTTCATACGTTACAAACACCACCATGTTCACAGGAAAGGCACGAATGCAGTTTAAACCCAGTCCTTTGAAAAGCACTTTTGCCCCCTCCTGTCTCACGCTTTCCCTAGCACAGTGGATGAGGCCTTTGTACTTGTGCTGGTCCAATTCATCTGTTTGCAGCCGTGATTTGATGACATCCATGGGAGTAGCTAATCCCCAGGCCAGGACTCCAGCAAAACCACCAGACAGCAGCACAACGAGGAAACCTGCAGGAGAGAGCGAAGGGAGGAGCGCTCAGCTCGAGCCCCATGCTCATGCAGCCACAAGCATCTCACAGTAAAAAAAACCCAATTCGTTAACTCCCGTGTTTTCCAGCAGTTATTTTGTACAGCTCTTGCAGTTGGGTGTTTCCAGTGATCCCGCACAAACCGTGTGACCTCTCGATCTCACAGCATGCTCATTTTTGCATACATGATACTTCTGAAGCCACACAAACTGGATGTGATGCAACCTGAGAGCACTCGCACCCTCTTCAGCTGCATCTACTTATTTTTATAGTTCTCAGGGAGATGCTGTTTGCTGAATGTCACCTAGCTGATCTTTTCTCAGAGTGAACAGTTGTCTTTTGGAGCTACATCACAAGCAGGAAAGTTAAGTGTCTATGTTCTGCACCTGGACGTTATTTTCCAGGTTTGGACTGACCCAATCTGTGCTCCATGATGTCCTGGGAAAGTTGTCCATGTTTTATATCTAGCTATGTATCCTACTTATGCATTAAGAGGATTTCATACTGACATAAGAGGCACCAGAGCATGCCATAAACAGCCCTCCTGCAGGGAGAGGAGTAGCTGCTGAGGGACAAGGTGGTGCAGGCTGCTGGCAGCCGTGCCTGGGCGGCACAAGTGGCCCATGGCACCGGGAAGGACACACACAGCAATGCCGTGTGAGGTTCAGATCTGGTGGAGGTTTTATAGGTAGTGGGTGATGTTTGCTGAAAGGCTGGTTTCCCTTTTACCGTGATACTAAATAAGCTGGTTTTGCAGATAATGCCCGATGCTTTCCAATACCTACCTGGTTTATTTTTGCCAGCTGGTGTGAGCCAGTCACACAGAGCAGAATAGGTAAGGAAATATATTGCAGAAGAAGCGCAATCCCTGCAGAGTAATGCAGAGCAGCCCTTGTAGAGACCCCCAAAACCTTCCTCCTTGGCAATCACCTTCAGACAGTGCAGAGATCCTTGGTACTTTGGCTTGGAAACAGGCTGGGGAGATGCAATGGAGGGATGTGGGTTCCTCTGAGTCTGCATGCGAACTTTAGCTACTTCACTAGGGGCCATCAACACAACCTGTAACATCAGAGGATGAGATTTTAACTCTTCATATTTAAACACTGTTTTGATCCCCCTCCTGCAAGTTCCTTGTCTCCCACCTTTCCAGGCAATAATATTGCTGGAAGCCAGCAAGTTCCAGCCTTCTCTCCTCTGTCTGTCCTAAATCCCATCCAGCAGTGGCAAGACATGTATGCAAGCTGCACTGTGCAGAGTGGAAGGCAAGGCAGAAGTCAACAGAGGACATGAAATACCTGTAACAACTTGTTAAACCAGATAGGCATGAAAAAGGCATGTCCTCAGCTATGGGGTACCATATATCAGGGCTCTTGTTTGTACGTGTATTTCGAACCAATGCTATAAAGACTAAAAAACCTCCACCTGTGCTAAGCAGAGTCGTTGCCTGCTAGGAAACACCTAGAAACCTGACCATCTGGACTGCTCTGTAAGAGGATTGCCTGTGACTGGACACGCATTTCTGCCCAGCACGCCATCAGGATGCTGGGGTGAGCTCTGCCGTGTTTGCAGCGCCTGCAGATGTTCACAGAGATCCATCCATCTGCTTATGGGAAACCGGTCCTGGATTCCGCCTCACCAACCTGTGCGGGGATCATGCCTGTCTGCCAGGCAGCATCACTGCTCAGTGATGTCCTGTGGAGTTCTGGGTCCTTACAAGGCAGCGCTGTGCGCTGCCCGTTTCTCCAGCCACTGTCAGAACACTGGCCTGTAACACACGGAGGTACGTCTTTCTTACATAAACATGCCGTCAGAGCCACTTGGAAAGCTGGCTGCCCGCGTTGTTTTTTCTTCCTTTTTCTATGTTTGCTGCCAAGGTCTATGTCATTCTTAATAGTCTGTTCTTAAGAGTTTCGGCACTCTAAACCAAACCCAGCACGAGCTGCCCAGCAGGACTCAGCCATGCCACAGAGCCGACCAGCAAGGGGGCAGCATGGGCAGAGCATGACCCACCCTGTGAAAACAAACTGGGCTTGGTGCAAGCTCCCTTGTGGCCTCCCAGACAGAAAACATCAACTGCTTTTCCAGCCTCCTATGTTTGTGAACAAGAGCTCCTGTGCTTTCCCTTTCGGCTGTTTACATACCCGGACAGCACCAGCAGCACCTCCTGCCAAAGAAACGTCCAGCTTGGATGGCTTTGCTTCTGCAGCCCCGTATCGCAGCTTGCAGATGGTCCAAAGGAAGTTTTTGTATGTGCCAAATGAAACAGAAGAAATCAGTGATACCGTAAGGACTGATGCAGACATGCCTTTGTAAAATCCCCAAACCTAGTTGGAAACAGAGGAAAAAGAACATTTTTAAGAGGGAATGTCATGGGAAAGCATGTGCTTGAAAACACTGGCCATACATTACTGAGCCAATACTTAATTCCGTCTTACAGCTCATCAACAAAACTAAATGTCATCCTCACCCTTCTCCCAACAAATGGTTGTATGTAACTGCTGCCCACCCTCCCCAAACCGACAGAGGCAGTTCTGCTTCTCCGAAACAAGGCATCCGTAACTGGTATCAGCAATTCTGCTGAGAGGTACCTACTTTTTCTGTCCTGTACGTTTCCTGAATGCAGTGCCAAATCCCATTGTAATGCCTCTCAGTCTGAATTCTCACCTAGGAATACAGTGGCAATTTTAAAATGCAGATAGTAGATTGAAAAAAAAAATATATAAATCAACAAATGCCATAAGGGCAAACAGATAATTAGCCATAAAATAGCATCACCAAACAATTTACTTTTTTTTTAAAAAAAAAAAAAAAAAAAAAAAAAAAAAAGAGAAAGCTACACAACCAATTTAAGTGAAATAGGTTGATGTAACAAAGATTAAAGTACTGTCACAGGGCTAGTTTTCTAAAACAGGGAAAGCTAAAGGGCCTGTTTGTTTTCAGTCTGAAGTCAGGAAATAAAGCTCCAACAGGTACCTTCACTGTGTCCAGCGGATAACCCACTGCTGTGCTTAGACCACCTGAAACAGAGCATATTAGAGATGGTTAACAGCACATGTCACAACAGACCATTTTCCCCCATCACAGGAAGGCGTTAGGGGAACGGCAGGAAAATGTAACTTTGGAGCTGTGCTGTGCTTGGCATCAGACCTCTCTCGAGCTCCAGCAGTGACATTTGAGCCAAGCATGACAGAGTAAAATGCGCAGATTTATCTGCGTGACCAAGGTGCACTCAGAGGATGAATCCAAGTACCATGGGAAACTTCTCAGGAGGAATAACACCACAGTGCAAGCCAGGACTGGGAGAAACACTGAGAGCACTGCTGCAGGAAGGTTCGAGGGATGACTTGTATGATACCAGAGTGTTTTCGTTCCCCCTCTCAGCTTAGGCAGTAAAGCATCTTTGGACTATGACCAAGCACCCTCATGTGAGGTGCAGAGCATTCCCACTCACACAAGAGGGTCTCTGAAGCAATTCTGGTCCTCCATGATTGACTTAGAATTACTGAGGAATAAAAGCAGCGGTCACAAGGACATCTATAACAGAGGGATAGTCCGCATGTGTTACAGCAATTTCTCTTGAAGGCAGGAGAGGTAGTCCTGCTGCCTCCTGCACGCCATGGACTGGACATGCCCTGGCTGCAGCTTACAAAGCACATCTGTAGCCATAGGCAAGGAATTCATCGGGGTCCACAGCACCATGCTGGACTAAGCCTCTGCAGTGCACCTCCTACCTATGTGCACCAAATGCTGCTGCCAAAGCTGAGCGAGGAGCTTGGTGCCCTGGCAGGCTGGCGTGATGCTGGGGCACAGCACCGGCCGTGGCACTGCTGGGCGATGAGACCACCTGCCCTGCACCGCAGGGGGCTCAGCGGGTGAGGGGCGGTGAGGGATCAGTGCCGGGCGTGCACACAGCCAGCGTGCCCCACGCACCGGCCGGCCACAACGCCCTGCCGCAGCAGTGACAGCAGCTCCAGTGCACTGCGGGGCTGTCTCAATCCTCTGTCGACACCCAGGCTCATTTTGAGACCTTCAAGTAGCCACTGGAGTTAAGTAGCCACTGGCAGATAAGGGAGCAAAAGAGTTCTAGCACTGACTTCTCTTGATCACAGTAACAAACAGATCACCCACCGTCCCTGCCTTTACCTCACATCTCTCAGCTTTGATCTAAACGCATCTGTTGGCAGATACAACAGATGACAGAGGGGCTGACCAGCTGACCTCCTCCCAGTGCATCAGCTGCCATGTCATCTGAGAGGAAATCGGGCTGGGGCGTGATGGAGCTGTATCCAGCTGAGTTATTTAGACAGAGATCAAGTTCATAAAAGTGCTGGATGAGCCTTTCAGGGATCCAGGTAGTCATAGATACAGTTCATGTCTGGTGGCTCACAGGTTGCAAACTGCTTCTCGTTGAGTCCTTCTTTAAAAAAAAAAATGAAACGCAAGATGCTTAGAATTGTATTAGTTGATGTGGTCATTTCACTAGGCATGTTCACCTGTGATTACACGGCTGCTTGGGAGCTCTGGAAAGCTCTACTACATTTTGGAAAAAAGCAGCAGCTGCTGGTGCGAGCCACTCACTGGGAGACAATCTCGAAGTGCATTACTCAGAAGAAAACAGCCAACAGCCACTTGCTTGCAGAAAAATGGGGTTTGTCCTTCAAAAATCTCTATTAAGTCTGCTACCAGATAAATAACAATGAAGGTGAAAAATGGGCCAAGAAGCCACCTTCTGTATTTCAAAACCAAAGTGAGATAAGACTGGAAGAGACATGGTAACGAAGAATACACAGGCCGACTAATATGGCTTGAAGGAGCAATACCTCTGGCCCAAGCAGAGACTGACAACAGAAAAAGTCACCCGGGGGCAGCCACGCTGTCCCAGATTCCCAGCCATCAGCCAGAGGCAGACTGCAAACATGGACCCTGCCAGCCAGGGAAGAGCAGCACATAAGTCAATGTCAGCATGACAGTGCTGACTTCAGAGGGCCTCCCTGGCCCAAGCCCGGGAAGATTTGGCATCACATTGGTCTCAGACTCCCCGAACCTTAGAGGCAGTGGCCACGGGCTGACCAGGCACCAGCGATGCCGGGGTACTGCGTGCCTTGCACAGCTGAGCTCTGGCTTGCTCCACCAGCTCAGGACACTAGGAGCCTTGGCTCGTGCACATCAGGTACCAAGGCTGGCTTCCATCAGTGTTTGACAAGAAGTGTCCTCCCTTCTGGAGAAATTGCCCTGTTCACACATCAAGATGCAGAGACAGCAGCATCACAGACAAAATAAAGCAGGTTTCTCCCACACCAACCTATTTCCCATTGCTTCTCGGTCCTAAGAGCTCCCAGTCAACTTGGTTCCAGCAAGGGTCAAACACCTCCACTTGGGGGGAGACTATACATTTTTCACTTTTCCCACCAAAGGGGAGATGTGAGTCCCCCAAGCCTCCAAACAACAACAGCCTGACATGAACTGTGCTCCTTAGGAGCCAAAGGACTCCGAGCAGTTGTCAGAGTTGAGGAGCTCAGCCAAGTCTATCAAAGGCCAAGGAAGAAGGGTTCTGCACAATGTCACACAATATAAATAGCCTGGGACAAAGATAGCATGACCCACACATGCCCTATTTGCACAGCAGAATCAAACAAGGCCAGCAATATATAGCATGCATACAGGAGAGGGTTCCTGTAGGACCGCCACTGAGTAACACGCACCAGCTGCAACAAAAATAAATAGCAAAGTCGGGTGAATTATCTTGTTTAGGTTTAGCAAACCATTTTTTATGCCTACTTCATCTGAGATGTTCTCAGGTACTGTGCAGAGGTTGTGGCATCCCCTGCGCACACAGAGTGCAGGTCCAGAACGGGATTACTCACAGTCTCTTCACGACCCAGGCCACTTTGACCACAGCTCCAACCTGTTGGCAGGCACCTGTCTGAGAGCCCCAGGGAGAAGCAGGGATCATGGTCCATACACTGGATGGGCAGACAGCAGCTTCCAAAGACCTTAGTTTTGTGAGGAGTTGGGAACGTAAGTGCCCCATACCCAGAACAAGCTGAACTCCATCCAGTAACGTGACCCTGGCAGCGGCCAGCAGGAGCTGTTTAACTGTAAGAATCAGGAGACAGAGTGTTCCCTCCGTAGGTGGACTATTTTATCTACTCTTGGGCTGCATGTGACTGTGTGTAACCTTCCAGCAGGATGTGGAGAAGCCCAGGCGTGCTGCAGACCCTGCTGCTCTACCACTGCTGGGTGAACCTCAGCTTCCCCTTCCCAAATCTTTATGACTGCCATGAGTCAAGTCATCCCCTAGTCATCCACAGCCCTAATCATCACTGCCTGACTGACCCCTGCCGTGGGCCAGGCTGCTGCCATAGCAGGGCTAGAAAACACATATGGGGTCAGAGGAACATTCAAGTTGGAAGGGCCCTCAGGAGGTCTCTAATCCAACCTCCTGCTTGGTTTTATTGGCCGGGAAGGACATCCTTACAGATGAGCTGCTTTCCACAACATCGAGCCCGTTTGGTGGTTACTGGAAGTCTCCACAGTCACTATGCACGTTTCTCTCGTATTTTTTCCATCTGGAGTCAGTCAGTCAGCAGGTCACAGTTTCCCGGGCTGAAGATGCTGAGCTTGTCCTGTGGCCACAGAAGGGACAGAAGCTGAGGAAATGCACAATGTTTGTGCAGGTGCCTGAGCCAGTTTGGATCATTACATGGGATTCAAAAGAGCAGCATCTCTGCGGTTTTTCAGAGGTGCTTAAGCCATGCTTTCTCCAAAACATTCTGAAAACAGATGAAAGTGACAACAATGTAATTTACTAAACAGAAGCTCTGGTATTATCTGTGTTGCCTCTTGAGTTGTTTGATATATTTCCAGCTGGGTTTGTAGCCCCCTTAGGAACACAAAAACTGCTTCAGCTCTAACAAACATAAGCCATGAAATAAACTCAGCACCAAAACCATCCCAGTTCTTGCAGTGAAGCTGTCCCACCCCTGGAAGCTCTCCCATGTCAGGGTAGGGACCATGGCCCTGAAGCCCTACCCAGGTACCTTGCACATGTCTGTGTGCAAGCTCCCAGCAGGGAACAGCATGCCAGAAAACACCTCTGCCTGCCAGTGAAAGGTTGCATTACCCCTCTTAGAAAACCCTGAGCTGGACACGGATGACAGGATGGAAAATCTTGTTCTCTGACACCCCGAGGTCAGTGGAGTGTCACATAGAATCACAGAATCATAGAATCATTTAAGTTGGAAAAAAACTTCGAGATCATCAAGTCCAAGACTGCCAAGTCCATCACTAAAACATCTCCCTAAAGCACCATATCTATGTGTTTCTTAAACACCTCCAGGGATGGTGGTTCTACCACCTCCCTGGGCAGCCCGTGCCAGCATTTGACAACTCTTTCAGTGAATATTTTTTCCTAATATCCAATCTAAACCTGCCCTAATGTAACTTGAGGCCATTTCATCTCGCCCTATTGCTGTCTAGAAGAGACTGAACCCACCTCACTATAACCCCCTGTCAGGCAGTTGTAGAGAGCGATAAGGTCCCCCCTGAGTTTCCTTTTCTCCAGGCTAAACAGCCCCAGTTCCCTCAGCTGCTCCTCATAAGACCTGTGCTCCAGACCCTTCACCGGCTTCGTTGCCCTTCCCTGGACATGCTCCAGGACCTCAGTGTCCCTCTTGTAGCGAGGGACTCAAACCTGGACACAGGATTTCAGGTGCGGCCTCACCAGTGCCCAGCACAGGGGGGACGGTCACTGCCCTGGTCCTGCTGGCCACACTCTTTGGATACAAGCCAGGATGCTGTTGGCCGCCTTGGCCACCTGGGCACGGTGCTGGCTCATGTTTGGCTGTCGACCAACACCCCAGGTCCTTTTCTTCCAGGCAGCTCTCCAGCCACTCTGCCCCAGGCTGGTAGTGTTGCGTGGGGCTGTTGTGACCCAAGTGCAGTGTCTTAAACTAAACAAAGACATTTCTGGTCCCAGCTGGAGCTCCCTAGCCTGCATCCTCCCAGGCTGAGCCTGTTTCCAGGGAGATGCTTGGTGAATGGTCAGGTAGCACAGGATGCTGATGCCCACACAGGGGGGCACTGCACAAACCACGGCTTTGCATGGGAGCAGGGGCAGAATGCCGAAGTGAATGACCACTCTGAAAGTGTGTTTTCAGCTCTCTGTGTTCCCTTGCTAAAGAAGTTTGACCTTAAGTGGCCCAGCTCTGACTGTGCCAACACAAGCAAAGGAGTCCAAGGATGAATGCAATCATTGCTGTCTCACCATTAACATGAAGTCTCAGAGTTCTGGTAAATCCCTCTGGGATGGGCATCCCATTCCAAGCCCCAACAAAGGGCTTCCATCTCCACTGGGTCCTCTGAATCCGGTAAGGAAAGAGGAGGAGAAAGGCAAGCTCTCGTGGAGGGGCTAGTTATATCCCACCTGTCTCATTAAAGGTCCTTCCTGAGCAGGGTCCCCCAGCACCCCAGGAAGGCCATCACCCCAAAGAACAGGCACCTCCAGGGCTGGATGCCACTGAGATGCCAACCATCGCCCCACTGGCACGCTTTGAGTGATAAGCAATAAGGGGGTGAAGGGTAAAACTTATTGTGGTCCTTCCCAGGAAATGCACATCTGCACCAGGACCACAGGCTGCTCCTGGTGAGAGAAACTGCCAAGTTTCAGCAGATCTCAGATTGAGACCTGACATGCAGGCTTGGGATGTGTGTCTTAGCCATCTGGCAGGTTTACCTGGCTTTGCTGTCAGCAGTGACCCCAAGGCCCTTCTCTTGATATTTAATACTCTGTTAAATCCAACAAGATTTCAGAAAATAAATGAGAACAGTGGCTACATTTTGTTGATTAAAACAAATTTGAGATTAAGTAGTACATGCTTTAAAAATATTTAGAATTAAATCACACTTTTCTCCTTTCACTTTTTTATATATGGCTAACCTACTTTCTCCCAGATCAAAGCCTGCTACACAGCATGCCTGCACTGAAATTACCATCACAACTGCAAATGCATCTTAACCTAAGATAATGCAAAGGTCCTTCATACAGATCTTCACTGCAACGAAGCTGTGCTTCCACCCCTCTTGTCTCACAAATGACATCCCCAGCCCTCCAAAACCACCACCCGACAGGCTGCCAGGACCCCCAGGCACCCGACACAGGAGGTTCTGTTGTCCAGGCAATACTTGCCTGCTTGTATCTGCGCACAACGTACCCCACTTGGTCTCTTCCTATCAGAGTCTCACCCTGTCCCGCTGCAACTAGACTGGAGGAGATTGCAGAGCAATGACCTCAGCAGTGCCTCTCCAGGAGCTCTGTGAACCTGCCCTGGTGATATTTTCCATTTAATAAAGAAGAATGCACTTTTAACGAGCAGCCCCCACCAAAAGACTCTCAGCTGTGCCATTGAGAGCTGCCCGTTAGCTGAAAAAGAAGGAAACACAGCAACCTGCTTTGATCAACAAGCACTACTTCACGTATTTACCTCCAATGGCCCCGGCAATGAAATCCATCCAGACTGAGTCTGCTGCCTTAATTACCCTGATTAAGTGTTAGGGAGGTAGAAGAAGGGAGGATACCGATTTGGTCGTTCCAGAACCCTGCAGGTCCTTCAGGGACTGTGATTTGCAATATGAATCCCCTTCCCACTGTCTTCTCTTGTTTCAGGATTGTGAGTCTTGTGGATACTTGACGAATTGTGCGCTAGAGGCAGAGACTGGAAGCCTGGAGCCGTTCCAGGAACACAGTGAATAAGTAATCCCATGAAGCCCTGCAACGCTGCGCTAAAGCCGCTGTGCCCAGTGCCCTTCTGCTTAGAAAATCATGAGGGGGGTGCCTTGCGGGGTAACGCTGGCTGTGAAGGGGCCATTCCCCGTTGTACTTACTAAGCCCAGAAGCCAGCCTTGCACACCTGTTTGCAGAGGACACTCCTGCCCTGTGCCACAGTGAAACAGTGTGGGTGGCTGTGCATGAGATGCCTCCTCCTCCTCCCCCCATCCCAGCCCACCCTTTCTCTTTCTGATGGAGGAGACCCCCTTCCCACCAAGAAAAATTCCTTGTGCCCTTCCCAAGGAATTTTCCTCGGCTTTCCTAACCCACACACCTGACTCTCAACCTCTACAGCTCCCCACAGATTATTACCTGTTCATTGTGTATACAGGTGGTGAAGCCCAGAACTGAGTCCAACCGCATACAAAGCATTTGCTTCCCTTTCAGACCACAGCATAGTTTTCCCAGCCCCTGGAGGAGCTCTGCTCCTTCACTTCTTGCTTAGTCTCCCAACCCGGTTTCCAGTGTCAGCTCCTTGCTGAGTTAAGTGGTGGAGCAGGAATCATGATTGGTGTTGCCCATACTCCAGCATTTTGCCCTGCAGGGGAGATGGGAGATAGATTTTGCCAGGAGGCTGGTCCAGCACCTAATTTTTTTCTTCCTAATTTACACCCAGCACAGGGTGGTGACTGGTTCCTCAGCAGGGGAAACAGCAAAGCACAGAGAGAGACCTGATGGTCAAGGGGAACCAAGAGCTCAAGAAAATGCCATGTTGCCTATTTTTGCACAGCAGGGCTGCCACATCTACGCAGGAGAGGTCAGGTTTTGCCCAGAGCGAACCTGGAAACCGAAGTCCTGATGCAATAAAGGGCTTGCCAAGTCGTGACCTGAATTGTACTCCTCTTGAAGAGGTTTCCCCAGGTCAGAGCCAAGGCACATTGGCAGCAAATAGAAAAGAAAATTTCACGGCTGCTGCCCCCCTAGTCAGCTTCACGGGAAAGCTGAGGACTTTAATCCCCAGTGCTGTCCCCTGCACATTTCAAAAGAACCTATTTCTCACTGAAGTGTGTATTTTGGATGGGCTGATGGGTCGCTGATATATAGCACAGCTCACTGTGAGGGCTCAGAGTTTCTAGGAACTGAAAATTGAAGTATTTTTGGTAATCTGCTTCCCAAATTTCTTACATGTCCTTCCCTGAACACCTTCTGTGCTGGAGAGAACAGTTTAATCCAGCGTAACATCCTGCAAGGACAGCAAAAACTTAAAACCAGAAGTAAAATATTATCTAGAGAGTTAACAATGTAGCTGCTAAAACACACCGGGTTATTCAGTAGCCCTTCCTTGCTACACCTGCTGACCATACAGGGGCTATTAACGGTTCGTCAGCAGCCCGTTGGTGCCAAGTGCAGGGAAAGGTGCTGCTCCCACTTCTCCCACCAGCCATTCCCAGCTGCTGCCCTTGCAGGCCCCCTCCAGCAGCAGGACCAGGTGTGGGACCTGAGGAGTCGGTGACACACAGGGAAAAGGACACAGTCCTCTGCGGAGGGGCGGCCCGGGAGCCTACAGCCTCCTGGTTCCTGCAGGAATCCTGCCAGGCCACCCCAGCCCCTGCTGCAGCAGTTGCTGCTGCCTTTGGGACCGCTGTTTAGGCACCACTGTTTGATACTGCTTTCCTGGGACCTGCTTCCAGGCAAAGTGAAGAAATTCATTATATTCCCAATAGGAAAGTGTCACCGTGCCTCCCCTCCCATCACATGGCTGGGAGTGTCATGTCAGGGGGGATTTTTCCTGTGTATTGCAGTGACTGATGCGCTATCAGCAAGAAAGTAAGAGACTAGCTGGCATGTCACACTTGCTGACTGAAGTGTCAGGATTACTAAGTATTTCCCATGAAATGTCACAAGACCAAGGAAAATTTCTACCTTCTTTAGCAGAGCTGAACAGCTTAAAAGGAATCTTCCTCATGAAACCTTCTCAGATTGTGAAAAATAAAACCAAAAAATCTAAAAACCTTCCCTTTGCAACAGAAAACAAACCCTTTTTTATTATTTTAACCTTCATTGACACCAAAGCTTCTATCAAAATGTTAGTTTGCTTTATATAGCACAAAGCTGATTCCAGATTCAAGGGTCCCGATAACCTTCTGATAATGGTTTCAGTCACTTTGATGAGGTATACTGGGAGAAGCCACATTTTCCACTTCACTGGAATTGCTATGCAAACAGAGGCCATTCAGAAGGCGCTCATCTGAAAGAAGAATATTTGGGGGGTTGACATGTTTCTCCTTGTCCCGTGAAGGTGTTGCTAGGGGCAGCCAGCTGTGCAGGAATGCATGCACACAGCTCCTTCAGGGAGGTTTGCCTCCACAGGGGCTTAGCAGGGTAACACAAGCCCCAGGCAAACACCATTGCCACAGCTGTAGCCTCCATTCCTTTGCTCCCAGTCTCTGGCCAGGACTTAGAGGCAAAGAGCACCCACTGTCACGCTCATCAGCTGGCTGTGACCCCCTCAGCCGGGCCGGCACGCGATGGCAGGGAGGGCAGAGTCTTCTGGAAGAGGAGCCCCGTGCAAGTGTTGAAGTGTTCACACATGAGCAAGTACGGAGGAAGGGTTCATTCGGCGTGGAGGAAACCCCAGCTGTGAAATGAAACCTGTGATACTGTGTTTACTGTTCCTTGCTGGAACACCCCTAACAGTACAGACCAACTCCCCAGTAAAGAGAGTGATCCTCAGGGAAGCAATTCAGCCTCCCTTACCGGGAGTCCTCCTAGAGACTCAGAGTACTGGAGGTCTCACTGTTCCTCGCACCTTGCTGAAGGAGCTTCCTCCTTCAACCCCTCCCGCCCAGGTTTTAGAGACATACCGTGTCTCAGATACCAGCCTCATTAGAAACACTCACGCCCAATTAGAAACATCCAGCCCCCACAATGCCACAGGTCAACAGAGACAGCCCAAAAAATCCACACCCAAAGAAATCTTGAACAGACAGGAAGATCTTCAAGATCAAATATGAGCCATTCCTGTTACCCTCTGGCACAATGTCCAAGGGCTGACAGAGGTGTCTGCTAGTCCAGCTTGCAAAGACACGCCATGGTCCACACCTCTGGTCTCACCCCAGGGGATCTTCTCAAAGCCTGCCCTGGGAAATGGCACACAAAATGCATGCCTTGAGCCTCCACAAGAGATAGTACCCCACTAGAAATAACTCACAAGTCCTTTCCTCCAGAAGCAACCTGTTTAAGAGTGATTTATTCAAAACGGATGAATTTCACAGGGAATTTTGAGGGAGCAGAGCATGAAAGGTGCTGTCAGATTAAAAGAGAGATCTAACGGTATGATGCAGTCTGCAGGAAGTTGTGAAACTAACTGATAGAAAAAAAGAGGAAGGCCTTTAATTTTGTACAGCGCATGATGGATGAAACACTCCATTTACTTCACAGGAGGAGGCGGCTGTCTGAAACCCAGGCAGAGAATTGCTCCACAGCCAAAGCAGCAGCAGGGTTAGCAGACTGGTACAAGCGTATGGAGCAAAAGGGAAGGTGGAGAAGGAGACTTTAGGTAGGTAATCAATGTTAAATAACATCTTTAAGGTGAGACAAAAAAGTAGGGGTGTCGCTTTACCCCTCTCCTTTCACAGCTTACTCCCAAGACATTACCAACCCCACCAGTCCTGCAAAGCATAAGCGAAGCTTGACCTCTTGACCTAGCAACCACCTGCTAGCTCATCAAGCCGGATTTGCTGAGAAAATGCTCCTGCCTCGTTTCCTACCATAATATGCTGCATTTTCTATTCCCTTCATGCTACGCCATATCACATATGCATGCATATCCATCAATTCCCGTCCGATTTATTTCGGAAAAATCCTTGACTGAAGAAGCTGTTCAAACAGTTACTCTGCTACGTCACCGGGCTGTTTGCACATTGCAGAAGAGGGAAGAGTGACACCAGCAATGCTGAGCCAGCAGAGCCTGGTGCTTGGCTCGCCTGGTGGTGGGTGGAAAGGGGGGTGGAACCTCCTGGCTCCAGCTGTGTTACCGATTTTCAAATCAAAGTGTCTCACTGTCCTTTATCTCAGGTACTAATGAAAAAACAATAATTCCAAGGACTCAAACGTTTGCCGCAGGAATTTCACAGCAAAACAAACAAAACCAGTAAGGAAACCACTCTGAGCATTGGCAACTGCACCACTTTTAGCCAGGTATAAGTGATTAGTGATTTCACCTCTGGAAGGCTGATAAAAGGTTGCAATGTTTCTACACACATTTCCAAGGGAAAGGGAAATAGAACATTTCTAAGTGGACTGAAGATGATTGTGGTTATTTAAGAAATGACACATATTTTCTGGCTTTGGGCAAGTCACTCAATCTCCCTATACCTAATCTCATCAGCACAACTGGTGTGCTGCATGTTCGCTGCCCTGGAGTCACTGCAAGGATTCAGGCACTTCTCAGAGAGCCACAAGGAGTAAATCATGGGGAAAGGTGGAAGAAGCAACATTAGCACCATTCTACACAAACACCCATGTGAAAAAATGCACATATTAAAAATGGCATTGCTCTCATGGTTCTTTTAAAGTGCTACACAAATCTTCCCCCCAGATCCCGATCATTACAATAAGAAAGGGGAAATGTGATAGTGCACCACCACGGTCAGCTCTGGGAAGGGATTTTATGCCAGCTGACGCTGCTAGCACTTACTTTGGAAGGACTCCTGGCTGTGATGGAGGGAGGGGATGTCAGGCCTGTTACTGACTTCCTAATTGCACTCGGAGCTTCTTTCCAACCTCTTGCATGTTTTCTGCACTGTAATGAACAGAAGATGTAGTCAATGACCTGGCAACAGGCTTAAAGAGCCAGGAGCGGAGGCAGGCACTCACCTTCCCAGCCTCTTCTTCCCCACCAAGCAATAATGTACTCTTTATTTGTCATGATGATATTAATGTACAACCCTCGACCTTTTCAGCAGGGGTAGTACAGCTGTTAGGCAGTAAAACATCGCTGTTGTGGTAGGAACAGTGCCAAGCCCCAAATCCATTGATGATGCTGTTGCAGTACCGGTGCTCTCTCTGGTCTATGCCTCTGCATCCTTTTCTCCAATATTCTCAAACTGTCTCCCTCAGATCTCTGCCGTGCACTAATGAAAAATGTATGAGATGCTACATCATTTTGACTAATTGACAGTCTTTATTCCCTTGGAAACTAGCTGATTTGATGTGATTTAACAACCAACCCCAGAGCTACTTGAAAATTTGGAAGAAAATGCAGCTCTAGGACTATAAAGCATTATTATTTAGGACTTTGATATCAGCTGCTAAAATCATGTGGGAAAGATTGTTATACTTGACTGGCAATGCTGGCACCAATGAGTTCAGAAAAGAGAACCTTTTCTAAATACCAGCATTATTAGGAGCTTATGCTAAGAGGGGATATATACAAAAGAATGCAAGACTTTTTGTCCTGCAGAAGTGGAAACCAAATGAAATTACACTGAATTAATTACTGCATTCAAGCAAAACCAAAGCATCTCCCTTAAAAATTCTGCTACAAAGCAAGTTTAATGCCAGAGAAGATCCCCATATTGCTGGGGGGCAAACAGCTGCTGATACCCAGTTCTAGTTGGACAGTACTTATTCAGGGATCTCTGCCATAAAACGGTAAGCAGTGTGCACTATCCTAGTGGAAACACAGCCCATTTCATCAGCAAGTGTTCAATCCTGTGCCGCCAGCATTAACTTGACTTTTCCTACTGGCTCAAGCTGGAGAAAAATTGAGGTTTAAACCAGAAGCTTCCATAGCTTTTTCAGGAGCACCCCCAGCATTAGTGAAGAATACCCAGACACCAGTACTAGCAGTACCAGTCTCTGAATATCATATGAAGTTCACAGCCTCACTTACCACTCTTGTCTTTCCCCTGGCATTAGTTCAGGAGCCATCTGAGCACCCATCTCGCAGAGTCCTTGGGAAGTTTCTGCAAAGGCATTAGTCATTCTGCCATGCCTGTTCTTTCAGTTTCTAAGAAAGCAGTGCCTTTTCTGTAGAACTAATGCAACAACAAACATATTTCACATGACAGCTGGAAGCCCACATATGACCTGGAAGGAAGCTGCCTTGAAGACAGGCCAAGATATTAAAAATATGTACATAAACCTTAGCGGCATTGCCTCAGAACATATTCCTGCTTTTTTTGGTGCTCTCTCCTCATTCATTACTGACTGGTACATCATACTGTGTGCCTTCACTGTTGAATAACTTAGCATTTAGATTCAGCTGGAGACCTGGTCTCCCAGTCGTTGACTTTGCATGTGGATACAAACTGTGCCAGCGGATTTCAAGTACATGGTGTTGAAAGTGTATTTGTATAGTTGTTGGCAGCGAAAAACCATTTGCTTCACAGAAATGTTCCTGTAAGAATTAAGTGGCTTAAAAACAGACAGGAGGTAGGCAGAGGAGGCTGTTCTCCTAGCTCTGCCTCCTGTTCCCCCAGGGACAAATCAGTTTTACCGGTTTCCTTATCTATGAAATGGGCATAACTGCACGTTTTCACTCCACAGAAACAGCCTGAGGCTTAGGTTATATTGTCTGCAAATCCAGACTGGAAAAACACTATAAAGATGCTGGCTACTGAATTTTTATCTTCCTTTTCTGAATGATTTCACAACAGGTTTTGCTCACTTACCAGTCACAAGTATATGTGTTGAGTGACCGAGTAACGTGCTTAGGGAGAGATGGGCAAAGCTGCTGGTCTGGTAGACAGTTGCTAATTCAGGTATACTGGACTCAATGCCCACCCTCTTATCTCGGTGTGCCTCTTCATGGTCTCTGACATCTTAAAACTGTGCTGCCAAATAGCTTAGCATTTGGGTTCTGCTGGAGACCTGCTCTCCATATCGCCAACTACCTGCACATGCAAAGTCTTCTGGTCTTCCCCAAGCAAGGCTAGCAGCAAAGAAACTTGCTCCACCTGCAGCAAACATAAGAGGACATAGGCTGACATAGTCCTCATAATATTTCATATTTTATATATATATATAAAAATATAAATGTATTTTTATATATATTACTTTGGACTCAGCTTCTTCCCCAAATATACATAAAAAAAAAATTATCATGTCTTACATGCCATCATAGTACTAGCACAGGTCAGAGAATAAAGATGGGACCTATTAAGAGAGAAGAAAAGACCCACCATGATGGGGGGGAGGGTGTAGGTCTGCCCTTGCCAGCCTACTTGCTGACTGCTTAGAAGAAATATGACAGAAAGGGAAAGGATTAATCAGTTTAGTTAACAGAACTCAAAGTATATATGGTCTTGGAAATCAAAGGTAATGCTGAGGAAAGGACTTCTGACTAATGCCTGCAGGCAGCTTTTTCTGATTTTTTGGTCTGTTTGTTTCTCATCTACTTCCAGGGAAGCATCCAGGGGGTTGGCTATGGATTTTTATTTCAAACAAAGCACAAGACAACTGTCTATGAACAGGGATGGATTCTTCCTCACAGCGATCATAAATGTTGCTGACTGTTTTAAGTGCATGTTATGCTTCTCCCTCTTGCCTTCTCCAACAGACCAGTATATTTAAAACTAGTAACTGAAACTAAAATGCCCCTCCACAGACACAGTCCCACATGGAGCAGAAGCTGAGACAAACAACAGAAGTGTGTCAGAATTTGGCCACTTCTGCTTAAAATGTTGAGGGTCAGGATTTCCAGAAGATACGTGTTCCCAATAATAATAAATATTTCCACTTTATTGGGATAAAGCATGGGAAGTTGGAGCTACACCAAACTTTTCAGGGCACTTCACAACTGAGAGCATACTAAGCCACTCCCTTCCTGCAGCACCTCTCAGTCTCTGCTTCTCACAAGCTCAGCATCTCAGACATTAGCTTAGACATTGTTTGCCTGCTGTGATTTCCCTTGGAACAGAGGGGATCTTCCATCCTGGGATCCTGACCAGGACGTTTTGGGGGCTCACAAAGCCCCTACCCATCAGCAGGTCTGTAAGCAAGGTAGCTGTCTCAGCAGTGCTTGACTCTTGTACAAATGCATCCGTTACATTTCATGCTTAAACACCAGTCTTATCAAGGGATTTTATCAGGCTGGGAAGTTTCAACATTTGATATACACTACCTTTGAAGCCAGTGGGATAATAACGTCAGAGAATACCCTAAAGCCACCCAAGGTCATAAAGTTAATGGATAATAAAGGCATCTAGTCCCCTATGAATAATGCTTTAGCTGCTCTTGTCTTCAAACACAGCTGAATCCTCAGGAGCTGGCTCAATAACATAACGTCGAGTGGGGCAATGAGTACAAGTGGGGTAACGAATACAACAGTGTTTAAGAAAACAAATTACTCGAATCCACACAAAGGTACTCAGTGAATTCACCTGGAGAAGATTCTTTTTCAGACATTGGGTGCTTGCACAGAGCAACTCAGCTTGTAAGTTTTTCTTATGTACTTAACATTGCATTCCAATACTTACCTACTTTCACTATTTGGATTTATTTGTTGCTGGTTTAGGCAGCCAGCCATTCAGTAAAGTGCTAGCTGATCTTCAAGCCTAGTTGTGCTGGATTACAGTCTCCAAAAAATGCAAGGTTTTCCGTGCAGAGTTTGTTAGTGTCAATGCCAGGTTCACACGGCTGCATGCACATGGTCTAAATGCCGCCTGAGTTCACATCATAAACAGGGCACAGAGAGAGCTGCTGCCCCAAAGAGTCTTTGAAGAGTGTTTCAGGGAGCCCAGGTAGGTGCTAGAAAGCTCAAAATCCAGACCCAACTCAAAATAAAAAGAGAAACTGATGCATCTTTCTAGGTAACGTGATGACTGTTGAAGTTGTGATGATGCAGCAGTGCATTACTTTAGAAGGTAAGGAGAGGGCTAAGGGCAGAAGGTTATGTGAAAGGAAATTCTCCTGCCAGGTACCCACAGAGCTAGCCAAGCCACACTGAAGCTCTGGGGAGCAAAGAGGAACCACCACTACCACCCCGTTCCACCACCCTCCACATTCTAGGGGGACACGTCTAGTGGGACATGGCCAATTGTTGATGCCAAGTTCACAAGCAAACAGAAAGATTTTGAAATACCTGAGTCAACAATGTGTATTTTATTGCATGTCATTGCCACCAGAATTCCTACAAGTTTATCACAACTCCACATTTCTAGTCCTTTCCTACTTCACTCTGCTTTTGCCCTCTCTTCATGTTTCGTTTACCTGCAGTGTTAATTCTGTTCTCCTGTTTCTTTACTCTCTGTCTTATTCTGTTCCCCTCCCTACTCTCCCATTTCCATTTCCTAGGTTTCCATTCAGGCTCACCTTCTCCAGATCTTCCCTGGGTACCATCAAGGGCAGCAGACAGCCAACAGAGTCACTTCTTGCCACAAGAATTAAGGGAAACCTTCTCTGCTCCCTCACCCATCCAGCATCTTCTGCAAAGCCTCTTCCACCTGAATTGCCACCATTCAGACCTAAAAGACAGCAGGAAAAAGGGAAAAGAGTCTTTGAAGGACAACATTAAATTATAAACCTAACCTTTTCTCTCAGACACGTGGCAGTGCAGCTGCTCTACATTCTGGTAGACTCTGTGTGTTTCTCAAGCTGCTGTTAGCTCTTTCTTTTCTGCTTTCTCTGTTTGATGAGGCCACATTTCACCATCCAGCAGGGAAGCTAAATACTCCCACAGAAGAAGAAAGCAGGAAAAGCACAACCCCTCGCTCCAGCTCTCCAGGGGATGCATCCCAGCCAGTTCTAAGTTATGTTTGGATCTGCCTTAGCAGAATAAAAAGAAAAATACTCACAGCTGAGCTGAATCTATGGAGCCTGAAGGGCACAAGAGCTCCCAACAGAGGTCTGAGTCATGCTCTGAGCTGGAGGCATCACACATCAACAAAGCAGACACAAGATCAGACACAGCTTTTGAACTATCTAGAAAAACAGCTTGAGTGAAGAGGATAACCATTAAATCAGGGTTTCCCTGAGTGTCAGGTTAGCTCTCCTCTCCAAAACTGTGACTGTACTGCACACTTAAGGCCCTGGACAATAGGCAAAACACCTGGTCTAAGTAATACCACCACATTGTAAGAGCTGTACAACTTCCCTCCCTTTATCACAAAGCTCCTATGGAAGCCATACACAAATATAAGTGCCCATACTGACTCACAGCCCCCCCGACACACACACACAACCATAATAACTCCTCTGTGTTCATACAATGTTGCCTCACAAGTGTAACTGGAACCAAAAACAAAACAAAACCCCAAGCAAGAAAAAATGAACAAAAGGGAAAACTCCCCAGTGGGACTAAAGCCATGCTCATTCCTTAGGGAAGCAGCTCTCGACATTTCAAACTTTATACCAACAAGTCCTTGATGTTCTCTGCCCTAATACATAATGTGCCCCTGCCCCATCCCCCGTCCCCTTTGAGGGACATGCCTGCTCCATGGGGCTCAGTAGCATTGAATAAAACACTCAGAAGCATTGAGTAAAGCTTATTAGTAACAGCTCAAGCATGCAGGAACAAGACAGGCCTTTGGAGATTGCAGCAACCTGGGAGGGGCTGCACAAACATGGACAGCAAGATTAGAATTCAAGTGATCTTGACAAACCAGAAAAACAATCTGGAAAAAGCAATTTAGCATGGACAGCTAGGAATGACTACGTAGAAAGAAACTGCAAGTATAAGATAGGGAATGTTGTGGCACACAGCTGATCTATTAAAAAGAGTATGGGGCACATCATGTGTCACAGGCTGCCCATAAATGAATAACATCATGCTATGCTATGCTATGCTATGCTATGCTATGCTATGCTATGCTGTGCTATGCTGTGCTATGCTATGCTATGCTATGCTATGCTATGCTATGCTATGCTATGCTATGCTATGCTATGTTATGTTATGTTATGTTATGTTATGTTATGTTATGTTATGTTATGTTATGTTATGTTATGTTATGTTATGTTATGTTATGTTATGTTATGTTATGTTATGTGAGGACCCTTGCAAATATCTGATCTCATATTCAGGTGCATGAACAAGAGTGTTGTCTGCGAATACCGAAGGTCATCTCCCACTACTCACTCAGCAAAGCCTTAGGGGTCAGTTCAAGGAATGCCAGATCAACTGAAGAAAGAGGAGGGTAAGAAGAACGAGAGGTCAAAAGATAATGATCAATATAATTCAGAGAAGAAAAGACTAAGATTGAAACCATCTTCAGATAACCTAAGAAATGCCTGCAGAGAGGAAATGTTTTCCCTGCCCATTGTGGGTGAACATTAAACTTACAAAACAATTCTGGTGGCGGAGGTAATTTCTCTGAGGCAGGTTGCCTGGGAGAACAGAGGATTTGAATAAAAAAATAAAAACACTTTGCCCAGGAACTTTTTAGGCCAAGCTGATCTTTCCAAGGCTTGTGCTACAAGGCGAATGCATATAACAGCTGGAGTTCCACTTGCAGAGCTGTGCGCACGATTGCAGTTCCTCTCCTGGATGCCAGAGTGGACAACATTGCTAGAAAGTCACTTCCACCTCCACATGGAGAAAATGTTTATGGAAAAAGGACCGATTGGGGTTTCCTGTGTGATCTCAAGTACTGGCTGCAGGTGTATGGGTTCAATAAGGTCTAAGGACCCCGATGGAGGACAGTGTGTGGCACAGCAGGAGTAGGCAGCTCCCAAAGCCACCAGTGCTGCGATGCAGGGCAGGGCCAGCCTGCCTGCCTGCCCTCTAACACCAGCTGGTTGTCCCCAGGTTGGACAGGTATGTGAATCAGGGAATCCAGAGCATCCTGGAGACACCTGGGGGCTTGATTTCATTTGACAGTGTTTAGAGATGAGAAGGAACCCAAATGAGTGTTAGGTTGAAGGAAGATCCGGGGAAGGTCAGGGATTCATTGAGAGCTTTGGATTTCCACCTTATCTGCTTATTAATTGTAATGATGGTCCAAGAGCTGTTAAATCTGGGACAGGTTTTGTTCTGTGGTATTAGTAATTTTGGACCTCCTTGGAAGCATCCTTATCTTTGTTCAGTTGTTTGTGTGTTTTCTTTGCACAGAAGGTAAAAGTTGGCTTGATTTTTTATATGCTATTTCACTTTATCGGCTTTATTTTCAGCTTCGACACCTAGAAAAGGACTGCCATATCATGGAAAGCAATAAAAAAATTAAATCCAACTGCTTTTCCATGCTGCTTCTGGAATTTACTCTCTGAAAATTGACTTTGCAGGCCCTGAAGAAGATCATGTTACTCCAAGCAAACTCAAACAGGTTACTTACTGTTCTAGGCCACTGGTATTCCCCTTTCTCAGACGCTGCCCGCAGGAGTAACAAGCAGCTTAAACAGGGCTCCCTTCTGAACCTCTCAGCAGCT
Organism: Falco naumanni; assembly: GCF_017639655.2. Lineage (NCBI taxonomy): Eukaryota > Metazoa > Chordata > Aves > Falconiformes > Falconidae > Falco > Falco naumanni. Next base: position 37,867,775 of record NC_054060.1, read on the forward strand.
CGAGTTGCCCATTTAAAAGGTCTGTTATCAGGGCACCTCGAAGCCAGGTAATGTTAGCAGGAAAGCAGAATGAATACCAAAAAGAAAAGCCTGCGGGGAGGGGAGATGCTTCTTTTGCAGGGTGAAGCGCAGCAGTGATGTATGAGGCTGAGGTTCAGGGCTCTGCCAAGCCCCAGGGGCAGCAGGCTGCTCATCTGTGGCCCTGACCGTCAGAAGTAGGGGCTCATCCCTGCACTTCCAGTTGTGCCATGGGGGCAGCAGTATAGCACGGGGCTCACATCTGCTGGTGCAACCTTTCCTCCCCTCTGGGACAGCACTGCGTGGGGAACTCTGCTTATAGAATCACAGAACAGTTTGGGTTGGAAGCGACCTTAAAGATCACCTAGTTCCAACCCCCTGCCGTGGGCAGGGACACCTTCCACTAGACCAGGCTGCTCCCAGCCCCATCCAACCTGACTTTGAGCACTCCCAGGGATGGGGCACCCACAGCTTCGCTGGGCAACCAGCCAGCACCTCACCACCCTCACAGGGAGGAATTTCTTCCTTATATCTAATCTAAACCTACCCTCTTCTGATTTAAATGGTTACTCCTCGTTCTGCCGCTACAGGCCCCGGTAAAAAGCCTCTCTCCATCGTTACAAGTCCCCTTTAGGTATCGAACGGCCACAGTGAGGTCTCCCCGCTGCCTTCTCTTCCCCAGGCTAAACACCCCCAGCTCAGCCTTTCCTCACAGAAGAGGTGCTACAGGCATGTCACCCCCGTTAAAAGCAGGCACCCCCTCCAAAGTCCTGGCGGCGTGAGACCCGCGGGGCTCCCGACCCCCAGCGCCCGGGGATGCCGCACCCGCACAGCAAGCTGCCGCCGCACGGCCTCCCCGGGCCACCGGGAACGGCTCTGGTGCTGCTGCTGCGCCGGCGGAGGGATGCTCTGCCCGCCCCCCCGGGCAACCGCCACCTTCTCCCCCCTCCAGCATTTCTTTCTGCCTTTACTTCTGCTGAATTGTCCCGATGAAGCTGCAAAAAAGAAGTGATGGGGGTGGGGGAGCTGCGGAAGGGACGCCCGCGCCAGCGCCCTTTCCGCGGCTCCGCCCCCCCCAGCCCCCGGTTGTCCCACCCCCGTCCCGCCCCTCGCCCGGAGCCGCCCCGGCGCGGCCGCCAGTGGCTGCGGGCGGCGGGGGGGGAGTTGTCCCGCCGCCCGCCCCGTCGGGGGCGCGGCCCGGCGCCGCCCCGGGACGGCTACAAAGGGCGGGCGGCGGGCGGCGGCGCAGTGCGCGCAGCGGCATCGCGCAGGGCTGCGCCCGCGGACCGGGTGCCGGCATGGCGCTGGACTTCCTGGCGGGATGCGTCGGCGGTGAGGAGCGGGCGGGGGGCTGCGGGCGAGCGAACGGAAGAGGGGATTGCGAAAAAGGAGGGGGGGAAGCGGGAAGGGGAAGGAGGGAAAAGGAAAATAAGGAAGCGGAAAGGGAAAAAGAAAAGGAGGGGGAGGAGGAAGAAGAAAAGGGGGAGAAAATAAAAAAAATTAAAGGGAGGGCTGGGCGCGGCTCTTTTATTTTGGGAGGCGGCAGTTGTGTCGGCACGGGGGCACGGGCCCTCCGCTGCGGGGGGGGGAACTTCCCGGGGCGGCGCGCCGCGGCCCCCCAGGTGCCGGTGCGGTGGCGGCGGGGGTTGCACGGAGGGGCTGGGGGAAAACGGGCGGGCCCAGGGCGAGCAAACGGGCGGCGGCGGGCGCGGGAGCCCCTCGGCCGGGAGCGTGTAGCGGGGCGGGGGGGGGGGGGGGGGGGAGGCGATACCTGCGTGGGGCTGTCCGGGGCTTCCCGCTGCTCCGCTTACGGCCTGCCTGCTATTTTTAGCAGCTGTTAAAATCGCGTTCAGATTTATTCTCGCATCTTCGGTTGTTTGCGCTTGCCGTTCTCCTCACCAAGCTGGCAAAGAGGTTTGTTTTTTGCTGTGGGTTTTTGGTTTGTTCTCCCCCCTGCCTCAGCATCTCTCTGACTCCGCCATAGTGATCCTGGCCTTGCCAGGATCCCACCTGGTCACTTGTGCCATTGGTTTTTCACACCAAACGCAGCACACGTCGTGGTTTCTGAGATCTGGACTGCCTCGCTGCTGTGCTGGCCTTGAACAGCCTGGACCGCCTTGGAGTGGGCACGGTGCTTCTGCCACATCCCCCGCAGGAGAGGGAGGGGGGTTATCCTTCTGCAAACTGGGAGAAGGTGGACTGAAGCACTCTGGAATTCTTGCTGTTGTCGACAGTCATAAATGGATTGATGGCTTGCAGAAATACGGAGCTAGAGAATTCCTTGCTTCAAGCAGCGCTTGCAAAATGTGTGTATTTGGATTAGTGTAGCCAATAGGCCTGCGTGTACCTTCCTAAAAAGCCCTTTGATGCTACAATAAAGCAAAGGGGTTTGGTAATGCCTGGTCCTTCTGCAGGTGCTACAGTCACATCTGGAAAGGCTGTGGGCACAGCAGGGATTTTTTTCTGCTTTTAGAGAAGCTTCCAGGTTTTCTATGCCTCCACAGAGTGGCAGATACATGAAATATTTTGCTTTGGAGGAAGCCTGCAATTTCTGCCCGCTGGACTTGTGTTGGGATGAGGCCAGGAATCGCTGCTGAGCATCGTATGACCCATGTGGTGAGGCACGCTCTGCAGTCACACACCCCAACCCCTGCCTGCAGCTGAGAAGCTTGATGGGAGCATAAAGGCACCTAGTACTGGCCTGAAGGACTGAACTGTAGATCTCATCTCCTGGCTTGATAGGATGCTTTTGACCTGGCCTACCAACAACGCTGTGCACTTACACCTTGGGCTGGTGGTCATGCTTGGGCTACAGCTAGCCCCAGACCCGGGAGGAAAACTGTGAGTCATAACTGTGGTATTTGTTTTGTTTCAGGTGCTGCTGGAGTGCTGGTAGGACACCCATTTGATACTGTTAAGGTGGGTTGATTATGAAATACTCTTGTCTCCAGGTGGAAAACTTAGCTTTTTCCAAGGAGCCGGGGAGGAAAAAAGATCCCCAGACCCTGTAGAAGGATAAATCTGTCCTGGAAAGCTTGGAGCAAGGCTCCTCAAGCACTGTTCATGACTTTGCAGTCTCCAGCTATTCAGAAACAAAAATTCTTTGTATGCATGATTCAACCCAGTAACATGACACGTGTTGCCCTAAACTACAGGTTACAGCGCAGTAACAATGTTGTGTTTGAAAATCCCATCTTCCATTTAATTTTGTTCAAAGCCTGCTTCTCTGCAGCTGTTCATCATCAGCTACCAAAACCGCCTCTCCTCATGTTTAAAACTCAAACCTACTTGTTACTAGGTTGAAAACTTGTTCTGTTTTCCCCTCGAGCTCTGCTGCTTACTGCTTGAGCTTTAATTTATCACACTAGCCAAAGGATGCAAATGGATAAAAATCCATGGCATGAAGCTTGTCTGGGGGCCTTTTCCTCCCTTTAAGTATTATTATATCTTTTTATAACTTTCAAAGTTAAAATTGATTTTCTGATGGTATTATGCAAACTAAGGGTAGCTACTTCAAAGATGAGATTTGACGTCTGCTGGAGGGCCCTTCAGCCAGGACTCCCAGGGGTCTAAACCCATTTTTCAGAATGGGATGACAACTTAAGTCACTTCTTGGCAGCCTTATCCAAAGTCTTGCACTGGAAGAATAGAAGAAGGGATGCCAATATATCCCTGCTAAATTAATACACCAGATCATTTGACTGCAGCAGACAGCATGCCACCCGCTAGATCTATATTTGGAATACCTCTACCTTTCTGAATTTGGATATGCAAAGGGCTTATAGTGTTACCGAGGTCATCACCATATTCTGTATTCTAGCACATGGTTAACTCTGTACAGATTTTCCTAGCTAGCAGATATTAGTCTTTGCCAGTCAAGTGCAAGCTGCTCAAATAAGTCAAACTGTATGTATGTTTCTCAGAGCATGGTAAATTTGACTGTTAAGTAATTGGATTGAATTCTAGTATATATTTTCAGGAATGTATTATCCAGACTTGCATATGGTTTTTTTTTTTATGGTGGTACAGGGCCAGCTGTCTCTCATCCCCACACTGCCAAGTTTTACATGCTTAACTTAAGGTGATGGGTCATTTCACTGAAGCCAGCAAAACTGCTAAAATGCTATGCTCAGACTAAAGTGAACCATGTGTGGCATTTTTCTGGTTTTTTTTAAGTGGCAGAGCTTCTAGTGCATAAAACTAAATGTTTCTGTGTCTGCAAAACTGGGGCTCCCATGCTAGTTCCAGCAGATGTGTTAACACAAAATAGATGTGTTTGCTTTAGAAAAAGCATCTTGCTTTGCAGTAGAGCAAATTGTTTCTGGATGACTTTAAATGTTTTGTGAAATCCAGTGTGGCACACTATATTTGCATATCCATTAGAAGGTATTATAAGTACTTACCTATTTTTTTGTTAGAGAAAAAGCTAATGTTTGTGTTATTAGCTGGCATAGTCACCATGGGGAAACAAACACTATAACCAGTCTTTTTTAAAAAAAAGACATTGCCTAACTTGTTGTGTATGTATATGTGTTAAGAATCAGTCCTTTTTATAGTTCTGCGGTGTTTAAAGAGCTAGCTGGTAGTCACCTTAGACTGTAAGTTTTTAATATAACTGAACAACGGGAAAGCTGCTTAGATAAGCCAGAATTTTACTTCTGTCATGGCTTTTAAGCTCTTTTTTTTTGGCCAGTGATTGTGTTTCACAAAGCCGGGAGGGGGATGGTGGGACACACAGGGAGAGATTAAGCTGGTGAAGTTGCCCTGCGAAACCTACAGCTGAGCTGATCTCAGAACTGGCAAACTCCTTATCCCTGGTTTGTTGATGTAATGTATAAAATTGCTTTTTTGCTTTTAACTGCCTTTACTTTCTGAGCTAGGGGCTGTCTTCATTAACAGCAAAAGTGTTACTTTGTTGTAGATGACAGATAAGCCTCATCACGGGAGAGTTGCCTAGTAAGTATAGCCCAGGTGAACACTTCTGTTTCTCTCAGTCTTAATTTATTCCCAAATGTATTAGTTCAAATAAAGATCTAAAAGACGTATGAAGCTTTTCCCTTTTTGGTTTTAAACTGATGTGTCCCTCTTCTACAGCTATGGCATGGAGGGAGTGGGGTTTAAATATCCCCTTTTTAAAAAAAAATGTAAAGTTTTATTCTTGAACCTTCTTTCTGCTATGCGTTTCTGGCTGTATACACTTCCACACACGGTGGCTCTAAAACTGAATCTCAGGCACACTGTTGTTGAGATCTTACCCACTACGTTTCCTTGGAGGACTTTGTCTTTGCTCAAACACTTCTAAATCACTTGTTTTACACACTATTAAATGTTTGGACTGTTTTGGGGGTGTGGTTGGTTGGTTGTTTTTTTTAGTCTTGAGTATATTTATGCAAGTCTTTAGTGATGTGAAATTACAGTGGTACCAGTGTGCCTAAGACCTTGGTAACAGTGGCTTCAAATAAGAAGCAAGCAAGAACAACGGGCAATAAATAGAGGGCTAAACTTTGCACAGTTCATACTTCCTTTAGTTGTACATGCCAAAAAGCTTGTTGAATATGGCATTAAGACTTGTGAAATAAGGCGGCGAGTGCATATGAAACTTTATCTGGTAGTCTAATGTGGGGATCCCCATGAGATCAGCACTATGCTCAAATGAAAGCTGTTTTTCATTCTTAGACCTGGAGTGTCAGTACTCTAAGTATTTTATGCTACAGCAAGGCTTAATTGGTCAGTATTTCACAAATTATTTAGACAAAAATAGTGGGAGCTGTATGCCACTAGGAAGTGAATCTGTATACAGGATATGACTAAACTACTGAAGACAAGTGTATAAAGAAGTTGAAGATTCCGAAGCTGCAATTGTCCCAAAGCTCTTGCATGTGCAAGCCCTGTAACTTCACAGATGGGGTTTGAAACTATGCACAAAACAAAGGTTTTACTTTTTGATCGATAGCTTAAGATTTATGATTTTGATTGTGGGTCTGCTTCTTGAGCAGCTGAGGTCTGCCTACACCCCAAACATCACTTTGAGTAACAAAGGATTTATTTTCTTTGAATCCTACTGTAAGCCTACTTTTAATGTGGAGATGTTTTAAAAGCCTTGGAAGACCTGAGGTGGTCTCTGCCTCCCAGTATGGCTAGCTATATATACACTAATGTGTATGCTAAAAAGACACTGAAAACTTCAGTTAATTTACAAAACTTAAAGTGACAGGTTGTAGAAACATTAAAAAATACTAAAACTATAAATTTCTTTTTAGCTCAAAGAAAGCCAAGCTAACCTGAATATAGAATTTTGATAAACCACATTCCAAAATCCTTTTCTAGACCCACATAATCTTACAAGTCTTTCATTGTTGTGGTGGTGTTTATTATTAACTTTAGGCAAACAATGATAAAGAGATTTTTCAAGTCAGAAATCTTGCATGTAGACCTGATAATATTTTATTAAGAAAAAAAGTCTTGCATTTTTTTTGCACTGGAGTAGCAGTAGCAGCATTAAATACCTGATAAACATCTCTGAGCAACATTGCAGCCCTCCACGCTAGAGATCAGAGACTTTGAACTTTACCATTCCAGTAAAACCAATTTATTGAGTGTAGGGCTTTGCGCAAACTAGGTAGCTTTGAGACTCTACGTGGGCTTAAGACAAATTGGCAGGGAAAAAACGCAGGATTGGATATTCCCATTAAAGTTTAAAAAAAACATAGAAAAAGGCCTGTCTCATAATATCAGCCAGTTACAGTAGCATCCATCTGTGCAGCAGAACATATATTCAGTTTTAGAAAGGTTAATTGATTACTACCATTAAGGGTTTGAAACAGCCACACCCTCACAAATTGTGTTCAGCAGATTAAAAAAAAAAAAAAACTAAAAGAAGTGTTTTTTTATTCCTTTCCTTATGCAAAGACTCACTTCCTAGCTACCCTCTGTGAAAAAAAAAAAATAAATCTCAGTGAAGGGTCCCAAGTCTGGTAGCCAGAAACACTATGGGTGGTGTTGCTGGAAGTTTCCATCCTTTTAAAATTATCTTTATTTCATGCTTGACTTAAAAATAACTTTTTAAATAGAATTGTATCAGGTTTGAACAGATAGCGTGAACAGAAGTATTCTTGGCAGTTAAAGAAAGTACTTATTGTAGCCAGTACTGGAAAACTTCTATCTGAAATGCTAGGTAACAGTGTACCCTGTTGTACTTAGACATACTGTTTTTCTAATATTCACAAGAAGTTAATAATCTTCCTCCCTTCATGTTTTCACCCCCAAAATTAATTCAAAACACTTCCACAATATTATTGAATTATTTTGCCACATACGGCATTCCAGTGTCCAGCCTGTGCTCTTGTATTTACATTGCTATACCAAATCTGCATATATGTACAAAACACTAGTTTACCAATTAGGCTGCTCTGACATACCAATCAGTATCTCATACAACTTTTTATAGGTTCGTCTACAAGTTCAAAATGTAGAGAAACCTCTCTACCGTGGGACCTTCCATTGCTTTCAGTCCATCATAAAGCAAGAATCTGTGAGTACAAAATCAAAGCTTTGTATATTAGTAATCGGTGTATTTGTAAATAGGAAGGGTGGGATTTTTTTAACAGCTTTCCCACAAACACTGAAGATCGAGAGATAAGCGTACTCTGAACCTCGCCTGGCAAGAGGGCAGGTACTGTAGTCAGAAGTTTGCCAGAAACTTTGTGAAGGTGATCACCAAGTTGGAAGTTGATACTTTGAAAGTAAGATCACAAGCTATTTGAATCGTTAATTTTCCCAGATTCCAAGCAATCTGAGCAATAAGTGAATAAGTCGGTGAGTTTTGGGGGGGGGGGGGTTTGCTGCTGAAGCTTTAAGACCATAGCTAAGAGGGTGGCTTTAGGCTTTTACCTACATAAAGTATAAAATTTACCAGAAAACTTCTCTGGATGGACTGAGATTATTTTTTTGATGTGTTCAGCTGTGTATTTGTACTGCTAAAAATGTTTAGATGTTTGTGTCCTAGGCAGTAATGAAATTATTATTACAAAGCAAGACGGTGCTGATCTTCTGGCCACTGTTAGAAAGTGAGGGCACAAGGGAGAGCTGGAAGGGCCATGTTCTGCACAGCTTCAGGAGGTTATCGACACCACTGTTAAAAAGGGTCTTTCCTTCCTTCTTCCATTAGGCTTTTGGACTCTATAAAGGTATTGGGTCACCAATGATGGGACTTACCTTCATTAATGCACTTGTGTTCGGTGTACAAGGAAACACACTTCGTGCTCTTGGAAAAGACACTCCTCTAAACCAGTTCCTTGCAGGGTCAGCAGCAGGGGCTATCCAGTGCGTCATCTGCTGTCCCATGGAGTTGGCAAAGACAAGAATGCAGCTTCAAGGAACAGGAGAATACAAACTAAAAATGAAAAACTATAAAAATTCTCTGGATTGTTTGATCAAAATCTATCGAAAGGAAGGGCTGAGGGGCATCAACAGGGGTATGGTCTCTACACTCATAAGAGAGACTCCAAGCTTTGGCTTTTACTTCCTGACCTACGACTGCATGACCAGGTATTTAGGCTGTGAAGCTGAGGACAATTACGTTATTCCCAAACTGCTGTTTTCCGGAGGGATGTCAGGAATTGTGTCCTGGCTCTCAACCTATCCCATGGACGTGATCAAATCCCGACTTCAGGCTGATGGAGTCGGAGGCGTTACACAGTACAACGGCATTTTAGACTGTGTCAAGAAGAGTTACCATGAAGAAGGCTGGAGGGTGTTCACCAGAGGTCTTACTTCCACACTTCTCCGTGCTTTCCCTGTCAACGCAGCTACCTTTGCTACTGTCACCGTGTTCCTAATGTATATGAGGTCAGAAGACAACCTTCGTGAATGTGAACCAGTAATCCAGCAGCCTTCCAGTTTGTGAACCTTCTCTGTTTGTTCTCCTGATCCAAAGCCTGGCTGGTTGGGTTTTTTTAAACTTCAACACTTGACCCGCACAAGTGGCGTAAACATATGCTATCCATATAAAGAATTCCTAAATGTTTCAGACTAGGATTTCATCTCATTACTTGTATAAGCAGCATATTGCCTTATTAAGGACTTTATATCTAATAGTATCGAAGTTAAGAAGGGGACCTGCCTTTAGAGAGTATTTTATAGTTACTGTTGTGGCTCCAGAAGAGGTTCTGGAGAATGTCCTAGTACCAGAAATCAGGTTTTCTTCCACTCGTGTTCTGGATGACTGAGTTAGGTTGAATGCAGGAATGTTGTCAGGAAAGAAGTGCTCTTTTTGCATGTAACGGGAGTAAGTATAGTCCTCTAAAGTGAAGTGGGCGGAGGAAATTAAATGTTGGAGGCATTTTGCAGGTAACCCTGAACTCTTTAAGACAGACTAGTATTCAGCTAGCCATGTGTTTTGCTTTTCCTCTGCTTTTATACATCAGTGGGTTTAGTAGCAAATTTGTTCATACTGGTTTGCTAAAAAAAAAAAAAGTAAAAAAAAAATAATAGTATGATTTGTTCCTAAGCTACTCCCTTACCTGTCAGCTTTGAGTAAGTATCTTAAGCACAAAGTTAGCATCTGCACTTGTTCCTTTAAATCTAAAGGCTTGTAAGGATTTAGGGAAACTCAAATCTAGTAAGATTGATGTTGTTTGCCTTCACCTCTGTTTCTTGTTCGGTGGGTGCAAGGACTGTATTGACTAGATTCAGCCCAAGTGGACTTTGTTCTCTGAAGTTAACGCAACTTTGCACCACTTCTCCCAATGCGCCCCATAGCAGCCAGTGATGTACAGAAGTCAAAGTCCTACCTGTGGTATTGCACAAAATGTTTGTGGGTGCAACGTTAGCTTAGCAGCTTGAAGTACTGTAGAAATACATACATGTTTAGAACTGGAGGTTTCATACCTTTCCAGAAAATAGGGGTGTAAGTGTCTGAAATGGTTGGTGTTTAATACACTTGCATTGTGAATTTAAACAATATTGTTTTTTATGTATTTAGTTACAGTGCTACTGGAAAGAAGACTGAAAAGGGTTCTGCAGAATTTTCTTGTTATGTTAATCTGCTGTGATATTTTTTCTTCTATTAGCAGCCTGTTCAAGAGGGATTGCATTAGTCAAACAGTTATTTAAAGATCTGGAGTAAGAACTACACATATTTGGCACAAGTAGCTAGAAGGAAGGAGTGCATGTGTATAAGGAATGTTCTAAAATGTATCAAACTAGTTCAGTAAGTACAACTTGTTACACTTTTGGTTGGGACAAGTGCAATATGTGTTTAACTTATGAGTTTTCTAAAGAAACCTTACTTCATAGCATTTTGCACTGTAACGAAATATGCTGGAGAAACCTGTAAAACTGGTATGTCTTTTTATACCTTGGAGGTATGTTGGATGTTTTAGTGCCTACTTGCACTGAGATTCAAATTGAATGTTAAATCTGTCTACTAAGCTGCATATGCACAACTCCTCACAGCAAAGACCATTTACACCTTTGTATAGTACTCTGTAATTATTGTATATAAAATTGAGGGAATAAATTTTTAAAAAACTTTTACTCTGGTTCTTTAAAGTTTCTTAGGTTTTACTCAGATGGTTCCTTGTGTTAAATCAGGCTTGCGAGAGGGTGGGGTTTCTGGCTTTTGCCAGGAGAAACTTGTTCTCCATCTGCCTTCCACACACCACCGGGAAGGGCAGCGCTTTGCTCTGGCTTAGAGCGCATCAGTTCATTGAAGGGAAGTTGCCCGAGCTTGCTTCTTGAAACTGATCTTGTCAGTGAGAACCTCTACTTGAAGATAGTATACTTACTATGAGAACAATCCCGCTTTTAAAGCAAAGAGCTGGCAGCCTGCTTGGACCCCTCCTATCCTGCATTTATTTGGTTTAAGCAGTGCTGATCAGCACCAAGGCTGCACAACTGCGCAAGATGAGTCAGGGTCCCTGCAGAGTCACAGCAGAACCAAGTACCTGGTCTGCCAACAGCACTGTTCATACCTGAATCAGAATACTTGGCTCTAAGATGTGCAAGTTCAGCAAAAATCTTTGTAGGTTGTAGTGTCTTTTGGTTTTAGACAGCGCAACTAGCCCACAACACAAAAAGCATCAATATTCCAAATAGAAAGTCACACAGAAAAAGCAAGATGATGCATGTTATGACCAGCAAAAGAGATCTCCTGGCTGATGAGGGTTACTTCAGGTACTGGCTTCACTAGTTCATTTTCTTAAAGGGTAGATACACCTGACTGAAAGAAACCCTGTCAAGCATCCATTTGCTAGATGAGAAAAGTGAAAGGCCACCACTTCTTCAGCTAACCGTGACCAGGGGCAGTTCCAGTCAACTGCCTTGTGTTCTCTCAGCAGGAGCAAGGCTGAACTATGGCACAGAAACATACTTGGAATAAGTAAACGGCATCTCCCTAAAAACCAGTAACATCGTTAGAACAGAAAGGGCTACACAATGTTTTACTTGCAGTGCTTACTAAAACATTCTCTAGAATTCAATCCATCCGGAACTTAAATAATCTAGCAGATACTGGAGGTTGTTCAACAAGCCTGAGGAAGGTAAACCCCAGCCTTCAACCTGATGCGAGTTGCTTGAAATCTGTGTGACTCCTATTAAATCAAGCCAGACAACAGCCTCAGCCTTTTTAAACAAGTCAGTTCTTTCCTGCTAGATTTTTGATACATTATCCGATTTAGCCAGGTCAGACAGAACTGTACTCTGCCTCCCCAGATCATCCTACAAGCATCATCATACCGGGTAGATGCTCTATTAATGCCGCAATGACTGAAGGGAGTAAGAAGGTAAAACTTACTGAAAGTAAAACTCAGCTGCTAACAAGCCCCCATGCTCTACTCTCACACCCACCCTGCTAGTGGATGGGTCATACCCGTGTTAAAAGTTGCAGCTACAAACATGCTTAAATAAGAGCAAGAGGGGGGGAAAAAGCATCCAGGTACAATCCTTCCAAGTTTGAAAGAAGTTATTAAAACTACGGGGGTGAAATTCAGTTAATTTATCATGTCTGTAACCATCAACATGACAGGTTTGTGGGTCTGTTTTTTTGTTTTGGCCTCGTTCCCTTGTCTTTCTCCACATATAGCTTTTTTACAAGTTCATACGAAAAAGCGGCAAGACATTTCAAGGGATGAAACCCTGCACATTGCAGATGCAGGACTGGCAGCATACTGGGAAAGTTACAAAGACACAGGTACAAAAAGTCGACAATGCAGAGAAGTTTCTGTTCTTTGAAATTAACTACATTTACTATTATGCTGGAAAACAGGTGTTAACAGCTGTTGTTAGCCAGACTTTTGATCTGTGGATAGTTAAAGAACACCTTAAAGCCCAAAGTATGCCAAACACTGTTAGATTAGCAGAAGGTGCAGATAAACCCCTCTTCTGCCAGAAAAAAACAGCCAGAGAAACCAGAAGCTTACCTAAGGCAACGTGCCATACCAAACACCACAACCTGGGGCAGATGAAGGATCTGAGGGAGCATGGACCTGGGAAGCACAGCAAGAGCAGGGAGCCAGAGAACTTGCTGGGCCAAACCTAGTGGTGACAGGCTTTGAAATCACGGGGAAGCAAACTGCTGCCTTCAGTGTTCAGGAATTTATGTATGTTCAGAGGCAGTGGGGGAGGGAAGCAGAGGAAAATAAGCCATTTTTACCCTCCCACTCCAACTGTTTTGCAGTTTTCGTACTAGTGTTGCCCTCACTAATTACAACAATGGTTATCACCAACAGAAAATAAAAGAGATATTAGTGACATAATATGCACAATAATATGTATGATATACAGTAAAAAGCTTGTCTATTTACAGTTTATTTTCAGTTTTACCTGATTTGACCTAGAATGTGATTTGAAGCTATACAGTTTCCTCAATAAACAAACTGAGAGCAAGCAAAGCAAAGCAAGGTCTGCAGTGAAAAATAATACCCTGTAATTGACATAAATGGAAGAAAGGCAAGTTCTAATGTTCACAAAACATTCTTCAGGTCTAAAAAACTTTACATTAACAGTTAAATTGCTTCTTGGTATCACTTGCTATTATCACTTAAACTTTATTATGACTGCTTTTTTTTTTTACTGAAAGAAACTCTCTGCATTTTTTACTAACAGTTAAAATGGAGTTATACCATTTCAATCATATCCATGTGCTGATCTATAGAATACTAAAATGATAGCAAAGCTTGACCTCATGGCCTGCACTGTTTGCTACGTGTATCAAAATAGGAAGAATTGTTGCTAGAGTAATTTGACTGAAGTTGGTATGAAAGAAAATCAGTATTATTTTTTTTTGACCTGATCTAGTTGTCTTACACAGAAATTTATCCTAGATCAGGTACATTCAAGTATTGCAATCAACCGGGCCACGCACCGCTCTCCTTGTGCACTGATACATTTTCACTTAAGGAAGAATCCACAACAGGTAATTTTTGAACAGGCTAGTAATAAAGCTAAAGCTTTTAAACTGCAATTAAAGGAGGTGAAAGTAAAAATAGCTCTCTTGTCCTTAATTTCCTCCAGGCAGATACCTGCTTCTCTGTCAATTCAGAACGGAGAGACTGTACGCTTTCATTTCACACTCTGGAAAAAAAGTGAGATTAAATCCCTTATCCCTAACCTATGCAACAGGAAAGGATAAAAAACAAACAACAACAACCCCACACAAAAGGAAAACCTGAAGATCTGCCATAGTATTATTCCTTATAATCCATTCCCAAACCACAAACATCTGTATGCCCTTCCAAGCACTCAGTCATTAGAATCACAGAAATCCACTGGAGGTTCCGTTAGCACTGGTTAAGATTGGAGACGGATTCCATGTTCAAAAGCTGTGTCTTCCGTTTCACTGCGAAAAAAGAAATGTGTTGAAAAAAAGTCAAAACATAGGCTGCATTATGCCCCATGTGTGAGGCAGTCAACAAACTTTGCAACCCAAAAGCAGTTGGAAACATTAGTGACACCCTCGGCAAGCATCCTGCAGCTCTAGAGGCCACCTGACTCTATAAGCCCTTAAATCAAAATCTTAAAGGTCTTTTCCAACCTAAATGACCTTATGGTTCTACAGATTTGTCTCGCAACTGATTGCTGAGATGAGCTTTAGTATTAGGACATACCCGGTCACCAAGCATTTTGCGCATGGATTTTCCACTGTGTAACAAGGAGTCCACCTTATGCCTCCGTCTTTATCTGCTCTATGATTAATCTCAAAAAATGCACCCGTTAGCCACAAACAATATCCCTCTGAAATACACTTTCACTGTGGGCCTGCTCCAGAGAGAGTACTAGTTTACCTGAGATCTTTGATGCCCTAAAGAGCTGCAATGCAGGACTCTGATGCAACACCGGTCCCGCAGTCTCCGCAACGCTCGTGCAAACATTATAAGCAGCAACATGCTGAAGGAAAGTCCAATGGCGAGGCCCTAGCCGCCCCAGGTGAGCTGACACCTTTTAGGAAGCCACTGCTGGAGTGAAGCATTCCTGTTTTACATGTCCATCAGCTAACCGAGATAGCCACTCACAGCCGACAGCGCATCTGTTAACATTACATGTCATTAGATTTCCACATTTCTCTTTAAAAGATATTTGATATTAATATCGGATTTTGGGATCCCCTAAAAATAAACGACCCATGTCACACTCAACAGTTTTTGTTTACAGTCTTTATGTTCATTGCCTTGCTTGTGCTTTTTACGACTGCACAAGTACACCTGGGACACTTACAAATCAGCAGAGCGCGTAACACTTAATTCTTCTGCACTTGTGTGGGGGAAACTTTGCTCTTTGACATTGGCACGTTCCAAGTCTGTCAAGGTCTGCTGAGCACCACGGGCACCCTACACACACTTGACCTCGGAGGGGCACCCTGACACTGCTATCCTGCCTGCCGGCCACCCCGTACAAAGCGGTAATTCACTGCCATCTCCTGGCAAACCACCGCTCGAGGCTGCCTGTACAGACCGAAACAAAGCGCTGACAGAGATGCTACCTCACAGCAGCTTGATTAGAGGGAAGTCACACTTAAACCTACGAGAACACTTTAGATAAAAGTGGCGGTGAGAGAAGCATCCAAAAGCCCTGCCAGGATCCCACGGACCCTCTGTCCTTTTCCCTCCCTCCCAAACTGACATAACATTTCTGCAGAACGTCAGGCTTGCTCCTGGTGAGAGCTTCCAGTTCACACAGGAACCTGGTGAGGACAGCAGCTCACAGGAGGGCTATTATGTCCACACTAACACGCAATAAAAGGAATTGTATCCAACCAGCACCCAATCTTAAAAAGATTTTCTGTTAGAAAAAAGTAACAGAAGACTTAGGAAAACCCTGAAAATGGCGTTGTCTAAAGAACAGTTGCTATACGCGATGTTACTCATTTCCCTACAGCAAAATGGTGTTTTACTGCCACTTTAGGGGAAGCTACGACCTGAAAAATTCACATGAACTCTTTCAATTAATCTGATGTGCTTTCTCCAGAAGGAAATTCAATATTCTCCAGACTACTTCCAGAGAAACAAAGGGACTGAAAAAATTCAAAGCAAAACTGCCTTAATAATATAGGATGATTGTGAGCACACACAAACTTGCCAAAGCTAGTTTATTTTAAGCAGAGAATTAAAATTCTGTAAAGGACCACCGATTAAATTACCTTACAAAATGAAGCCAGCAGCCATCCAGGTGGCATTTATGCATTGCTGTAAAGCCACCTTCATGCTATTGGCCTTTTGCAAATCAATACTAGGTCAATTAATATAATCAAAATTAATACAGAGTCTTGTGATAATACAAGCACATACATTTCTCCTCTGATTTGTTTATACCTTTACAGATCACTGTGTAATGTTTCAGCTTCTTGTGTTCTACAGCGGGGTCTCACACCCTCTTCCCCATGCCATTCTGCCATTCTTTTGCCCTGGGACCTGCCAAATCAGGCTGACAGAAGAAACCTTTTCACTCTTCCCAAGGGAAGTGCTACTTTTTTAACTATTCCACTTACACAGCTACAAATAAATCTGTTTGTCTCAAGTTCAACCTTTATTTTTATTCCTGCCTGCAAAATTTACATCCAGTGTTCAGTTTTTAAATCCATCCCGATTTCCAAAGATTTTGAAGGACCTTTGGTTTCTCCATAGCTTTAAGCAATACAGTAACATCAGTGCAGTTTGTAAGAAGTCAAGGCTTAACACCGACACATTCTTTACTTCCCTCCTCAAGCCACGCTAACACAGGCCTAAGAAAGATGCTGTACAGAAGAAAACATCATTGTTCCACACCATCATCATTACAGAACTGGATCAACCAATGCCAGTAACAGCAATCACTTGACTGATTAGACTTCCTAGACTGATTTGCCCAGCAGCCCTGACAAAAATACTGATTTTTCTCCATTTTCTTCAAGGTATTAAGGAACCACGTTTTCAAGAATGCTATTCAGCATACACCATCCTTGAGTTTGTCCATCCTAACTGAGTAGAAAGACTAATCAGTCCAAGTTTTTCCAAGGCATGCACTGATAAAATATTCTGTGAGCACCTTAGGGCAGGTGATGACCAAGCAGAAACATCTTTTCTTGCCACCGCCATTCCTCTTCATCTAGCACTTTGAAGGGATTAGCTTTCCTCATTTTAAAGCCTTAATAATTTTGCCGTTTTTGTTAACTATTGCTTCTTTTGCTTTTTTACTTACTGTGGAATTAGCAGAGGGAAAGGATCTCCATCTGCCTTTAAAACTGTATTACTGCTGACAAGCTGTGTTGTTAGAATGTATTTGACTTTGTTGTCAACTTGTGGCCACTACGGGGGGTGGGGGGGTGGAGAGAAAAAGTCAAATTGCATTACCTCAATTCAACTGTGAACCTCTTCAGAAAGAGGATAACTAAAATCAAGTGCAAGTTCAGCTGAGACCCTGACATTTGACTTCACTAAGAATTTATTCACTTAGCGTTTCAAGTATGTGCCTGGGCTCCTCCTACAATCTTTTCAAGAAAAACGATCTCCAGAAATAATAGGTGTCAAAGTTCAGTTTGTCTTGAACTTAAAGCAGGACCTACTGCTACTGGCAGACCAGAAATACACACAGCTAGAAAAACCTATAGTCGGCTCTAACTTTTAGAAGTGGTCTGAGTCAAAAGATACACAGCTAGATTTGGTTTCCTTCTATTTTGACAGCAGGAGAACCAGATACGGTAATAGGAAATGTTAAGATCATATGAGCAGAAGAACAGGCATGGGGTAAATAAGCACTTAAATCTTTTGCCAGCTTTAAAACCACTGGCCACATTTCCCCTACCCCTGGGAGTCTCCTCCCCTTACCTGAATTTGCTGGCAAACTGGTGGTACAATGAAGGGATCCATCAGTAGTAGGCTGGCAATGGTGGTCTCAAAGTCAATTTGGTTGCTATTCTCAAAGGCTGGAATTTCTTCACTGAAAATCCGTAAGGAGAACTCTGGAAATCAACTAAGCATGTTTGAAGAACAAGATGTGCCAATTACACTTTAAAAGCTTAAATAACTTACAGAAGCTGCTCAATGCAAGCATTTATTCGTACCCAATTAACTAGTTACAAAGCAAGATCTTTCATGCTAGTAAGTGTTGCTACTTACACTCAGGAGTGTATCGAATGCTACTGATTTGAGACCTAGATGAAGATTTTTCAGATCTCTGTTATCAGACGCAATGTAACTAGGGGCAATACAAGCTCCAGTTCCCAGTTAATGCTCAAATCATAAATAATTTAGTCTCAAAGGTATGTTCAGGGGTGAAGTACTGACACCATCAATGAATCTCTTTACCTTGCAATTCAATAAAATGGGTACCACTTTATGACACAGGAAAGCAAACTTCTGCGCAAGCCTAACACCATCATATTTAAACACCAGTTTAAGACGACAAAAAAAAATAAATAATGTAAGGTCAATTAGAACTAGACTGAACTGATTTTATTTCCTTCCAAAAAGAATAGACACTAATTTAACTGTATACAGAATTTAATTTAACTATACAAGTTTTAGTATATTGTCCTGTTCAAGAACTGCTTATATAAAAAAAATACTGCCAAAATTCTAATGCATACTTTACAATTAAATGCCCCATCTTTCCTTCTGCCCCTAATAACCTCAGACTAGAGCTGCAGTGTTCAGATTAACTTATGTACAGAAGAAAATACCCTTCTTCTTAAGTGTATTTTTTTAATTACCAATGTTGTTTCCACTACCACCAAAACTGGACTCAAAAGTAAGTTTTATGGTATTAGCAATGAAAAATTTGATGAACCTTGTAAGAACAGGATTCAGAAAAAGACTGACAACAGTTTTTGCTATATTAAAAATGTCACATCCCTCCAAAAATAATACTTATGCATTTCTGTGCATATTCATGTATTTATTATCTGTAACATTTTACTATAGTATCCGCAAATTTCTTACTTTGAACACTTGAACAAATGAGTAGTAACTACTTTTAGTTAAGACCATCAAAACTCCATCAAGTTTTCTTAGAACTCTGAGTTGCTGTTTTGAAGTAAAAGGTGTCCAACGAGGTTCTAAAAATGTTCATCCTTATACTCAGTCAAACAAGATAGCCAAAAGAAAAAGACAGTTTTCTTTTTTTCTGGTATGACCACTCAAACCCTACTGTTGCCCCACTTCCTACTGTTACCGTATTTAAACCTCCAAGATTCCTTACCTGACTAAACAGAAGTGCCCATTTGGTTATTTACTGTTTTACCTAGCTGCTGTCCAGGCACACTGAAAACTCTCCATTACACTGCCAAGTGTCCAAATACACCATTCCAGTTAATGGAAGTCTAGGCCACCCAAAACCAGAATTACAGTCAGCAATTCCGTGTGGGTATACCACCCGACTTGGCATGATGTAATTTCATTACAAATCATTGTAATTGAATGCAAAGTACAGGAAACTTGAGTTTATTTAACTTCCAGTTTCTGGGAGGTCAAGAGGAACTAGGACTGCTCTGGACAACAAAAGAAAATAGACTGTGCTTACAGATAATTTTCTGCCATATTCTTTCTTTAGGACCACTGTTTTATTGTTGCCCTTTCTATTACACGGGGTGTACATATTATCAGGTGTTAATAAAAGGTCAGTGCCTGTACAATACATTCTACAACTGAGCACCACTTTCCGTAACTGAACAGGCGAAGAAATTACACTGAACATCAGCATCTGGCAGTATTTCTCCAAAAAAAGTGACTAAAATGGGTTTAAATTGATTAACACTATTAAATCACATCTAATATTTGATACTACATGATTTCATTACAGCTATACGATACAATTATACAAAATGTGTTAACATCAAAGAATACAACCAAAATTAAGATAGCAAACAAAACCTATATAACTTTTTTCTTTACAGGAAAATACTTTTGAAGTATGCATGTAACTGCCCATTCTTTTAAAGAAAATCTACCGCAAGCAAAGTTACCAACCTCCAGAAAATCACACATAGCATTACTACGCATATCCCCAAAAAGTGTACAATATGCACACTTGGAATACAAAATTAAAAAAATTGTAAGCAACAGGTGAGCTTCATATTTATAAGAATGTGAAAAGAAGTCCAATTTTAGCACTGTTGTATAAAGAATTGTCTTTTTTGATGCAAGTTCATGAAATGACCCCTCCGGTTGGGGCCACACTTTACAAAACACCGTGTTCTTGAAACGGGATTACAGAGCAAGGTAGAGCATCTTAGCAACGTCACCTTAAAGTTTTTTTTGTGGTTTTTTTGCTTTTTATTTACTACTTATCAAAACACGTCCTTTAGGTTTGTAGGGTTCTTTTTTTAAAATTCTTTCCTAGAAACAATATACAAAGGGGAGGCATATTTATTTCCAACTCATACTCCTGTAAGATGCTTTGAGTTCAAGAACTTTCTCCTCCAACTTTCACTGGTTGTTTTTGGCCTTAGCATGTGTTAAGATGTGAGATTTCAGGTTAGTTGATTGCGCAAACTTCTTATTGCAGCCATCAAATGGGCAAACATAGGGCCTGTCGCCAGTATGAATTCGCACATGTGTGCGTAAATTGAAGTCCAGTGAAAAACGCTTTCCACATCCTTCAAATGTACACTGTTGAAAGGAAAAGACATACTCCATTAGCTAACAAAACAGTACTCATTGACTAGAACAACTTTCTTTAAATCACTAGACTGTACAAACATGAACCTAGATGCTGAAGATTATTATAGGTGAAGCTGTGGGCATCATTTGTAAACTGCATTAAAAAAAGAGAATACATACTTCAGGTTGTTTGTTTTACCACAGTAGTATGTATGTTTTCAAAGAGGGAAACAACATCCAGCTTGCAAGTGATTGCTTTCACTAAAAACACCTTCTCTACACATGAAACAGTATTTTACTATGCTGTACTAGAAAGCAGAAACAACGTTTCACATCAGAATTTCCCCTTTGCAGTGATAATTTGCCAAGATTTGCCTCTTCTACCAGCTTTACACTTAAGATGGGCTTGGAATACAAAAGGGCAGCATGTTTAGCAATAAGTACTTCTATTAAGCATACAGCAGATCCAGCATACACATCCAAGCAAGTGCCTGAGGAGCGCAAATCAAATTGCTGAAATAATTTATTTAAAAATAAATCTACAAAAGAATAACATATCTTAAATGTGTACTGGAGAACACAGATATGCTCGAGACTATGAATACCTGTAAAGATTTATAAGGAGCATCATAGAAAGTAGGCAGGGGACCTCTGTGGCAGAAGCTCACGTGACTTTATATGAATAGAAAGCGATTCAGTGACTACCATCATTTTGCTGAAAGCTGACTAATATCCGCTATGGAAAATTAGTATCGTGAATCAATTAGCAACCAGCCCCAAGTCTCAGCTGTCCACAAGTGTGCTAAACTGAAAAGATGATGAGGAGAAAGAGACATATTCCTCATTCAGTAGTAACTGCAGACTTCACTTTTAAAGTGGTTAACTTTACATCACACATTTTGGAAGGTATCTTCCCATGTATATACAATTCGCTAATTTCTAACAGAAGCCCATGGAAATAGTTAAATGACAGCCTAATTAGCTTAAGGGGACTTCCAGCTGTTAAAGTGATGATTCAGTACCTCATCCGATTTTAGAAAAAATACAGCATCCCTGAAGTCGATTGGAAACTAGGTTACAATTACAGTCTACAGATGTTCACCAAATCAATTGTGGCACTTAGGTCTGGAGGTTAACAATACCTGAAATGGTTTCTCTCCAGTATGAACTAGCTGATGTCGCTTTAGTTTCGAGCTCTCCACGAAGGCCTTGCCGCATTCTGCACATACGTGTACTCGAGGGCCATGAGTGTGCAGATGCTTCCTCATGGCAGAGTTGTCCCTGAACATCTTTGTGCAGCCCTTAAAAAGAACAGTGAAACTCAGTTAGTAGACAAGCTAGTTCTGATAAAGAGATGTTTTATCTGCTACAGTACAAGCATTTAAAATGCTTTTATATCCTGAATACTTTCTTAAAAGTTGGCCCTGAAAAGGAGACCCCTAATTACATTTATTTTAAAAAAGCAATACCAAGAAAACTAATCATTCAAAAAGCTGACAAAAACCCCAAACCTAACAAAAAAATCAAACAATCCCAAACAAAAAAACCCCAAACCCTCTCCTCAGTATTATGAACTGTACGCAGTCAAATGAACAACAGGACAGTCTCATGGAGAAGATGCAGCTCTGATAGAAGCAAATGAATAAACCGAACAAAAGCACTTACAGTTTCAGGGGGAGAAAAAACAAACAAAAGACAGAATGACAGCTCATGGATACCTATGTGATATTCTTCATTACGCTATATTCTGAGTACTACAGTACTGCAACATATGACATAGACTCTAATATACCACAGATTATTCTCTAGTACCAATCTGTGTGTGTACCACTCCATTTCCCAACACTCTGTCCTCTTCCTTCTCTGTCCTCCTCATTCCTGAGGAGAAACGGAGCAAGAGTGTTTCCAGCATTGTAACAGCTTACAGAAACTACCTCGTCCAAACGGGCAGCAGCAAGTTGATCACTACCACCTTGAGATACAGATTGCCCCTCTTTCTACAGCTTAAACCTACAAAATGATATTGGGCAACTTCAGGTGGGAGAATCTCCAAGTTACTGCCAACTCAACCTAAAACCAAAAGATACTCATATTAACTCAGGTAGAGCATCAGAAGATGATGATTCCAGAGCACACTTAAGCCAGCAGTGACCTGGGTCTCTCTTTACCTAATCTTTCTATACCTTTTTTCACCTTTTAGTGACAATCAATAGACATCTATCATGTTCTAGAAATGTCTTCCTCAAGGTTCCAAATCCCTCATAAAATCCTAGTAACAATTGTAAATTCTATCCGTACTCCAAGTGATGCTGTTTCAACCTACATAATACTAGTCTACCAACATCACTGTGTTAGGGGGCATAAAATTTGACAACAGAATCTAAAGGAACATTAAATTGCTAATCTTAAATTCTGCAGGCTTCCTCTTCAGAAATCAATTTTTTCAGAACTATTAATCACATTTAAATACGCCTTATTCCTTAAAAAAAAAAAAAAAAAAAAAGATAGAAATACCACTTTCAGGAAAAGCTCTCTCTCAGGCACTAGAATGTCTTTGTCTAATTTAAGAAGTAGTGTGCCACCCTTCACTGCACATAACAGAACTGCGTGGGGCAAAGCAGCACGAAAATAACATACTCTCCAGTTTTTTTGCATTTATTTCAAAGTCCCTGCTTACCCAAGAGGAGCAGCTACATCTTCTACAATATTTTTCTTTTTTAAACTGCAGTCATAAATGCACAAAGCCTAGAAACACTAGTAGAGAGAAAGTGGAAGGAGAGAACATTCTTTTTACTCTCCTGTTCAGATGAAATTGAGGCTATGAAAAAGTAAATGAAAGAAATGAAGGCAGCATTCCTCGGTACTGTAAGGAGTAACTGTTCCTGTATCTCCACACACTATACCACAATAAAAACATGACACTTGTAGAATGTGAAGAATTTGAAATCAATATAAGCACAAAGAAGGATCCAGCAAATTCCTTAAGACTATGGCTATCAGAAAGAAGCCTTCTATTCATGCTTTCTAATGTGTACCATTAGCTATCTGCCCTGATTATTTGCTTAGGCTCATACTTATCTAGACCAGAAGTCAGCAAGATTGTATTTGTCTTTTTTTCATTACAGATTAAGTCAGCTCTACAAAAGCTGGACAATGCAGTAAAGCTAGATGCTACCAGTCTAGGTGACTGGCAACATTTATTCAAGACAGAGGCTTCCCCGCTACCAGTGGGTCAGAATTGTATCTCCAAGATGCCTCCCTCTCTCTTTCAAGGTGATGCACCTTCCAGCTCTGTGGAATGTAATTCAAAGTCTTCCAATAGTGCTGACCTTGGCATCTGCACCACAAATTGCTGATTCCTGATCTAGACTCCAAATCTGTCATAGTTTCCAAGCAGAGGATATATAGATCTTAGGAACGTACTTTGAACAGCTTTCAGAATATTCTTTCAAGTATGTATTCTTGGGTGGCAGGAAATCACAACAGTAAAACCAGCATGTTAGGGACTGTGCATCATGGTTACCAGAAGATTAGGGATGCACTAACCTTAAGACAAGGAATGGGAATAATATATTATTCAGTGAAAGGTTTTTAAGGAAGCCTCTAAAGAATAACTACTAAAATACAGTTAACTGAGTGTAGTCTATTAACAGTAAGATACTTTAGTTATTCATTCGCAAAAGAAAACAGCAATACAAAATACTTGTCTACAAATTACTACCTACTCAGAAGCTGAGCACTTCACTTACTTTGTGAGGACAAGCTATCGTTCGTGGAGCATCATCTTCTTTAATTTTTCTTGGTTTCATTCTTAAAGAGAAAAAAAATTAGTAGACAAACATTAGCAGATAGCTTTTCTCCTGTAACTGCCTTCATAATGCATACATTTATTTCATAGTATTACGTGCATCAGTAGTACTTAGCTTAATATTTTCAAAACTTTCACAATATTAACAGTATCATTTGGCACTGGGAAGTTCAGCTTTTCCAGAAGGACCTCTCAAATACAGAATAAGACATTTAATATTACCTTCCTAAGTCCTTTGAATATGTGGACATAGAGTTGGTTTTTTTTTTCCTGACATACTTATTGTCATTAGGAGGGTTTGCTTGAACACTCCTTTTTTTATTGTGCCAGTACCCATGTGGCCTATTTATCTTCACCTCCTCTCCATCCCTGAACCAAGAGATGAAGGACAGAGTAGCTTCAATCATTCTTCAGTATTTTCACTACACAAGACTTCAGAAGAAAGCTCCACAGAAGCAGGGAAGGCAGGCAAGTTGTGGAATCTACTCAGACAATGTAGATGTGTTATAACCACAGAAACTGCAATTCATTCTTACTCTGAGCTACTGTACACATGAATTCCACTCATGGCAACTGACAAGCAATCATCTATTTACTCTTGGTCACTAGCACAGATCTTCAGCACTACTTTATAAGGTGCCATTAGCCTCCACTGACAACATATTGAGGCCAGCAAACTATCGTTTGCATGTTAGGTGTTTCAAATACACTAAGACTCCCTGTAGGAAACAATGTTAATAACAGTCCTGCCTCAACAACCACCTGTCTGAATGTCAAGAGTCAGCTGTGCAGACACTACTCCAGGGAAGTGAAGTGCACTTTAATCCATCTTTTTTTCTTAAACCTGTAGTGACGTCTTCAAAAAAAATGGCTTATCTTCACCTTATGGTGGAGGTAGGTAGATGCAAATAAATGCATCTCATACAGCTGGAGATTCACTTAGGTAAGTAATGAATTCCTGAGTGACTTTACCTGGCAATACAGCACTGAGATAGTTGTGCATGACAAGGTAGCTACATATCTCATCTGTAAATTAAACGAAAGGTTTTCTGGTGTACTCTCTAGTCTCAGTTAAACAGAGGTGAGTGGCTTGAATTTAACAGAAGAATCAGATTTATCAGAACCACTGTTCTTAACATTATGAAGGAGAGCGTGTCTATTGTTATCCAAGGCAGCTTTAATCTCCATGAGTTCAGTTCCTGGAAACTGATATGGAAGAACAGGGCTGGGAGACAAGATTTTCCATTAGCGCGTACCTGCATTTTTAATAATTGATCTCAGACCAGCTAAACAGCAACTTCTAAATGTTCAAAGTAATTCCCAAGAGCTATAGGAAAAATAAGCTAAAATCCCTCCAATTTGACCACATAAACTTTTGTTTCTTTGCAAGCAGGGTCCAGTCTTCTTTGGTACTGTCACATTCCTATGCATATGGCTGAAATATGCTGTTTCACCTGCCTCCTTCATGTGGACAGGTGAGTGGACAGCACTGGAAGGCCCTGTGAGGCTGAATTAAGGCAAGAGCAGTGAAAAACCTCTCTCAGAAGTCCTGAGAACTGTATCCAGGAAAACCTCCTTACAAACACCAATGCAATCATATGCGATGGAGAAGTCTCCTGTGGCTCTGTGGGCTACCATTTGTCCCTCAATCTGACTCTTCTCAGTACTGCAGATGTAGCACAGTTCAAGTGATCAGTAACTGACTAAAGCACTTGACAGCCACTTCACAGACAAAATACTAAATCCCAAGGATTTAGAGGGTGTATTTGTTCTCTTCTCTAAGTGGACACTTAGGAAACTCCTGGCTTAGCATCTCTAGACTAAACTGAATACATACAGTGCTAACCGAGGAGCACTGCAGTCTCATGCAAGATTAAAAATACAGATGTGACAAAAAGATGGAAGCTAAAGAGTATCATATCCAATATATATCGCCAGATACTAAAAGCTCCTAGAAGATGGGTGTGAGGTATTTGTATTGACAAAGCTCCTCTTGCACCATCACCAGTAGCGTATCTGAACATTTCAGCAATTTAAGGGCAGAAACATCCTGAACACAGCAAACTATCTGTTCCTGTAGACCAGCCGCTTTATTATCTTAATCTTACTGATAATCTTCCTTTTTCCAAGATTACAGAGCAACTCAGATGACCTTATTGATTAGATTTAATTTTATAATCCAATTAGAATACAGAACGATTATGCTGTTTTGTTTATGAGCCTCCTTCAGTAAAGTACCAAAAGCCAAACAAGTGACTGGGATTAAATGACTGACTATACTCTCCAGTGAGGTTCTAGACCGATAGGTATTAGCGGTAGTGAGGCTATAGGAAAACACACAGAAAGCTTTCTTACAGTACCCCTACAGAAAGCTTTCAACTACCTTTGCATGGATTCTCCTTATTAAGTCTCTACAATTTTTACAAAAGGAAAAGGCATAGAAATGAGTGTGTTATGCCAAAGCGGACACAGAAGAATGCTTTGACAAGGGTGGAGGGAACATCGCGTGACAGTTTAACACCATTAGAGAACAAACAACCTTAGGGGACAAAGCTGGTGCCAAAATCACCTCCTTTACTTCTAACTCTAACACCTTGTTAAACGTTGGCTGAGCCATTCGCTCGGCCCCCAAAAACAAAGCAAAAAACTCCTAGGCCCAAGATCTGTGTTCATGACATCACAAGAATGAGTAAAACCACTATTGTTTTGAAGTCTTAAAAGACCACCTGTAAAGGGCGAGATTAGACAAAAAAGGAATCATTAACAAGGGATGTGATAAACGGCTTTAGTGGGCAGCACCTGCATTTTTCACACTTGGCTTAAGCTCCCACTGATCATGGCGTTAAATCCTATTTGTAACTCTTATGTCTTGCCTCCGGTATCAAGTCAATCTTTCAGAAACAAATGCTGCAACAGTGTCATTTGTAACAGGCTGCTGAAGTAAAGTGAGGGGGAAAACACCCTGGAAGCTTCTGCATCAGTGCAGTCAGCAAGCTTGAGGAATCAATTGCAGCTGAACTGGAAGGTCAGACATGGGGCAGACTGGAACTTCAACATACACCTTACATTTTTCAGTTCGGTGTCTGAGCAGGCACATAACATCATAAGAGTCCATTCTGGAATAAGCTGACTAATTTTCAAGCTTTGTTTCTAAAATGAAGAGTATCAGCCCAGCAGTATACTTCAACGTACAAACATTTAGTCCCTACTGACTACAAAATGACAAGGTTTAGCTAATAAAGGGGCAGATCTTAAATCTTTTCATTTCTCCTGGAAATATGGTAAGTGGGCAACTTAAGCTCAAAATGTGGAAAAATACTGTGTGTAAGCACAGGATTCCACAGGCAACCAAGCTATTCAACAAAACAGAAGCAGACACTTCAACAGGAAGAGGCAGCAAACAGTGTCCAGGTTGTATTTCAGTGCCACTGACAGCAAGAAGCTGCTGGGCCATTCATACACTTGGATTAAAAGGCAAGAGGGCACATATACCACAGGCACAACTATGACAGATCATTTTGTCAAAAATGTCACGTTGCCCACAAGGCTGTGGAATCCATATGGACAACCACTCAAAGAATTTAAAAGACATATTCAAATGTGTTAGAAAAAAGACTTTGGTCTTACTTTAAAATTAACTTTCTGCAAAAGGACACCAGCCTAGAACCTGGGCTGTTGATCTTAATTACACTGTTGCAGGTAGCTCTTGCTAGCAGTTAGACTTTTGGCTCCCACCCAGTAGAGCATCTCTACCAGCTCCATCCAAGTTTTCTTAGCCTGAAACATTAATCAAAAACAGAACTCGAACACATACCACTATTTAAAACAACTACAGACACAACATTAATACCTGGGTGGGACTTTCGAAACAGCTGCCTTTGCAGAAAGTCAATTTACATGGCAAGACCAGAATTTTCATTTCTGCAGTGACTTTATACAGGCCATACCTAGTAGCAGCAACTACAGACTAGCTAACTGTGAAAAACTAATGATTGTACCTTTTGGATCAAGGCACTTGGACACTGCAATTAAAGGCCAAGTCTATTAACTTATACTGAGGAGGGAGGGAGGGAATGGGGGACAGCAGAGAGCAGGAAGGTGTGCACCCCAATAGGTTCACAGAATGAGCTCCTGCATAAAGAAGACCAAGTGAAATCACAGGTTATTAAAGCACTCAGTTCCTCAAAGAAAGCAACTCTGTCACTGTGCAACATGAGAAAGTAACAAGATAATATTTACCCAGCAGAACTGAAAGAACCATACCCTGACGGAACCAATCCCCACAGCAAACCTCTGTCAATTTCCACAACTGCCTTGTAGATAGAATCTATTTTAAAAGTTAGCCACAGAAACAGTATTAAGGCTAGGAATAAAGGAAATCCTTAAGTCAAAAAGTAAGTAACAGTACAGAATTCTCCCCTTGTTCCATCATCTCCATTTTTTGCTTCTGGTAAAGTTATGTGTTCTCATATTCTTTCTTCTCCCTCCGTACAGAAAACTAACCTAAAGATCATCACTCTCTCTCAGACAACTCCTTTGACAAATGTTAGAGGACCGGCAGCAATATTCACCTGTGCCGATAACCCCATCCCTAAGAACAGCTAGAAGAGAAGAAAATTATTCTCTTAGCAGCAGTGTCACTGCCACTTCTGATCTGTTCCCTCATTCTACCATTCCCCTTGTACTGTCCTGCTGAGGCAGAAATAACATGACCGCCATGGCCCTATGCTGCTGCAAGAATTCATTTGTGCTGAAGAACTCCCAAAACTGGCTAGACTGGCTTTTGGATAAATAGACAAAGGAGGAGTGGCACAAGGTGTCCTAGGAATCTATCTATAACCAAAGAGCCCACAGCAGGTCTCTTACCATGCTTCGGTCACAGGCAGAAAAATGTCACAAAAAATTCTCTTTCACTCCAAGATTCTGGCAAAAATAATTACTAATATTGTTCCAGTTATGAAGAACATCATATGTGTAAACAAGGGAGAGTGACCTTTGCAGTGTAGCATAGAGCAAGAGATCCACTTCACCCCACTCCCGGAACACTTTGGGTAAAGAAATTGTCAGTTTACTACCCTTTAAACTTCTCTGTAACAAGAACAAAACCAATACAAAAGCGTACACCTTATTAAGAGGCCAAAGTCATAAATCTAGGTGACCAGAATGCTTTGTCACTTTTAAGAAGGGTGTCCAGTTTCAAACTCTAAGGCAGTTTCCTCTCTTTTGTTTCCTATCAGTTTTGGAAAGCAGATCAAAATGAAGGGCAGTCCTCACAACAGCTCTCCTTCAGAAAAGGCACTAAGTAGAGCAGAAGATAAAGCCACGGAGAGTGAAGTTTTTACCACTATGACCCATTACTGTGCCTATTCCCAGGTATAGCATATTCCACCATTATTTCTTAGTTTTACTGATGTCTGTATTCTACTATCTTTTAGCCAGTTCAGTCATGTATCCATCTGGAGATTAAGAGGGAGGGAGAGGGCTATCAGGAATATTATTTTCAGTGGTTTTGTTTGAGGGAATTTGCCATATGCACCAACTAGAAAAAAGTCTGTTACTTCCCCCAGCTTTTATTACCAAGCAGTTACGACTTCTTCACAGCTAACTACAGAAGTATTTGTAATCAATTTAGACTTGCATGAAACATTTTAATATTTCACTTCAAAGGATTTCCAGTGTCCCTGTCAGAAGTATCAGATGGGAACATGGTAATTCATTAGCTTTTATTTGTCTCCGAGCATATCATTCACAACTAGACTGAGATAAACTTGAATATCAGTTTTACATTCTGATATGACTGCCCAAGAGAAATGCACAATTTCTTTTCTTTCTTACTGCATTTTTAAAGCATACTAAAGAAAATTCAAGAGTACTACAACAGAATGAAATAATTTGTAAAAGGTGGTAAGTTGCCCAGCCGGGTATAATTTATGGTCATTCACTTCTGCATTACTGAACATGCCAACGTTCTGATACTGCTTGTTTATTCACAGTGTTTTAAGTAGTCCTAGAAAGTATAAATGCCTTTCCAGGAAAAACTGTAAGAATTCCAGTTAAAGGATCTGGATTCCTGCTACATGACTCAATGACAAGTGCACCAAATAATAATAAAAAAAAAAACAAAAAACAACAAACCACCACTGTGGTGTGGTGAAAGACAATTATATCACAAGAGACAGTATAACTGCTTGCTCTGCTGATGCCACCTAGCCACTGAGCAGCAGTGGTGTTCATTGCAGATGCTGAATTGCTGGTTTTAATTTATTTTATTTTTTTTTTCAAGGGCTGTAGAGCTACAGAGGACTCCAAACATCAAGTCCACCCCTGCCTTACCTCTCGCTAACCAAATCATGATTAGAATTCCAGAACCTTGCATGAGAACTGTTACCACTATAATTCAAGCTCTGACCATTTAAACTTAACCTCAGATCTTCAGCACTTTGTTCCTAAGAATCAATGCATTCTTAATCAAAATAAGCTGCATGGTTATAAACAGTGAATTTAGCCTCATTTTGAGTATATAATTTCTACAAAAATACAGTGAGATTCTTCTAGTTAACTTAACGGAAACAGGAGAGCAACCCAAAATCAGTTGTTCTCAACTGCACACGATACAATTAGCATGCAATGTTACTAGCAAGTTCATACTTGCTTCTACGTGGACTGTGCACAATCCTTTTTTCAAGTCAAGAAAATACAAATTTGTTATCCAAAACCTTACTCACAGCATGCGAAGCTATGTAATAACTTTAAAAGTAAGTTTGAATTTCATGTGCTGCTCAGTTTTCAGAAAACAGCTACTGAGAATTTTAAAATTTGGAATTGTACAGCAACCAGCAATGCTTGAAATTTTCAGAGAACTTTACACGGAACAACATTCTTCTAGCATGTTCCGAGCATATTCCTAGAACTTCCAAACCCAATTCCAGTACATAAACCCAGGTTTTTTAATTCCAGTTTGCCATGCAAGGTCTCTAGTGATACTGCACACAGCAATCTAGATCAACAAGACAACTGATGAATATAAAAATAGGTTTGTAGAGATCAGTGCTTGAATTCCTGTTATTACTAAAGGGGGTCCCTTCAACATGCTTCACTGCAAGAGAACCAAGACCTCAACAAATAATATGCAAATTCCAATACATCCATATTCTTCAGCCTCAGCTATATACAATCACTTACAATCTAACATGCAACAAACAAGTTTTTCATTTTTGCCTCTTTAAAGCAAGAGTAAAAGCTTGGCAGTCATCAATTCTGACCAAGAAATTAAAAAAACCTTTCTTAAAACAGAAGATTCTTGAAGTTTTCAACATATGTACAATTAAGCTATCAGAAAAATTCACAGGTTGTGAGTAACTTGGGGATATTGCTAAAGGTGACGTCCCCCCAAGCTGCGTGCTTACTCTACCACCATGTATTTGTCGTATGACTGGAGTAGAATGTATTTTATCTACTGTACAGAAATATATTAAGAGAAAAGAGATTGTACACATAACTCTATCACCTGCTACAAATTCTAGCTCTAGAACTTCCTAGAACATTCTACCATGAATAAGAAAAAGTGGTAATTACTGCCAGCTGGCACTATTTTCTCAACAGAAAATGAACTAGAACCCAAAGATGCAGTACACTTCACAATATTAAGAAATAAGCAGATAGATCTGATAGAAGCAATCTGGTCTTTTCAAGAAGCCCAATCCTGGCAACCATTTCAAGTATTCAAACCAATCTGGTGAAAAATCTGCAGTATTTGCATGAAGAATACCCTATGGGAAACTATCTAAAATTCCTAACAAAAGATAGCTATTCAGTACTTAAACGTTTAACAGAACCAAAGGTTTCAGCGTGTTTTAAAATAACTGAGAATATAATTCTATGCACATGATGAGAAATGTGTAACTAACGTTTTATAATTAGAATGCTATGTACACTCAGGAGTACCACTTAAACATTTGCTTTCACAAAGAACTGTATTAACCTTTGAGCAGTTCTCAGAGGAAAACACAGTAATTTTGATCAACAATAATAAAACAAGGAACACCAGTATCAACAGCTAGAGCCACCCAACACTTTAGATAGTACCCTGTTTTTGTTCATGATGCATTTTTATGAATTTCCAGATAGCCAGATATTTTCCAGACAGCCTGAAGCAGGGATCAAGCCCTGCAAAACGGTCTTACTAGAGGCCTTCAAATTCTATACTTCAATGGCTTTACTGAAAATAGTTGTGGGACCAGGCTGTGCCGGCAATCCTCTGGCAGAAACACACTGAACGGTAACAGAAAAGGTCTGTAAAAAGCCACAAAAATAAAAAATGGAAACAAAAGCAGATGCATACTCTGGACACCAAGATCCACCTAACCAAGAAGCCAGACCATAACTTGTCTCAACAGTCCCCGCCATCTAGTAACCTACTGAAAAACTTTGTGGTACTCTCCCTACCCACTCCTCTCGCCCCCAATAAAAAAAAAAAAAGAAAAAAGTACACTGTACTAGCTGACCCTGAAAGTAAGAGTAACAACATCTGACCATCCACCTGCTCCAAGTGTTACAATTGTCACCAGAGCCCTGAAGAATTATCAGCTGGTAACACAATGAAAATGAGTGTAGCACACAAAGAACTGGACCAAGTAAATGCTGCAAAGGCAACTGTAACGTCCCAGCTCGCAGGTGCCGAGGCAGACCTCTCTGGTGACCTCACGGTTGCCCTCTGGTGGCCACCGGCTGCCCCCGAGCACTCGGTACCAGAGCCACAGGCTCTACCGAGGGAGGGAGGGACACACGACACTTTCAATACTCCCCCGCAGAAAAGAGCTTCCGTCACTTCATCTCTATTTGAAAGTAAAAGTCACCTTGTAACTCAGATCAACGTACTGGTATGTAAACGAGTGACAATTCTGATTCACTAGAGGAAAATCCAAGCCATATAATTGCAGTTTCACAATTGGTAACTATCAGTGGCACTTCAAAGTGCAAGATATGACACCATTATGAAGAAGTTCAAGATCTAGAGCTTAAGTAGTAAGAAGCAAGTGAAAAAGAACAGTAAGTGGGGCTTTGCAAACTAAATATTACAGTCTGGCTTTCTTGTACTGAACAACCTAAATGCAACATTTCACTTATCAGATCCTCTGGTGCTGAAGAATCTAAGGCCACTCACATGAAAGATACAGTAGTCACGTCAAAGATGTGGTCTACCAATTTATTTAGGTCCTGTCTTAACAGGAATTGAAGATGAGAAGTCATTGAAGAAGTCACTGTTGAATGTAAAATCCAGTGACTGTGCCACAGTATCAGCTACTCTGTTCTAAATCAAGACCCTTGTTTTAGAAGATGATTGAATAGAACAATAAGCCATACTACATCCACCATTTATTTTGCCTAATAGTTTTTATAATTAAACCAGTGAAAAGAAAGCCATTTTAATTTAAAGATCCTTTCTTCCTACTTACCTAGCAAATTCAGCCAGTTGTTTGGGGTCTGAGAGGTCAATGCCAGGTATTCCACCAGGAGGAAGTTTCTTCCCTGTCATGTACTCCGAGTAATCTGGAGGAGAATTCTCTCCAATGATCTGCTCTTCCACCACTGTTTCATGGTCAATATCTTTTTTATCATCTGAAATACACAAAATACTGAATTCAATACATACTAAAGATCAAAACAGCATATAAGTTATTAGGCTGCATCTCAGTACAAATTCACTATTGCTGCACACTTCAAAAAATACACTGCCCTTCCAGATTTCCATGCCAATTGTAAAGAGCAAAAACATCTATACAGTTACAGCAAGAAGAACACAGAAAGAACACCAGGTGGGGAAAAAAAAAAGCAGAAATTGCCTATCTACTTAAACACAAACAAGTAAGAAAATAATTAGAACGATCCTATGAATGTTGGCTGCATTTGAAAGATAACGCACTTTTCCTGAAACAATGCCCAAATATTTAATTCCTTAATCTCTTCAAGACTAACCTCCACCATACCCACTCTGGATCTCTCTCAACAGCAGTCAGTAACAAAGCAAGCCTATTGACGGAGGGGCACATACTTCATCTAAGATGTTAGGGCTACTGATCTCTACTTCAGAATCTCCAAACTCCCTTGACTTCCAACAGAAGTGTCACAGAGGGACAAGAAATTCCAAAATAACTGCTAATGGGCTTCACTAACTGCCCATAAAATTAAAGTTTCTCAACACTTGCAGACAGGTCTGAAAGAAAGCAAAAAACCTAAATAGCATGTCTCTCTCCCAAGAGGGCTTCTTCCTTCCATGGCAGAGGCCAGCCTAAGCTCTTTCCCACTCTATGTAAGCAGCAGACAGGGACCATTCAGAGCTTTGACCTCTAGCTAAGATACTGCTATTTCACCTGCTCTAGAGCACCTCCCATGGATTTGTCCCCAAGGACTGCAGTGAAATCAGGTGGAAGACCTGCTGCTGTCTACTCACATTCAGACCTTAGAATATGCCAAGACACAATGTTTCCTCTCTCCTCTTGCTAGAAGCAGAAACCAGAGAGACACAAAGACAACAGAAGATGGAACATTCACTTATGTTCCCCATTGCAGTGCTCACACCAGCAGGAAGACTGGCGCAGCACCTATCCTGTTTTCCACTCTCGAATACACCTAGGACAACAGATGGATGTATGTATATGCAGTTGTAACCACCCAGTTAAATGTTAATAAACTTGCCTGACGCTACTTCTACTCTGCATATGGGTAGCAGATTCCGCAAATCACTTTATACACAAGAAGCTCTACAAAAATAACAGGAAGTTTTATTTTACAGGTAGTGTTTAAGAAATGAAAATACAGGGGGGTAGGACAGAAATAGTATTTCCCCAATTCCACAGTTTAAAAAAAGAAAAAGAAAAGATAGGAAAACAGAAGGTGGAAAACAAATGAGCCAACATTTTTCTTTTTTTTTTTTTTTCCTAAACAGAAACACAGGAAATAACATTATTCATGCCTCAGTAACTTGCATTAGGAAAGACAAGACATACACAAATAAATATACAAAGGACAAATTTCTATTCAATTTGTAATGCCTGCTTTTAATGTTTGCCACTGGGCTATTTCTAGAAATGTTACTGCTAGTTTGGGGTTTAATCTGATCTACCAGATCAAATAGCAGTTCATGTATATGTTCCATGGGGAAAGAGGAAAATAGACTCCCAACACTGCAAAGACAGAAGTGTTAATAAGAAAATACTACCTGCACCATTAAACTGGAAATAAACTATGAAACTGACTATTTGGACTATTTTTCTTATTCTAATTTACTTTTCCACTCACCACCTCACCTTTCAGTCTTCATCAGTGCTTTAAAGAAAGCAACTGAATTTATCTTAAGCAAGGATTATATGGTAAATTTTACAACACCTGCAGGAGTTACAAAGTCAAGCCAATAAACCTTCAATTTGGCAACAATTTGTTGTTCAAAGGGAAGCTTGAGAAAAGTTATTTAGCAATGCCTACACAGGCAGAAAAGACATTATGAGGCTCAGAAAAGCTGTGGAAAAAAAATTTCTGGAATTTTTTCTGGAAAGCTAAAAGCAACACCTTCTCCATGCTGTAGGCTAGGAGATCAGCCGACTTTAATGTAGCCATTTCAACAGCTACCCAGAACTTAGTTTATGGCATTCATTACAGAAAAGAGTTCTCATTTCCTGCCTCAAATCAGATGTATGAGTCAACAGGGAAATTCTGTATACATTCCTTAAGACCTTCTTTCCTTCCCTAGCGTAAAGGCTCACTATTCCACAACGCTTTCTTGCTATTTGAGGGCAAAACTGAAAGAACATCAGCCCTCAGTGCCTCCACTTCCCCAAAGCCTGCCAACAGAAATCAATTCCACACCTATTCAATTCCACAGATTATTGGAGTAAAATAAGAAAAATTGAACATATTGCTTCGATACAGTAGAAAATACGAGAAAATATCACTTAATATATTGATAGTTACGTGAAAATATAAAACAATCGAAATTTCCTGTACATCTACAGCAGCACATACTTGCAGTTTTAAAAGCTAATTAAAACCAAAAATCAACATACAAAACAGTTACCTTAAAGTGTTACGTCAGACTAACATCCTTCAAGACAGAAGACCTGGTTCACACCAAAAGTAACAGCAGATTTCAGTAGCTTTTCAGTATTCAGACCATCCTAGCTGCAGTCTATCCTATGACATTATCAACTCATTGGGAAAACAAAACACACCAAAACCCCCACACACTTCTTTGGAAGAACTTTACCAATGTCCTCTATGCACATATTTATCATGGATTTGTTTCTGATCTCCTACCGATGACCTATCAACTAGGCAGCTCAAAGTTTGGAGGGTAAAGTCCAGGCAAACTTTCATTCAGGCTGACAAGTTAACCAATATTCTCGTTGCAGAGAAGGTATGTTAGAAATCACTTCCCCCTCTTCCTCTCTTGAAACATCAGAGAATCAAACATACTGCACCCAAACCAACGCAAAACACAGAGACACAACCCTGAAATTCTAGTGACACCTCTGGAGAAGTGCAGTACGAATAAGGCATAGTAACTCCATGCAGTTTATGCCCATGACAAACTGATCTGGTTGCCACCCATGCAAGCTAAATAGGGACAGAGTGATGAAGCCAGTCAGGAAAAGGAATTAACTGCTGTATACCATTTAATCTGCTTCATTTTGACTCTTAAAACCACTTGAGAGTACAGCAGACTCAAATATATGGCATTCTGCTTTAGTGTCTATTTAGCACTATACTTACAGATCCAATGCAGCTTTTTGTGAGGAACTTAGAACATTATTTTAGTCCCATCTTCTAAAAGATAGTGAAGATCTGAATGCATGTCAATTAGTTAATCACTTTCTCTTCACAAAAGCACGCACTATTAGTCACTGCAATAGCTATGTCCAATATTCACTTATCTTATAAAGTTGTAAGAAACAGACTTCTTAGTGACACCACTAGTATGTCCCAAGAACCTTCTATGCCCAATTACATTTAGACAGACACTTTTTTAGATACTCTGAATTGGGTTGTTCTGTGTACCTTCTTAGGACATATCCAAACAAAACTTCACATTCAACGTCCTTCCATCTGCACTTGCTCTCATGTCCTATATACATCTTGAACTGGATTCACTTCTGCACTTCAAAGCAAGTATGTTGAACATTTTTTTACTAAGATCAGTGAAAGTTCAGCATTTTATCCAGTCATCATCTTTTGACTACTACTTAAATTTCTACTGGTGAAATAACCTGACATTTTCAGAGTGCCAAAGCCCAAGAAGTATCAACTGAAGTAGGAAGAAGCCAGATTACTGGGATAAAACTAGTAACAGCAGATTCCATGTAACAGATTCTGCCATGCTTTGTCATCGATCTTTCTCAAGACTTTATTGATTACCTTTTGCTCTTATTACCATGCTCCACCTCCTGCAGCCCTTCTATTGCACAAAAAAAATCCATCCATCTCAGAATCCCGTTATTTCATGCATGTCTAGAACAGTAGCTAGCTCCAGCTAACAACTCTGAACTCCCCAGCTTTATAAGATGACGCCCTTAACTCTCAGCCCAGGAAGTCCTGCTCATATCGCTGCCTCAGTTATTCTTGATTTTAGCCATCATGCTCCATTTCTAAATCCCCAATTCCCTAGGCCATCCCCCTCTCCTATTATAGAGTGGGAAGAACACATTTTTATCCAATCAGTTTTCCCCTGTGGAAAATGAGGAGAGCAAAAGGGAACTCAGAAGGTACACTTGGTAGCAAAGCACTGAGACCTAATCCTATAGCTTCCTCACTGAGGTACCAAGTTAAAAGACACTCTTGTTACCAACTAAAAGGATGAACAAAATTTAAGTTTAAATTCTCTTTTTATGATCACGCTGTTAAACAAATTTGTTTTCAGCAACAGCAGAAATGCAATTACATGGTGAAGGATGTATTCGGCAACTGTGCATTACCAAGGCACTGTGGTTAACAGCTTGGTTATTGCTACCACTACCACTTTGCAGTCTCCTCAGTTGAATTAGTTAATTGGCCATGTTTGGAAGCAAAGAACCATAATTAGCTTGTTAAATAATATAGTTAGTTAGCAGACACTTCAAAATCTTAAAATTCCATTTTGCACAGTATGTCATTTTTTAACCTAATTGGCTGCTAGGTTACTTTCCCTCTGATGTGCCTTGCACACAGATGGAGAACAGGTTCTTCCTTTTCCCATGTCATCCGTCTCTAATTTCACACCACTGAGATATGAACTGACAAAAACAGTGCACATAACAGTCATCATCTGACTTCCAATATTCCTGAGACACTGTGGCAAAGCACCATGACCTTCTGAATCAGCAGCACACAAGTGATATGGACCTCTCACGGAAGGATCCAACAGCAAGTTAAGACTGTTCTAATTTGAAGGTGGGCTAAAAGGCAACTTAATTAAAATAGTTTAAGTGATGAACCACATTCATGTATTTCACTTGCAAAACTGAAAAAAAAAATATGTTTAAAACAGCTGCTGGAAAAATACCTACCTTATCCCCTAAGGTTGCCCTGACATTTTTGCCAGTGAGACTCAATGCTTATGGATACCAAAAGCCTACACCACTATCTTAATCAAGAGTGAGAAACAGATTGTCATCTTAACATTTTAAAGGAATGAGACAATCACTCTTCTCCTCCATTATGAAAAATTTCCATGTAAGCAGCTAATTACCTATCTGTCATTGCAAAGACATCGCCACAGCCATCCTTGATATAGGCCCACAACTGAACTATATGACACATTTATCATCTATACTATGTAAGACAACTGGTCAGACGGTAGATGATTATTTTTCTCACCCATGCAATCTGATAAAAGTCAAATGAAAACCTTTTTAAGACATTAAAAGTTTTTTCCAGAGGTTCTGAAGAACCTTCTAGAAGCTCAATATGAACTCCTCGAGTTTTCAAATACAGGTCCACAGCACAAGCTTCCTGGATTATCAATAATCATTTCCAAACCATACGCTTATCTTCTTCATCTTTATCTTTCCTGTCTAGGAGTAAGATACTTGAGCAGTTTAACATCTGTGGGCAGTGTTTGGTTGTGCTATTTGAGCCCTAAGCTTGCAGACTATCTATGCTAACAATAATAGTTTAAGCCAACACCTAACTCAGGTTTGAAAGCTTGACAAAGTCAAGTCATTACCTAGAAGCAGATGTAGCCTGCTACATTTCCCCCCTCAAAATTAAGTCCCAGCTGCTTGAAATTCCAGCATTTGGTGGAGCCAGCATTTCGGCACCAACTTTCCAAATGCTCCGGCATACAAGAACCAGTTTTGCAAGCACAATCCAACAAAGTGATTTCTAGCGGTCCTTCCCTCCCCCCCATCCCTATTGTACCCAACCTGGAGACAGTCACTAGAAAGGATGATTCAAATTGAATCTAGCAAAGGCACAAATAAATGTCACTCCATAAAAACAATTTTCCTACTACAAATCAGGGTGTCTCATTTGGAGAGCCCCATTAACTATATACAATTTTCTAAATCCGTTACAGGATACCCCAATAAAAATAACGAAGATAAGTATTAGACAGCATAGAGGAAACACACCACAGGTACATGATTAAAGTATCCACTGAATATACCTCTTCAACCCTTTCAGAAAATAGAACATCTTTGTTCAGTTCCTATTTTCGCATGCGAAGACAGACAATTCCATTCTGAAGATCTGGAAAGCTAATCTGAACTAGAACAAAGCAGTCCTGTTTCAAACTAAACACTTTAATTAAAGTAATCATGGGTCACAAGTTTGATATCACCATAGATACCAAGGTGATAAGAGAAGGTATGGTAAGTCTAAACCGTTGCCAACAACAGTACTGCAACTTCCAAGTAACCACGTAAGAAGACAAGTATCGAGTAGCTCCCTTTAATCACAGCACTATATATTTCAGAAATAATTTCTACAAATTTCAAGAGGTGCTGCTAGACATGTTATACTCATTTACAAACAAAGATTTATGATTGATTAAATTTGGTACCACCCATGTACAAGCTAATATAGTAGCACTAGAAAACACTAACAAGGAATTAATTCACATTGTCTTCCCACACTGCGGTAAGCAAAGTGCCCTTGTTTCCAAGTCAAATACCCATGCACAGCAATCTAGGAGTCATTGTTTTATCCTGATGCATGGCCTTATTTACTATTTGTCTTTTGATAAACTTTTTGCTAAGCATTTAAACCAAACAGTCAATTACATCAGTGTGCAAGCAAGTCTTCAATTATGTCAAAGTATAGAGGCAAAGCTCCTACCTTTGTTCAAAATAAAGTATGCCCAATTCTGCAGGGAAACTTTAGTATGACTACCCTTTCGCAAGCCAGTGGTTTGCTCTGGGTTTGGGTTTTCTTTTCCCCTGGTTTTGCTTCTTTTGGAATTTTTCTGGCAACCATTCTCCCCTCTAAAATATCAGCAAACAGACAATGAAGCCCCAGCATTTGACCACTTCTGTAACATTTAATAAGCTGTGTAAGAGGCATAAAAGCCCATCCAATACACTCAGTAGAACTTCACAACACTCTTAATGTAGCAGGTTTTTATCGAAAGCTGGCTGAAGCTGGGGGGTGTGCATGTGTGGGCGTGTGCACGCATGCACACAGGAAGGGGTGGACAAACAACACTTGCCTATGTATTTTCGTGATTTTGCTTTGCGGGGGGTTTTTTAGCATTAGAAGTCAAGTCAGAATAGGTATACTGCATCCTTCTGCATCATGGATATAATTGAGTTGACTATAGCAATGGAATTCAATCTCCAGTAAATTACAAGTGGATATCATTCCCACTGAGCTTGCATGGTCATGCTCATAAAGAACAAAACCACTGAAATCAATACGGCTACCCTGATGTAAAAGTTGTGTACGCAGCAAGAGAATCAAGTATATTGATTATACGCATGCTTCACTTCAGGCAAGTAATAATCAGGATGCAGAAGCTCTAAGGAAGCATCCTGTCAGGCACTCTGAATTCCAGAGTGCAAATGCATGCTAGAAATTGTCAATTGATCTCAGTGAGGTCTTGTATCCTGCCAGCTCATGAGTCATGCATCGACTTGCATTCAGCTATTTTAGGTAGCTTCCACAAACCATAAGACTGTATTAGTTTCTGTTACCTTTTTTCTTTCTTGGACGGTCAATTCTAAGAAAATAAACCCCAGCAAGTGGATTTATCCAGGTTTCATACAATGCTACACAGAAGCATATAAAAAAGCATTCTACTAAACAGTATTTGGGAAACTCTTCAATGAAAGTTCTTTTCTGTTCATCAAGAAGCGGGGAACTTTGATCAGACTAACTGGGCTGTCAACCGAATATACTAGAAGTTCTCATATTCTCTGTCAAACTTGCTAAGGCATCACCTATATCTAAAAAGAGAGTAAAAGTCAGAATCAGCACGCTTTCTGTCTTTTCAGACAGGCGAATTCAGCCATCCAATACACTCTTTCTTCAACATTGGCCTAACCACTGCTGGTCACTCACAAACATCACGGAGAACAAGCATTTCAGACTACATGAGAAGCTTGAGAGAGTCATCCCTATCTTCCTAGACTCTTTAAAAATTCAAGAGGGCACAAAAATTATGATATGCAACACAGATTACCAACCTACTATTCAAAGACCACACACCAAATTAAATCTTACATGAACTGGTACTATTTGACCTTCCCCCCCCCCCCCCTCACGAAAACAGAACACTGATTACGGTGCCTAACTGCCAGCCATATATTTTTTTGTAAAAAAAAAAAATAAATTAAAATTTTAAACAAAGCCTGCAATGTGCCACAAGTAACACCTTTCTGCTGACCAGAAAGACTTCCCCCTCCCATATTTTAAAGGAAAGGATCAGAAAATCGTGGCAGATTAAATAAGCGGTCAGGGCAGGCACATGTCAGGTTTTTTGCAAGCCCCGCAATTCTGATCACCTTCACAAGATTTTATTCCCTTTAAGAGACACTCCCACAAAATCCCCAGCTCCTCAAAAAACATATCCAATCCCACGCAACACGGACTCCCTGCGCCTATTTAAAGCTCTAGACCCAGCCGAGGAAAACCCGAACGGCCTCCGAGCGCCAGCCAGCACCCGCTCCCTCCTGCCCGCGGCTCCCAGGGCCAGAGCCCTGCCTGCGGAGCCGCCGCTGCCGGCTGTCAGCCCCTGGCTCCCGGCAAGGCGATTGCTGCGGGGCCGCCGCAGCCCGCGGCCGTCCCCTGCGAGGCCGCCGAGAGGCGCGGGCAGCCCCCGCGGGGGCGAGGAGGTGCTTCCCCCCGGCCGGCACCGCTGCCTCCGGGCGGGGAGGCCCCACCCACACCCCGCCTGGCTACCGCAGCGGCCCGGTGCCGGGCGGCCCCCAGGCCCACCCCCGCCGGGCGAGCTGTGAAACGGTATTTCGGGGAGATGGCCGTGCCCGGGCCGGGGAGACCGGCGGGGCGGGCGGCTCTGGGGCGCGCGGTCCTCCCTCCCCCGCCAACATAACGGTCGCGGCCCGGAGCACACGCCTCATCCGGGGCCGCCGGCCGCGCTCGGCATTAAAATGCGGCCCAATGGGGCCGCGGGTGCGCGGCGGCGGCAGCGCAGGGCGGGCGGGTGAGGAGCGGCGGGCGGGAGAGGAGCGGCGGGCGGGGAGCCGGCAAGGCAGCGGCGGCCGGGGAGGGGAGGCGGGCCGGCGGCTGGCCGGGAAACGGCGGAGAAGGAGGACAGAGGGCGCGGGGGGGCGGCGGCCGCGGGAGGGAAGGGCGAGGGGCAGGCGTGGAGCGAGCGGCGGGGAGCGGCGGCGGCAGCGGCGGGGCGGGGACGGGGGGGAGAGCGAGGAGGCTGGGTTCGCCCCGCACCCTGTGCCCGCCCGCACACCCCGCCTCCCCCTGCTGCAGAAACTACGCCATTGCGGCCTAGTCCTGGAGCCAGCGGCGCGCTGCCTCCCTCCCTCTCGCACCCCCCTCAGCCGGCGCCATCTTGGCGGCCGCCGCCATCTTTCCTTCCCCCCGCCGGAGCCGGGCAGGAGCAGCGGCGGCAGCAGCGCAGACCCCGCCATCTTTTCGGGGAGCCGCCATACTTGCCCTGGCGATGAACATGGCGGCGCCCATCACACACATCAAAACATGGCCTCCCTTCAAAACAAAACTGTCCGAGGCGAACCGGGCAGCCGTCGGCGGGGCCTGGAGCCCAGGGAGGGAGGGGTCCGGCGCGCACTTACCCGAGGCC
This sequence comes from Falco naumanni, assembly GCF_017639655.2. Taxonomy (NCBI): domain Eukaryota; kingdom Metazoa; phylum Chordata; class Aves; order Falconiformes; family Falconidae; genus Falco; species Falco naumanni. The sequence goes on from NC_054060.1 coordinate 37,910,913, forward strand.
CACATAGTGACCGAGAACTCCCCCTCCAGGGTCTTGATCTGCACCTGCTTCTGCTCCCATTTCCTGCCGCCGCCGCCCTCGGCCCCGCCGCCGCCTCCCCCGCTCAGGTAACTCTTCTTGCTGCTCTTCTTGCCGCTGCCGCCCTTCTTAACGCGGCCCCCTCCGCCGGCCGAGGAGGAGCCGCCACCTCCGCTTTTGCTGCCGGCGGCGGCCACAGTGACCAGGGTCTGCTCGATGTACTCGTCCTCCCCGGCGGGGGCCGGCACCGGGATGAGGATCTGGTCCTCGAAGCCGTCGTCGGCCCGCAGTCCGTCCGAGTCGTCTCCCCCCACCACCTCCTCGCGGGTCTGCACCAGGATCACCTCCTGGTGGTGGTGGTGCAGATGGAGCTGTCCCCCGCCGCCGCCGGCCGCGCCGCCGCCCGCCCCGCTAGGGTCCCCGTCCGAGACCAGCGGCTGCAGCGCTATCATGGGCTGGTGGTGGTGGTAGTGATGGGGCGGGTGGTGCGGGCCGCACTCCTCGCAGCACTCGTCCTCGTCCTCCTCCTCCTCGTCCTCCTCGCCGCCCACCACGGTGGTCTCGATGGTCTCCACCGGGATGGTCTCCACCTCGATCTCGTGCAGCTCCACGATCTCGGCCGGCATCTCCGAGCCGTCTGTGGCGATGTACAGGGTGTCTCCCGAGGCCATGGCGGGACGGCGGGGGGAGAGAGCTTCGCGGGCGGCGAGGGGGCTCCGGTCCGCTCCCCTCGGCGGATGGTGGGGCTCGGGCTCCTCTCGCTTCCCTTCCTTCTTCTCCTCCTCCCCCTTCCACACAAACACCAGCTCCTCGCAGCCAGCGAGAGGGAGGCAGCCAGCCGCCAAATCCCGGCTACGCTCCCTCGCGAGATTTCCGCTGCTGCCGCCGAGACGGACCCCAGCCCCGGGAGGCCGTTGCCGCCGGGACCCGCCCCCTCGCCGCCAAGCGGCCAATCGCACCGCCCGCCGCGCCCACGGCTCGCCCAACCGAGCGAAGGAGCCTATGGGGGAGCGCCGTGCCGCAGCGGCCCGCCCCCGCTTACCGCCGCCGGCCTATCGAGGAGCGCTGCGAGCGCGGAGCGCGCCTCCCGGCGTCGGGCGGCCAATCGGCCCGCGCCGCTGCCGCACCTCCCCTCTCGCTCCGCCCCGCGCGGAAGCACCGCCCCGCCTGTGCGGAGTGGCCCGCCTGGCGCTGCGGCCTGCCCTCGCCGCCGCCGGGGGTGGCAGGGCGCGCTGCCCCAGGCACCGGCAGGCGGCGCTGCGGCGGCCCGGCCGTTAACGGCCCGGGCGCGGGCGGGGCGCGGGCCGCGTCCCCACACGGGTGGCCACGGGGCGCCGCGCAGGCTTGTGACAGCGGGCGATCCCTGCGCGCGTGGCGGTCGAGCCGGGGCTCCGCGCCTGAAACACGGGCCGGGACCAGCGGCCGCGTCCCGGGCGATTGCCGGCCGGCTGGGTGAGCGCGCCCTGCGGGGGCTGCCTGCCCGGCCGGCCGGAGACTCGGCCCTTCTCTGCGGCCGCAGGCAGCCGGCGGGACGCCGCTGCGGGCCGGGCCCCCGGGGAGCGCCGGACTTGCCCTGCGCAGCCTCCCGGGGAGCCTGGAGGGGCTGCCGGTGGGGCCGGCTCGTTCGGACGTTGCCGTGGCACTGCTGTTGGTGCTTCGGAGCCCTTCCCTCCGCTCCTTTGTTTTTTCTTCTTCTGCGGGGGGATGTCACCAGTGCGCGTCGCACGGCGCTGCCCCGCGGGCTGTTGGCGCTGGGGTCCGCCGGGGCTCTGCCCGCCGCCGGCAGCGGGAGCGCGGCCGCCGTACAGCCGGCAGCGGGGGCAGCGGCCGAGTGCACCAGCTCCGTTACCCAGGAGCAGTGCTTAAAATAAGCGATACGTTGCAGTTCAATCACGGCACAACATTCCGGTACGTGAAGTGATCCCCTCTTTGAAATACAGTTACCAAGTGCAGTTACCGGCCTTAATCATTAACACGGCTCTCCATCCCTGAACTCCTTTGCTCAACCAAAACCGCTCGAACAGCAACAATCAGGAGATTTGCGAATACTCCGCTTCCTTCCCTTTCTGCCAACGGCCACCGGGCACCCCTTCCTCATCCCCCGCCGCCAGGGACCCCCCTGCAGGGGGTGTTGGGGAAAGCCTCCCGTCGGTATTTCACGCTCATTTGGTTATTACCTTTGCAAGGGGTCAGGCCTGTCTGCACAGGACTCGGGGACAGGATTTGCAAAGAAGCAGCTACCTGTCTTGAGATGAACAAGCAGGTGCAGAAGTGTTTGCAAGGAGGGGGTACAGAGCCGTGGGCACGGTCTCCAAAGGTCTCATTGTAAAAGTTCTCAAAAGGTAGCAAAGAAGAGTCCTTCAAAAAGACTGCGTGTGATCTTCATTTGAAGATTAATGTAGTAATTAGTAGTACTGGTAGCTCTGCAAGAACTTAAATCTGAAAAAAAGTGCTTGGTTTGTATGAAATAAATTAAACACTACTGAACATGAGGATTTTAAAACAAGTTAAAGCCTCCTAGGCCTTCTGTACTCATGACAAGATAGTCTGCAGTTCCTCATTCCTTCTTTCTCTGCTAACACCACCTTTCCTTCCCCTTATATGTTAAGCTACTATTAACTACAAGTACAGATCTGCCTCTTAAGTATTTCCGAGGCTGTTGCAAGTATACATTCCACTTTTATCTTCACTTCCCACTGCACCACCGTTTGCTCACTCATATCCCAAATTGCCATGGTATAAAAACAGATAAAAGATTCCAACTAAGAAATACTTTCTTCTTCTACCTCAGCATGAAGTGTTTTTTTCAAAGTTAGTCTAGTCCAAGTCTCAAGACAGCAACACTGAGCTTTGGGCTGATGGTGAGATTAGGAAATACTTTCCTATTAAGTATTAGAAATAGCAACAAATTTACTTAACTTGTGGAGATCTGGGAATTCCTTCTCTCCAATCATACTCAGAACTCCCCTTTTAACAAACGAGAAGATGTAGTTTATCATTGCAAAATTCTCATAAGCTGCAAGGCTATTTTTAGATCCTGTAGAGAAATTTCCAGACTGTTACATATAAATTCTGCCCCTCTGTTTATAATTGGAAGGGCAAAGGTAACACTGTGGGAAAAATAGTGCCTGTAACTTTTAAAAATAAGAATATTTCAAAATTAGGATGAAGTCTTCCTTATCCCCCAGTAGAAGTTAAATGTAATAAAGAACTGGTGAGTCACTACGGAGTTCATTCCCTTTGTTGGGTTTTTTTGGGTTTTTTTTTTTTAGGAAAAATGCAAAGCTCACTTATGTTTTTTAGTCTAAGCTTGCACAGACAAAATATGTCACCTACATGTTAGACATGCAATCAGTGCTGCTCTTGAACTCCTTCCAGAGCTGACTTTGACTTCAGAGCAAGTGGAACAGGGCCCTGAACTCATTATTTTAGATCAAGTCTTCTGTGGTGTTAGTGTAAATTAACTTTGTCAAATATAGGAACAAAGTCACAAGTCTCTTGTTTACCAATATAAATTTTTTGGTCCAGGTCAATGGTAATAGTTTAACAATTTTGTAAAACCCCATTTCATTTTTGTGTTTTTACTGTGAACAAGTACATAATTTTGGACAGAAAAGGCACTTTTAATTTTTTAAGCATCAGAACCCCCTTATTTTGAATATTGCACGTTTTCTACTTTTTCCCACAATTTGACTTAAAGCCAATGTTGTAATGTTTGCTGCAACGTCCATATTTCATTATTTTTCAGTGACAAATGTTACATGAAACAAATATTCTTCGTCAGCTGTGTTGCATCCATTACACAGTCCTTTTCATCCTGAACGAGATGATTTGCGTAACTAGCATATGATTATTTTTCATTAACTGCAAGGATTAGACACATAATTTTTCCATCTGATTGACAAGAAAAAATATAGCAATAAGCAAAAATACAGATCTGAAAGCTGCCCAGTGAAAAAGTGTTTAAAAGAAAACTTTGTCCTCCGTCCAAATAACAGCAGAAGTTACTCCCTTGATAATCTGTTATCTTCTTGCCTCATTTCTCTCCCCATCCTCAGAACTCCAGCTTGTTTCTTAGCCACATTTAAAAAATGAGGGGAAAAAAAACTAATTTAAAAAATTTGAAACTTTCCATTGGAAATAAAAGCTATTTTTAAGTGTCCATAAGAAATAAGTTTTGAAGAATATATATTCTTTACAAGATCTACAAGCTCTAGGTGCCTCAGATTTTTTAATTTTTCTTTTTTTTTTTTTTTTTTTTTCTGGTTCCTTCTGTAAAATCTGCTGTAGTAAATTGTACGGTTGTTTCCTGGAGAAGTTAGAAAGCCATGGGTTACTGAGAGCTGACCTCTTTTGCTACAGAGCCTCATAAAAAAACCAGTGCCATCCGCATATACCTGAGCTACCAGTAATGTGCGTCAGAAAGAGAGGAAGGAAAGGCAGAAAGGCAGAAGGAAAAGAAAGGAAAAGAAAGAAAAGGGAAGAAATTAAGAGAAAGAAAAAGGAAAGGGAGGGAGGGAGGGAAAAGAGAAGACAACAAGACAAGATGCATGCTCTGTAAGACATTTCTTGCTCCTGTGAACCTCCTTCAGCTTGTAGTTTTTGCATAAACTTGGCATCGAGTGTTGCAGAAGATGTGTGCTGGGCTCTTGTTTTAGGGTGAGGAGTTAGATCAGCACTTCTGAAGACAGGTTACTGCCCCCATTTAGTATGCATAGATGACATACATGGATAATTTGAAAAATCATGTTTTGTTTCAATTTACCCCAAAGGGTACTAAGTAAGCTTGGGCTTTACACAAGAGTAATTACAGGAGAGCTGAGGCTGCAAGAGACTGTCTAGTCCAAACCCCTGCTCAAAAAGGGGCCAAATAGAGCAGGTTGCTCATGGCCATGTTCCGTCAGGCTTTGAATATCTCCAAGGACAACAACTTCACAGCCTCTCTGGGCAACCTGCTGCCATGTTCGGCCACCCTCAGAGTAATAAAGTTCTTTTCTTACATTTAAGTAAAATTTTCTGTATTGCATTTTGTACCTGTTCCCTCATGTCCTTTTGCTGGACACCACTAAAACAGTATGGCTCCATCTCCTTTTGTTTTTATTTGTAACTTTATTTTGCAATTCCTGAGCATCAGGGATGCTCAGTGCCCTGATTAGACTTAAAGCATTTGCCAGACTACCTGGAGTGAAGTCAGCAGTGCTGCTCATAGTACAAGAAGATATGGGATGCTTGAGGCATTATAGCACCCTAGTTTGGGAGAACCCTTACGTCCATCTCTCAGATATGCTCAATATAATAACATCAGTAGATGACGGTCAGCTCTCAACACCATTAGCTACTCAATCAATAGTATGCTTTATCCTCTCATGTGTTTTTTGTTTTCCTAAGGGTAGTTTGCAGCTTCCAGAAACTGTCATTGTCATTGCTATACTAATCCAACTTTGTGTATAATACCCAGTTGCACGGTATTTATATCAAGAGCTGTTTCTCATTTCACACTACAGAACTAATTGTTCTGGCCCTTATCTCAGCTGCATCAAGTCAAAATTAGGTAACTCTTCTTTTAAACAAGAATTACTTGGTAAATACAAAAGTATGTTATATTTTAAGAAACGGAAGGTCACATGAAATAAGTTAATCTTTCACAAAGTAAAAAAGAACAAAAAGATCAATGCTTGTTTTCTAAATCTTGGGTTTTTTTCTTTTAGTCCTATTCCTGCCCCCTTCATCCTACATTAAAGCAAGAAAGAGGAAGAAATATGAAGTGTGAAACTTCTGAAATAAACAAGCTTTTCACAGCCATCATCTGCAGCCTTCTCTTTTGCCTCTAGTGGGGTCAACACACCTTTTTCCCGATTTGTTTCACCAGCCTTTCAGATTATCTGGTTTAGAGACTTCTGATATCCTATTCTTTTCTTCTCATTCTCACACAAGCTATTTCTCATGTTTGAGAAGAAACATTAGCCCTCCTCCCATTGTAAATTAACACCAATCACCAAAGTGATAATATTTGCATATTTAGTTAAAGATGTGGCATGAATAGCTTTTAAGATACCTTTGCTCTTGAATAAAGACCAGATAAAGAGACACTTACAGGAGAAAATCAGTAGTTTGTAATACAGGGTTCTCTTGTTAACGCCTGTTAAAGACTTATCTAAGACTAATGAGTAAGTTCTGCCAATTCAAGGTATCAGGTTTTCCTCATTATCTTCGTCTAGAATGGCTTATTAATCAATTAGAACAGAGGAGGTCATGAAGAAAAAAAAAACTCAGGAAGAAATCTAAACTAGGATTTACAATGCCATTAAAGTGATTCACTAAGAAAAATGTTAATTAGCTGTGCCATCCTATCCCAGAGCCCTTGCCCTGGCTCTTGGCAGCTCTGCAGTAAATACGGTTTTAACTTTACCTTTATGGTCCTTCATAATTTAGTCTCATCTCCAGCTGATCTAATATAGCTATGGCCGTGGCTGACCTTTATGGCCCACTAGCTTCTGCTACAAACGTTGTCCTCTCTCCTCAGATTGCTAATTAAACGTGAGGGAAATCCCTGATCCCAATTTGTGTATGGACTCCTACAAAACACGTTTAAAGGTTCCTAATGAGCATACGGTTCTGCTTGCTGACCACAGCTAGGAAGAAGTAATGAACTCTGTGTGTACCTCTTTTCTGTTTGTTTTTCTGGTACTTTTCAAAATTACTGTTTTCTTTGCTGCACCACATCCTACTTCATATTCCCCTCTTAAAAACAAACCAAGCAGCTAACAAAGCTACACCAATTAATCAGCTGTGATTTATAGCGCTCTCCTCCATTTGTCATCTGTTTGTGTCTTTGAGACTGAGCAGTGAGGAAGGATTTTGTCTCATCTGTTGTCTTGTGGAGGGAGGCAGGGTTTGCAGTGCTGCCAAACTAATTTCTAAGTCGTAGTCGCTGATTATCCCAGTCTCATTGAACAGCTTTTGTTGTAAGGACAAAATCATACATTTTGTTTTTCTTACTGTATGAAAGGATACATGAATTAGTGAGCCTAATCCTAGCTCCAGAAAGGTTTAACCCTTTAATTACGGGTGGGAAATACAAATAATTATTATTGAGAGGTAAAGCTGATGATCAAAAATGGAGGTTTTCTTCTCCATTCCTGATGTCATGGCTGAGGCTATGAAACTTCTCTTCCAAAAATCCCCAGCCTTTACAAAGCAGTCATATTAAACTTACCAACACAGAATGTCTGTGGACATCTGAATAGGCCCTATTTTGCAAATTCTAGACAACACAAGAAGCAGAAATTTCTGGGGAATAATGTATGTTGGTTGAGGCAGCGTGACATGTTTTCACACCTGCCAGCACAGGCGATGTATGTGAATGCCTGTCCCAACTGCTTATCCTGCACCCTGGGTCCAGGAAGCAAATGTGCTGCTCCCATTCCTGCCTGTTGCCTTACACCCAGCAGGACTCCTTAGCCCCCTCCTGCAGCTGCATGGGCTTGGGTTACAGACGCCAAACCGGACGCTGGAAAGTGCCGAGTTCTCAGCTTCTGTTGAAGTCACCAGGTACTGATAGATCCCACTAGCACTAAGGTAGAAGCACCCCTAGAGTAAATATTACATTTAAAAAGAAAAATAATCTCAGATTGAGATGAATAAAGCTAAATAATTATTAGTAAATAAGATGTATAAATTGTTACAGCCTCATTAAAGCCCAGGGGCAGCTTTTTTTTTTAAAAAAAAACACCCTAACTTAACTAGGTTTCTACAAGGCACTAGATATGATGACTCGATTTTCTCTGACCGTTTGCTAGAAGGTGAGTATAAAAACTCATACTCCTCAGGCATAAGCAAAGCTGATCAATACTTTTTCCAGTGTGCTTATATTAGAAGGATTAGTAACTCAAATCCATTGGAGGAAAGATTGTAATTTTACTTTGTGGTTTTATAGTCAAATCCTAGTCCATTTTGGAGGGATTGTGTGTGTTGCTGCAATATAAATACTGACTAAAATTATTTCTCCAAAGCAAAAACAGAGACTGTATGGTATAATCTTTGGAATTTAGCCGTTTGTTGTCAAAGTTGTTCTCCAGCTGTTCCCTGCAGTGGGAATTCTTCCTATACATATATCCACCCATACATACACATACACACAGCTAGCCTTTTTCAAGTGGCTTGTTTTTTTCCTCTACTCAAAGCTCAGTCTCTGACTTCAAGGGGCTGAATGAAGTACCCCTCTTCACTCCGCATCACTCCTGTTGTCAAAAGAGAGCCCAGCAGCACTGAAATGAGTCAGGTTTTAAGTGTATCAGGTTGAAACCCAAGTATTGGGGATTATATTTGGGAGAGCAGATCCGCTAGGGTTAGCTGTGGTCTAGAAAGCACTGCCATACGAGTGATGTACAGGGGTGTAGGGCTTTAGAGAAGAGGTGCATCAATGCTTAGAGGAGGATGAGAGAAATCCCAGTTTAGCCTGAATGCCCTTCTTCACAGAACCCACATTCTCTCGTAATCCTGATACTCTTTGCCAGAAGGGAACACCTCAGCTTCCTGCATTTGGATAAACGAGTACAAGTGTTGCTATTTTTTGCATGTAGCATTTTTGCTATGGATGGAAAGCCTAGTTAATATGCTCCATTCAGGTATTTGTGCTAGGGTGCTAGTACAACTGTTCCTGAAATGCCAAGACTGCAGGGGGTTAGCATAAGCTATTCGTGGGACTTATGGTACGTAACAGCAAATATGCCTCATGATAGAAAGAAATTGCAAGTCCTCTGAACAGTATGAAACACTCTGTGGAGTAAATTACTTCCCAGAAAGACTGTGATTCTTTGAAAAAAGCTAAGAAGCAGAGGAGTGAAAATGTAACACTAGAAAAAAAATATGTGGAAGAGGAAATTGTTTTCATTTGAATTCTGCAGAAGTAGCCTTTTACAATACCTTCTGTACTTGACCATAGTGGTGTCTTACAGCAGGCCTGCATTCGTTAAGTTTCCTAGCTAACGAGCAGATCAAAACACTTTATAATTCCTTAAGCACACATTTCTAAAGGAGGTGAGAACATGTGCGTGCTCCCGACCCACGCCCAGCACCTCGCCAGGTCAGCCCCCCCCTCAGGCGTGGTCCTTGTTGATTGCCATCACGTCCGTGCAGGGCATTGGACGTGCTGGCACGGATGAAACCGCGCAGCTGTGTGAGGAAGGCAGTGCGGGGGGAGGGAGCGCGGAGGGAGCGCGGAGTCACCCGCGGGGGCGCGGAGCCCGCGGCAAGGGCAGGCCCGCGGGGCGCTCCCTCCCGCCGCCCCGGCCGCCGCCCGGTTTTACCCCGGGACCCCGCGGCAGCACCGGCGGAGGGCTGCGGCGCCCCCGGTAAGCGTGGAGGAGCCGCCCGGGCGAGCCGCGGGGAGGCGGAGAGCGGTGCGGCTGCGGTGGCGGCGTGCCGCCGGCAGGGGGCGGCCTGCGCTGCGGGAGCGGGGCGCGCCGGCGGCTGAGCTGAGCTGCCCGCTCCGCGCCCCGCAGAAGGCGGGCGCCGCCGGGGGGCCAGGGGTCGGCTGCTGGGGCTCCTGCCGCCGAGCCGCCTTCCCCGCCTCCGCACGAGCGAGGGGCCGTGGGTACCCAGAGCCCGTGCGGTGCGCCCGGCCCCAGGAGGGCTGGCTCGCCCTGTTGTGAGCTACACCGCGCTCCGCAGCCCCCGGCAGGGCTGGCTGGGGGAGGCCGGGACGGGTGCGCCCCTCCGCACAGGGCTGGGATACCGGGAAAGCTGCCATCAAGTGAGGAGTGACGATAAACTTGGCTAAGAAGCGATCTGATCTTGTAGGGAGCTCTTAATTTCTTTGAACTTCACGTTTCATTTTGGGAGCTCCCAGGCAGGGGCACTGCGAACCACCCCACATCCAGCAGGATTCGCTGAATGCCGGGCAAACGCAGCCTTCGTGGTAGGTGATGTGACAGCACCACGTTGTAACCCAGGGCTGGGTTACACATAATATGGCCAAAAGTATCTAACGACTTACCACTAGCAAAAGGAAAATGCCTTTCTTCCCTGGGATGCTGTCACACCAGCTCCTCGGCACCTTTGCTTGGTCAATTCAACTCACAGCTCTGGCTCAGAGGTTACCTACTGGAAGGAGAAAGCCAGGATGAGCCAGGGAAGAGTCAGCGAAGGTAAGAGGGGAAGACAGAAAGTAGGGATTATTGGCAAATTGTTTCCCCTGAGCTAACTCTGGTGGGTATATGTGTTGATGACATGGCTCGTCTACAAATTATGCTGCCTAGGAAGATTTGGCTTTGTTCAATAAAGTACCTCATATTGTAAACCTTGTCACTACTTACATCAAGTCAGAGTATGACACCCAACTCAAAATTACTGCAAAACCTGTTCTAAACAAGCAAATACACAGCTATGTTTTTTTCAGGTAGTCAGAATAACTGTGAAGGAAGGTCCAAAAATTTATACAGGCAAAGAAGAAATCAGGTAAATACAAGTCTGTCATGGAACATGGAGCTCTTTGTTCAAAGGAGAAAACACCTTATTTGGAGATAAAATTACCAAAAAACTTTATTTTACTTCCAGAACATTGACTTCAACAAAGATTAGTCTCTGCAAAACAGAAGAAGAGGAGTTAAGGCCTGCACACCAGGGCAGAATTAAGATACCTCAAATACCAAGCCGGCTCTTCAGGCTGGCAATAGCCATTGGGAAATGTGCGCAGGTGTTCCTGCTGCATTCACTGCATCACTTGTTCTTCTAATAAGTGGAAGGAGGAAGCAGCTGGGTTGCATAGCAGAAATATGTTCATGCTGGGAAGCCAACTGGTGGAAAGGCACCTTTGGGTGGGGAAGTGTGAGTTTACCTGGCCTTGAGGAAGAGAGGACCAGTATGTCTTGTTTCAGAGCTGCATATTGAAGGTCATGTCCTCAGTGGAGCAAAGGATTTTTGTCTTTTTTTTTATCCTGGAAATTGCCAGCTGGGATGATGGAGGCGAGTGTGATGTGTACTTAAGACTATGTAAATGAGATATTTGGTGGTACCCTGCATAGAGTCAGCAACTGTGCTCCTCCTGTTGAGTGTGTTAAGAATTTCTCTCAGCTAGGCTCTCTGTAGTTAGAAATTCTGAACAAGTATAGGAAATTGCTGAAGAAAAGAAGCCTACAGCTGGGAAAACCTGACCATATGAAGCATGTTTGAATTGCCATAAAGTGTAGTGAGTCTGTGAATCTGTAGAGTTTGCAGTCATTATAGTATTCATTAAAAGGGCTGTTATTGCTGGATGACATTAAAATCCCCGTCTCTCCCTTTGTGAATGAAAGCCAGTTTGCACTTTACCAGGGTGCTATAAAACTAAGGACGCCAAATGGTCAGAACTTCTGCCGATTCTAGACGATGGTCTAAAGCTGGCGTTTCTTGTTTGTCTGGCACCCACAATTACTCTTTAAATTAGTATAATTTGTTTGGAGTATTATAGAAATATAAAGCGTGAAATTCTATCCTTAAAAAGAGATGCCAGTTCACTGGAGACAGAAAAGCTTTCTGTTCTTCTCATGTGGTCACGTTGAACCTATGGTAATAAGCCACATGAAGACAATGCCGGTGCCTGCAAAGGAGATACTTAACTCTCCATGTGTAACTTACTACATGCAATGGCATTAGCCTATTGGATTAACTATTGGGGATGAAGTCATATTTGTTTTCTTTACAACTATATGGACTGCCCCACTAATTTGCTTTTTTAGTCACCTTGAGCACTCCTGAGCAGGAAGTGACAGAAGGGTGTCATCACCTTCATGTTGTCTTTGGCTTCTCCACCGATACTGTCAACAAGGCAAAACATTTGAGCCACTTAAAGGTTTAGGCTGAGATACTGATGCATCTGCTCTCTGAACAATTCATTCCTTATGGAAACATGTAATAACCTTAACTTGGTTTAACAGTCCATTAACTAGGTTGGGCCCTGCAACTTTACGGGAGAACCAACCTTGTGCTGGGGCAAGGAGGAAGAAACCATTGTACTTAGAGAGAGCTGACCCATAAGAGCAAAGTGGGTAAACTCCTGCTCCTGCTTGGGGTAAAGCTGCTTACCTTTACACCATACTCCTTCCACTCAGCCTGCTTTGGACCTTTAAGCATTTAAGGGTTCACATTTACACCACTTCAGGGGAAAAAAAAAATATCAAAAAAGCCTCCTAAAACTTTCTAGCAGTCAAGTGGAAGGGTTTGGGGGTTGCTTGGTTGGTGGTTTTTAACCCATAGCATTTCATGAAACTGTGCTACCAAGAAATCTTAAATAGTTAAAGTAAGAGGTGATAGTATTGCCAATGTTTGCAGGTAAAAATCAGAAATTATTGCTGAAAAATATTTACATTTCACATTTGCAAGGCTGCTTTTTTACCTCTTTTAACATCCAATTGTGATCGGTGTTTTTAAGGGTGAGGGAGTATGGAGGGAGCTAGAGAGATTCATATTGAAACAGAATGAAACAAAATTGTCTTCCAAAAGTGGAGCTGATCCAAATGGGGTGGTGGTGGTGGAAGGAGTAATAGTAGGGACAGCGAACACTGAAGACTGACAGTGGGTCAGGCATGGGCTTATGAAAGGGCATAATGGGAACAAGAGCAGCACTTTAATTTTGGGTTCTGCATGTGGAGAAACATCACCGTGTAACTCCTCTCCCTGTGAATCAGAGAGGCTAGGCAGGGTAGCAAGGTTACCTTAGTTTTAAGGTTAGCAAATCCTTTGCCTGGCTTTGTTAGCAACGGAGATGGTGCCGCACTGGGAAATGGGCTGCAGATTCCCAGGAGCGAAGCACGACCCAGCCAAGAGCTTGATGCTCCCGGGACAGCTCACGCAGGGGTTGGCAGGGCGCCAGGGAAATGTGTGGCAGGCGTTGGTCATCTCCGCGCCGTCCCAGGTCTCCCAGCCCTGGGAGGGGCTCAGGTGGCTGGGCTTTGCTCCGAGCCACGTTATGCCCAGGGCTGTGGCGCTGGGTGTGTGGCGTTCGGGCTGCCCTTGCTTCCCAAAAGCATCGTCTGCAAGTGCCCGGGGACCACCCTGCAGCGCCGGTGGGCGCCCTGAGACCGGCCCACGAGGGACGGCCGGAGTGGCTGCGCTGAGCCCCGGTGGGCCGGCACCGGCACTGTGGGGGTCCCGCCGCCCTGCAAACTGCCGCTCCCCCCCCCCCCGCACCTCTCCCGGCTGCCCCCGGGCCTCGACGGCAAGGTGAACCTCGGTGGTCCCCCCCGAGGCTCTCTCATCCCCGGCCCGCCCCTGCACAGCCCGGGGGGCTCTGTAGCTCCCCGTCGCCCGCACACCCGAGCGGCGCCGCGCGGCTCCCCCGCAGCCCGGTGCCCGCCGCAGGCGAGAGGCAGCCGGCGGGGCGGGGGCACGGGCACGGGCGGGGCCGCCCCTCCGCCGGGTGCGCAGCTATAAGGGCAGCGCGGAGCGGCCCGCAGCGCGGCGGGAGCGATGGGCAACCGCGTCACCCGCGGGGGACTTCGAGTGGGTCTACACGGAGCAGCCCCACACGCAGCGCAGGAAGGAGATCCTGGGTACGTCCAGGGGCTCGGAAGCGGCCGCCGTCGGGGCGGGCAGCCGGGCTGGATAGCACCGCTGGACGGGGAGGGGCGGGCGGGGCAGAGGTGCCGCCGATGCGGGTGCCGAGAGCGGCTCGGGGCACCGGCCAGGCGGCGGGGGCTGCAGCCCGGTGGGCTCGCAGGGATGTTTTCCCCGGGGGGCGCCGCTCTCCCGGGGCCGCCCCGCCTTCCGGAGGCGGCGGGGGGCGCCGGCGGCTGGGGGGTTCCCCGGGCGGCAGGGACGGCGGCGGCGGGCTGACATGGCGGGGCGGGCGGTGGCCGGGGCTGCACGGGCTCGGCCGGGGCTGCACGGGCTCGGCCGGGGCTGGCGGCAGCTGCCGGCGGGGGCCCGCGGTGGGCGGCAGCGCTGCGGGCCCGGGGGGCGGCTGGGAGCACGCCGACGGGCGGGTCCTCCCGGTGCCCGGGCAGCGCCGTCGGTAAGCGGGGATGCGGGTGGGCGCTTCAGGGAGCGGTGGGAAGTGCCCGCTGCAGGTGCATGCAGCCTGCACGAGTATGCATGTGAGTTGGGAGGGTTTGGCTTTTGGCTTGGGGGTTTGGGCTTCTCTGAAGATGGTTGCTGAGAAGAGCTAGGAATTCAGAATTGTTGCAGAATATATTTTCAACATTTTTATAATAAAGAACTTATTTTCCCCGGTGTTTGGTTTGTTTTTTTTTTTTTTTTTTTTTTTTTGTTTTGTTTTGTTTGGTTGGTTTTGTTTTTGTTTTTTTAATTTGGGTTGTTCGGTTGGTTTGTTGTTTTGGGTTTCTTTTTTCCTTCTCTAATGAGTAGGATAAAGTTTTAAAAGATCTTTTATAAAGGAAGGCACTGAGCTTATGGCTGAGGTGCTGCACAGGGTCTATGATAATTGGGTGTAGTTTTTTAACTCCTCCACAATCTGATATATTTAATCCATGGTTAATGTAAATTACAAAAACATTTCCAGTATAATTGCAGTGGTGGAATATCCTGGTGCAGGTTTGAATTATATCCAGTAAAATAATAATTATTTTACTGTGTAATCATGATAGAGAGTCAAAAGATGTCATTATGTAAAATGATGCTTCTTGGTGTCATGTTACTCATCCTTTTGGTCAAAGGAACTATGTTTTGGAAGGCTACAGGTAGGAGTGTGCATGGTGATCTCTCCCTTACCGAATCTCTTGCTTTCCTGATCTTGCTGTAGAGTGGGGACTGCAAACTGTGATGAAGTTGTGTTGTAAGGAGGTAATGGAGTGATGGGAGTGCTGCCTTGCCCTTGCTGCAGCAAACTCTTTGTAGGACGTTTCAACTGCATACTTGCAGAGGTTTGCCCCCACTCTCTTTGGACTCGGAACTAACAATTGGAATCAAGGTCTGCCTCTTTCCTCGCAGCCCCCCTGCCCCAGCTGTGGGAGCAGAAGTAAGGTCATGGAGAAATACAACATCAAAAGAGAGACATGGAAGATGTGGGCAGAGCAGTCTGTGTCTGACAAGGCAGAATGGATCATGAGGCTAGTGTCACAGATATCAAAGTGTTACCAAAAGTTATTGAAACTGTAATGATATCCCATAATATATTGGTATAATGAACATCACTATATTATTCAAAGCCTGAGGGTCAGCAAACCCCTGGTACCTAGAGTATGTACTTACCAAAGTGTCTAGTGCCTATTGAGCTGAAGCGTGCTGTAAGAATCTTACATACGTATGAACAAATATCTGTAAATATCTACATATTTTACATTTTTGTATATAGCAGTGCCTTGGGGACAGCATTCCATGCTGGTAAAGGAAGTATTTTCTTCCCAATAGGTTAATGATTTAGTTGCTAAGCACTGAAACTTGATTGTTTTCTGTTCAGGCTGCAGCTTTTTGAAATGTTAGTCTCAGGCATGGCTAGTTGGATTTAAATGCAAATTGAAATTATCCATTAGGAAAAAAATATGGGCAAACTGATAAACATATAAGGCAGTTTCTTTCTACGTAAGGGGGTGTTGCCAAAAGCTGTTGGTCCACTATGTTCTTATAGAGCAACTAAGAGATACTAATGGTCAGTCACAAAGTTGTATGTCCTGGCTTGAGAGTTAGGAGCCGAGGTGTCTAAGATTTTTGTAGTCCGTGACAATATGTCTGAATGATAACTGATGAGTACAATCCTCTGCTATGGGCAGGGACATCTTTCACTAGCTCAAGTTGCTCAAAGCCTTGTCCAGCCTGACCTTGAACCCTTCCAGCATTGGGGCATCCATGGCTTCTCTGAGCAGCAGAGCTGTGAGCCGTGTGTATCAGCTGGGCTGGCTGGAAGCTAACTTACGGCAAGACACTGTTGCACTAGGTGAACCAACCTACTAGGGATGTGATTCCAAATGGCTATAGTTATACCAGCAAATACATCAACATTTTGCACAAGGGAGAGGTGATACTTTCTCTTTTATCTATTTGTAGTATCTTCCTCTTGGACTTCAGCTATTAAAATGTAGCTTGTGCTTGGTGCTGTCTAGGTGCCAACTGCTTCGAAGTTCCAGCGGCGATCTGTTGCCAAGCTGGCGCTTTGGCCCTGATCATTTTAATCATGTTCCTGAAGGCATTATTCATGCTTTTCAGTTTATGAAATTGAATTGTTTCATTGCTGTTCTCTCACCCTCTTGTATGAAAAGCCTGTTACTGTCTTGTGTCAGGACTGAGGTTGGTGTAATGCTGCAGTGAGCTGTGTTACGGAAAGTCCTCGCTGGAAACTAATCCAATGGAGGAAAGTTTTGGGTTTTTTTGTCTGGATCTGCTTATCCTTGCCGTATAATTACACAAGTGCTATTAGAAGGAGCTGTAACATGGGGTATAATATAGAGGGGGTATCTACTTCTAGTAGAAATAGAATTTCTACTTTAGTGGCAGTAAGGGTCTGTTGGGTTGAACACTTTGAGAGCTATGGTCTTCCACAGTGGGAAGTACTGGTGTTTTTTTGGTCCTGAGAGAAGATGAAAAAATCATTGCTCAGATGCTGGTAACGCTATAAGCACACAATGAATGGTCATTTCACCTGTGAATAGTTTTCCAAATGCAAGAAGTGAACAATATGTTATGGGATGGAAAGAATGAGATCTTATTTGTGCTCTGGGTTGGATCTAACTTTATAAAATTACTGTAGGTTGGTCAGAAGATGTCTTGCCTCTCAGGATCCTTAGGGAAGCACTTGTTTACTCCTGAGGATGTGGGCTTAATCAAGGTTGCTCAGGGTAGGCTATGAGCATCTGAATGTGATCTAACATCCAAGAATAATTAAGAATTGGTTCTTTGGCAAGTCATTTTGGAGTGGAGATGGTGCAAGTGTTTTCTATGTGCTTTATCCTGTAGAAAGGCTGAGGTGTTAGGTTATGGGGTGGGGGAGCTAGAACAAAGTAAAAAACCAAAATCCATTTTATTTTACATTTAGCCAATCTGAGTGTAATAACTTCCAGCTCTGCCCACTTCTTTAGAGATTAGTCTTCTGTTTCTTCCAGCTGACTCTTCTGTTGCCTCTTTAAACCCCACATTTATGAAAATTCTGATACATTGTACCTATTGAAGTGTGCAAGATGCATATCTTTTCAGCTGAAATCAAAGCTCTGAACTATGTATGCTTCTGGCAAAGAAACTGAGTTTGTTTCCCGTTATGCTGCAGTATGTGGGCCCAGTGCTGTCACTGATGTGCACGTTCTGTGATCAGCACATTCAGAATAGCTGCGATCTCAGTGCTCACACCAGTTCCCTGTGGGCGTCATCTATAAAATAAATCACATGGGCAGAAAGTCACTGGTTTAGGCACTTGTGGTCTTCTGCTGAAAATGTATTAAGTGCAACTGAAGGCTTCAGCTTACACCATGTTGCAGGTTTTTGTTTCAGAGGGAGCTGGAAGCCCTCTTCTTAGCGTTCCTACCTCTCTTTACTCTGAACCAGCTGATACACAAGCAAAACCAAACAGATCGTAGCTGCTGTCATACTGAGGTTCAGGCATCATCCATCTCTGCACCAGCAATGTGGCACCACTGTGGTGCTTTGCCTCTGATGGCCACTTCTGAGTGACCCAGCTCCCTTGCACCAGCTAGCACAAAGGCATTTAGGAGCTTGTGTGTGGAAAATAGAAGATTAAGACCCTTGCACTTGCACAGTGGATGTGTAAAACTTGAGTGTAGTTAGCTGGGCCAAAAAGGTTTCTTATTAGTTTACATACTGGAGGGGGCAGGAGACTCTGCAAAGCCAGAAGTTTTTGTCATGCACGTTGACCTATGTCTACCTGTGTACTGGTTCATGTATGGTTTGAATTAATCATAGAATATTTTGGGTTGGAAGGGACCATCTAGTCCTGCAATGAGCAGGGACATCTTCAACTAGATCAGGTTGCTCAGAGCCCCGTCCAACCTGACCGTGAATGTTTCCAGGGATAGGGCACCTACCACCTCTCTGGGCAACCTGTTCCAGTGTCTCACCTCCCTCATCATAAAAAAAAAAAAAAAAAAAAAAAATCTTTACATGTAGTCTAAATCTATCCTCTTTTAGTTTAAAACCATTACGCTTTGACCTATTGCGACTGGCGCTGCTAAGAAGTCTATCCTCATCTTTCTTTTCTTATAAGCCCACTTTAAGTGCTGAAAGGCCACAGTAAGGTCTCCCTGGAGCGTTCCCTTCTCCAGGCTGAACAACTCCAACTCTCAGCCTTTCCTCACAGGAGAGGTGTGCCATCCCCTGATCATTTTTGTAGCCCTGCTCTGGATACTCCAACAGGTCCATGTCTTTCCTGTACTGAGAACTCAAGTGTGCTGTGCTGCTCATGAGCATGTTCATGAGCTGAGCTGCTAAAAGGAAAAACACTATCATGTCAGCAAACTGACTTCTTTTGTTTTGATTTTTTTTTTTTTTTTTTTTTTGTATGAATAGCAGCTCCAGCATAGGGCAAGGGGTAGTAAAGCTAACAGCCTGTGCCTGGTGTCTCTTATTCGTTCTGGCAGGAACTTACAGTCAATAGAACATAGTCCAGGACAGCAGCATCACAGAGATCTTCTCCGCTCCCCCCCCACCCCTTCTCTTTAACAGGCCTTCTAAAGTCTTATACTGAGTAGTATCTCTACTTTGACTATACCTGTATGCTGCACTTGTGGTCAAGATAAAGGAAGATGAAAAAAAAAAATTCTTCTCTTGTTACTACTAGCTTCTTGTGGATGTGGGCAGGGCTGCTGCTCCTTTAAACCTCCATCACCTCTGTGTTTGTGGATGGCTCCTGCTCTTGCCCACATCCAAATCCCATGTATGCTGAAATGTGCAAGAGCTAAGTATGGGTGTTACATCAGTGAGAAATTGTGTCTGGTGCTGTCACTGAGGTGTAACTGGGTCTTTCCTGAGTCATCTCAGGAACTTTGTCAGTGGGAACAGAGGATGAGGGAGGGTTTGGAACAAGGGATTTCCCATCTCCTGAGGAGGAGGAACATCAGGACCTAGCAACTGGCAGCTTCTCCAGGAACAATTACTCCAGCCCTAACTGAGGATCACTGTAGGGCTATGGTGAGTGCTCCTGGGAAAATATACGTAGTCAGGGTAATTTGTCAGCAGTGTTTCAGAGTGAGGCATGCCTCTAGAAAGGTGACTGATGCTTACACACAGCAGTGGAATGATCTCTGTGAAATGTCAATTCAGTAAATGAGTTGTTTCAGAATCATGAATGCTTCTGAAAATATACTTGTAGTGTTTGTTCTCTCTTGACTGCTGTTCTTTCGTCCACACAGTGGTACCAGTGGGGAAATGCTAGCTTTCACCATAGCAGTGCAGATTTCAGCTGCTCTGAAGTTATGGCATAGAGACCGTGGAGCTGACTGGGCAGAATTGTTAACTACATCTACCTACTGTACTAAAGTGCCTGCACTGCTTTTGCAGTGCGCTGACCTTGGAGACAAAGTCATGCTTTTGCACTGCTGCACAACTGTACCGGTATCCCCGTGCTCCGAACGGCAGGAGCGTGGCTCAGTTTGGACGACTAGAAGCAGCACATGTGGATAAGCTGTCTGCTGGGCCGAGCTAACAGGCTTTCTCAGTAAGCTAGAAGCTGGAGAATGTGCTCTGGAGACATCAGAGTAGCTGGAGCTCTCCTGGTCCCGGTGGACTGTAAAAGGCAAATTTCACTCCTGTGTGGTCATGTTAACTTGTGGGGTCTGCACCCCTCCCCTCCTTATCTAGAAGGGCTGAATGATGGCTTGTTTGTGTTCCCCCCCCCTCCGCCTCCTATTCCTCTGCCTGCTGTATGCCATGATTATGCATAATGAAGAGCTCACTATAGATTACATCTTATGCCCATCATCATGTATTAGTCCTGACCCAGTGCTTATTGGGAAGCAATGGACTCTGGCCATATAGAAGCTCATCACTTTTATAATGGAAAAGTGCCCAGGAAGACCATAATGGAAGCAATTCAGGAAGAGCAGCATGATGAAACTATCTGCTCAGATGCCTTATAGTGTGAAACTCTAGCAGTCTCAAGAGTGGAGAGTAGGTGTCTGTTTACTTCTCCAAGTCTAATGTGTAGGAGATGAAGGTGGTCATTACCGTGTGGCTGACAGTCCTTTGTGGCTCCTGGTTCGGCCCTGCACAGTAGCCCTGTCTCTGACTCTCTGTTGCCTTCGGGACATGCAGATGGCCGATGTCTGGTTTGCGCAGCACCTACAGACACTTGTCACAGCAGCCTTACAGGGTTGTCCAGGTTTTCTGACTGTAAGTGCTCAGTGTTGCCTTGCCAGCATTTGTTCAGCTAACTGCAAAGCATGAACATGGAAGAAAAATGAGATACTTATGTTGTCACATCTTTGTGTCAGCGTGCTATATATAAACTGCAGTCATCAGGATCGCTTAATCTGAGTTAAATGTGTTTCACTGAAGAGTCCTTGGCCTCAAGTTTTGAAAGGGTCAGCGTTCAACACTTTGCATGTGGAGCACTCCTGAACAGAAAGGTCTCTGCCATCTTATTCCACCTGCGGGGCTTCTAGTGAGCCTAGCAGCCCCACCTCTCAGCCTCCCTGAGGTTTCTCCATGCCATGGAAACAGGAAGGTTTTATCAGTATTAATGATAAACAGACACAGTATTGTGGTTTAACTAGTATGCAAAAATATACTGTTGGAGAGGAGTTAATCATGTGTTGAATTTAATATTAAACCCTAGCAAGTTACTTAATAGCTGTCACTGGCGATAAATGCAACCTACCTGTGTTGCTGCTGCTTGCTGGTTACTACTCTGAAACCTATTAAATGTAATCTGCAATCCCTGTTAGCTGCTGTGAAAAGAAATAGGTCAAAAACTTTCATTGTTCTTAAACTACAATATAAAGCAGCTCTTATTTTCCCATCCCATTAACACATTTTTGTTCAAAGTGGCCTTAGTTTGACCGGGCTGAGGAACAGATTTGGTTGTGTTACATCATCTCTTGTGGTGACTGCAGTAACTTATACTTACCAACTGCATGACTGGAAATTTATTAAAGGGTTTTCTGGGTTTTGGACAGATGCCCCTAAACAGGACATTAAGCTACGTAAGATTGTATTTCTGTAACATATTTTCTGACCAGGTCATTATATCAAGTTATTCTTTAGAGTGGGTATCCCAGCACTTTGTGTAAAAATTTTGGTACCTGTCTAGGTACCCGAGAACAATTTCTAGCATGTTAGCATTTCTAGGGTGAAAACTTTAATTTCAAAAATTGTGAAAACAAGGACAAAACCAAAACAGCAAAACAGAAAAGCCCTGTGCTTTCCAGAGATGTTTATCAAAAAGTTTGGCTGACTTTAGAAAGGTGTTAACTTTTATTAGAGCTGGCCCACCACTTGGAAAATCTCTCTCTTGCCTGAATACTCCTCATGATGATTTTTGCCCCCTTGTCCTCAGAAGAGGAAGAATCAAGAATGCCTCTTTTCTCATCATCTTCTGCAGCGTTTTTCTAATCTTCATTGTCTCTAACCTCTGTCAAGCTGGGTTGAAGTTGGCCAACAGGCTCAGAAGTTGCTGGAATGGTTGCAGAGCATGACTACAACAACCTGCTTTCTTAAGCAGTGCTCAGTCTTTGAATTTTTGCAAACTTCTCAGGGCTCGCTTCTGTAAAAGCCCTTCTGCATCCTGCACTCAGTCCCTGCCACTGCTTGCAAGGTCACATGAAGTTGGGTGTATTGTCTCCAGTATTTGTTTATAGTATATACAGCTGCCTAGGTGAAAATCATTATAATCTGATTTTCCTGCAATGGTATCATACTGTGACACTCGGATGATAGTTTTCTATTCATAAAATGGGCCTATCAAACTTACAGGGGGCACACTGTGTAACCTCAGGGTTCAGAATGACTGACTTGTCCCACAGTTTTACCTGTGTAAGCTGTAATTACTGAGAAATGCAGAGTATGAGTTAAAGGAGGGAGACCAGCAGGTGGGTAAAAGCCATAAAACAGTGATAAAATTCATGTGCAAGTTAATACTGGATGTGTGAAGTGTAGGTTTGTAGAGAAGCGACCTGAAGCAATGAACAGCACCTAGAAGATAAATGGTGCTTCTGCGTATTTTCTTTCTCTTAAAAGGGCAAAAGAAAGGCCAGTGGAACCCAAGCTCTGTAAGCTGTCAGCCCTGGCCAGCCTAGCCCGTGTCTCTCTGATGCTGTATTGCAGTGTTTGTGAGGCCACATGAAGCTGTTGTGTGATTACTCATGTGACTTTTGTACCTGGTTTTGGTATGTGACTTGGGAGCAGAGAGAAATTTGGTGTCTTACAAATTCCTGATAATATTACTGACTTTCTTGCGATGTTACCATCTGCAAAGAGTTGCACATGTTGTAAGCATTGGTGAACACTCAGAATACTTAGGATTTTTTTTTTTTTAATGCTGCATTTGTCATTTACCCACAGAGCAAAACCTGGTGAGCCTGTTGGTCAGCCCTCTTTCTTCTGCTAGTATGTATGAAGCAACAGTGTAAAAAAGGCTACAAAGCAGGCAGTTGTAACCCTTTTGTGGAGAACAGCATCTGGACTGGGCAAAACAAAAAAGGAGTTAAAAATTTGACAGAAGGTACTTCTTGGAGCTTAAATCTGGTGGGCTTTGGCATACTAATGCTCATCGTTGTAAAGGCACGTGATGCCACATATTGACCATTGGGGTAATTATTTTGTATATGTCCCAATATATGTGCCTATATCAATCACAATTGGACATGATGCTGGAAGTGGGAATGGACTCAGTAAAGCTCTCACTGTAGCGGCAGTCCTGCTCTGGAATTGCCATTTTGTGAAAACAGGGCCTCAGACATCACCGCTCAGACCAGTGGTGGTTATGTTTACCTAACTGTGATCTAATGAGATTTTTCTCTGCATTTTACTCTTTAGCAAAGTATCCAGAGATCAAGGCTTTGATGGGACCGGATCCACAGTTAAAGTGGATTGTATCTGGAATGGTCTTCACGCAGTTTCTAGCCTGCTACCTGGTGAAAGACTTGTCTTGGAAATGGATTTTCTTCTGGGCTTATGCTTTTGGGGGTTGTGTCAACCATTCTCTGACCCTAGCCATCCATGATATTTCACACAACGTCGCCTTTGGGAACAAGCAGGCCAAGTGGAACAGATGGTTTGCAGTCTTTGCCAACTTGCCAATTGGCATCCCTTATTCTGCCTCCTTCAAGAAATACCACATTGACCATCATCGGTACCTTGGTGGGGACAGCCTGGATGTGGATATTCCTACAGACTTTGAAGGCTGGTTCTTCTGTACACCGCTTCGGAAACTGCTTTGGCTTTTCCTCCAACCTCTGTTCTACAGTCTGAGACCACTGTATGTGAACCCCAAAGCAATTACACGGATGGAAATTTTTAACGCTCTCATCCAGTTTTCTATAGACCTTTTAATTTACTACTTTTGGGGGCTCAAACCTATTTTTTACTTAATAGCAGGCTCAATTCTTTGCATGGGTTTGCATCCCATTTCTGGGCACTTCATAGCAGAACATTACATGTTTTTAAAAGGGTATGAGACATACTCTTATTATGGGCCTCTGAATTGGCTCACCTTTAATGTAGGCTACCACATGGAGCATCATGACTTCCCCAGCATTCCCGGCTGCAGATTGCCGATGGTAAGTATGGCATGAGCACTAGTGAATTGGATTTTTATAAAAGCTGCTAAACTGTCTCAAAGAAATGACTTCAAATCATAGCAACAGATCTATTTTAAAAGGAAAAAAAAGCGCTTTTTGAATTTGTTTCTAATTCTTTCATTTTAAGCAGGAGATGGAGAGAAATGGCTGCCAAATGGTTGTAACAGTTTATTTGATGGAAATAAGAACATCTGAGCCTCAGAGGGCTTGAGGAATACTTTTGGCATGATAAAATCCTCCACAGTGCTCTGAATTTCTCTATTTCATTCCCTTAGCCACCAGGTTTCATCTCTTGGGAAGTTTAAAGGGCTGTCTAAAGTGAGGCAGGTGGCAGTTACTACTTGAAATTTGTCTGATGATCAATCTGCTAACTATATTGCTTGATTAACATAAAAAAAAAGTCTTTCTGTTTTTGAGATGGCATAAGTATCGGGGCATGTTCCAGCCTGACACAAATAGCACTAGAAAATAAAGCCCCACTCTACATGACCTGTTTCAGCTCTGCTGCCCCACCCACAGAAACCGAGGATGCCTGATCTGTCATTGGGAAAGTGCTGTGGCTTTCCTCTTTTGAAAGTCAAGGCCCTTTTTGTTTACATTTTATCAGTTGTGGGAATCAAATTTGCAAAGCCCAGGTGTCTAGGAATGGTTTTCAGTTTCCCTCCAGGTATGTAGCTGCTCTTCTGCGTTTAAACACAAGGGTTCCTCAGCAGGTGCTCACAGGTTAGAGGTACGTGACTTCGAAGTGTTACTCCTACATACAAATCCTCTGGCATGGAGGAAAGGAAACATCTTCTGTCTCTGGTCTGATGCACAGTTGGGGGCTGCTACTGCAGCATCCTCATGAGGGGGAGGCAGAGCTGAGGGGTTGGAGGTTCAGGAGCTGTGACCTCCCCACTACTGCCACAACAGGTACTACTGTTATGGTGGTATATCCAGGCAAACCCTGCTTTATGGGTCAATGTTCTTCATCACAGAAACACTGTCTGAGAAGAGATTCAAAACAAGAGGAGATTTTCTTGTGGTGTAGAAGAGTGTGGGCTGCCGCTGTATAACCAGCAGTTCTGTTTTAACACACCTCCTTTACTGCTGGAGGCCTGTCCTGGAGGAGCTGGCCATTCCTGGTGGGGTTCAGAGTTGCTGGTTAAGCAGCCCACGCTCACATGTGAAGTTCTCCTCTCAGGCACTCCCATTGTGATACACCCCATAGCTCAGCCGGGAAGTGCACGAGCTTAACTTCAGTTTCAAATGTTCAAACTTGTTAGATAGGCTTAGATACTTAGATTACTGAAATGCAAATAGAAGAAGAGAAGGAGTTTAGGGCTCTATCTTACACAAGGGAGGTGAGTGACTAATTGAACTTGCTGGGACTGTTGCTCCAGACCTGATTGAGACCTGGAAAGCTCTTCCCCACCCACACCACAAATAGTTGAGCCTCAATTCCTCAAGGCAGTGCAGCAGCTGGAAGTGTCTGCCCTCCTGTGTAAAGAGGATAGAGTTATTAGTTGAATTTCATGTGCTCGTGTTCATGTGTTTCCAGCTCTTGGGCAACTGAGACTTGCGCTGCTGGTGGGGGGGGATGTCAGGCTTGTCAGTCGCTGTTGCCTGACAGAACTGGATGGAAAACTTTGAGTCTTTGATGAGTGATCCATTACAAGTGAATAATCTATTAGGCAGCCCTTGGCAAAACAGTTACTGTAGAAAATCCTTTGTCCATTAAAACCAGTTGGTTATTCTTTTCTGCAAATTGAAAAGTTCTCTGCTGCTTTGGTGGAAGGAGATAAGGGGACAGATCCTCTATGGGTAGCTTTAGAGTTTGAACTTCATAATAGGTAGGGGTAGGAATCTGCCCTTGCTCTCTTCTGCTTAACCTCCCAGGGAATTCTCCACTTAGCAAAGGTCCAGTTTTTTCAGATCCAGTCTCTGAGGCACTTGAGCTTCTAATGGCTGAATTGTGTAATATGGATGACCTCTCAGTACAGCTATTTTTATTTTTAATTATTGGCAAGTAGAAAGTGGAATAAAGATCTTTATTTGGTTTCTGCGTGATTGAGAGCAGGGGATAAATAGGATCAGAGAATAACTGGATCTTAATCTTGGGAAGTAACTGGCTTTTCCGCTTGCTTATCGGAAAAATAAATTCAGCTTTGTCCTTTGTTACAGGTGTGTCATTCAGAATGTTCTGAGTAATGTGTTTGCCACTGGAAAGACCTTTACCCTAGGAGTGTGACAGATGTGAAAGAGGAAGAATTAGGCTGTGCTGTAAGCTTATAGATAATAAAGATGAGTGACATGAGTGTGCAGTAAGAACTCGTCCCACTAGTATAATGAGAGATTACATAAGAGACCATGAAATTTAACATTATAATGAAGGACCTGCTCCAAAAAAACCCCACTATAGACTTAGGACTAGAGTACTCTTTACATGAAGCCTTATAACTATAAAATATTGCATTGCTTACCAAATGAGTAAAAAGGTCCATTCTTCATAATCTGAGCCCTTGAATATACTGAGAGAGAGAGAGAGGACAGGAAGAGGAACTCTGTGCTTTTCCTACAAACTTCAACAAAAACTGCAATGTTACCAGAGGCAAACTAGTTACTCATTAAGCTTGTGGGAAAAGGAAAAAAGACATGGTATGAAACCAGATTTATTAGACAGACAAGACTGGATAAAATGGTAGATGTGCCGGTTTTGAATTGCAGATTTCATTAACCCTATGATGGCCAGGAGGACTAGCATGAGTGCTCCCTGCTGGTCAAGGACTGTAGGAGGAACTTCTGTAATATACCTTCTAGCATTCTGAACATAATTTTTCAGCTTCTTTTCATAAGGATCTCTAGCTTCTGTATGGCCTCAGGACAAAGGGTCTGTAACAGCTGTGGTGAAATACTAGTTTGCATTTAACTTTGGTGTCTGTGGGATACGATGGAGTAGAACTGGGGTCTTGTTGCTGTGCTCTGCAAGCACAAAACCAGAAGCAAAGTTTCAGTCTAAAAGATGTGATTTCTTACCTACCACCTTGATCGACTTGAAGAAAAGCCTCAATATACCAGGTGCCAAGTGCCTAATAAGTTTCTTTCAGACTTTGCAATTTCTTGTTATCCTATTCGCAAACTAGCAATGAGTTAAGACTCACAGTTGAGATCTGTAAGGAGGAAGGGAGGGAGGAATTGAAGCAGATGGATCATCTCCAATGCAATACAGAGCTTGAGGGGGAAGTCAGGAGCAGGATTTAGGAATCTGTCACAGTGCCATCCCCTTTGAGATGATTTATGATCTGGCTGCAAAATTTGCTACCTGGAAACTGCCATCCGCAGGTTTTGTACTGCACCCAGAATGCAACGGGGAGAATGACTCTTCCAGCCTCAAAAACAGATGGAGTTTTATGTTGTATTTAGAAGGGAATCTGCATTAAACCCCAAGTACTTTCTGCCCTCCCTGCCCCAGATTTTCTGGTAGGTAAGAAGGAGATAATTTTGGTTTAGGTATAGAGATGCTGAAAGAAATTACAATAGATGAGCTGCTTTTGTTGGGAAACTTGCAAAAGAGAAACCACTTTTAAAATTCTTTCCTGCCATGTGATGGCAAACATGCACCCAACAAACTTCCATGCCTTTTCCATAAGAAAATCCTTCAGAAGTCCTCCTTCTAACTGCATTCATTA
Organism: Falco naumanni; assembly: GCF_017639655.2. Lineage (NCBI taxonomy): Eukaryota > Metazoa > Chordata > Aves > Falconiformes > Falconidae > Falco > Falco naumanni. The sequence goes on from NC_054060.1 coordinate 37,938,271, forward strand.
AATTTTCCCTTTTCTCTATTGCTTTGTCACAAATATTTTATTGTGGCTTACTTTCTCCTCTGCATTGTTTCTGTACACCTCCTACAGCGGTTCTGCCCAGAGCACGGGGACCTTGCCGGTGGTGCAAGTGCTGCCTGCCTTCCTGCACAGGGTGCTGCTGGGCACAAAGCCAAGCAGGGAAAAGAACCGCTTTGTGTAGGTGTGGGTCACTGTCCTGCAGCTGATCGAGGGCAACACACTCCAGTGCAAGCCCCTGGTCATCTCCTGTGGTTTCCATCCTGACCTTCTCATTCAGAATGAGCTGCCACCATACCCTGTAGGAAGGTGCTACACAGACAGGCTTGGTGAGCCAGTAACTCTGCCACCACCTGATACTGGCAAGCAGCTTGCCAGCCCTGACCGAGCCCCCTGCTTCCAGAATATGGTGTGTATGACTTTCTTCAGAATTCACTGCTGGGTGTTTTGGTTAATCGTCTTAATTATCAAATAATACTTATATTCTAGGTGCCTGTTTTAGATCTGTAATACAACTGCAGAATATGTGCACGGAATGTATTTTACTGCAAGTTTCCAGACCCTGTGTGTTGTGTCCACCTGAGCTCTTCAGCACTATGCCCAGACTATGCTGCTGCTCATGTTTGCTCTAAGTGCAGAATCTGTTGGGCTGAACATAGACAGGCTGTTTATTGGCCTCTTCTCTGAGACGTTTTTTCCTGCTTTGTCACTGCAGTAGTTTTTAGTTAGCCTTTGGTGCCAGAGGGCACAGCCACTGCCTGAGACACTGTTCCTAGAAGCTGGATTAGCTTCTGTGAGTGTCCAGCCCTCTGCTTCCATGAGCAAGGGGCAGTACAGACTTTCTGAAGCCCTTGTAGTGGTCAGAATCTACCATGATCAGGAGCTCTGTAGAATAATGTAAATAGTTGAGAAAAAGGGGTCTGATTCAGGCTGCTGTTCCTGTGGGCAAGGGATATGTGGGGGTTCTGGGGAAGAGGGGAAGGGGGGCTTGCCATACGAACTTGGCTGGTATAGGTGAGGCCTGAATTATGGCTGCAAATTGAGTTTCAGACAGAACTTCTGAAACAGAGGCAGGAGGGAAGGTCTGTAAGCACCAGTGTGCCAGGGAATGACCATGTCAGAGCTGGAGTGAAGCTTTTGGGGCTGAGTGTCCGAGACCCCCCCTTTGTGTTTGCGTAAGGCCTCGTTAGTGGCTATCATTCAAGGGAGCCTAGTGTCTGAACAGCCCTCCCTCTCATCCTCTGGCTATTTCAGATACTCAGCTGGGAAAAGGGAGGATGCAAAACCCAGATTAAATTATTTCTGGCTGTGGTTATAGAAGGAGCGCAGGGAACTAAATCTGCATCTACAGACATCTTACGCCATGCCTGGAAATCACCCTTCTTCCAGCCATTAATAGCTACCTGTAATGGGAAATGCTGGGATTGTCTGAATCCCATTGAAAATTAACCACATTTGAAGTACAGACAAACACTTTAAAACAGGATATAGGGAATTAGTAGGAAATCAGAGGTGTTCAGTGTAAGGCAGAATACAATCAGACCTGAACCGAATCTCCCACCTCCAACACAGCGCTACCATGCCAGGGAGCATGAGGGGTATGTAGGGGCTGTGGTACAGAGGTAAAAGATCTTAACAGAGCTTGTACATTACTGGGCAGTGTCTGCTAGGAAGCTGAATTAACGAGGTAACTAGCAGTGAGCCATACTGGCTTGTAATTTGACTTTTGCTGGGATTCTTACCTCTTCACAAACAGTCTGAATGCTGTGTTGAGATTCCACCGTTACACCTGGGATGCTGCTGAGACCCTCCTCCTGGATAACAGTTTCTGTGTCACCCTTTTGCTCCTCACTGGAGGTCCGTACTGCATTCAGCAGAGCTGGCTTTAAAACTGCAGGGTTTTTAAAGAGAGAGGTCACGCTGTCCAGCAAGACAAACTACTCTAGAACAGAGCTTTTGTTTGTCTAGGAGGTGGAGCTATAATAAAACCATGCCCAAACAGTTTATGTGCAAGTTTACAATAGTTTAACAGGCTCTGCTTCTTTGTAAGTGTGTTCAAAAAGCAGAGCATCTAGCTGGAGCAGGGACTACTTGGGAATCCTTGTAGTCCCTGGAATCTGTCAGGTTTGAAACCTCTCTGTCCTCTGGTTCTGGCCCTACTCCCACTACAAGCCCCATCCCCGGTGATGCATGATGCCTCTCTGATGGCGACAGTCTTAAAACTTGGGGATTTGTAGCAGGGAAGAAATTTTATTAGACTCATGATCTAATAACAAATTTTGCAACTCTTTAATCCCAGACTGAGGGGAACAGGCTGCCCCTGCAATTTCCTCTGCCTGCTGCAGGAACCCATCTCTCAGATTTCCGTCTTGGTAGCAGAATGGAGGAAAGTCAATGAAGTGAAGGCAAGGCTGCATCTGGGATTTTCTTAACTGGTATTTCTCTCCTGGCCGGAAACCTCAGCAAACAAGTATTACAACTAGGCAACAGGGCTTTAAATACAGTGTGTTGGAGTCTTGGCAATTTATAAGGTGGATTAGGCATCTCATTGTGTAGAAAAGAGACTCCTGAAATGAGAGAAAATAGCTCTGATGGAAGGCAACGATCCATCATCTTTCACTAATTTCCTAATTTTAGGCACCGCTTACATCAGAAGTCTGCTAAGAAGTACCTAAATGTATTTAAATACATCTCATTTGGCTGAACTTCAGAAGTTCACAAGCAATAACAAGCAACTTCAGGTTATGTCTGTGCTATCAGATCTGAAAGTGAAGACTGAAACACACCCAACACTGTGCAGCTAAACAGCTCGTTCTCTCTCTTCTCCTTCCAGGTGAAGAAGATTGCAGCAGAATATTACGATAACCTCCCACATCACCAGTCCTGGATTCGAGTTCTGTGGGCCTTTGTGTTTGATGACACTATTGGTCCTTATTCAAGGGTTAAGAGACTGTGCAAGCTGGCAAAAGCAAGCTAACAGACTAGCTCTGCCTGTTGCATTGGTGGTTTGTTCATTGGAATGACTTTTCTGCAGCAGTAGTAGGATGTTTGTGTGTGCTGGGTTAGCATGGGTGCGTGCTCCTTAGACCAAGAGGTTGAGTGTGAAAATGAAGCAATTGGATGCCTATTTTCTATTATTGATACCTTTTTAATAAAGGATATTTCTGTATATAACCCTGAGAAACTAGATTAGAGTGAGCTATGATGATGTGAACCTTTGGTCTAGGCTTAGAATTAAGTTCCTGGACCATGTGTGCCCAAGTCTGAGTTCTGGCCTAGCATGCAATGGAGGATGCTTGGTGCATGTCTGTGTGAGCATGTGTGTGTGTACTTTAGGACTGGTTTCTCTTCATGCCAGATTAAAAGTAGATGCTCTGCGTGCACAGGACTGTGGAAGCATGGAGGACTGGCATGCAGTAGTAAACGACACTATCTGGAGAACACAAGGGTGCCTTTAGCTCAATGTCTTGTCTAATCTGATCTGTTATTTCTGATAATTGCTGGTAGCAGAGATTTTGTATATGAAATGGAATATGTGTATATTTTTGTACATTTGTATCATTATTTCAGTAGCTGCTGTTTGACCTTTTCTGAACATTTCTATTCTTAGGGTCTAATACTCAGTGTAGCTAACTGGCAGAGCTGAGCTGCGGTGTGGAGAAAACCCTTCCTTTAGCCTCCCGCTTGTTGTCTGATGAGCAGCATGGATGTGTCCCTGAAGGAAATGGGTGGTCCTTTCTCACTCACCTTTTCAACAGTATTCCCTAACATCACGTTTCTTATCTTTTTCTCCATTGTATGTCCTTCTGGGAAAGGGAAGATTCTAGTTTTAATTGCTGCTTGCCAAGGTTATTACTATTTCTGATCACCTTTCTTGGTCTTCTCTATGTTATACCCCTTTCTGTTAGGGGTATGAGTCAGTGAAGACACGGAAGTGTTATGGTGATATTTATCCCTAACTGCTTTCAGAATAATTGTAACTCTTTGCCTCTGTCATTCAAGGGGCACCAACTTGACATTTGGGAAGGACATGATACTTCAGCTGTATATAAGTTGCCACTGCTGGTGTTAAGGGGGTGTACCTTGAACACGGAGCTGGGGCTCTTTCTGCCTCTGTGTGTCTTTGTGCTATTGACATTAACGTTAGTCTGTTATTTCTGCCCGCTGGAATAGTTAAATCTTCCTGCCTGTCCTCCCAGCTACAAACTTCTGGCTATCTTCAATAATTCCGTATCTTCAAAAACCTTATTCACCATACCTTTGTCCAAGCAGAACAATATCTTGGGAGTCAGGAGTTCAGATGCCATCTAGTAACTTCCCTCCACCCTGGAAAGCTGACAAGTTATTTCTGCCCTTACTGAGTGGTTAAAAGAGAGATCTATAAAGGTCCTCTTACATTCTAACCCTCTAATGGTTTGACTTCGTTTTGTTTGTTTTTCATCTGGAAATCCATGTCTGTAACAAAGAAAAGGATGATTGTGCATTCTTGTTGGTCCCTTAAGGTATGCTATTAGGCCTGGGAAGCCTGATTTCCTCAATAAATGCAAATTTGTTTGTTTCTCCTACAGCCTTGGATTCAGTGAGTCAGTCTGTCTGGCACACCAGGGAGCTGAGCTAGCCTGCTGCGATTTGGGTTCCTCTTCCTCCTCTATTTCTCCATTTTTCTCATTTGTCTGATTTCTAGCAGTTGGGTAGATACCCGCATTTGCTCAGCAGTGCAAGATCCTTTCTGTCGCAGGGGCCAACATTCACAGATACTGTTTTGATCTGTGGGTTGTGCTTCTGGAAAAGAAGAGGAAGAGCAGGGCTTCTTCTGACACTTCAGACTTCGCTGGTTCTTCAATGAAGAACATACTTATGTTGTTACATCTTAATTATTAAAGCCTTTTTTTCTCCCAAAGGAAGAGGCTTTGATGTGGGAACCTCTATTAACTTCTTTGTATCAGTGCTCTTGTCAGGGAGCTTCAGTTTTTTTATTAATTTACTTCAGTGCTGCTAGCACTCCACGATCGCATAATCAACTTTCTGTGCCATTAGCAAGCTGTTCCTCAACTCTTTTGGCCAACTTAGCAAGTTAATGTAAAAAACATAATAAAGGTTATACTGTCTTCCTCAATCTGACTATTGTCCTCCTCTATGGTGAGTAACCTTTCAATAGTTCCCTTACTCAGCTGTTCCACGATGCAGTTACATATGTGGTCTATAGGTTGCTAGCCTAGCCTGACATGGAGCCTATGATATGAACAGAGGGTAACCAAAATTGGCAACCGCTTCTTATCCTGCCTTCCATCAGTATTTCCATCGCAGTCTTGGCTTGCTTTGCCTGAGCAGCCCCACAGCTCTGCCGCTCTGCACTGTCCATCTCAGCGGGAATTTGAAGTGGCTGGAAGTCTGGTACCTGCAGGTACGTGGTGCAAGCCGAGTTTCAATGTGTGTGAATGCTGCTGGAGAAGGCCATGAACCTGTCCTCTCCGTGGGCACTTGTCCTTGCCACTAATGCTGCAGTAATGTTGGCAGAAGGGTGGTTTTTTCATAACCGCAGGGCATATGGGTCTGGGTTAAAAGTACGTTAGGGCTATGTACAGTTTTATTCATTCCTTAAAAATTAATCCAGATCTTTGTGTGTGACCACGCTAATGATCTTTCAAGAGGAACAAGGAGGAGCAAACAGCTGTATGAGGTAACTCTGGCCTGCCCTGCTGCAGTGGCTCAACCAGCCCAGCATGAAGGGACCGTTCTCTGCAGAGGCAACAGGCAAGCTGAATTAGCGTCTGGGAGGGGGAGATCTTCTGGTGGTGCCATGACTGCAAATATGCCACCCTGCGCATCCCTGTGGCCGGAGGGGTAAGTTGGCAACCAGCAAAGCACTGGTGGTGCCAGGACGGCTCCCCTGCGCCTGCTGGCCAGGCTTCCCCTGCAACGCCCGTCCACTGTGCTCCCGCACGACTGAGTGGCCCTGCGTGAGCTTCACCTTATTACGTCTTAATTATATGAGGCCTGCAAAGGTAGAAGAACATAAGCAACCTGTGTTTACAGCAGGTGGCTGATGTTAACAGGGGCTTACATCGTATCCAGGCTGTACGCTCGGCCTGAATTACAATGCCGTTATTGCTGACCTCAGGCATAATGCTGCATTCCAAGGGAAAACATGAACCGTGCCAGGCCCCAGCTTCCTGAAGCTTAATTAAGATTATGGGAGAGTTTCACAGAATGGTTGTGATCATCTGAGAGGCAGCAGGTTTGGAAAGTACTTGCCATTGTCAGGTATGCCATTAACGAGTTTATAATTAAGGAATATGTGAGCTACTGTATAAGATTTATGCAACAGAGCATTATAATCTTTGCTGTTACTGATACTGGTCTGCGTTCATACTGGAAAGGCTCCTTCTTGTGGTCCTGGGGTTGTCATATTGTGGTGCGCATCAATGTCTGCCTGCTTTAGTTCCCACTTGGAAATCTTACCCCACTGTTCAACCTGTCTCACCTTCTGCTTGCATTTAACAGCTAACAGCCATCAGGTGCAATCAGGAGCTCACCGTTGCATTAAACTCAAATTTCTTCCATTTCTCCTGTATTTAATCTACAGTATAACCACACTGTAAAAAAAGGACTCTTTTCTAAAAGGCTGAAGAGCACTGAAGAACAGCCCCATGCTCTCCAAGCCAAAACAGGTATCGTTTTGCAACTAGCTGCAAAGCATGCCCACCCCACCTCCTCTGCTGGGTCTCCTGCTGCTGTGCTCTGTGAGGCCTGGGGGATGCATGCAAGGGGGCAACCACAGACTCTCCTGGGCTGCTGCACCAGGCTTTGCTCCCAAAACCATTCCTGGGGCCTGGCTTTTAAAACAAAATCTTCAGGAAGGCCTGAAGGAAAGCAAGGGGCTTGGAAAATATTTGATAGATTTCAGTAGCTGAACTCCAATTTCTTGCCTTTTGCACAAAGTTACCAAGAAGATGGTATCAAGACTACTGCCATGTAAAGCTTGTGCCAAGGTAAGTCAAGCAGAAATTCCCAAGACTGTGCTGGTCGAAAGAATGGCTCTAAAGGAAAAAAACTGTATGACCTGAAAGCTATGGCTGGGTGTGCGCTGTTAAGTGTTCAATGTCCTGCACTCATAGCTTTGACTTCGCTTTCTGTGAAATAAAGCTCAAGACCTGCACGACATTAATAGGTGAAACGTGCGATATTAACAAATTACTCCCCTTAAGCCTTAGTTCAGCAATGCCGTGCCAGTGATTTCAGCTTGCATCCTCCTGATGCCTTTGGTAGCTTGCTCTGCATAAATTCCTCCCTGTTATTTACTGGAACCTCTTATGAGTGCAGCTGATGGGACCTGGTTTTTTTCAGTGGTGGCAGGAGACACAGTGGGACAGTTACTGGTGGCCTGAGAAGAGCCGTAAGCCATTGACCTTCACTGACTTTGCAACTTTTTGCCAGAGGTGGCCACAGCCTGACTGGGGGAGGTGGTGCTCAGCTGGCAGCACAAGGAGGGCTGGGCAGGTGAGAGCCACGTTTCCCTTTAAACAAAGGCAGGGCTGTTGCCATTGCACCAGCCACAAGACGCTCAGGCTCTGCAGTGCTGGCTGGGCAGAACTGCCACCCCACAGTGAGTCTCAGTCACCTTCCTCTTGTCATCAACCCAAGTGACATAAAAGTGCAGGAGCCCAAGGGACGAATGAAACAAAGGCAGGCAGGGCCATGTGGACAATAAACAGTTTATTACCAATATGAACACAGATACTGTGATGCACTGACGTACCATTTTTTTTTTTATATTGTGATAACTCTGAGACAAAGAACTTGTTGGCTGACAACTAACATGTCTCTGTTTCTTCTGGTGATGCCTCAATACATTTCTGTTGGCAAAGGATCTTCATTTACATTGCAGACTACTAGTAAAATTACTTTGAAGTCATCTATCAAAAGCAAATGGTTCACGTGTGTTCTTATCTACTACTAAAAAGAAAGGTAATACATTTAAATAAGCAATACAAAATACAAAAAAGGCTGACAAATCCAATGTGCAGTGTCAGATGAAATCTAAAAAATCCAGAAATTTAAAATTTAATATTCTTTAGATTAAGACTTTTAAAATGAAGCGAATCCAAGGCAGCAGCAAGCTTCAAAGTGTGCCGAGTCTGCTAATAAAAAGGGTATAAGAACAAAGACAGTGCCGGTGTCCTCTCTCACCATCTTGCATGACCTTGGTACACTTAGAAATGATCCGGTCTTCCTAGTATTCTCAGTACCGTCCCAATGCTTTGCAATCACTATGTTGTACTGATTCTACTCAACTCCTGCCGTATGGCTAGAAAACCAAACCAAAAAGTTAATGCATAACATTATACCCAGTGTGATGGAAAACGCTAAGTATAGAGGTTGCAGAAAGTACGCGCTGGTAAAAGGATGAGTGGAGGGCAAAAGGATGAGTAAGGGTAAGCAGTCAGCTGTTTGTTTGCAAACTGCAGTACTGGTTTAAGAAGTTGCAGCTGTCGTTTATGTGAATGTCTTATTTTGGGCTGGTACTCTAAGGGCGAGGGTGTCCTCAACTGCAAACCGCCCCAAGGTTTTGTGAGCACACAGGTCTAGGGCAAGGGGACAGGGAATGGATTTAGCTGTTTCAAAACCTCCTCTTTTCCCCCTTCTGTGTGAATCTAAGATGGAGAGTGCAGGGTGTGGACATGCATCTTCGTATGCCCTAATGCAGACTTCAAATAGGCATTTTGCTGTGCGTTTCAATAATAGCCCTGAAAAATACATTTAGTCATATATGGCAGAGCAATTTATAAAAAAAGTACTGATACATTTAGTACAGATGTTGTACTTTTCAGTGAATTATAAAAATGCATGGCTATTTGGAAAGCTATAATTGAGTGAAGTTCTGAAATAGCTCTTCAAGCATAGGAAGCCTACAGAAGATGCTTGGGAAGGATTTTCAGTTTGGTACCTTTGTCCCCTCCTCATCCCGGACCTGTGTGGCCAGCTAGTTGCAAGCAATTTCACGCTCCCTGATTGTGATAAATGGACATGCCATGGGCTACGGGCAGGCCCTTTCTCACCCTCCCACCTGTGAGAAACACTGGCCAGTGAATTTCTCACAAGTTGGTGGTGAAAATGCTTGTCAAGAGCATAAAAATAAAGGATGTAAACACAATGTCACGATCAGAGCTCAGATAAGGTAGATGTTTGTTCTTCAAATGTTGATATAAATCAGAGCTGCTCAGAGAAGTCTGAAAACACCAGGGAACTCTCTGCAGTTCCTAGCATCTTATCTATGGGAAATTAGTCATAAAGATGAGAAAAATAATAATTTTTCTCTTTCTTACCATCAATTATCTCCTCTTTCACTTTGTGTAACTCTCTTACAACTTCCTCCAATATTTCCTGATGAGACAAAACACAAGTCAGCTGCTCAGAATTTCCGTCTACCCAAGTGGAAGAAAATGCAAGTTTAACATGGTTGTGCTTGTCCCCCGCCTCCGCTGATGGTCAGAGCCTGGCACTACTAACAGCTACATCTGCACTCCCAGGCCAAGGATGCAGAAGCTGCTGGCATATTTATTTGCACATTTCTGTACAGACATCTTGATCAAATAGCTGTGAGATTGTGCTCTCTTGCTGCTCACCAGCTTCTAAGCTCACCCTTCTCTAAGCACCTAGTTACAGAGGAAATCAAAAGACTGAGCAGCTGTTTTGCTTGTACAGCGCATGCATGGGGGAAAATGGGTAGTTCACCAAATCTCGTAAGTGTGAAAGAGCTTTTCACTCACCTGTTTCATTCGATCAAAATCTAAGGCATCCATAGCCACATCATTGCTGCTGCTCACTGGCTTCATCCTTAAGAAATGGAAGAAGAGCACAAAAAAGCCAGTCAGTTCCTTGCCATGCACACTAAGCTGCACACACCTGATGGCGCGGATGAAATCCACCCCACGGCAGTAACTCCCGCGTTCGAATGCTGGACTGGAGGCTCCCTCTTGTGCTGCTCAGCAGTGTTCGGCAGCTGGAGAGTGGCACTGCTCCCGTTTTACGCGGCCTGACCTCCAAAGATTCTGCTTTCTCCTATTGCAGATGTATTGGAGGGAGCACAAAGACTGTGCTGAAACTTAATTTACTCCTTTATTTTTGGTGTTGTGAGTCTCAGTGACTTCAGACTAGAAAATGCTGAGATGTTAAGGCTTTACGCCCTGAAGGCAATGTATTTTATTACAGCATTTGCAGTTTGCAAGCTAGATGTCTGGTTTTCTCTCACACTCTTTTCTGTACAGCAACCTTGTCTTGGGCACCTAGACTTTAACTGGGTGCTAAACAGTAGAATACAGGTTAGAAAAATATTATAGGGAAAATAATAACCCAGTAATCCTTTCTTTGGAAGGCCTGACTCAGTCAAGTGGAGCTTGTCAATAGTACTGTGTAGCACAGGCACTCTTCCCTGACCCAGAAACAAAACCCATCTGTCCTTAATGGCTAGTATACTTGAGTGTTATCAGTCTGCCAGGATGGTATTAGTCAGTGAGCTTAACTCTGATGACAGCTGATAAAATAAGGAAGCAGAAGCTGCTTGACTTTCTCTTTTAATCAGTAACACTAAAACAGTTAAAAAATTAACCATGCTATGTAATTCGTAGAAAAGCCTTCAAATACCTTTGCCATAATCTTTGGGCCCAAACTGGGGGCTAGTTGAGAGTCTGCTACTCCTGGGGGTATGCTTGATCTTGCAGCCTTTTCTCAGGAAAATCTTAACATGTCTCCTACCATCTCACAGCTAAGCTGGCAGTTAAGACAGATACAAATCCCATCAAACTAAACAGGAATGCAAACAGGTCACCACTGACCACTTTTGAAACCTGCTCTGCTCCCCACCCAGAAGTCATTCAAGCAATCAAAGACTGAGCACTATACCAGGTGTTAAGCTAGGAAAGGATAATTTCCCACTGAACTCCTCATCCTCCCAGGATGGAATGCCATTATAGAAGACAGGTGGTGAAAACGTGCTGGCTGCTTTACATAGCCCATGTTTCGTTTCTATTTGCAAGGAGAAGGAATGGTCTTTCTATATTGATTGGAAACTCTCACTTATTTCCTAGAACCAATGTGTCCCACGGTTTTAGGAGAGCCGGAGGGACTGTATTTTGCTGTAGTAGCACTGGTGGATCCCTCTGAATGTCTGGGCAGGGCACGTTCCAGCATCTTTAACACAACAGCAGGTATGTGCAGATAGTTGCCATTGGCAACTTTCTCTCTGCAGACTATCAGCACTGTCGTATATGTAACAGTGTTAAATAAGGGACACGTCTTTGCAGTAAATGCTAAACATATGTAAGCCTGTGTTCTAGCCCCTCGTTCAGCTTACCCATCTATTTCAGTATCCAGTACTGCAGTAACACTGGGCGGTCCTGGACCAGCACTGGAAGGAGGCCTCCCTTTAGCTGTCCAGCATCAAACTTTATCTTAATCTCCGTGGGTAAGAACACAGGTGGTGATACTGCAGCTTGGCTGTTCTGACCGACAGGACTTTTGGAGTCCTACTATAGGCTTTGTGCTTTTGACACCTGCCAGCTTTTGTACTCTGTATTTCTGAATGCCCTGTCTGTGGCTGGGCCTTTTTACAGCTCAGTGTTACTAACTTACTGCACCAAGCTCTGCTCTCCTTCCTCATGCACCCACTGCAGTTGCATGGATGAAGGAATAACTTCCCTTCTCCTAGCTGCATCTCCTCAGATAATTTCTGCCTTTGTTTTTTAATTTCTGCAGAGGCTGGACAATGAAAACTTCTCTTACTGGCAAGGTCATCCTGAACCTGCTGTAAAAAGATGCTCCAAAACCTGCTTTCCACATGGCACAGAGCTCTGCCAAGCCCATGCCTCTGATTCATGGAGCACTGATGCTTTAAGCGCTTGCTTAAGTGAGATTAACATCTGTGATGCCCGTGCCCACCTAAGCAGGGGGCTGTTTCCATGGAACAAGCCTTTGACATGACACATTCTACCTTCACACTTTGTGCAGTGACAGACAAAGCAGATTGTAAGAGAATGAGTAAAAGACGTGACAGAAGACAAACATGAGTGAATGATGGGATTAGCCAAACAACAAGCCAAGACAATTAAGAAGCTGGGCTGTTAGCCAGTACCTAGAAGACACGTGGGATTGTGTGGGGCTCTTAGCTTCACAGCTCTTCACCACTGATGGATTTCTACAGCAATGGAATGAAACGAGACATGAGTTGTGCACATGCCATGGGGACAGCGTGACCATCCCAATTGCTAGCCAGCCACAGGGTCACCCTGTGCAGCTCACCTAGAGAGTAATGAAGATACAGGCTTCTCAACAGAATTGCTCCTTTCCCATGGCTTCTTCCCAGAGTCTAGAAAACAAAAATGAAAAGTTACTGTTTATTATTTGTTCTCTAATGATAAAACCATCCTGAAGTTGATTGTCTTCTACAGCTGCTTTCATTCAGTGATGATGAGTGGCTTAGAAAGATCCAGGAAAGCAGAATTGCTGAATGAGTGCAGTTGCCTACATTATAGAGAAAGCATCGGCAAAAATCTGCTTAGTGATCCCTTGAATTAGGGACTGGATAGTTAAACAATACTAAAAAGACATGGAACTGGAACAGTAGGAGGAAAAGCATAAATCACTTCTATTAAGAAATAAAGGCTAATTGCTGTAAGGCTTATTTTATTCAGCACAATACTTACTTATATTTTAAGTTAAAAAGTCTTAGGCTTTTTGTCTCCATAGTTGGCAGAAAATCTGGGTGTATCTAAAGAAAGGCAGTGAGACCCCCACTACGCAAATCTCCATGGAGAATTTATTTAATGTTGTCTACATTTCTAACTCACAGAACATTCCCAAAAGCTGCACCACATAACCCTTGTTACTGAAAATGCTTACTATCGTCCCAATCTCCTCCTAAGAAAATAGCCTAAAATAAAGTAAATGGTTTCAGAGACTTGAAAGATACGCAACTTTATACACAATGGTTTGTTCCCCTGTGAGGTCCTAAAAAGCTCTTTAAAAAAAATTACGGACACTCCCAGGAAATCTCTAGATCTTGTTCCTCATTTACATGCACCTTTCTCCTGCCTTCTTCCCCTTTCCTTGCAAAGCATGCAAATCATGGCTTTGTTCCAAAAGGAAGCTGCAATGGTTAAATACTCATTCCCTTGGGAGAGAGATTTCTTTCAGCATGTATGAAAGCCAAGGCTGATGCAAGGATGAATCTGACTGGCTTGCAGCTTATCTACTCAGATGCAGTTATTTCAACTCATCATAGGAAAAACATTCTGGGGGCTCCTTAATTTCACTTAGTAACTCTCAGGATCAGGCTTACTGCAACAAGCTACTAGCTTAAGGAAGGATAACAGTTTGAGACCCAAACCCCAACTGCGTAAGCCAGGAGAGTTACACTACCAGAAGTAAAATAATATAGCTTTTTTCTCTTAAAGATTTAGGTACACAATGTTGAAGACAGATCCTCAATGACATGACTGGACCCTGTTAACTAACTGGCTGTATTGTCATTTTCTTGGCTGTGAAGCATATAAAATCACAATTTCTTGCTGAGTACAGTTTTTAAAACTGTGTACTGGGGAATTTTTCTGTTAGTTACTGCTGCTGCACTCAGAAGTAGGACAATGAACGCAAGAGTCTAGTGGTAGAGGAAAAGACTAGATTAAGAAGACAACTACAACACTAATAGTTTGATTTAATACCTGATGAATTTTGCTGCTGCTGGGCGGGACCTCGTGTACTGGGTGAAGGAGAGGTACTAGCATCATCCTACAAAGAGAAAAACCAGGACATTACAGTATTCTGGAGATGATGCACAGAGTCCTATTCTACTCTGGAGACCAGCTGCAGCAAGCTTCCTCCAACCATGTCCAACAGGGACTGCTGCCAAGGTATGTGCTCAAGGCTATTTAAACTTTAACCTGTCTCTTCCTTTAGCATGGCAAAATAGACCCTTTTTATTTTTTGCTAATAAGGTCACTTTTTCATGATTCTGCTGAATCACTCTCATCCCTGTACACCAAACCAGGCTGAATTACCACTCTCAAGTGCTGGCTGCTGTTGTCTAAACACAAACCATCTGTTTCCCAAATCTAGAAACTCTGATATGGAAACTGAGCCACCTGAAGGTCAGATCCCAGCCTTTTAGCCCAGGACAGCTGCTGGTATCAGTGACAGTAGTCCAGGTACTAACAGAACATAAATCAGTCAATACTCCTCCTAAGTACAAGATTAAACACTGCCTCACAGATTTGGACTCTTTTTTTCTGGGATTAATGTGTGACAGATCATACAACATTCACCCATATATTGAATGTCAATATTATTTAGCAGCCCTCAAAACACACTCAGGCAAAGCATTAACTCTGCACTGTAAAATGGAATTGCACCCAGTTTGACAGAAGATACCTCTGCCACAAAGTATATCTGGAGTAAGATACACATTAAACAGATGTTCTCTAAAACACTTTTCCAAACAGTTTGGTGCTATCAAAAAGTTCAATTTGGGATATAAATTAATGCAGAGCTTCAAGGAGAGAGAAGGGGCAGAAAGGCAGCAGAGGCTGAATACTCAGAAGCTAAATGATGCCTTTAATCTCTGAGCGTATGGTTCATAACCAGCTTTGGGGCAAGATTAAGAGCAATGGTTGCATAGCAGGTTCAATAGGCAAATTGCATGCTTGAAGCATCCTTTGAGGAACATGCAGAAAATAGCTGCTTCTCTCCTTAAACGGGGCAAAGTGATTATTCCTGTTCTTGCTACAAACCTTTCAGACTAGGGCGAGACCTATAGTTTCTGAATGGATTTCCTACTGAGCGGCTGTTACTGTCTTTGGAGGGAATATCTCTGTATAGGTGGTATGAGGCACACATGATGCATTATGAACTTACAGCCATGGCAGTGAGCCTTCACAAGGGTGCTGGCTAGCAACAGGAATGCTGTACGAGAAGCAGCCTAGAAAAGCACCACATGGGAAGGGATACAGCAGAAATCCTGGCCTCTATTGAAACTAGAACTATCTCCCATGCTTTACAAGTTCAGTGGGTAAAAAAGTGGTTTAGTCCGCATGTTGAACTCAAAATCACTGCATCAAGTTCAGTGTAAAGACTGAGTCAAATCAAAACTCTTGTCTAATTGCTTTTGTGAACAACATACAGACAGAACAGTAATGAAGCAAAAGTTCCCCAAAGTTGTCCAAAGTCTATCTCATTTTAGTGTAAGTATCACGATCACATATTTTAACTTTTGAATGCTCTTATGGTTAATACACTGTTACCCCTTCACCACCACCCGCTCCCCGAGACATGTTTTATGTGCACTCTGGGGTCCAAAGTGAGCCAATTCTTGCTTTGCATACAGGTTCACAATCCAAAGTTACACCACATGGTTGATGATCCACTTCAGCTCAGCTGAAGCCACAAATTTAAAATAGGAAACATGAACGTGATCTCAAATGGACTTGCTAGAAGGTTCAGTGCATCTTCTTAACAGGCAAGAATCTACCCTACAATACTCAGATCACACCATGAGAAAGTGCCCATTAACCTGGCTTGGACAGTACCTCACTTATGAATAAGGTGGCAATTCTTGTTTATAGGGTGCTGTTCCCAAGAAAGGTTACATTTCGCTTTTGAACATGTAAATCTGTTCCTGGATTAGCACAGTTTGTCATTGCCTGCTGCACACAGTGACTGAGCCCAGGACTTTGGTTTACAAGGCAGCACATCAATGTATTTGGAAAAGCACAACAGTGACGAGTCTTTCACTTACGTTTTGGCTTTCCTCTTCCTTTTTGTCAGCTGGTTTGTCTGACTGCGACGCTGCTTTCCTCCTTTGCAAAGGAACATGAGATAGGACACACAGTCAACCCTCTAGAAATACATCCTCCACGTGGGAAGGCTAATTCAGACCCTGGAGGGAGTTACTATTTATTTAGTTCATCCTAGGGAATGCGACAAAGGCTGAATGTGTTTGGTTGCTTAGGGCTGGGGCAGAGGTGAGCCACCCAGACCTTGGTGACAGGACTCGGTGAGAATGGCAATATTATGAGATGGTATTTAACAGAGAAACGCAGGGTGCAGAGCATCAGGGAACATGTCGAAGCGGAAGAAGGAAGCACAGCTGGGTATAAAATTGGGTAAGAAAGGGATGGTTTCTCTCTAGGGCTCAGAAAGTGGTGGCTCCTGTGTCCTGCACAGGAGGGAACAACCCAAACCTCCACAGGGGTTTCTAAGGGCCAGCTCACCCCCCCCCCAGGTGGCTTGGGTGGTTATGGCAGTGATGGCACTATGTTCTCAGCCAGCTTCAGTATCATTTTTCCATCTGTCCTATATCCCCCCATCCCTGTTCCCACCCAGAGAAAGGGCTGTGGCAGCGCTCCCATGTGACAGGACAAGAGTCAGAAAAGCCTTTCAACTCAGGTCCATCCTCACTGGGAAAGAATGGCCACCACTTCTGCTAGCCAAGACCCCTGCTCACTCCAGGGTGGGAAAGCTCTGCCTGGAGACCAGGATTCAGGAAACGAGTACACCAGCTTGGGTTTTCAAATGCCTTTGGTGAGTGACAGGAGATTACTGCTGTCTCAAATCCAATTCAAAGGCAGAAGACCTCCTGAGCCCTGTAGTCCCAGAACTGGCAGTGCTGGTGGTGCCTACAGAAGCTGAGTGAGGACCTGAGACCCCCACTCTGTCCTGCTTCCCCAGAAGAGGCAAAACTCCAAGAAGCAAGTGGCAACAAGCTCCAAGCAGTCCACTGGAGCAATTGGACATGAGAATAAAAAAAATGTTCATTGTTCATCTTTGAAGAACACATGGTAAAACTTCTTGGGTGTTAGCCACACTGGCTGAAGAAAAGAAAACCAAATTATGGATTTTCAAGCCCTGTTTTGGGTCTAAACAGTACACAAGTGTGCCAGGTACTCGTTGCCTAGAAGATATCCCATTTCCCATTTTAGACAATTAGGGGAACTGCAGCTCCAGTCTCCACATGGATTTTGGTTGTGATGATCCTTATCCTCACCCACTTAGAACACTACTCTTAGCAGATGTTTTTTTAAAACAACAGGATGACAGATTTGTCATTTATTCTTGCTTCTGAAGCAGACAAAATTCATCTCAGAAAAAGACCCAAATAATCCCAAGTGGCATCTAGAAAGGCTTCCGAGTTGCAAAATGCTGCCACAAGTTTGTCAGAGGATTTTTTTTTTTTTTTCATATCACTGGCAAAAGAAAAGCTTCACTGGATAGACAAATTGCAGGATTTGATGTAAATTTGACAAAAATACAGAGAAGTAAAACACATGCATGTTTTTTAGGACACAGTGCCCTGTGGGAATTATTTCTAGATATTCAACTGCACTAATAATTTTATTCAATCAGTAATAATTTTTATAGTCTTTCTCCAATATTTACTTGATTCTTTTGAGGGAAAAAAGGTTATAACCATCACAAACTTGAGCGAGGGAAGTATTTGTCAGGGTGAGAGATCAGTGTTAGATTTATGTCCTGCTACAAATTTAACTGGGCTAGAAATTATAGCGATTTGTGAGATAGTTCATTATTCTGCTTGCAATTCAGACTTGAACCAAAGGGCTGCTCTCATGGGAGCCACTAGATCTAGAGAGTGGTATTTTATACCACCTGAGCTCTTAGAAGCATTTTCTTCTGTTACTTTCCCAGCATTAGACACATTCCCTGTTTCTAAGCATGTGGTTTTCTGCTCAGAAAAGGGCGCCCAAGATCCCACGCTTACCACTCTGTGATTTCTGTACTGAACATGGTCAGTTTAAAGAACAACTTTTTTACCTCCTGGCTGCCAGCCTGGTAAAAACAACCTAAAACACAGTGTCAGGTTCTTCCTTTCTCCATGGCCTTACACATAAAAAGGGTTTTGCAGCCAAAAGAAGTCCCCTCAGTATCAGTGTAACAGCATGTGCCCAGATTGCACCCTTGACTGACACCTGTGTATTTCCAATGACTTCCACGGCTTTGTGAAACAAAATTTAAGAGACAATTCTGTTGCTGCCAGCTCCCTGGGAAAAGATTTGCAGCTCAGTTATTTTCAGCGTAGAAGCAGCACAGTGCTCGCATCAGAAAAAGAAAAAAATAATTGGAATAATTGAGTGCCTTTTAATAGCTGGTAGCTTGATACATCACAACTCGCTTTACTGGAGAATAACTTTCAGCTAGCCTGTCTGTAACACCCTGAGAATCAATAATAATTTACCTGTCAAGATGTTGTCCTTTTATTGCACTTCTATTTTTGGGCCCAACATCCTGAATGTGCTGCATAAGGAATGAATTGTGACTTCCTTTCATAGTTTATTCTTTCTGAAAACAGTAACTTTGAAATAGATCTGGTAAAATGGCAAAAGCCCAGAGAATATATTTATCACTATCTTTGAAGGCTACCACACGGCAGGATCTGCTACAGCAGCTAAACTCTGCCAGGTATCATTGCAGCAACACCTACACTTTCATATTAAATGCTGGGCAATGCTGGTGACTGACTTCAGCTGGTGAGGAGCTGTCAAATTGCAAAGCACCACCACAGTGACCCATTGCAAACCAAAAACGACAGCTCCTTGTACCACAATTTGCTACAGAGCTCATGCTAGTGCTTACTCGAAGTCCTAGTACAAACCTTTTTGCCAGTAATTTATTCATTTCTTCCATTAGTCCTCCTCCGCCTCCTCCGCTACTTGTTCGATTGGCATCGCTCTTAGAGACCCCACTGGGGCTGGACCCTCCTGAACCATCTTCTGGCTTAAGACAGAAATCAACATTGGAGTTAATGACAAGATTAATTTACAACCACACCCTTAATGATTAGTTTCCCTTATTATTAGGAACAGCCATCACAATCACAGCCCAAAACAAGAGATAGGATGTGTTCTGGCTTGAGAAGACCCACATGGACCGTACTAAACCCAGAAACAGTCTGGGTGAGGCAAATATATCGGCAGATGATGAAAAAACCCACCATGCTGTTTGTTCATGATTATGGTTATGCAACCCTGACCTAAGTGGACACCTATTGTTGTGAGGCCTCACCAGTCTACACTGGTTTTTGGAAGCATGGTGCAGTTTTAACCACTTACAATGACTGAAAATACTAACAGATAGTACAGTGGCGGATTATGCAGCAGTCATGAAATCCTGGCGACATGAGAACTTGCTAATGAACATGTTCTGAAGAGCAGAAATTATACCAAACGTTTCCTGCTCAGCTTTATTTGCACTACAAACTCACATTTAAAAGCTCCCCTAATGGTCAGCTGCAGCATGTGTCACCGTTTCACACTGGATTTGTGGATCATTACACCAAGCTATGCCAGGCTTTCCCGCAGTGGAGGAGAGCCCATCGGAGAGTCCCAGTGCCATCTCCTTACCCGTTGAACTCTCCTTAGTTTGGCACCAGCCAGAGCTGCTGCGAGCCCTGACACTGACCCATCTTCAGTGCCAGCCCCTTGGCTAGCGCCTGCTGGCAGCGGGGGTGGCGGTGGGGGTGCAGCTCCCATGGGTGGCGGAGGGACTGGGGGGGGTGGCGGAGGTGGGGGCCCCCCGGACGAAGCAGGGATCACAGCAGCGCCACTGGGATGACCAGGTGGAAGTGCTGGGCCTGAAATGCAGAGAATACCAATTAGACATGAAACGCAACCTCCTCCAGCCTGTACGCAAAGTCATGCTCCCGCTCCCAAGGCCATGACCTAACTGCATGACGAGTGATCAATGCAAGGAAGCACCGAGCACGCAGAAGAATGGGAAATGGTGGTTGCATCAATGGTCCATCAACTACAGTTGTGTCCTCCTGTGAGACACTGTCACTGATAAACTAGCTTTCTCCCTTCTCTTCTCCCTGGCTGGGCTAGTGCTTTATTCTGTGCCAAAATCAAAACACAGACAACACTTCCCAATTCATAAGTGGCAGCTTCTTCTGCTTCTCTCACAGCTTTCTACATGGAGATATGAAATGACATCAGCCAACTCTGTAGACGGTGGTTAACATCAGCTTTTCACCAGAATCATGGGCTACAGCGACACATCCTCCTTTCTGTTGCACAGGTGTGTGGCCTCAGCTGGTCTTGCAAAATGACACGGGGGAGACCAGCTCCAAGCACCTCGAGGTCCAGCCAAGCTTCCCTGAGCAGCAGCCTGTTGGAGGGGCTGGCGGTGGGTAACTCCGTTGCAGTGTTCTGCCTGTCTGTTAACAGGTCAGTTGAACAAATACACCTCCCTGAGGATATTTCCCCATGTTACACTCTCTCAGAGCTCACAGGCTGCTCCTGATACAAAATCACAGGTTCAGTTGTTCACGAAGTGTTATGTTGAAAGACAGGTGGGTTTTGGCTGAGGAACATTTGGAATCTGTATTTAACATTAGCAGCCTGGTTTTCTTATCTAGGTTTTCTTACACTACTGCCTTATTTCTGTGGTTACCTCCGCTATTATTTCACACTTCCAATTCCATTCTTGAAATGAACCATGGCTGCTACCAGAAATACTTTAAATGTTTCAAGCCCTCTCTGGTTCACAAACATAATAGCTAGTAATTCATTGTGGGTACTGTTAATTGTAATTGCAAAACTACACCCACCTAATTAGAGGCCAGCCTGAGGCAAAAATTGAACTGAGTCAAAGTAATGGACTAATGTGAGTTTAAAATAAGTTTATTGAACTAAGTGGATTTCAAGGACTTATATCAGCTGGAAGACTGAGCCTCCAGTGGTTGCAGTAATATTTTCAGCAGAAAGTGAGAAGAAATGTCTCAGTTTTCTTCCTTTTCTAGGCACATCATTTATGCATTATATGTGGTTATAAACAGGAATGGATCCAAGTCACAAAACATATGATCTGAATTGCAAATAGGCATTACTCCTAAGTGTTCTGACTCTGCAGGCTTTAGACAAGCACTAGAAATCAAGACCATATGCAAAGTGGCAGACCCAAGCTCTTGGTCTGCCTGCAATGAAAAAGATTTGCTGGAATAGTTATAGGGACAAGCCCTCAACTTGGTATAAACTCAACCAAAGTATAAATGCACTTTATATGAGGAAAAGAGTTTCTAGAATGAAATAGATTACACAAGCAGAGGGGATTCTGGGTAACTATAACAAAATCCATGTTATCTCTTTTGCTGGTAACAGAAATACCGCTTAGGAAAGAGAATAAAAATCACAACCTCTACCAATATTGCTAAACAGACAAGTCTACCGCAGACCTGGCCTCCAGCTTCAGAAGAGCCCATCCGCTATGTTTGGACCAGCTGAAAATAGATTTTGTATAAAGCTCGCTGCCAAATGCAATTTCACTCTGTTGAATGATAAAAATCTCCTTCTGGGCTAATACAGTAAGAATACGCACTGCAACAACCCAGCTACAGGGCCCCAGTCCTGTAATTCTTGCTTTTAGCTCAGGAGATCCCTGGACCTTTCCTGAGCAATTTCGATATTTTTCCACCTTATTTTCAGAAATCACATACAGCAGGAGCAGCCTTGGGCACCTCGGCCCTTTTTCTAGTGGTCACGGGCCGTGCCAACGAGGCTTTTTAAGCAGCTGAAAGCTAAGGCTTCATACAGGTCGCAACTCGTTCAAAGTCAGTACTTACTCAAGTGGGCAATGGCTGATGAAGTCATGTAAAGAGGGGTCCTCCTGGGCATAGTCACCTCAGACACAGCAGCGTAAGGGGGAGGCAATGGAAGACAGTGTGACATGGACTGATACCACTGCTGTGGAGGACGAGAAGATGGATGGGAGGATGGGGAGGGAGCCTGGCCAAAGGAGCTGGAGGGGCTGGCGATGGTGGGCAGCGGGGAGGAGGGTGCAGCTCCTAGGTGTGGAAAGAAGCACCTGTCCACACTTTTCACCTGGGTCCCAGAGGGGCCTAAAGCAATTTGTTCTTCAGGATAGCCATTCAGAGGTATGTTTGCCAAGGTCTCCTGGCTCGCTTTATCTGTGGGTCCCTTGCCCCTGTCAGGTGGGACAGGAATGACAGGCAGGATGGTGGGACCACGTGGCTGCAGGACATCACTCCTCTGCAGAGGTGGTGCATTTGTGGCAGAGGAAGCAGAAGACCGAGGAGAGCATGAAAGAGAAGAGCGCCTGAGAGGCTGGCGAAAGGTGGAGGGAAAGTGGGAAGGATGGGGAGGTGGTGGAGACAGCGAGGTTCGCCTGATGCCTGATGTTATTATGGTCCTGCGGTTTGGGCAGGCTGGGGGAGAGGAACCCCGGGCCATTGGCAGCTCGGAGGCTGAGTGCCTGTGCAGAAGCTGGGGGGGTTCTCTGACTCTCTGCAGGGATCTGAAAGAGGATTGAGTAGCAGGCTCAAGGACAGCGGGTGCTGAAGAGACAGCGCTGGCATGAGGCGGCGGTGGGGACACAGCACCCCAGTTACTGCAGGTGGGAGGTGGAGACTGGGGCTGAGAGGAGGGGGACCACATGCTTATCTGAGGGGTGGAAACTAAAAGAACAGAAAAGACAAATGAAAAGAATAAGATGGGTATGTGGCACGGAATGAAACCAAGGCAAAGCGGAACAGAGCGAAAGGAACTGTGAAGTACATGCAAACAGAAACTCAAACAAAGCAAAGAGGAGATGGTGCAGGCACTGGCTTGGGGGTTTCCAACCCTCAGCAAGAACCAGAGGGCTGTGCAGAGCAGGATCCTGGCAGCAGGGGATGGGCTGCATGCTCCCCCCATGGCCATGGGGAGCAGGACCTGCAGCACAGGTAGGGCTGTGTGCTCTGGTGCCAGTGAGGCTCCTCCAAACTTTATGTAAATCTGAGTCAGGATCATGAGCAAGCCCTTCACACCATCATGAGCATCACCCTTGCACCAGGGCAGCTGCAAGGGGCATGCTGAACACAGCAGTGGCCACCTCATAGCCAGGGAGGGGACAGCTAGAAGTCCCTGAGAGCCATGTCCTGCTCTTTGGGGATGCCGAGGCAGGGTTTTGGCTATGTTCCCTATGCAGAATAGCACACTAACCTCTGTCGAAACAGAGTCCAACACTCCTGTCACTAAGGGGTGTGTGTGTGTGTCTGAGCTGGTTTCATGTCGAAACCTAAAAAGTTGTAACAGCTGAGGAAAAACATTTCACTTCTGTGGCCAGATTAACTGAAAAAACTTCCCCAAAACAAAAGCCCAGACGCAAGATGGCCATCTTGGCTTGCCTGCTTTGCAGTCTATCAGAGAGGCAAAGCCATACTTTGTAGTTATAAGCTATTCCTGTCATCGCTTCTCTCAGCTTAGTGCAACTTAATATGCTACAGAAGATTTTCGTAAGCTCATTAAATATATATTTTTTTTCCATTAAGCTCACAGAAGACCTCTCACTTCATGACCACAAAATCCCCACTGATGAGCATCTGAAGCTATATTTTCCTCCGCACTGTGGTTTGCTTTGTGCTGCAGAGCAACGGGGAGTGCCTAGCCTGGCACATCCAGCACATGAACCCCATCATGCTTACATCCCCTGGAAACATGGAGTCACTCCTGCGGTGGATGTGCTACCTGCTGTCCTCATGGGTGTGGAAGGAAGATGGCCAGGCCCTCTTGGTACCCCTAAAATCCTCCTCAGCTGTACAAGCTTTGCCAAGCACAAAACCTACCTAGCTGCACCTGAGCCTCTGTGAAACAACAAACCATGCCCAAATGCATGTAAATCTCTAGCTATAAACGCTTCAAAACGTAATTGTAACTACAACCACTTTTAGCAGCCTAGCTCTTGTAAAGCACCACACAAAACCCAACTACAGCCAAAGGAGACAAGCAAGGAGAGACTACATCTGCTTGGTTTGATACGTGCCTGTGGTAGAGGTTCTCCTTTCCAGAGATTCCTGGCGCTGTTGCTGTTGCTCCATCACTTGTCTGAAACAGCAATGAAAAACCCTCGGTCATTAGGTATTCTTTATAATTTTGAGTAAAACCTTATACATTGAGAAGCACTCAAACTGTATGTCTTGGGTGATGTGAGCCAGATCCTCACAGAAATGCTAATCCCGTGAGATGGAGGTGGGTTTGGCTTCACTTGCCTTGGTCACAGCGGTACCATTGCATGCGTTGGGAAAGCGCAACTTGAACATTGCCCTGCATCGGCCGGACACCGCAGGGGTTGGTTCATCCATTTATGACAACTCCTCAATGGGCTCTGCACAAGGGATTGTCAGTGCCCCAGGCCCAGGACAGCACAGCAACCATGCGTGTTGTTAACCTGAAGCGTGTGAACATTGCAAGGGAAGATTATAGGGGCGTCTCGCATAAAATGACACAGTCCTGAGTCTTTTGTGGATCAGGAGCCCAAAGGACTTGAATGAAAATATAAGGAAGCTTGACCTGCGTTTAGGTGCTGACTGTACAAAGCCTGTTTTGTCCAGCTGCATGCAACCAAGTTCTTTGCTGGCACTGGACAGCCTCGCTGACCACCTGCGCCTGCCAGCGCGGCCACGGGCACCACGGCTATGTGTTTCCTCCACAACTGCTGACCACAACATTGCACTGCTGATTTTTTGGCACCTTTCCCCCCGGGAGCTGCTAGCTCCCGTGCTACCCAGGCCTGGAAATACATAGGGAAATACACTGACCCGGGCTCTGCTTTCCCGGGATGTGCAGTTCCCGGGGTCTAGCAGCAGAGGTCTGCTCTCGCACACTGCAACACCTCTGCAGCTGTCACTGACCCCTGCCACAAACTCACCCTGGCATTGCTCTTGTTAAAAAGATTAATAGCGAAAACCTAGAGTATTTGCCAGTCTTTTTGCCACCTGCATGGATATGGACTAAAGATTTCAGCAATACTAAAACGTAACTCTGAAATTACCTTACTGAAGCGCTTGGTAATAAGGTTTATTATAATTTTCTTCCATGGTTTTGAGGCAAAGTTTGCCTTGAATTTGTTCCACGTATGTTTGAGCCAGTCTTAGCTGCATATGGATTTCTTTTTTTTGCAACAGCTTGACTTCATGGTCTGTACAGTAAGGCAAGCTTAACTCTAAGCAACACTCCTATTTCGACTCCTTACGTAATACTTCAGAGAGATCTTCCTGTTACATTTTTACTTGTACTTTCCCGAGTCTGCAATTTTAAATAATTCTATCTTATTTACATACCAATAGAAGATTTTTTAAGAAAAAAGTCCAGAAAAATAAAGTTATATTATGCAGGGAAAAAAGGATGTCTTAATTTGCAAAACAAGTTTCCCATATTTCAATTCTAATTCCATAGATGGGAAAGGAAAATCCATCATTTCACTGTGGAGGGATCGATCCTAAACTGGCTTTATATTCAGGACATGCAAGCCATCAAACATAGGCAATTTCTGGAAAACTATTATAGTCATCTGAGAAAATTCTTCTATGTGTAAAGGGGAAACAGTTTTGAGGAACAGTCTTAGTTGGTCGATTCAACTGTTTTCACTTAAGCTATGATACTTTAAACCAAATAAATAAAAATCTTTACTTCAGTACATACCCTGGGTCTTACTTGATAGCTATGGGTTGAACACATATGCAACAGCATCAACTGTACTGCTAAAATTTAAATTGTAAACACAAGTACTGAGAGTTTCCTAAGCATACTGTCCCCTACGAGGAAAGAAATATGGGTAAGACGTCTCCATGTCCTTAGAGTCTGCAGAGCAGATACGGGTGCAGGGTGCTCCACAAAGACAGGGTCAGCTACTGCCATTTGAAATCATTGGGGTTCATTCCAGCCCTGTCTGCCCTTAAGCAGAAGCAGTTTATACATGCTAAATGGACCCCTCCACAGGTGCTAAAAGGAGAAGTTCTTACACCCTTCGGAAGTCAACTTTATTCCAGTAGAACTAAATAAAGCCTGAGACTGGCACAAGGCTGCTTAAAGAGTATGCAAGGAGTAAAGCATAAGAGGGGACAAATTACACTCTGACCAAGAAATATATTCTTTCAGCATTTATATAAAGGTCTCTAAAAAACCTTTTAAACAGACAAATTTGCAGGGTAGTTACCATAACTTCATTTCTTTGCCTGCTTACAAGATGTTAAAAAAAAGCTAGGTCCAAAATTAGGTCTGCTCTATGCTTAAAGAATGCATCAGCGTAATTAAAGCTGAAAATCCTCTAGTGCAGATGCAGTAATATCTGAGTGTATCTACTGGCATAGCTTATTCCAGTCTAGCGGAGCAGAAGAAGCTTTCCCAGGACCATGTGCCTTGTAGCAGTCAAATATTACCTACCCAAAAGACAGTAAAACTGTCTCTAAATTAAAAACAATAAATGTGGGTTTTTTTCTAATGTAGTTAAGTTGCTTGCACTTCAAATGTACAGACTAGACACCTAAATTTTAGGTCTGAGTTACATACGGTCTGAAGAATCAGTGACTTGCATTGGTTAAGTGAAGAGCTGGATCAGGCCCTTCAGCCAGGCAGCAGGGACAGGCATCATCCCCCTGCCTCTGGGCGAGCAGGAGCTCTCTTCTGACCTTTATGATAGCTCTGCTAACCCAAAGTACATCTGACAAATCTCAAGTGAAATACCATTACCCGCTGACCCATTTAATAGTCATACGTAAATCCCTACTGAATCTCAGGCCTTTCAGAGTTATTAATAAAGGCACGGGAAACTAGTTGCCCTACACTTTCCCCCTCCAAAAAACCGTAAGGTAAGAGAGAATCCTAAGTACCCACCACAGCCTGTGTAAGGGCCTTGCCTTAAATGACCTATACACGGTTTCGTGTAGGGACCAGTCAGAACGGTAGCCGTGGAAGGCTACCCCTGCAAGGGCAGTCAAACCTACAAACCAAGGCAGAGCCCACTGAGTGCCTGTCACATCAGACCAACGTCTGACAGCTTTGGTGCTGAACGGCCCCTGCAGGTCTGCTTCCACTAAAATCCTTACGAAGCTATTTATTATCTGAACCAAACATTGGGTCAAGTCCTTTGGAGAGCCAGCTGCACTTGCTGATCCTCCTCTCATTACAGAAGCAAAGGCAGACACCTCATTTAAGCAATGCCAGGCACTAAACTTGGAGCAGTAACAGGTCCTGTTGATTTCTGTACTCCAGCGCACTCCTGATGAAGTGAGGCTCACCAGCTTATGCGCGTTATGGCAGAATAGTCTCCACTGTTTCTCATATGGTAGCAGAAACACACTTGTAGTGAATATAGAATTGCAGAAATATGGGTAACAAAGGTGCGCTTCTTGTGTGCGCAAGCCTGTACTCCAACAAGGAAGCACAAGCCTGGCTAAGCAGTGCTGCTGGTGCGGATACCACCGATGCTGGGCAGGCGGATCACAGCTCTGACAGCGTGGACTAACAGTCAGACTAGAAGACTTTGTCCAGAATGGGATAGGCATTTCCTATACTCAGCAGAGGAAGCTGAAGATACTGCCGCTATAGGGATTTCTACTGCTGCTACAAGAATCAAGGCTGAATCACCAAAACCAAAATGAAATGGGTCTCATAATTTCATTATGGACACAGGCATATAAGGACAGACACTCCTGTCCACCTTCCCTTTGATGTCAAGGAGACCACTCCTAGCGGCTAGAGAAAAGGCCATGTGTAATAAAGGCACTAAGTCTGACATATGGGTAAAGGTGAAGGGCATGACTACACCTTCATTTATTGTCCTGGTTTAGAGCAAAACGTATGCATATGAACAGCATATGATATAGGAATAGCCATACACAAAAATGGGCCAAAACTGTTACTGACAGCGCATATGATCCATCAGATGCTCCCTGGGCAATATGACTGTCACCACCAGCAGGTGATCCAGAACAGGGTAAGTTTAGGCTTTCTTAATGTGCTTGAGGAAACACACTCTCTACAAACTGCTTTTAAATATGTTTTGTCTTTAACTCTGAACATTGCTTGTCTTTGAGCAAAGAATTTACCTAGACCTTCAGTTCACTTCACCTTTTAATAGTCACTACAGAATCATTAGCAATAATTATGGAAAACTCAGAATCAGCTTAAAACAGGTACAAGGAAAATGAACAGTGCTTATCGGTGAGCAAGGACTGTGCGTCCATCCAAGTTACAAACTAGAACTCTACCATAACTGATTAACTCACCTTCTCTGTGCTTCCATTTCATCTGGAGATGGCCCATTCTGGACCTGGCGCTGGGCAGCTGGACCTACAGAAACAATGAGAAAATGCTATTAGAAAAGTAAATGTGGCTGACTTTCAAAAAACAGTGCCACTCAGATTAATTGCTTCTCCATCTTACTATGAGAAAAAAAACTTCACGCATTATTGTACTCTCTTTGTCTTTTTTTTTTTTTTTTAGTTTCCTATTAGACAGATCATCACATGCTATAAATTTTTAGTTCCATTAGGAGAATCTAATGGCTAAATTGATGAGCAGATTTGTCCAGAAACTTGGCATCATGGTAGCTGTAGAGTACATACTAATCTCTTGGCACCAGTGAAGACCCATAGTGTTGCAAAAGATATCCTGTGGAAGGACAGTCCATCGCACTGGGATACATTTCTAGCTTCTACAGGGTTCAGATCTAGTCTCCCTGGATTATTCTGTGCTTGCACAGCAATTCAACCACAGTGCTGACGTTGTGAGCAAACATGCTAGCTAGTGCTGCTCTGATGTTGAGATGGCATCAAGAAGCTACGTGATGGAAGGTGCAAGGAGGTGCAAAATTAAATAAGCCTTTTACAAAGGTGGATTTTCTTTTTACAGTGCTGTTGGTCTTCTGCTTCTGCAGGATCCACATCAAGCTGAGCTTTCACTGGCATTCACCAACAAAATCCAGCTACACATGTCGCCATTTAAGTCACATCTCTCTCGACTCTGATCATTTAATCTTTGTTCTTGGACATTTAATCAAGCACACTGACAATACATGTCATTTTTTGAAAGGAGGAATTATTCTGAAAATAAAAATAATTGTTGGTAACAAGCTACAGTGGTCTTGCATGTGGTGGAAGGAGGATTGTTCCATTGATCAACTGGAACTAAACAAACAATAGTTCTATTGAATGCAATAGCAATTTTCCTCATAAACATCACCGAGAAATAGATCAGTTATATGCAGAAAGTTATTATGTCTACCATACTTTTTTCATTATCAAGTGCTAAATTTCATCATTTTAAACGTTATCCAACAAGAGCAAATCAGAATTAAACACTTGCAAACCCAAATATATCACTCACAAACCATTAAGGATATTTCTCTCCATTTTCTGTATATGTTTCTGTATCTGAAATCGAATTTAGAAAGCATGACTGTGTGAAAACGGGAAAGATGGCAGAAATGGATTGCAGTCAGAAATTCCAGAGCATTGACTGATTCTGATATAATTTGTGCATATTTTTGAAACATGTTTAAGGACTAATGTTTGCAGAAAGGAAACACAGCACTTTCTGAAAATTGGGACTATGTACTCCAGTTTTGGGTATCCCCAAAATGGAGCCAGTGACAAGTACTGAGTAAAAAGCCCTGACATTTAAAAATATCTTAGGATTGGGTATGAATAATGACAGTTAACTTCTTTAATGCCTCACAACTGACAACTTAATATTGTTTGTCACAGGCCTCTAGCAAACTATTTAGACAGAAATGCCACATTTTGTAAAGATCACAAGAAACAATGAATGGGGGTGCGTCTGAGGGTGATTATTTTGGAAACAAGCCTTGGGGAAAAGCTTAGCAGGTATTTGGGAAGCACAACGCAGAAGGCTCACATGTAAGGTATTCAATGTGTAACAAGGATGCCATGTTACTGCATGAATGCTCGTACTCTGCATCTTCACTACTGAAGTGAAAGAAGGCCAGAGTTACCCCCGAGCAGCAGTTACAGAGTGAATTTAAACTTCTGAACACAGTAGGAAGACAGGTGAGGTCCCATCCCCAACCTGTGGAATTGGACCAGGGTCCCCACAGTTAGCAGTGACACCGGTTTGCTCCCTGGCTCTGGTGTGTGCAGGTAACACCCACCTTGTCCTGTACACATACATGTACCTGTGAGATACTTCAGTAAGCAGACTTCTGGGTGAAAGACTTTCAAGGCTTAAGTCAGTTACACCTCCCTCACTGGCTAACAAATTCCACCATGAAAAGCCTTAGCCATGCTCATCACTGCATATAATTTCATCACGAGAAAACTGCCCTTGTATAAAGACTCTGCGTGGGAAGAGGACTAAAAGTCAGCACCAACATGAACAAGAAAGGCAATAAATCATGTCAAAGTATATAGGAGGCTCTAACGATGCCATCTTCATCTGGTACTTTGGCATAAATTTCCTCTTGGGGCCAAATGCCTAGAAAAATGAGGCAGTGTGGCCAGTTCGACTAATACTAGACATGCAGAAGGAATCAAAGACCAGACTAGCAACACCACACAAAAAAAAACGCAACTCCTTTTTCCTGTGGGCACTGTTATGAACTAGATACATAGGTTTAAAACCAAACAAATCCAACCAAACCAATTTGGAAAGAAGCCTAAGGAAATCCTTTTAAGGCAACATTACAAAACGCATCTGAAAGTTAAGACTGTTGCTTTTTATCACCCGGAGCTTTCTCAAGCTGACCTTGCATAGCAGGCAAGTAAATGAAAGATGCATATGCATCTGCAAACAAGTCCATCTCAATTTTCAACACAAAAGAGTCCTAGTTAATTCAATGAGTTTCCTTACGTTTTCTGGTATGTATGCGTATGCTTGCAGGATTAAGACCACACATGATACTAAATACACAGCTTTTGGTTGCAATACATGGTTGCAAAATGGACACCGTCTTTAAAAATCTGCCTGTGGTACAGCAAATACCTGATATATTCCCAGGGCAGACCACAAGTCAGTTCAGACAATGCTACTGGAAATTTTTCCCCTCACTTCACAGAAATAACTTAATTTCACTCCTTTATTCAGAGATGAGCTCCATGCATTAACAGTCCCTAATGTTTTTTGTTTTTTTTTTTACATTAAGAACCCCAGCTGATCATTTCAGTTGGCAGCATTTTGTTCTTATTATTATTTGGTCATAGTGTGAAATGTCCTTAAAATGAAGTACATAAAGCTCCTAATTATGTTTTGAAATTGCCAATTTCTTCATAGTTTCTATAGAAATACCCTCCTCTTTTGGCAGACAAAAACAAGAGAAAAAATATCAGAAGAAAAGAAGCTACTTCAGGCCTGACTCAGTAAACAATCGACATTCAAAAACTCTGCATAACTGGTGAAAAATTTGCAGATATTTGTATTTGCACACTAATTTAAACAGCCAGACAACTTTTCAGATGCAAAGGGTACATGACTGCATGGCTCCCAATATGCCTCACTCTCTCTCCAATATCTTGAGACATGTAACAATTAGTGTTTCCCAAGTAATGACCAATTCCTCTCTTTTACAGGTTTAGATTTCTCTGATTACAGGTTTAGACTAACACACTGCAGGAAAACATCATTCATTCATTTAAATCTTTCCCAAACTTACTTTTCTTCTATTTTACCAGTGACCGGTAGTGAGACATTCAAGAAGTGAACTATCTTCACTTATACCCAATCCTAAGATATTTTTAATGTCCTCTTCTGCGCATTAGTTTTGTTTAGCACAATTTTCTTCCTAAAGTGCTTTGGAAGTGAAGTACTCTAACAAAGCTGGGAGACAAAAAAAAAAGGCAGGCACAAACAGAAGAGGAGGATGAACCTGTAATAGGTAGCTTGTCCTCTCTCCTGTGTAAAACAAGAAAGGGTGGAGTAAAAGTTGGTAAGATAATGCTGAAGGAAAGCCTAGACCAGCTGCACAGGTCAGTCACAGCTTGTGGGAACAGGGACAGCTGTTCTCTGTTCCTGCAGAGGCTTGTATTGATTGGAAGTGGTTGGAAAAGAGTTTGAGGAAAGTTGCATGTGGAGCTGTCTTGGAATAACAGGGTGTTCAGGGCAGTCGCACCTTTTGCTGCCAGTGAGGTTACAGCTCTTCTTGCCACCAGTGGGGAAACACACCGGTTCTGTTTGGCACTGGTTACAGTCTTGCTTGAGTTACTCACAACCATAAGAAGTAATTCCTTCTGGCATCCTGCCTGTGGTCTTATTTAAACCAATTGTTTTTCTGTAGTGATATGAAACCTTAATTTGCAAACCCTAAAGAAAAAGGTTAGATGCAACCTGTTTTGGCAACCAAGATTTTGCCTGAGGTTGGCCAATATACTTAAGAGCCCAACCCAACTTTCAGGTCTGTTCATTGCCACAAACATCAGTTCTGCTGGATTTCCCCCCGGTCCCAATCCAGACTACTCAGCAGACCCAGGCTCACCACCATCTGATGTGAAGTCTGCAAATAACTTCTATCTCTGTAATGGTGGAACCTCTTGTTTCTCTTGTCCTTGAGATTGCTTTTAGCATGCTTGGCCAAAGCTCATGCAGATACTGAAAGCAGGGATTATTTTTACACTTGGGACTGTATATGTATGCTCTGCAGCGCGCATACATCAGACACCTGTTTGACTGAGGGTTTTTTAAATTCAAGTGGATTTCTACGTTTAACTACTCTCCACATTTCTAGATATTTCTCAAACCTGAGCAGAGCAGACATGAACACTAAGTGCTCTTGCTGATGGCATCCTCATTCAAACATGCTTCTCGAGTTGCCCCGTGAGCTACCCCTGACCCTGACAGCCTTTGGGAACAGTCTCACAGAGAAGAGCACTTCTCAGCACAATAACCAGGAGACACAGTTTTGCTACTGACCTGTTTGCAGCTTCACAGCTGTTGTGATCTACATTTTTAGCAACTAATTAATGCAGGAGATATGCTATGAATGTCTGTTTCCTCACTTCATTGCTTTGTAATAATTAACTGCATTTTTATATAAGCATCTTGTGATTCAGCTTGAGGCAGATTTTGGGAGCAAATGGATGTTTTCCGTGTTTGCTTTTTCTCTTCCCACTCAGCCGCCCCAGCACCCACTCTGCCTGTCCCCAGCTGTCCCTAAAGACAGCAGCAATGAGGAACTCCTGGTGCAGAGCACTGCTTCATAGCAGGTGTGATGGTTTTCATATGCCGTACCACTGTGCCCTGCCACTGCTTGAACATGTCCATGTCCAAACATGTCCCACAGCCAGCCACAAAATAGGACCAGAGCTGTCACCCAAAGAAAACCCATGCTCTGGCTTCAACTCTGGCATAGCTGTGGTGGGAAGGCACGAGCAAGCAGGAACAATGCCATCATTTCTCTCCTGCTGGGGCAGCCCCAAGCAGCATTTCTTTTTCCTCTTTTACTTATGCTACAACTGCAAGCACCACTGACTGCGCGCAGTCAAGAAAGTGGCAAAATCAGGCATTTCCCTGACCAACCAGGATTTTGTGCTTCTTCAATACAGAAGGTCCAATCTAACCCACTTACATATCTTTCATTCATGATATGCACTGGAAGCAGCCCCCAGGTGGGGTTTCTACAACCCCCTATAGCCTCCATAGTGCTTATGGACCAGTGCAATGAAGGTGGGAGCTAAGGAAAGGGTCCAGAGTCACAGCTGAATAAGAAATATATCAGAGCCTTAAATTCTTGAGATGACTGAAAATTCTTGCTCTGCATATGAACAGAACATGATAATTTTGTGCAAAAAGAAGCACAGCAGACTATGGGAGGAAAAGAGGCGAGACAGACAGACAGCTCTTCCCTCATTGCCTGATGTTTTAGCACATACTTGGATTGTGAGAGACTCAGGTTCAGGCACCAGGCCTGACCCATCGGCATTTATATCCCGGGGATGTGACCAAAACACTTGCTTATCTTGACCAGAACAGAAGAAATCATTCCAAATAGCAAGTCCCTGCAAATCTTTTCTTTCCCACAGAAACATCTTTCAAGTAAATTGTTGTTTTCCAACAGAAAACAAATACCAACAGTTGTCAAAAGCATTTCTGAGCAGCCCTGGTCGCAGCGCCCCCGTTCAGGTACAGCCTGGCCCCCCCGCCCTGTGCTCAGGCAGTGGGGGGCAGCCCTGGCTGGGCTGCTGCCAGCCCCCGGCCCCAACGTGCAAACCCACGCTGAGCTCCGCTGCACACTGCCTTTTGCTGTCTTCACCATAACCGCTCCCCTTCACCCCCCCGCTGCCGGGGGGATCCTTGCCCCCAGCTGTGCCACTGCCCAATCCCACCCCGGAGCACCCCACAGGCAGAACAGCCTTGCAACGTGGGGGCGAAGGCAAGTGCCAGAGCGGGGAAGTCATCGCCATCTCCTCACCCCACCGCTTCACCCCGCTCACAGCCTGGCTGCCACCTCGGCTCCCTGCCCACCGCTGGGCTATCACACTGCTGCTGCAGAGCCTCAAACAGCCCCTGCCCGAGGACCTCAGCCTGCTCTTGGCCTCCTCAGTCTGTCCTGGTGGCAGCTGCCCAAGTGACACTGCGATCAAACTCATTAGTAGAGACTATTACCCTGGACAAAGCACCCATCTAATTAGCCTAGATAAAGCACATAGATAAAGCAGGGTGCCTACCGACTTCTGGGACCCAAGCTAGTGCAGCCAGAGTTGGATGACATGGCAGGTCACATAGACCTTCATCTCCGTGGTGAGCCACAGGACTGGGAAGAGGGATCACCCTGCTCCCTGCGCCCCATGGCCACAGCCGGGTGCAGCCATGGGCCCCTCACGCGTGCTGCCATGGTGTTTCCACGCCGGGGGTCTGGGACCATGCGCGTCCTGCCCCCTTTGACACGCAACAGCTCACATGTCGGGCATGCTGTGGGGACAGCATCTGATGAGGACGCGGGGGCTGAGACCAAGCACGGACAGGCGGACAAATGGGGCAGTTCCATCTGTGGGTCACTAGTGGCTCAGTTTGAAAAATGTTAATGACATTAGACTTTTGTTGTGCTATTAACTATGCACTAGAGCGCCTGCTGCTCCATACAGGATCCTGTTGGATGTTTGAATCACAGTAAGCAAAGCCACCCTGGCAGAGAGGGAGCACACCCTGCCAAGGGAGGGTTCGGGTACAGTGCCACACACACCCAGCAAAGGGAGGGTTTGGGTGCAGTGAGACAAAGCCCGCTTTCAGGCAGCGCTTGCCTCCTTCCTATTAAACATTAATGAAATAGAAAGAGTTTCAGAGAGTGTTATTCACAGGCTGCATGACTCTACAGCGTTTATACCAGAGTACATTAAATACCTTCTATAATACCACGTACACATGGACCAAACTTTTCCTCAGAGAGCTGCAAAGAACTTTATCAGCCTTAATTAACCTTCACCGATGCTGTGAGGCAGAAGTGGCATGACTCGATTGCCCTCAGACCATATCTGCACAAGTAAAATTTGTTTGCATCAATTTACCTGCAGGTGACATTTGCTACTGACACAGTTAAACCTATGCAAAAGGTCAGCTAAGGCACTCTTACTCTGATGCAGACCAAATAAGTTTTGGTTTGACCTAAGGCAGGAAGAGTGTGGTCAAATGAGCATTTCCAGCTCTGTGCCAGCAAACTTCTCCACCTCCCTCCCTTGTCCCTTGATGACTGACAGTGTTGCAAGTCTGTGGCAGCACAAGGTAAAACACATCCTCTTAAAGCCATCCCCAGCCGTGTTTTACACAACCTCATTTTACCTTATACTACACTGGACAAGGAGCAGTGTGTACCAGGTACCAACTCAGCTGAATTGCAGAAATTCCCAACTTAGAAGTTCTTAAAAAACACCATTCCCAAGATTGCAATTGCTTTACTTTTATCTTTTACCTGTAAGATTACTTTAGTCTAACACGAAACAGGCCCTCCTTAAGCTGAAATAAGGGTGTGAGTACAGGGGGTCTGTATGAAGCCTGTTTGTTTAAACTAAAATGTGATTTAACATTCACTGCTGAAACTTTCTGGTGTAGATAAGATTTAAGGACAGCAACAGAGCTGGAAAAACAAGCCTGGTATTTAACATGGGAGTGCCCTACCGTGTGGTTAGTTCACACCTCCTACAAGTACACATGCACAGGTGTATGCACTGTGCACAGTCTTTTTTTTTTTTTTTTCAGGCAAACCAAAAATGGGTCCCACACCACTGTGCATTGCACTGAGCAGGATGGAAAACACGAGATCCAGAGAGGAGTTACCAAATAGAAAGGCTATGCTGCAAGGCGACTAGAAAGAAATTATCTTCAATTCACCAGAAGTACTACTGAACACGTCAACATGAAAACAGCGTGCCCTTAACTCAACTGCTAAAGCTGTTAATTCAGTTATTTTGCATAAAGTGTGATGGCAATTGTTTGATCCTGGCTGTTTATCCGTCATGGCACTGGCATACCATTTGATAATATTTCATGCTGGTGGCTTGGTTGAGCTGGAGGAGAAAAACATTTTTTTCATTCTGAATGCAATAAAGATGAGATGGTGCTAAAGCAGCTCCTGCAGTAAGCAACTACACTCTGACAGCAGGGATCATATTTAATATGTAAAGGACATGGCTCAAGTGCATTTATCTCAGCGTCAGTGCCTCAGCTCAGAAGCACAGCTTGGGTTACCTCTCACGTAAAAGACATCACAACTAGCTTTAAAAGAAATTTAAAAATACGCATAGGTGATTGTGCAAACAGGAAGCCTTCCACAATGAGGTGACTCCAGGGCTGTTGGGGTCAGCATCTCCCCCAGAACGCAGCCTGGGATAGTGGGACTGCATCCGCGTGGTTAGGGCATGCAACAGGGGTGGGATGTCCATGGGTTCAGTCTGGGACTCCCTGCATTTTATCTGGTGACTGATTAATGTAAAATATAAGAATTGCATGAGAACTGGGAATTATTTTTCTCTCAGTAGCTCAGTTCTAACAGGAAGAATAAAACCTGCACACTGATCTAGCATAGCATGAGCTTGTCCAGGTGGGGGGAGGTGGGAAATGAATGAAAGCTGCAGTTCCCCCTGGGCAGGGGAGGTGGCTGAAGCTTGGTCCCTCACTTCCCAGGGAAGTGCTTCAAGCACCAGACCTTCAGGATGCCAGAAAGCGGAAGGCAATGCCTACACAGCTAACTGGATCAGGCTCCAGCCCCGCAGAGCCTGGCGAACGTCTCAGGACAGGACCAGACCCTCTGCTGCGCTGGCTTTCCAAGCGAGTACGGCCGGCAAGATGAGCGCAGGAAACCTCCATGCAGGGCAGGGAGAGGTGGAACTGGAGTATCCCGGGGGGATTCTGTTTGCTGTGCTGAGCTCTGAGCAAGAAAGAACTAATTCAGCAACTGCTCAATTATGCACTAATGAAACAGAGGCAGATAAAGCAGCCACCTGCCAGGCAGCACCGAGTGGGGGTACCGGCGGCACCTCCCTCCTTTGCAGGGGCTGCTGATACAGAGGCTCTACTGCATTTAGAGAATCAGCCTTGTTTCTGCAGGCCCTTTCATGATAAGTAAACATCCTGCTTAGTTGATGATTGATGGATTTTGTTATGGGAACTGCCTGAGAAAAATGGTGTGTGCATGGAAAACTATAGGAATAGGGGGTTTGGGTGGTTTGTTTTTTTTTCTTGAGGAAAAGAGGGCACCACTGAATTTCTAAGGGTGTGATTTCAACATTGCTGGCTTTATAAACACACACAGAGAAGATGATGCCCCAAGATATCATCAGTGCCATACATAAAAAAAGCAATCCATAAAACTCAGGACCATGAGACTAGCTAAAAAAACCCATTAAATGAACCCCAAAAATATTAGTATTAAATAAACAAGCCCACAAGCACTTCAGTTCTTCTTTTTCCTCCTTTTCTGGCTGTTTTTTAGGATGTGCATTGAGCCTACTTTCCTGCACATCCAGGTTTGAAACTTTTCAATAAAGGTTAAGATTAGCTCATAATCTTGTGCCTCCAGGCAATAATGGAGCTTTACGAAAACCACCAAATATCATCAGCCAAAGCCCAAGCAGTTGATGCTCCAGAGAAACTGAGGATGTAAATCAATACATACCATCTAAACATATGGCTTAGATTGCAAAGATATTTTGCTGAATTTGGTTTTAATGAGGATATTAATTGTTTCACTCTGGTGACAGTTTGCCAGGCACTGTCCCAACAAAGAAGGGAGCACTGGCAATGCTGGCCTCCTGCTCTGCAGCAGAAGCATCGCTGAGCTCAGACAGCACTTTCTCACTGATATCTCAAGCCCCATGCACCTGTTTCATGAAGTATAAACTGAGTATCTTCATTCAGGTAAGTGTGGCCGTGTGTGTATTTGCACGAGTACCTGTATACCATATATATATATGCATATACCTGTTTATACCCAGTTCACACTTAGAATTCCTTAGATCAAATAAAAAGCAGGAATCCAACCCTTTTCTGGTACAAATTGCATCTCTGAAAATCTCTGAAGCCACATGGAAAAAGAACCCAGCCACCGGCACATACAGGGGTTTAATCAGCTGATAATTACACATTTAGCTGGTCAAACATAATCTCTAATTTCATTTAACAATAAGACTTATGACATATTAAATCAGGAAAAAATATATATAGTGTAGCTTGGTGCAGCACCCAAGAAATTAAAGCACCACAGTCCGTTTTTGGCCCAACTCCACATATTACCTTGCAGGGCAAATCTCTCAGCTTTTAAGTATCTCCTTCCTTTTCCTCTCTCCAGTGAGACAGGAAACTCTTCAGGGCTGTCTTCTCCACAATATGGAGAACAGCAGGGCCCCATACATGCATCAAAGCAACACGTATACATAGAAAACACCACATTACAAACACACAGTTTGCACCTAGTTAACGGTTAAGATCCATTTTACCAAGATGTAAACCCCAACACTGCTGTAAGACAACTAGGATGGGCACCTGCACCTGGACAGGGTGCTGGGAAGGCAGAGGACTTTTCTATGAAACATGACTAAATAGATATATATTTGGGGATTTATGAAAAAGCATCATTAGAAATGGGTAGTAGACCTTGATGATAAACTTACAAGTCTAATAAAGTCAGCAGATAAACAAGAAAAAAAATCAAATACGAATCAACCTGATCCTGTTCACACACCAAAAGCCAAGCTCTGTGCTTAAGAGAAGCAAGTCCCACTAACTAGGAAGGTCATGGTAAATCCACTCACCCTTCTCAGCCAAATGGCCCAACCCTACACATCCTCATTTCCAGAAAAGCTAACAAGAATCGACAGTCACAGGCAGGCCATTATGGAGAAAAAGAATAGGCAACAATCCAGATAACTATAGCAGGTATAAAAGTCTGTTCTAGTTCCTGTTTATTTTTTAAAACCAATATCTATTCCATGAGTACAGATGCTATTCATTAACAATAAAGACAGAAGAGATCCAACATGCTGATTCAGAAGTCACTGTCCCATATTCTCACTGTAATGACTTCTGATTTAACAGCCCCGACTAATGCTGGCATCATCTG
Organism: Falco naumanni; assembly: GCF_017639655.2. Classification (NCBI taxonomy): domain Eukaryota; kingdom Metazoa; phylum Chordata; class Aves; order Falconiformes; family Falconidae; genus Falco; species Falco naumanni. The sequence continues at coordinate 37,977,619 of NC_054060.1, forward strand.
AGCCTAATGGGTCGTTTCTTTCAAATACTACCTCAGCATCCTACTGCCCACCTGCCACAACTAAAAGCAAGCAAAAGACAAACAATCCACCAATGAGTTACAACTGCAAGCGATTTCCCAGCACAACCAGATGGTAGCAGAGAACATTTCCATGCAAAAAATGCCCTGGTCCAAACATCCCTTCCCCCTTCCTGAGACGGCTCCTGTTGGAGCATAGCATGCAAGGGATGGGGAGTGCAAGGCAGCAAAGAGGTTTCCATCACCTACAAGACATTCGGCACAGGATGATGCAGTCACAGTGGCAGAGGCAGAAGCAGTGCCAAATCCATTCCCTGCTGACCATAGTATGGCAGCAGCCTCCTCAGCACACTCCTTTCTGCACCTTCCTCATACCCAGCACTTACCAACCACCCCGCTGCAGACCAGGTTTCACCAGGTGTAATCTATCCACTGCTGCAGCAGCAAAGTGGGCCTGGCCACTTAAATATTTAATTGGACCCTCTTCCTTGCCTATCACAACACTTTGAGGTGTCTGAAGCCAGGCTTCATTGTCTGGACTTTCACATAACACTGTGAAAGTCAGAAAGAAATCGCATTTTCTACCTCTTGCCCCAATCAAGCCACCATATGTTCGCTTGAGTGTGAATAAGCAGAAAGTTATCTTGTACTGGGGAAAAAATGACTGCAGTTGGATGTGCAGGGTCAAGTTCACTGGTGGTGTAACTGTGAAAGTCAAAAGGGGTTACACCAGCGATGAATGCTGAGGAAAAGTCTTAAAATATAAGTATGAACATGCTGGATTCAGAAATAAATATGTATGATTTAAAATCCCCATCTATGGGTTTTCAGTTCTTTTCATCATACCATTGTTCCAGATCTCTTCTGATCCCAACACTTTTCTCCCTTTCTACTGAACCTTAAAAGTGGGACTTGGATCTTATAAATGAGTGTTTGGACCCTGAAAATGAGAGTTTGGACCATAAAGATAAGGCTTTCAACCCTAGAATCAGAGCTTTGGACTCTAAAAGAAGCTTTGAGCCCCAGAAGTGTGGTTTGGACCATAACAATGATAGTTCAGACACTCAAGGTGTGGCTTGGGCCCTAAAATTGTATATTTGGACTCTAAAAATGGACTTTACAAACTAAAACTGAGCCTTTGGACCATAAAAAAACAGGCTTTGGAGCCTAAAATGAGCTTAGGAAGCCAGAATTATTACTTCGGAAAGGAAAAATGAGTCTTTGGACACTATAAATGTTGCTTTGGACCCTAAAATAAGGCTTTCTGCACAAAAAATGAAGGTTTAGGCTCTAGAAATGAAACTATGGGACCTAACTCCACCCCCCACCCCCCCACCCCCCCACCCCTGGATAATAAAGACAGTTTTGGACCCTAAAAATGAGGCTTTGGACACTAAAAATGGTAAGTGAGATGCTAAAAATGACACTTTGGACCCTGAAAAGGATAGGAAACTATCGGTTCCCCTATGGATCCCAGGAATAAACCTTTTTTTAAAGAAGTACATGTTTACAATGAGGGTGGCCAGACACTAGAACAGGTTTCCCAGAGAGGTTGTAAATTCTCTCTCGCTAGCAACATTCAAGGTCAGGTTGGATGGGGCTCTGAGCAACCTGATCTAGTTGAAGATGTCCCTGCTCATCGCAGGTGGGTTGGACTAGATGACCTTTAAAGCTCCCTTCCAACCAAACCATTCTGTGACTCAGTATTTGTCTACTAATCACTTTTGTCTTCTATATATATAAGTATGACAGGTCTTGCAGAGGCAATCTAGTTGAAGTTAATGGAAAGTTTGTATGAGAAGGCTCTACAGAATATTTATTTCCTGTCATCTTTGCCTTTTCTTTAGTTCTTTGATCTGTTTCTTTCCCTTCTCCTTGCCTTTGCATTATTCTGCCTACTGGGGACTTCACACAGCCCAGTCCCATATTCCTCAAGCAAATTCATAGCTGGTTTAGGGGATGTATCTCCATAGCTTCACACCATAGCATGACACTACTCTGACTTAGATCAGTTAATGTTTTGACCAATTGAACTCAGAAGGCAAATCTTTTATCTAATATCTAATTAAGGCTCTTCCTATGGTTAGAGCAAGGGAAAGCCCAGGTGGAGGCATGTTGATAACTACCTTGCAATATATCAGAGCCATTCCTATCCTTCTCAAAAAACACATCTTCAGCATAACTGAGTAGTTGCTCGCTCTCCGTACCTGCCTCCTACAACATACTCAGAGCGTTTGAGTGATATGCAGATATTCTAATAGCAAAGCTGCTTATCATATGCTTTCTAATGACTGTTGCTATGAATCATTTATGTCCCATTTTAATTCTACAATATTGATACCTCTCAGGTATGCTCCACTATCAGATGCAGCAAAATAGGTATTAGCTAATTAATATTTGAGATCGCAAAAACTCTGTTAATAGCAAACTATCTTTTTCTCTATGGCATACAGATGGTTTAAATTCTACCTGCATATATGCTCATTGTTTTCTGCTTGCTGGCTTATAAAGCCATTAGAGGGACATCAGCAAACAGGAACATTACATTCAAACCTAAGTGTAAATTCAGGGACCCATAGCCATAAATGCCAGCAGTCTTTTGTAATTACTTTCTGAGGGTTTAAGAAATCCAGAAATACATTTAAATGAATAAAATTGTCATTAAAGTGATAAAATTGTAGACTGGGCTTTATCATCACGACTCCAGTTTCTCTAGAGAAAAAGGTATGATCAAACCATTGCATTCTCAGTTTCAAGGACACTCTAAAATCCTTTTTGTTCTCCTGTGCTTTCCTCCTGTACCTCACAATGAAGGGAAGCATCTGGCAGGCGTAAACTATCAGCTCTGATCTCTGAAGCATTGACTTATTCTGCACCACTGTTGGAACCACTTGCTCTTTCAAAAGAGAAGAGTACTACACAAATGTCGGCAATTAAAAACAACATACCAACCTAATCAGAGAATGTGTAAACCAAAATATGTACAACTTCATTCTGCCCTAAGAATGCACCTAACTCCTTCAATGACTTATTTGGCCAAGACTCCCTGTTACCCCCTATTTTCTTTATTATGGTCTTATATGCTTATCTCTTACACACTAAGATTGTGGTGTCTAAGGGGTTAAATATGCTCATGACTAATAAAAAGCTGAAAACCATCCTTGGAGGCCAAACAGCATCTCAGCAAATCTCAGACTGATCTAACAGAGATTAACAAATTCCTGCAGATCCTTCTGCAGACTTACCACCTGCACAGAAAATGCCCTGCCAGTGAAGTCTGCCCTGCAGCCAGGAAAACGAGTGAGGGGGTATGCTTACTTTTCCCTCCACCTAACTCTAAAATTAATGTAACATTTGAAAATAGCTAATTCAAACACAAAGTGGGGCACCAGAGCCAGTGCCACTGTGTGACTAAATGGCACAGCATGGCTTTAGATGATCGGCAAGGAGAGAACATATGGACTGGGAATAGGTTCCCTCAGGGACTCCACCATCACCTTTGACTCCGAAATGAAAACCGGGATCCACAATCACATCAGCAAGAAAGCGACCCCTCGTAAGTGGAAAACAGCAGCATGGTCCATGGAAAAATGATTAAAGAACTTGAGAAAGCAGCTGCTTCAGGAGTATGACATGAGCCACCACCCTTGCTTTGGACAAACAAAGTTACCACTCGCTGGATACTTTCAGTGTTGGTCTAAATTTGGGAAAAAAAAATAATTCAGGTGTGGCCAAAAATGTTGTGACCAAATGTTTTTATTACACCTCTATTGGGATTCCTAAACAGTGGCACATGTGCCACCAGCTGTATGCAAGTCACTTAAAAGTGATACTCTGCCACGCAGCACATGCTACCGAGCATAAACCGCCCCCAAGAAACCTCACAATTTCTTACTATCATGTGATTCTTGCCTTCACAAAGGTTACAGGCCAGCTTGCCTGCCACAGGACAGCTGATTCCTGAATGAGCAGCACTTACAGACGTTGTGCATCTAAAAAGATTTTAATTAACTTAATTGATCATCTTTTACTCCTGTATAAAAACCAACCTTGACCCTATTTTGAGCATGAACCAACACCAGCTGGCTAGAAGGCAAACATTCCCTCAACTAACTGCTCCTGTAATCCTTCCAACAGGAAATCAGTTGTGCAAATTGCATTTTGACAAATCTAAATCACCACGGAGTCTATAACAACACTCTTGATGCCCAGTACTTACCTGGTGGAGCAGTCTTCTGAGAGGAGATGTGCTAGAAAAATACTTCTTTTTTAAACAGAAGTTGGATAACTGAAATTCCACAATTGACAGCAGGAAAAATAAAGGGCAGCTTTGATCCTGCAAGTGGTAGCAGGCAGGCAGGCGGCTCTCCTACAAGAAGCCTTTTGCAGGAAGACTGTAATTACCTGTTTGAGCACCTACTGATGGTATCTGGAGACTGTGCACATAGGAGCCAATATGCAGCTGATACAACTTGTGTCGTTCTACCTTCTGGACATTTTGCCCTTAATTGAAAAGGTTCCTTTCCTTTTTTTATTCCTAATATCTATTAGCCATGCTCGGGGAGGCATTTAACAGCACATTAGACAGCTAAGAACTCAGAGGCTGTGCCAAAAACTGAAATAACACTATGAAGTGAACTGAGTTCTTGGTTTCATGATTTTAGTAGTGTCTTTATCCACTGGCACTCTGAGAAGGCCTGTACTCTGAAGAGCTCTGGAGAACACTTAAGAAGGCAAACAATGAACTTTTAACTTCCTTAGCTGGGCAAAGTATACTAAAAAAGCCATTGTCATGCTGTTGCTCAGATCACTGTAGTTCTGAAGATGGAAAACGGTTTCTTTTATTGAGGATCAGTGTCAGATGCTTTGTTCTACCTGTAAAAGATGCTTACAGTGAACTAGGCTTAACTTTTTACATTGAGAGCTCTGCTCTCAACCTTCATTTCTGTCATTGTTTCCAAAGGACTCTTGGGTACTGTGCTAAGGAGAGCTGAAGAGTTTCCCACCTGTACATGATGTTTTTGGGATGGCTGTTAGTCTACAGACACCACATTCATAAACCCTAGCAATCTGGTTGGAGCAAAATTGTATGGAGCAGATTTATAACTTGGGAGAAGGCACCCTGCTTATCTCCACATTTTGTCTCTCTGGAGCTGCTTCCTGCACAGAGACCTTGGCAGAGCCCATACTAAGCTGGGACTCCAAGTTGATGAATCCTTTCCCAAATTTCAGTGTCTGCAGTACTGGCACAAGGGAGTAAGACCAACCTAGGAACATGGTGTGTATCCTTAATTTCTTACATGGACAGCCCAGATTCAGGTGCCTGAACAAAGATTTGCCCGTGGAAGTGAGAAGACCCACTTGCCACAGAGCCTATTTCAGAACCAGACCCTCATATACATATTTCCAGTTACAAACAATTTTAAATAAGATGAAAGAATGAAAGTTTCTGCCAAGAAATAAGGAGTAAGAAGCATTCCAGGCAGATGCGAGTCTCACACACCTAGACCAGAAAACCCCTGCCAACTCAAGTAAAGATTACAGCTACCAGAAATTTATGCATTGGGGCATCTTGTACTGATGCCATTCTCTAATAATACGCTGTGATTAAATCATGCCAGTGTTTGTGGTACTAAATTAAACTATTTTTAAAATACATGCTTGCACTTTATATATTTTTTCTTTGCAGAGTACTGCTGGGGGAAAATAGCTGTATGGAAAGATGAAGGTCGGCAAGTAATTTCTGATGACAGTTGCCCCACTTGCAAGTTATTTACACTGCTGCCTGTCAGTAGCCTATAGTATGGTAGCAATTACATAGTCACTAGTATACAATATATTGCATTCTAAATAGTCTTCTACAAAAAATTCCAATTAATTTAACTGATGGGAAATTTTGAATTCTATGCTGCACTGCTATTAAGATCATTTGGTATAAAGGAAGTGCTGGCATGGACTTGATACTTCTCAGAGGGCTCAACTTTAATTAATTTAAACTGTCAAACTGATTATGATTCACTTGAAAATATTCAGAAAGTGCATTCTGTTCCCTGAAAGTAAGAACAGGCATTTTGGGGGAGACTGTGATGTACATTTCATATGACGCAGAAAGCCCGAGAACCCAGAAAAAGCCCCAAATTCCTGTAAAGTCTAGCAAGCACAGTGCAAAAGTACTACAGCTTTGCAAACTTCTGGTTCCATCACCAGTCGCCTAAAACCTCCTCAGTTATCACTGCCAATCTGAATGAGAGAAGAATTCTCCCTGGTGGTGTGTGTCTGTGCTGATTACAGAAGCCTGGGTGAGGCTCCACGCCAGACTTTCAGTCCTGTAAATATAGGGGTGAGTCTAATCCTAAGAGACTAAGCCATAAACTCTACCAAAATACCCATAGATTCAGGGAGGGTTTAGACAATGGAATCTCACTCTGCATCTTGGCTCACCATTCTGCCCGCTGCTGGTGACTCACAGCTGGGTGTGCCAGTGAGCCTTGTGGGGGGCACGGCGTGCAAAGGCTCCATGTGGTGAGTAATAAATACCTGTTTGGCTCGGTCTTACCATCCACAATGGGACCTCTTCTGCTAAATGGAACAGGCTTCCCCCCTCCCTGTTCATCCTCTGGAATGAGGAGCAGAGTTCTATTAATCACTGAGCTTGGGTGACCAATTTTCTGTCCTATTATTTGTCTCTCCTTACTGAAAGGAGGCTGACGAGGCAAGTGGTTGTGAGACAACTGTGACACAAGGCACGTATCTTCCCTCCCAGAACAGGGAAAAAGGAACTTCCCAGAATGAGAGTCAAAAATAGCTGGTTTGCCTTAAAGGGCCATATTCACTTTGCAACATGGAAAACAAATCTTAGCTGCCACCTCTAATATGACAGGCATCTTTAGCAGCCTGCTCTCTGTCAAAATACCAACTGCCCTGCTTTTTTTCTCTTTAATCTTTTACCATTTCAAATTGCAGATGCTTTTCACCACATTACGAGACACTTGGGAGGAGAGAGGGCAGATATAGCCTTCTAAATTACATTTAAACCAGCCTGATTCATGCCAAAAAGACTCTTCAAGGTTATTTCTCGAAATCTGTTGCAGCCCTGCCTTTCTTCCCACATCTCTTACACCAGCGTTGTTTCAGCTCCCCAGCATCCTCCTTTAGCCCCGCTCTGTGCCTGCCCACCCAGGCAGTGTGCAGGCTGGCCACATCCTGCCCAGTGCTGAGGTGACTGGGCAGTCTGGTTTGGAAACAGCATATCAGCATCAGCAAGGCAGGCGCCTCAGCTCGGTGCTCTCAAAGGCAAGGTGTATCCTTTCAGACACGGTATTTTGTCAGTGATGGTAATGAGCCAGTTGGGAAAACTTAACTGGGGAATGGTAGATTCACATGCAGTTATTAAATCAAGACTGTGGCTTTCTAAAGCATGCCTTTCTAGCGCTAACAGGGCATTATGTACCTGGTAAAGAATTTGTGGGCAGAACACCGTATGTTTGAACACAGAGGTTAGAGTAAATAGCTTTAGTGATCTCTGCTGACTCTAAAAATCTAGGAATCTAGCATCGTTGGTTATCACTTTCTTTACACCACATATCTACTTGACTGTTCCAGGAATCCATTAAAGCTTAAAAGCCTGCCAAGCTGAGAAAATTACCATGGTATTTCCAGCTGCTTTCCCCAGAATTTTACATTAATCCTTCCCCTGTCCCCGAGCAAGCCTTGCCACTTTTCTTCCAAGCAGCTTGACAAGGAGCATGGTTGGGCTGCTCCTCTACAGCTCCTTATGGGATCCCCCCTCCCCAGGTGTCCCCTCTCAGGTACAGCTGAGCCACTGATGGAATCAGGATGCTTTTCTTTACACTCCTTGACACTGGTATAAGCATTTCTTTGCAAACCTGGAAGCCAGCACCACAATTCACATTGAAGAAGCAGCTGACACGACGAAGCAGAGCCTAGCAGGCCTACAAACAGCTTGCAGATTTAAGTGATAGCCTAAATAAGAACTACTTCGAATGTCATTCATAACAAAGCTGAAAACCTAGCAAAGTCCTGCACTTTTCTTGCATGCAGGGGACAGTGCTTGCTATCTGGCTGCCAAGGAGGGACCTGGCTGAACGACGGCTCCCCACTCCCAGCACAAACCCACCCGAGCAGCCAAGAAATGTGAGCAATTCTGCATCGTGCTGATGAAGTTCTTAATCTACATGTCACCCAAGCTGAACTGCAAAGCACGGCTGCCTGCCCTAGTTATCAAATGACCTGAAATTCAGCACGATCATCTGACATAACAGCTGGTTCACTGACGATGAGAGAAACTCCTGCCTGGCTGCTGAACCAGAGCCAGAGCTGGGAGCCCAGGGACCCGGCACGCACGCCCTCCAACACCGAGATGCTGCTCCCATCCCCCTGCAGGACTCAGCCCCAAAACGTCTTGTGTTCCTTGAATTCTGCACGTTGACTCCTTCCTCTACGTATTTATTTTTCATCTGTATCATTAAAAAGAGATTTCAGAGAACTGGCACTTCAAAGGAGGTAAAAGTAATGAAACATCTTTCCCTAGGAATTAAAGTGAAGGTGAGGCTGGATCCTGTCAGTTTTCTTTCTGTCTAGCTAGGGCACTACCTAAATAATAAACAGCACTAACAAGTTTACTTCTTTTTACAGTAGCAACCTATATAGGAACACAGTATGAAACACTAAAATGATTGTATGAGTAAGAGTTGAGTGCTCAACACAGGCAAAGTTAGGGAGCTAAATAACTTTGACAGATATTACGAATTCTTTTTTAGGAATGACTCATGTTCAAACACAGTGATACTTTCTGAATTGGCTTTGATGCACAAAATCATATTTTTCTATTCCACTGACAAACAAATATAATCACATATGAGTAATTTTTACAGTTTCATTACTGTGGAAGGTAATATTAGTGATATTTATTACTCCTTAATAATGAAATAAGCAGAAATAAATGTTTGGTCTATATCTTATAATAGTTGCTTTTGCACTTCTTCCCCAAATAGGAATGCAGAGTGAAAGCTGAACATACTATATTATTGAAGATCAGCCTCTTAGCTGGAACTCAGTGCTACTCCTTTGAATCCAATGGACATAATTTTCTGCTAAATTGTATCTAGACTATGATGTTTTCTGTGCTGATGTGTTCTCTTGGGTAAATCCCATTTCCCTATTCCCTAGCTGCAGTGAGAAATGAGGGCTGCTTATGTTCTTAATGTGATGTGCCTCAGCTTCACATTGCTAACGTTGCGCCTAAGCAGCACCTGTCCTTTGATATTCACATACATAGCTGGTTGTAGCTGTTGCTACAGAGTCCATATGTGCATAACAAAGACCAAAATTTGGGCTGAGAATATGCCTTGTTCTCTGTGTTTACTTCAAGGTAGGCTTCAGAATCCTTTCTTTAGCAAAAAGAACATACTGGAAGTGAGAATATAATTGTGAATATTTGATTAGGGACACACAAAATAATCTGAAATTGTATGGTACCAAGCCTTTAACTAAAGTATGCATGAACAAGCAACGTAACTGATGTTAAGTATATGCTTGTATTTTGCTTGTTCTGCAGTCTTGCCTACACATCAACACGAATTAAACAAATTGAAATCCCATACTGAGCAGCATCACATCTAATTGTAGTGCCAAATGTTTCCCTAATGAATTTCAGTTTTCATTTTTTCTCCTACAAATAGTGTTATCATACTACTGTATGAGAGCAGATTATTACCATATATAGGTAATTAATATTAAACCAGTTATTTTGGCTAATTTATGAGAAAAACTATGAAAAGAAACATTTTTATCCATATTAATAAATCTTTTACTTGTGGGCTACTGTCAATGATGCCTTGGTTTTATTTTCAGATGCTGTTTGCTAGGTGATGACAAACACATGCATGGAGTTACTCCCTGCCTGGACAGATCATAATCTAATCAAGGAAGTCTTGATCTTTTAATAAGGGGATTCCTATCTGTGAGGCAGGGACACAGTCCAGCCATGCTCCCATCACCTGGGATCTCCCACCAGCCAGACAGGGAGGAAGGCTGCCAAGCCCTGAGCCTTGCAGTGTCCTGAGCCTCGATCTGCAAGGCTGACACATATACAAAATATGCTGAGGATGGCTCAGTGAAACCCAAAGAACAGGAGTCTTCCCACTGAAGGTGGCTGTGCTGCTTTTGCAGCCACAGGAAAATTCTTGTCTCTATCTCTATCCTTGTTTTCATCTCATGGAAGAAGACAATGGTGAAGACATCTGACTTCATAGACATGTGCTTGCCAGATTTGGGATAATATGCTGAAGTGGTAGGTAAAGACCCAGTTCTGCAAAGTGCCGAGCTCTGCATAAAAGGATCGAGCACCCCATCACTCCTGACATTACGAGGAGTCAAGAGCACGTTCCTGAGATGCACTGAAGTCAGCACTTTGCAGACTTCCTTGCCATTCATCTTAATCCTATCCGGAATTGTTCTGATACCTGGAGGATGTGGCACAAAAGCCTTTTCTCAAGCTCCTCTTTCATTCATTAGCTGTGCTGGAGCAGAAGCAGGAGCACTGGTACTGGACAATCTAAAGTGTCCTGAAGGTTTATATTACTTTTGCACCTTCTTGGGGCATTTGTTAGATCCTTCTTTTCAAGGCTAAAGTCAGATCAGTTTAATTTTGTCTTATGATCTTTTTAAAAAAGGTGCTTTTTTGGCTGGTAATAAAATTAAATTTATCACAAAGCTTTCTGCAACAAAATTGTATTCAGTCTCTATATGCAACACAATCTAAAAGTGTTGCTCTATGAACCACAGACAGGCTATTTGGGAAATGCCGGATGAGGTATTTGACTTTCAGCTCTAATGCAATGGACAGCTAATTAAATGCTTTGCTAATAATAGTATGTTGAGGAGATAAGCTTAATTACTTGTTGAATTTCAGTGGAGTTTTGCAGACATGTCTGCGTATTCCTGAGAGCTAAACCAAATTTTGTTTAACAATACAATTTGCTCCTATTTCAATTTCACTAGCTTAGATGTATCATTAATGAACATAAAATGTGACTGATGGAAAGAAATAAAGGAATTTGGCATTTCTTAGATAAAACTGCATTACTACATTAAAAATAACTGTCAAGTCAATACAACAACAGCACTTATCACATGAAACCCTCAAGGGACATAAATTGAAATCCTTCTACTGACTTAAGGAGAAACTAGAAAACACCTAAGGTTGCTGTCATTAAAATATTATGTCTGCATTTTGCATGTGATCCACGATCCCCACAACACTGTGAAGTTCATTACTTTCAACACATAATTATCAAAACCTTGCCAGTGAGCAGGGAAACAAGAAGGCTCTTTGCTTCCTGGTTTCTTCGGGAAATACGCAGTTTTCCCAGTGCCGCAGCAGTTCTTACATCAAGACACCAGAGTTTTTACCCTTCACACTCCCTACTCAGAAAGCACAGCTGTGCTTTGAAGCTAGAGTACACAGCCTAAATTAAATAAATACTTGTTCACGGTGCAATAATGCCATTTGTTTCATCTCCTTAGGGCATGCCTACCCAACACGGCAGGGCCACGCCGAGGTGGCACAGCAGCCCAGTCGAGCTACCTAGGTGCAAGATAAGGACACTACCCCACCAGCTATGCTTTGATTCCCATGCTGACTTCTGCACTGAGCCAGGGAGGTGCTGATTCTCCCCATGTTTTAAAAGATGGAGCACAATGCAGAAACATTCATGGTTTGCTGTCCTTACCCTAGGAAGAAATTTTAAACTCTGGCCTGGATGAAGGGCAGCTGAAAGGCAATATAACTCCTCTGTGTCTAAGTGGCCTTGGGTCAACTCTGCACCTGTAACACTGGCAAAACAAAAGAACCATTGACATAGTGCCATGATCCAGTGGAGGGTGACAAAGCTGGCTGGGGCTGCAAATGGCACATGAGGAGGGGCCAGAGGAGTTGTCTTGTTCAGCTCAGAGATGGAAAGGCTGAGGAGCAATCTCACTGCTGGTGCCAATACCCAGCTTGTTCATGATGGGAAAGACATAGCCCTGGAACAAGCGCATGGCCATGTGGAGAAGTCTCCACCCTCAGTGATGCTCAAAACTCGACAAGGCCCGGAGCAACCTGATGAAATTTTGAATTTAGCCTGCTTTAAGCAGGTGCCTGGACCAGATGATCTCCAGAAAGAACTCAGGCTGAAGACACTGGGGAAATCAAAGAACTAAGTATCACTAGTCTCCACAGCATATGGAGAGCAAATAAAGGAACTTCATCTGACCATGGTTTTTATTGCAAAATGAGTTATCTGCTGATGCCCTGGGGTCCACTAAGCAGCTTCTGGATCTTAATTAAGGTAGTTACTTCAAAGATAATTCAGCATTTAATACCAAAGTATACTTAATATTCTCTTAAATGCTTTCCTGAATTTAAGCTCTGCTGTTACAGGTGGCCTCATATGAAACAATAAAGAAAGAAGGAGGACACTGACTTCGTATCAAAATTCCTAGCAGCACCAAACCCCTAAAAGACACAACACTATTCTATATGCTACAGCAAATTTATGTTCATTTAATAATAAATAATTTTATGAGAATGTAAGAATTCACAATCTTTGACCCGGAACATTGTTTGCAGACTTAAAAATTCCCACAGAAGGTTAAGTAAGCTAAATGATGACAACTCCTCCAGTGCTATTCTACTCTTTCTGTGACAAGGAAGAGCTGTTCTAGGTTATGATTGCTCTTGTAATTAAAAGGGGGTTCTGGTACAGATAAGGGTCTGTGCTCCAAAGCAACGCTCATATTTGGAGAGAAAAAGAAGAATGCAGAGCTAAAATGGATAGTGGTAAGAAAAGGAAAAGAGATGCTGAAGAAACAAAACAGCTAGTGGCTTAATGAAACTTGACTTTGAGCTGCATAAATAAACACAGCTACAGCTTCTTGCAGAAATTAGGAAAATGCCCTGAGCACATGAAATGCAGTGGTTACCATGGCAATTTACGTACAGTCATATATCAGACAAATCCTGTAGCTCTTTTCCAGTTTAAACTTCCAATTAAAAATACAGGATCTGGTACAAACGAGCAAATCTCTTGTCTGCATTGGTGAGAGATCATTCACGTGCGTGCTTCCACACGGGTCAGCTCATGACCCATGGTGAGTGACCACCACAGGGTTTTACAGCCTGGAAGCAGCCAGTTTCTCTATAACTCCACTCTGTCTATTAAAAAAAAGTGTCTCTGTGTTGTGTGGAGTACTGCATAGCAAACCTCCTTTCTAGAAGGGATATGACTGAATATAACACAAGGCTCCTCTTTCTACCTCTGCCACCTCTTTGCACAGCATCCTATTTTGTGGTAATGTACAGCAGCTCCTGTAAACCTTTGTACTGCACCACTATCTCCAGGACCCAGCGCTGCTCGCTGCACCTGTGACCTGGCATTGGAAAATCAGCTGTTAGTGCTTTGTGCCTGCCTGGATGTCCGGTGTGCCCAGCCTCACCCAAGCCCTGCCTTGTCTGGGGCCCAGATGTGACCAGCTGCCAGCATCCACACACAAGCATTTGTGTAGCGGGTCAGGCTGGGATGGAGTTAATTTTCTTCATATCAGCCCGTAGGGTGCCATGTTCTGGATTAGTGTCTAAAACAAGAGATGGTAACACACTAGTGTGTATTATGCTCCTTTCTGATTTCCAGAATCAGAGAAGGAGGGAACAGGGCAAAGGAAACTGGGGAGCAGCTGTGAGGCTGAAATGGCAGAGGGACTTTTCTGTCCTGCTCCTCTCCCCCACATGTCATTGCCAGCTGACTGTGGGCAACATTGCTGCCTGTTTGAAGATGAACTGAGGATGAAGCAAACACGTGCCAGCTCATGGAGGGGATGCAGGCTCCAGGGCCAAGAATGGTGACAGCTGAGGGAGCAGGTATCCACCACCGCAACTGGCAAGTGATGCTCCACTGATTTGGGTTGCCGGGGAGCTTGCCGGGATGTGCAGCCGGCAGTGCTGGAGTACAGGCATCTTAGCCACAAACACCCCAAGCAGCCCTGCAATAGCTTCAGAGAGGGTGCGTGCGAAAGGCTCTGACTCAGGGACAGCATAAGAAGAAAGAGCCAATACATCTGGACGTGCTCTGAAAGGATGAAAAGGCAAAAAACAAAGATGCTATTCTCAGATCTGTGCCCAGAGGGAAAGTAAGGGGCACAATGGTGCATGGGTCAGGGCTCTCAGCTGCCAGGGCTGTTCATGGAGAGCGACAAGAGGATGGGTGAGAGACTGCCCTGGACATACTGCCTGGGCGCTGCAGATGGGAACTGCGGCTGCACTCAGGGAGAGGGATCTCAAAATGGCTCTTTCTCAAGACCCTTCCTTGCGGTCTTTCTCCCTGATGGATAAACACACTGTGTGCAGCTGTCATGCCGGTGTGCAACGGCTTGGTGAACAAAAGCACATTCGACTGAAGATGGGAACGACAAGAAATAACGAATGACAAGGAAACGCAAAATCAAAAGTTTCCCGACGATAAAGTCTCTCTCTGGCAGAGATCCCACTCTCCCCAGGAATGCCGCAGAACTGCTGAAGCTACAATTTCACTCAGTGAAACACTTTTGTAAACTACTTCTTGCCTGGGATAACGCAATGTTGCCCTGAACGGCATAGCTTGTGGCAAGAATGCGCTGTGCGGACTTGCTAGAGATGAGGTCTCCTGGCCTATCTCCTTCCTGCCCCAGGGGTTTAGGAAACTTAGGAAAGAAGTTGGCAGCACAGTGAGTCCTCTCAAACCACCTGACGCCAACACTTTGCTCTTCTGCTCTGCAATACTACACCACCACTTGGGACCCTACCACCACAAGCAGGCGAGCACTTGCTTAGACATAAATCTCTGAGCTGTCACATCTGACGACTAAAGCAGTTACTGCTAAGCACACACTCAGCTGCAATCCTGAACCTGGGTTGGAGTGAATAAATAGAAGTGATGCGTTTTAACAGCAGACCTGGAAGCATCATTATATTGTGTTTCTACTTTAACAGTTGAAAATAATTAGTTTTCAGAATACGGATGTCTTGCTTCTGTGCCAATGCACAAGGTGTTTTGTCAGACTTTCTCCACCTGCCACCTCTTACTGTCCTAAAAAAGGAGCAAATGAAAGACAGGAATTATTTTTTTTATTCCTTGGTCTCTTTTCAGTTCACAAGGAATCTTTCAATGCCATTTAGAAAATGAAATTATACTCCTTTTCTACCCAAACTGGGAAGGTTGATTCAAATAAATCTTGGCAGAACAATAAATCTATTTAAGTATTTTATTTTTGCCCAAAACATCTAGTGCTTTTAGGACAATTGAAATGAAAGCCTGGAAACCAAAGCCTGTCCATTCCTCATCGATAAGGTTTGACTTGGAGAGGCTGCATATATTTCTGTTTCCTGACTCTGTGCTGATGTGCTTTAGTCATGTTTTCCATAAAAATAAAACAAACAAACAAACAAAAAAATTAAATCATCTACAAGAATGAGAAATCAGGATGATCCACAAGGCAGGAACTTCGGCTTCTCTTCCGAGACCAACACAGAAAGCTTTTTGGATATATGCTCTGGACCAGCCAGAACCAGATGGAAAGTCAGTACTTGCAGGCTCTCAAAAAAGCAGACAGGGTTTGCTTTTGAAGGACATGGAGTATTTTTAATTCTCAGACACAGCACAAAGTGCTGAGCTGCTCAGGACTTCTCAAATAGCTGCACAGCAGTCATTTGCTCACTCCTGGACTGGACTTCTGTCTTGACTGAAATCTGAACAAGGGAACAAAGGAAAAAAAAAAAAAACACCAAGAAAAGTGCCCCATCCTCCTGCGAGTCCCCTCAGCAGCTAGTCGCTCCATCCCATAAGACATTACACACACATAACCAATACACCACATATACGTGACCGAGCTTGCTTTAAATTCTATTATAGAGCAAACACATCCTTCCTCAGTTCTCAGGAAAGCATAAGGAGAGAAAATGCTGCCAGGCCTGCTGCCTACTTGCTACAAAAATATCAGAATATTCTAATAAACCTATTATTAAACCCAACTTGCCCCATTAAACCTGCAGTATGCACTTATTCTAAGCTGGCACAAAAAATCGCCACCAATTCTCATTGCTGAAATATCCAATCCCTTGTGTTCGGATTTTCTTAGAAAAAAGAGAGAAGTAAGCAAAAAACCCACACCTTACTGCTGGAAAATAAAACAAAATATAGGTGTAGTTACATATCTGACTTGTGTTACACTGAAGTTCACTTTATAACGGCTCTGTGAAACTCTTCAAAAAGCGCAACTGCAACAGAAAGGTGGAGGTTACCAGAGAGGTCAGCTGAGTTAGCAAGTAGAGAAAGCCTCTCAGGTGAGCAGCATTAAAACAGGCTATTCAGAAAAAACTATGCATGCTATGATCACTGCATGTATTACTCTCACTCTTCAGTAGCAATAGATAGCATTTCATAAACCTGTTAGTCTCAACAGATTTGGCTTCCACCAAACACGTATATCAGAAGTGACTGCACTAAGTCAGTGCCTTGTACAAATGCCATGTAAGAGAATGAAGGATTTACAGTATACAGCAACTGAGGTTCACACATTAAAAAAAAAAAAAAAATTAATTGTGATTTTATTTCTGAGTGCAACGACTCAGAAATAATATTAGCTAATTTCTTCTGGATGTATAAATATTTAATCCCCCCTCTTTTTCCCCCCAGGGAAAGTACTGACATCTGCTTTAGCTACAATGTAGCTGTCTAATTGATAGTAATCATTACTATCTTTTAAATAACAACTGTTTAAAGATATAAACAGTGGAGAGCTACATTAAGTTATTTTTTATTTTGAAGAAGTGATACTGAAAAACCCAGACCAGCTGTCCAAGGCAGGGCAGGGGTAGCAGCAAGTGCCTTGTAAGCACCTTTATTTACACAACAGTTTTACTTCCAATGAGAACTTAGCCCCAACTCACCCCTTACAGATGGCCCTGCTGAGCCACCCAGACTGTATTTAAAAAGAAAACTTCCTAAGCGGCAACGTGAACAGAGACATTGACCAACCCTGTGGATTGACTTAGACACTCACATTGTCCAAACGAGATGTTGGGAAAAGCCGGCACCCACACACGGTACCAGCGAACCCCAGTGCGACCAGGGACACACCATGGGATGAGGAACTCCCTTGGGAAAGAGTGAGACATCATCTCAAATCCATCACAGAATTTCAGGACTCCTGAGGCTGGTTTTGCGTCTCTGCTCACAGAAGTGGTAACAGTAAAAATGTACATGACCCCCCCCAGATCACAAACGCCTGGGATCACGCATAGTACAAAAAGCCGGCACCAGGAGATGGCTTTACCCCTTGTCCACAGGCCACATCACCCATCCGCCTGCACAGCAGAATCGCACCTGTCCACAGTCAAAGATTTGCTAAGCAGAACTCAAAATACCAACATGATGGATAAAACTTCTCAGTTTCAATGTTAAATGCTACTTCACAAGGGGTAATACCTGCTGGAAGTTAAGAAGGTGCCCATCCCAGATGGTCAGTGAACATATGGGTGCAGCACAGGAGTGCAGGGCTGCACAGCAGTACCACACCAAAACCAGAAAATAGAAGCTCTTTTGAATCTCTTACTTGGGTTGGATCTCCTCTGCACCAATACTTACTTCGCTGGTGAGATGTGAAGGGTTTATTCAATCTCAACCTATTTTAGAAAAGCAGTTCTGAGGTCCAAGCGTGGAGATGCTTCTGAACAGCAGGCTGGGCTGCCAGTTCTCACTCCCTAGCAACCGACACCCGCTGGGCATGTATTTACTTTTTACCATTTAGGTCAAAGTAATAAAATTTTCACATCACAAATAGAGAGGAAATTGTAACATATACTATTAAACAACTGTAATAAAACCTTTTTAAACCAGGGACAGCAGGGGCACCGAATATTTATGTCTTCTGTAATAACATGATTTTTAAAACATATTATTAAAGACAAGGACTACTTTGTATCCAATAATTAGTTTGCAATTTCTTACCATATTCCAATACATAAATAAAAAGACAACTGCTGAACAGGTTTTGTCAAAACTTGTTTGCTTTTGAAGGTTGTTCCCCAAAAGAAATTTTTAAAATCAATCATTTTTTTCAATCTTGGCATGAACAATTCCATAAAATATTTTTTTAAAATGTAATTCCAGACATGCGCTGTGCTACACTGGAAAAGAGTAATTATAATGAGGTTTCTGCTCTGTAAGCTTGGGCTTACCAGCTCAGCATTAATATTGCTCAATATCTGGTGAAGGCTTCCTTGCTACACTCCTCTTGCAAGCACTCGTAGCAGCACACCTCCTCCCAGGATAACATACATAGCAAGGAGGGGAGCCCAGGCAAGACCAATTCAGCAGAAGAATTGAGCTTCAGGGTAGCTTTAAGACAGTTGTTCTACTTTTAATCAATCATCTTAGCTAAGATGAAAAATTGCCAAAGCAGCCATGAATAACATCTCAAGGAAGTTTTGGGGAACAGACTTGCAATATTATGAAAAAGTGATACATTGACACTTCATGAAGTAGCAGCGTCACAACAATCTCTTTACTATCATCAGTCAGAACCAAAAAAGCCTTGACCGTGTTTATAAACCCTACAGTCACGTACATCTGAGGATGTGGGAACATTTTATTTCCCTTTCTAACTAGCACATTTTACTGGTGAGAGCTAACCTCGCACTGAAATACGATGAAGCCTATTTCATACCATCAGCACACCCCATTACCCTCCAGATGAACGTTATTTTCACATTTGAATCATTCTTCTCAATGTGAAGTCCAACAGCTGAAAATCCACTTCCTCCATTGCTTTCCTTACCAAAGTATTGCACAGACAGCAGTTTCCTCAAAATGCTTCCTCAGGAAACCCTCCTGGGGCAGGGATCGGGGGACCTCCCCTCGACCAACAAGTTTTCTCACTTTTACTCTTCCCATCCCCTTCCCCCCATCCTGCTGGCGGGGGAGCGTGCGAGCAGCTGTGCGGTGCTTGGCTGCTGGCTGGGGTTAAACCATGACAGCTGGGCAGGCGGCTGGGGACAAGAACTTGGTCTGACTGTCCAGGTCCATCAAGCCACTGCAGACCCGTGAGGCGCTGGGGGGACAGCCCCGCCGGCTCACACCGCCCCAGACCTGCTGTGCCCAGAGGTGGGATGCCTGCTCTGGTGGCTCCCCATACCTCATCAAGTCTCATAAGCCGGCACTGTGAGAGAGACAGCTCTGCCAAGGCAAGGTCATACAGTTTGCACACTGCAATTGGGGTGGTGGGCTGCAGTACGGGAATCTGGATCCACACCAGCTGCTGCCTGAGTCACGGGAGATGAAACACCATACCCCAAGGGGACCAGTAACATTAAGCATATGCAGCCCTGCTTTGCCTTACCAATTGTAAACTTTATTCCCTGTTGAGTTAGAATGACCTTTACTTCCTTTGAAATAAAAATTTATATGAATATTGTGCATTATTCACATATACAATGTGATATCTCTTTTTATATCTGTTCCAAACACAAAAATGTATTAATGTGTGGGAGTGGGCACTTTCAGCTGTTAATATAAGATTTCACTGCAATTCAACATCGAAATGCGTCAGAAAAGCTTGGAACTGTTGTAACTGCTGTCTGGGTTTAATTCACACAGGGAATGGCTTAGGACCTTAATAAGACATGCAAATGAACATAGATCCTTAAATAATACTCTTTTTATGTAGTCATCATTGTAAACATGCCCTCATCTTTACTACCCCAAAATACCTATTCTGACAAGACAAAGCCCTGCCAATAACTTCTGAAAGTCAGTTAACAAAAGACTTTTATGAAACACAGTGTCATGACAAACCAAACAGCTTGTTTCCTTAATCTCTGCAAGGCACTTCAAGCCCACAAGGTGCAGCTGTTAGCTGTCTTTTAGAGACAGTTATATGCCAAGTACTCCTGGCTATTAGACTCTTTGGCCATATGACTACGGTTCTGGGAATTTAATTATTTTCCCATGTACTAAAAGCCGTGCACACTGAGCTCTATAAAAATGCGCTGCCCAACTCGTAGTGGTTTCCGAAGCATCTCCTTTTAGAGGAACTGGATATGCTGTGAAAACATACCACCCCAAGACAGCAGAATTTCATGGGTTTTTATGCTGTGTAGAAAGAAGCCAGCTCAGACACGATGCTTCACCCTATCAACTGGTCTAATTTTGAGTTTGCTCTTTTTTTTAACAAGAAGTCATTGACAACATGACCAGAACACTTAAGAAAAAAGCACTGGAAGACCATTCTACCACTGACAGGGAGAAAACAAAGAGACACATTTAAATTTGCTTGGGCCAACCACCTCTGTTGACAGACCCATCACAGAAGACAAACCCTGAACAACTTGGGTCATGATGGCAGAAACGTTAAGAGAGTACAGTTAAATGCTCTCATATTGATAGGAACTCGAGTGAGGGGAAAAACATGCTCCAGCTGAAAAATGAAAGAAACTAAGATTTAACTGTAACTTCTGTATGCACTGAGCTCAGTGAGAAGACTGAAATGTGGTGAGGAAAGCCCAGGAGAAAAATATTTCAAAATCTTTAAGGTTACATTGGAAGAAACAAACTCACCTAATTTTAAAGCACATATGTACAGAAAACAGAGGCACCACCATCCCTTTTGCAGTGCTGCAGAACAAGGAAAATGAAACCCATAAATCAGCAGATTTGCACAAGCACTTAGGAAGTACATGGGAAAACAACGCAAGCTGCCCCCCCAGAAATAACGACTCCAAACAATGCGCTTGCCTCCGTGCTGCACCCAGGGACAGGGAGACCAGCAGCAGGGACAGCCCTGGGCAGCCACATGCAGGCACAGCTAGGAGCCAAGGAAGGACTGGCTTATACAGCTTTCTACTCCACATTCCTCCAAATTTTACAAATACATCTACATAATTTTATATTAGCAAACATCACAAGTTTCTGCTCAAAACCAAAAAGGACACTTTCAGAATCATTTCATATAATAAAAAAGCCAAATACCCTACAATATCTGTTTGTCATGTAATACGAGGAAATACTGGTTTAATTTATGTAGCGTGAAAGCTGACAATATGTTTTGCAGTTTTGTTTAAATAGCTACTGTTCTCATGTTAGCTGTAAATGAATCTTAAAGCTAAAAATAACCTCTAATAGAAATAATGTGAAATCCAGTAATTCAAGATAGTGCTGATCAGGAATCATTACTGCACTACTGTTTCTAGTGTAGGAGTGAAAAAAGAATTTTAAGGTAAAATTTTGGGGTTTAATTTAAACATTTAATTTAATTTGTGAATTTACACAGATATGTATGGGGGTTTGATTCTGAATAAAAGATATTACTTTTCTTAAAAAATGTCACAATGTTTTATTTCAGCTTTTCAAACAAGAAAGATCTTTTTAGGATTATTTAATTTACATTGAATTTGAGCTTTAAAATGGAAACACAAAAGAATATTTAGCTTGAATTTCTCTTTAGTTTGAATTGGAAAGCTGGGATTTTGCTATTGCCTTTAAGATAACCACATATGGTTTTTTACATTATGTGCATTTGAAAAAGAAATTTAAACAAAAAGTAATTTCAGAATGAAAAATATATACTTTATCTTCTCAGGAAGGTCAGAAGTCCCATTTTGATTTTAGTAAAATAAAAAGCACAATCAGATGTGACATATTTCTGGGAAAAAGTTCTGGTTTCCATTAAAAGAACCTTGAAAATCCTTGAAAGCATTTTTCCCAGCGTTGATGAAATTGTGATTTAAGCACCCACCTCATGCCAGGTATAGACCCCTGGGTGAATTCCCCAGGCTTGATGCGCCTCAAGAATGCTCTGGAAGAAACACACAGTTTGTTGCTTTATCTGTAATTTAACTTCAGAAGCTGAAGAGAAACTAGAACAAATATAAGCTGTGGCAGTGAAATGCATGAGAAAACCTGCCTTAAAACAGACTGCGGAGCAGCGCTTGCATACTCAGCCCCCGATGATGCGCCCAACATGCCGATGCTGACCTTCACCGCATGACCAAGGACACATCTCTGCACTGGTGAGGTTTTTGCAATGGTTTCTCAATGTGTCACTGTAAAACCAGTCTCCTTGTGTATTAAGGCTTGCTGACCCAGCCCCCTGTCCCAAACTCTCAGTGCTCAATGCAGTGGCCATCTGCCTACAACATTCTGCACCATTTGCAGCGGCAGGGAAAACATTATTTAAAAATATACAGCAGTGTTGAAAGATCTAACTGGGAAATAATGTGATCTAAGACAAGAAATATATACAGCATGACCCTAGTTGGGCAATTTCTGGACATGCCAGTAAACTCTGATAAGCAAAAAGAAGGCGGTTTGGGGGTGCACTCTCAGGCTGATGAGATAATGAAAAGCCACCCAGGGGCAATCATGTCTGTAAGAAAATCTTTGCAATAACAGTAACAAAAATGCAGTTACTCTGGACTTACAGGAATGTTACAGCAGATAGCAAAAAAAGGAATCAAATGCCATCCCGCCCAAAGAGCGATATATCTATGTTTATTCTCAAGCTTTAGCCCCAATGTCTAAATATTAAAGTTAGAGTGATCAGAAAGGTCAGAGAGATAAGGAATGAAATAATCAACTGAAAGCATGACACATGCTTCCCTTTGGATCCTCACCTTTGTTATACTTTTCAAACCCTTCTCCCTTTCACAAACTAGGGGTAAATTCCTCATTTATCTCAGAGAGTCAGAAGTTTTGCTGCTTAGGGACGAAGTTTTCTCCCAGTGTCTCCTGCCTCCACTGCAGATCCTGAAACCTGTCCACACACTTTGGCCACGCATCCCCAGAGACCTGCAGGGAGCAGCTTGCATGCTGCCATGGCCCTTTGGCTCCCTGCATCCATCCACCTCTCCATCCCCACTCAAGGGTGCCCCTCCTGCAGCGTAGTGCATGCAAACTCCTGCCAGCCTTTGCATTAGATGTGCCACTCATGTTAGTCATCGGCAGCACTCAGTGACTTGGCAGGCTCCAGAGGCCACTGAAAAGCTCGTTTCTTTTTGAGTTCAGTTAGCCCTGCTGTTTTGCTGAGTTACAGTGTTTTCTTCTGCATTTAGCAAGGATCCTGTAAGATTTGCCGACAAAACATCTTAAGAAGTGAAACTGAAATGTATGTATTTGTAAATGATGCAGGGGAACCTAAGCACCCAGATTAAAATGTGCAGAGTCATTTCTATTGCGGATGCCGGTACTGGTTGCCTATGGTATGCCAAAGAAAGAAACCCCAAATATCCCATAAACTAAAATGCCCTAGAATTGAACATCCACTGAATTTCAGGAGAATCCACATTCAAATGGATTTCTGATGATATCCAACCTTATGAACGTCCTCCTGCTCCTGTCCGCAAAGCACCGGACTGGCACATGGGTACCTGCAGTCCTGCTCCTCGCTCTGCCATGCTGCAGGAAATGCACTATTCCTTCACAAGAACAAGTAATCAATATTTAGTGAGTTCAAGCAGTCAAAAAAGGTGATAATCTCAATGACTTGTGACCATGTGTTTCTTTTTAAAGGTGTGAAATAAGCCAAGACACTCCTCAGTCAATGCTGAACAATGCTCTTCCTCCCAAACAGCCAAGCAGCGCCATTAGAAACACCAACCTACTCCTATCACCTGCTGCAAAGACACTGCCACACAACATGTTGACTTCCATGTTGCAACAGCTACACTGACAGCACCAAGGGAAGCCACACAGCCAGCTACATGTGGGTTTGAGCCTGCTCCTTCCCAGAATGATAGCGCTTGGCATTTTACTACCACGTTCCACCTCTTGTAACTTTTAGCTCAGCATCAAGAGTCTGAACATACCATCTGAAGTCTTCAACCACAGAAGACAAAAGTTTGAGCAAACCTGGAGTAAGGTCTTCGCCTACATTGGCCAGGAACAAGGGATTTAGAAACATTAACTTACTGTAGCTAGCTGTGGGGATCCAGACAGTCCTGAAAATACCAACCAAACTCTCTAATGTCTACATGGCTAGCTCCCTCCCACCTCACCCATTCCTATCCTTCACACTCTTTTGAGTGTCAGCTGGTCTTTGATGGTGAGAATGTATTTGGTCTTACTCTGTTCCCTGTTCCTCCACTGTATGCGTCTAGCTGTCAAACCTTTAGAGAGCAAGTTTCTCAGCATGGCCAATGCCCATATTGTCAGTTCAAATGCTAATAAAACAACAGATTTATCCCTAACAATATTTTTATTCACAATAACACATTGCATTCCTTACAGAAAGCCGTTTACAATATTTACACTAATTTGCTTAGACAACATTAAGAGAAGACCTGCAGATGACAAATCATAGGTTATTGTCACCTACTATAAATAACTGATTCTAAAATTTCTGCTGTACAAAACACATTGTAATCATCTCTCTTGCATCATCTCCTGCGCCGTACTTTAGAAGCCCACAGCTTCCACGTGCAATGCAGTTTTACAGCTGTGTGTTCCGTTTAACTCTTGCAGTTGATAGTGGAGGCATGTTTTTGGAAAGCACCTCTAAGCCAGCTGCCTCTCAGCTTCCCCACAGCAGCATTCTGCCAATTTGCAGAACACCACTAGAAACTGAGAAGAATTAAATTTGTAATTCTTTTGGATCCTTCTCATGTCCTCTAGTTTTGTATAAGATCAGAACAAAAAGGACCTCTATGCATCGAATTGTGCATGGTCTTAGAGAAAAATAAAGTCATGTCCGCCTTGTAAAAGAGTGGTAGCTCCACTGATTATGTATTAAAATATAATTCTCTATGTATCTGTTGCCTGGATGTTTTGGTATATCAGGCCTCTGTAACCATTGGCCTCACATTCAGTCTTCCTATACAGAGGAAAGAGAACTTACTTTTCTCATAATCTGGGTACCTGTTCTTGCAAAGTGCAAAATTTGGTTAATTATATTGCTGGGATAGGATGCCATTAGTACAGAAATAGCTCCTTCATGGGCACCTGTGTCAGTGCATATTGCCCTCACTTACTGGAGCTTCAGGTTAGGAGCAGTGGTGGATCAGGGGGCTCAGTGCTTACCTGCAGACCAGAGTGAATTGCCTTTGGAGCTTGTCATTGCTTAAGCTAAGAAAAGATAATAGTACATATTATTGTCTATGGAAATGCTGATGTTTTTCTGTGGTGTCCATAAAGGGGGAAGGGAGACAGACCTAAGAAAGGATGACTTAGAAAGGACTTGGGAGGAACACCCTGGAGACGGGAGAGAAGAGCACTGAGTAGCACGGCAAGAGGCTAGGCCTGCAGTTATGGTACACTCAGCATGGTAAACTGAGGTCTCTCTCAGAGGGTATCAGTCCTACCCACCATGAAATCCTGGCTCTCTGGCCCAGGTACAAGGACTAGTTTCTAGCCAACACCTTCTAGTCTGACAGTCACAGGTGCTTTCTCAGAGGATTCAGAAGTGTCTGGTTAAACCACAGGGATACCTGCAGCAGGTACACTTAGGGTGTTCACTGCTTCAGAGGCAGGTGAAGAAATGAAGCACTGATTTGCAGACACACAGAGGAGGATGCCTCTTCACCTGTCTAAGCCAGGGTAGAACTGCAGGCATTGAGCATGTACTTGTGCCAGCACAGGCAATGTGGCTGGAAGGCCATCATCTGCCACACAGCTCTGGGATCTCACCAACCAGAACTGAAAGCTAAAGGGCCAGTCCTGAATTTCTTGGGCCCCAAACTGTCATTTCAGTGAGATTCTGGGGAGATGAAGAAGAGCACAAGATGCATCTCTCGGGCAAGATTTGGTCAATAGTGGAAAGCTGGGGTCATTTAAGCACTTGATTCTCTCCCTTGGCATAGAGGACAGGCTTGCATCAAAGCAGAGCAAACCCAGCCCAATAACTACCGTTATTTTCCTTACGTTTAGGGAACGAAGCAGGCTTACATTTCTCCCTTCCACCGCGGCTCCCGCGAGCTGTACCAGCCCCGCGCTGCAGGGCACAGGCGGCGCCGTGCGCGCCGCTTCCCGTGCGCCGCAGGGACCGCCAGGGGGCGCCACGGCAGCGGGCCGCGGGGGACCCCCGGGAACGGCAGCTGGAGAGCCCCCGGCACAGCCCCCGGGAACGCCGGCACAGCCCCCGGGAACGGCAGCGGGAGAGCCCCCGGCACAGCCCCCGGGAACGCCGGCACAGCCCCCGGGAACGGCAGCGGGAGAGCCCCCGGCACAGCCCCCGGGAACGCCGGCACAGCCCCCGGGAACGGCAGCGGGAGAGCCCCCGGCACAGCCCCCGGGAACGCCGGCACAGCCCCCGGGAACGGCAGCGGGAGAGCCCCCGGCACAGCCCCCGGGAACGGCAGCGGAAGAGCCCCCGGCACAGCCCCCGGGAACGGCAGCGGCCGCGGCACATCTGGCCGACGGTGGCAGCCTGGCGGGGCCTGGCGTTTCTACCAGCAGAACCGGAGCAGATGTTTAAGTGCGCCTTCAGGAGCCGAATCGCGCTGCCTTGCCCTCAGCTGGGCACGTCCGAGTATTCAGGCCCGGTGCTTCGCGACCTAAACCCACCTGCTAGCGGATGGCTGCCGTCCTGAGCCACGGGACAACCCGCGATGGCTCCATTTTGTCACCGCTGCGGTTTGCTCCATGCTCTCCCCCCCTAGGTGAGCTCTCCTCCTGCCCTGGGGTGGGAAGGAAACTATACAGTTACTGTAGACCAGATGCCTAGCACTTGCATGGCTGAAGTTCAGTTAAATGAATCCCATTTTCAGCTGTATTGCTTCGTTGGGATTATGGAAAAATGACAAGTCATTGCCAGAAGGGTCTGAGATTCTGCTTGTAGAATGCCACACAACCTGGAGCTTTTGGGTCCCTGACTTGGTGAAAAAGAAGATGCTGGATGACCACATGGACTCAGCTAAGAAGGCAATTAACAGACTTTGTGTGAGCTCCCTGAGGATTACCAGCCAGCAGCAGAAGCTGCTCTACATGCTTTGCTGGCAGCAGCATATGGCGATTCACCAGCACCTGGAATTAAGCAGCAGACTTTCCCCTTGCTGCGCCCTGCCTCCTCAGCCGCACCACAGACTGTCCCCACGTCACTCCCTGGTCCCAAACCCTGTGTGTTTTGACCAGGAACATGTTTTTAGCGAACATTGTACATGCAGTAAACCATGGAACATAACAAAAGCAGAATTAAAAAAAAACAAATTCAAAACACTTATCCATTTTATTTTGATTACTTGTGAAAAATCCCCTTGGCCCAGCAACTTGTTCCTGACTTGTATCTATTCACGTGTGAATCTCTACACGAGTTCACTTCTGGTATAAAATCCAAAAATTTCCATGTACGAAGACCATCTGCTTGGAGAACCTGGGCAGTCGGAGAAGTGATAATCTGATGTGCATTGTTCGTGTGAACACACACATATGAACACGCACAACACGTATTCCTGTGAGTTCTCACAAACTGTCCCAGGGAAATCCATGAAGCATCACTAAAAATATAGCTTATGCACATTAGTTTCCAAGTCCCTAATTTGTCATTATTAAACTAGAGGTTTAATTATTATTGTAGTTATTAATTAATTATAGCATAATGAGAAAAAATTAATCTATTAAATATAAAGTTAAATAGCAAAATTGTCATGAACTAAAGAAGGGTTCTTAGCTGCAATCCTTTATGGTCAGTGACAAGGAAGAGAGGAAAAATAAGGTGAATTTTGCCTAGAAGTGCCTGCTGGAGACACCTAAAATACATAACCGACTGTCCCAGGAGCATGTTACCGTTCCTTGACCCCACAGACAACCCAGCTCAGGTACAAACCCCAGCACTACAGATACCTACATTTCTGCTTCTGTTAACAGAAGGACCGTGGTCACGCAGTTATTACTTGTTTGGGGTGGGATCACAGCTAGAGGACCGTATGAATCATTGTGTAGAGACAAACTATTACAAGGTCTCGCTCTTAGCTGGGAATTCTGAAAGTCTACTAAGTAAAAAAACAGAACCAACTTTCTTGCAACTACTCGGTCAACTAATAACCCAAACCTATCTTAATCCTTACATATTTGTGTATCTCATCTCAAGTTAATCACTGATATAAATTAGCTAGTACCCAACAATCACATAGGGTGCCCATGAATAGTATGTAATTGGCAGGGGAGGTGGGAGGGGAGCAGACTAACACTAGAATTAGACATTGTCATCATCATCATTATCAGAAGGCACCATTTTCTGCAAGGTGATTCCAAATGAATACAACATATATTCCTGTGTTATGTATATTCGGATACTTATTAATGCTGTAGAAAGCTGGAGATGTCACTTTCCATGCAATCTCTTGCAAGTTTCTACAGTTTACTTTTGCAAAAGCAAATAACATTTGCAGGAGCACAACACCATCGTAAAAATCAATTGGCTTTGGCTGATTCAGATTAGGAATTCCTATCAGTAGTTACCACTCTCTGCAAATCTAGATCTGTGTAACTACCATCATGGCATACTGCCTGGTCATTTCTTTCTTTTCAGACTGAGGGCAGCCCTTACAGTATTCAAAATAGTTCATTAATTTTCAATATCCTTTCTCCTCTTTTCTTCTAGTGAGAAAAATTTCCCAGAATGTTCTTTTCAACTTAATCTATGACATTATATATTATGAATTATACCAGTATTTGGCTTTAAAAACTGTGAATCAATCCAAAGAGTGGGGTGAGATGTCAGTGTTAGTGTACAGAGGTAAACAGAGCATGGTTCTGCGTGGAATTAGAGCACCTCTAACTCATGCAGGGTCTGAAAAGGAAGACAAACTGCCTTAAAAAAACAATTCTTGTTCTGACACAAATGAAGTCGTGTTATTTTAGGGACTACCCCAGGACACCAAATAGCAAAGCATTTTAAGAATCACAGAAAATGAACGCAAAATTGAAAGAATATTGAAAAATCAAATCCCTTCCAAGGAGCAATTTCTCTTTCACTGAAAGAAATCAGATACCCAATCAATAAATAAATGGCCCATAGACTATTACTGTGAGCAAACCAAAATGCACCGAGACTCAACACGCCAACGTATGGCATTGGAAAAGGTAGAAAGAAAATTACTGTTCTCATTACAAAAAGCCATTTGCTCTTCATATGCTTCAGATTTATGAAGAACTGTGGACTCTGAGCACAGACTATGGGCTTATGCAGAAGGTAAGAAAGCAGACTGGGGTGTAAACCCACCCCTCTGCTCATTGCCTGTGCAGAGCAGAGGGGCAGAGCCCACTGCCCCCCACCCCACGAGCTGTGCCTGCAGGGTGCTAGCAGTGCACTGGGATAGGCTGGTGGCTGGTGCTCCTCCTGCCGCATCCCTTGGGAGAGGAGAGGATGCAGAGGAGGGAGAGTGACACAGAGCTGCTTCTGAGTCACAGCAGCTCCTGGGGCAAGGTAGCTTTTGTGCTTCTGTGGCTCGAGGCTGAGCTCCACTCACAGCTGTGGCTTGACACAGGACATGATGTACATATATATAGTCCAGACTAATCCCCGAAAAGGAGCCCTCACCAGATGAAGAGTTATATTCAGCCAGCAAACACACTATAAACGGTCTCCAATGAATATTGGGCAAAATCTGGCCTATGCTGCTTGCACATAAATTACTGGACTTCTTAAATTTTGATTATTACTTTCTTTTTCAAAGCTAATATATTGTTCTGCCACTTACTGTAGTCTAGTGAAAAAGCCATATTGCATCTCCTGCCATTGAGCTCTGGGAACTTTTTCAGTTTGCAACAGTTTCAGAAAAACAAGGGTTTGAGGGCAATGGTGCTAGGGAATCTTGCTAGCAGAAGTCTTTGCTTTCAGCGTGTGTGAGTCTCTTAAATCTCTCAACAATTTTCTCCCCGCACAGTTTCCTCCATGAATTTTTTCATTCAGTGCAGAAAAATTCAGCACAGCAAAAAACAACAGTGAGAGACTCAAGAGCCATCAGATTTGTTATGCTCTTCAAAGAACAGAGGAACCTTTTGTTGTTCTAGACATGCGACAGCAGCTCCAACACTGCTGCTGCTCTATGCGGGGATATAATAGTCCTGCAGAAAAGTGGCTAAGATGCATACAAGCAACATGCCATGGGTTTTTATTAGCATAACACTGGGAGAGCACTTCACTGCCCTGGAAAACTTTCTGCTGTGGATCCCTACCATCTGGGGAACTGAAAAACTGAATTGAAAAAAATGACGTCTACTTCTATAGAGCAGAATAATTAAATAACAGTTTGGTATTTCCTGGCAGATGAATA
Source organism: Falco naumanni (assembly GCF_017639655.2). Taxonomy (NCBI): domain Eukaryota; kingdom Metazoa; phylum Chordata; class Aves; order Falconiformes; family Falconidae; genus Falco; species Falco naumanni. Next base: position 38,007,935 of record NC_054060.1, read on the forward strand.
ATGGCAATGATATTTACAGTTCTAACACTGAAAGGAGCCTGTAATCCTAGTTTATCCATTCACAAGTTAAGCAATTCACCTCCTGTGCTCCAGTCAGCTGGAGCCAAGCTAATGCAGAAGGTTAACCAGTTTTATTGCTGCTTCTGGCTGGGCCAACTTCCAGCCCTTGTTTTAAACTTGTTTCTCTTAATGTGAACTCAACTTATGAAGTGTACTCAAGTTCCTTGAAATATTATATATCCACCTCAGGAAACCAAGGTTAACCTGAGAAGAGGGCACTTTAGCAGTTTTACAGGTAATGGGAAGTTTGCAAGGAAAGTGCCCATAATTCCAGGAAGGAGAAGTGTTGATTGTTTTGGAAACATGGGCAATTGGGCTTGTATGAGGACTGTCATCCCCATCAGCACAGTAAGAAAGAGCCTTGGGAACAAGACAAGTGCTACTACAGCCTGAGCTAATGTTTTTCAGCTGGAGTCACAAAGGGACTTCTGCCCTCACAGGGTCAGGCAGAGACAGGACCCACTGAACATGCGGTGGGCACTGGCTGGGGAGTACCCTTCACTGATTGCTCAAGAAAAAAAGCCTCACACCTAGCTTGCTGGGTGACAGCTCATCTCTGTCCACTTTGCAAAGGAAGGAATTTATTCCTATAGTAAGCAATATACTAAAAGATTATTTACAAGTTAAGTGGATTTTTCTGGAACAGTTTCACTGATAAAGCAATGCAGCAGACAAAAGGACAAAGCTCATCATCTTACTTGAATTTTCCCTCTCTCTTCATCGACTTATAAAGCACAGCAAGTGAAATCAGAAACTGCCCTATCTGCAAAGCATTTCTGAACAACTAAAGTTCATACTGAAGTTCATATTGAAACTGGGGCAGGCATGAGGCTGGAAATATTGTGAAATGTCTTTCTTTAAACCTTTCCTTGGTGCTTTTGGAAAATGTCACTTGGGAAAGATTTATTTCCCTGGGAGAGCTTTGCTTTTTAAAGAAGCAAAAGCTTCTAGTAATTTTAACACATGCCCAATTAACCATTGCCTGTGGGTTGCTGTTTTGGCTAGCACTAGGTGTCTGACCACATGGATCATATTTACACTAGTAAGTTTAAGCTTTTGTTATTTACAGGTTCTCTATGCCTACATTATAAATAGGAACAACTTCTGGGATGATTTGGTTAAAAGACCTGCAGCAGAATGGCATGTTTACCATCCTGCAATGCCCACATAACACGAGGTTACATGAATTTTTAAATGTTATTAGCACAATAAAAAGCACAATGTGCATAGAATATACCATCTTAGTGGTTTATAATCTGCACCAACATACCTGATAGTGTGGGAAACAAGTCCACAGTGCAGTATGTGAAGCGCCTCGCATGGGGGACAGATCTCTTTACACCAGCACGGTTTTGGAACCAGCTGGCTGCAAGTGGGCATTGTGTTCTGTGGCGGGTCCACTCCATTATTGATGAGTTATTTTATGTATTATGCAGTACTATAATGAAGATGCAGTATGTCCTCTGTGGTGCTGGGAAGTCTTGGGGCAATATTACCAAATAAAACAGTCACTGCATTGTAGATGATGAATACAGCTGACTGACTTTCCCAGCAGTTATGCTTTAGTGCCACTGAAATACCAAGAGATGCAAGACTAGTTGGAAAAATTCTAATGAAAAAATGAACTGAATATAACATTACAGAATGCTATTAAAAAAACCACCTGTGTAGCCTTTCATCTGAAATCCCGTGCACCATGATCTTCACACACATTGACAGAAACCTTGCAAATACTTAGGGTATCTAACTAGGAGAGAGAATGTATGCTATATACTACCAGTTTATCTGCTGTTTAATAAATCAATGCTTTACCCTTCTATTTCTCCCCTTATTTTGGAGGGCTCAAAGTGCTTTCCAAGGAACTTCCTCCCAGCAATATGAAAACACATTCACTTCTGGATGAGGATAAGAGCAGAATGACTGAAGGAATGGAAAAAGATCTCAAACTCTGAAGAACTTCATCAAATCCAACTTATGGGAAAGGGGGCTGGAGAAACAATGGAGGAAAAGAAAAGTCAGCAGATGTGCTAATCAGCAGAGGAGCAAGGAGCAATCCTTCTGACTGGCAAAATGTCCCTGCACAGTTAAAGCTGGGTCTGTGAAACTCCGTGTCAGAAGGCACAGGGCTGAACTCTGCCATATATCCATATATCTATATCGTGTGGTCTGTAAGGCTTTCTTACAAGAAAAAAAAATAATAATCACTATTCATTTTGTTCAAACCTCTCCCCGGTTATTTCATGCTTTCCTCCAACTTCGCCCTTTTTAGTCAGATAAGGCAGCTGACCTCTAACTATGACTGACTGCAACAAGCCCTCTGCATAAGGCCTTCCAGCACATGGTGTCTAGGCTTAGGAGATATGATTTTCTTGCATTTTAAGTCAACAATAACTGTCCAAGTCCCCAGGGCAAAGACATCAAAACAAAAGCAAAAGCCTGTAATATGCTAGATTGACTGCACCATAGGCAGCTGTCACCAGCAGGCTGCACAGATCAGACTCTCAATTCTTCTCCAAGAGGTACCAAGTCTTTAAGCCATGGAAGCCCAAGACACCCTCAGAGCTGGTCACGCCAAGCCACAAAGCCAAGCCACTGCCTCCTTCTGCAGCATGGAAGCATGCAGGTGCCATCAGTGACAAGCAGGCAAGCAAGAACAGTGTTCTTGAGCAAATAAGAACATTCACTCAAATGAGTGAATTGAGCAAATAAGGAAGGAAAGAAATGAAGCCATTACTTTGCTTGTCCCTAACAATTTGGGGAGCAAGAAAATAGTCTCATTCACTTTCTCAGGGAAGTATAACTGCTCGCTGGGAGAAGCACTGAGTGTACAGGCTCTGTTAAGCCCTGCAGAAAGAGTTACCTCCATCTTGGGCACCACTAGCTTTCCTACAAAATTATACCAGGAAAGGACTTGCCCATTTTAGCTTACTGATATCCTTACCTTATGTCCTGCTTCAATAACCATGCTGTGCTGCCACCAGTCATTGAATTTATTAAATCTAAAAGGATGTAAGCTCTGAAGAACATGAACCTTGAACCTTGCCTTTAACAAACATCAAACAGCCTGTGGGCAGGATCCATGCAAAATGCTTTTTGTTGCAGTATCCCTGGGCAAGAAGGGGTGATGCTCTGTTCCCAGTGAAATCTGGCTAGAGGTGACAAGCTAAGGTGGTGACACTCCTTGCATCAGGTAACTTATGCCAGTAAAAGGTCTGGCTTCACAAAGTGGACACCCATGAAGAAAAATGATTTAATGGGAAGTCATCTGTCATACTAATGTTCTTAGTAAATTACACCATTAAAGAACTGTAAGCAAGAGACTGGTAATGAGCAAGTCAATGTTATCATTTGCTCTCATTTCACAGGCTGGCTCAGAACCAACTCTTCTTTTTTTATTGTAAAGGAGAACAGATTAAAGAGATGTATAAGGAAATCAAAGTAATTAGGCATGTAAACAAGCTAGCAGGTAAACAGTTGTGATTCAGTGAGGCAACTGTCAACCTCTAAAGGAAGGAAGGTACCCATTTGTATTATTATTTTCTTTTTTTGTCTTTTTTTTATATAATTTCAGATTACTCCTAACACAATCATTAGCATCCTTACAACACACAAGACTGAGCTGTGTTCAGCTCCGACACCACAAGGCTTGCTTTACCCCACCCTGAGGACACACAGTGGGAGAAGCTCCCGTCACAGCACTGAGAATTGGGCCATGCGTAAGGTGGCCAGCACTCCCTGTGCTTGAGCATGAGTTCATCCACTGCAGAAATAAGACTAGAGAGCAAATTTACAATACATCTTGGCTTTTCTCCCAACTTTCCCAAACCTCAGGATGTCAGAATCCTGGGAAGAATCCCTCCACAAGGATGATCTTGACATGCTGGATGTAGGATCTGATTCAGCCCATTTAACCATAGGCATTTAATGAAAACACTGGGTTTAGTTTTCACTAATGCCCCATGTTATCAGCACAGAGACATCAGTGCCTGTGGTGAATGATCTTGGGTATCGTAGTGTCTCTCATGAAGAAGTGGGATGGTACAGTAATTGTCAATCCTAGTTCATAGTTTTATATTCATTTGAAGTGACTCATTCAGTTGAAAGTCAGCACTGCCTAAAAATTATTTCGAACTCCCCAAAACACGGACTGCTATCATTCTTTTGAACTAATTCAACTTAATTCACCATTCAGAAACCCACACCATTGCTTTGCGACTAAGAGTAGTTATTTTCCCAAATGTTACAGCACCCTGATTCCACGCCTGCTGAAGATACGATGCAGTCTCAGATTTCCTGCTGTAGTTTACCATGATTAATTTTAGTCTATGCAAGTGGGCGGTAGAACAAAGGGAGAAGCAGTCATGGAAGCCAGAATCTGTATCCAACTCCGGGAAGATTAGCAGTACCTAAATACAATCATGTCTCAGCAGGGAATATATGAAACAAGTAAACATTAAAACCAGCACATCTCAAGTAGTGAGAGTAGCGTATCCCAAACAGTAACGCCAGCAGATAGGGTATTCTGTACTATGAACGTGCCAAAGGGAACCTCTGTTTCACTCTCTGGTTTTGGTTGAGGATTTTGTTAGTGTGTGAGCAGTTCTGTGCGTACAAATGCACTCCTTAAAGCTGTCATCCATCTGCCTAAGCACGTGAGCAAGTTTTAATACATGGATGCATAGATATAATAAATACATTTTTTTCCCTAATGATTTTTCCATATGAAAAAGCAAACCCTAATGTAGCATGTAGGCAGCAGAATGGATGGAGTATGCAGGCAGTGGATATGCCTGAAAAGATAAACAGATATGTTTGTGTGAATTCCTATTTGCATTAATTAATGCCTGCAAAAGCTTATGTGCTATATAAGCCTAGAAAAGCAGATCTGAAAAAACATTTTACACCTTATATCCATTATGTACTTTTGCTGTCAACTCACATGCTGAGATCATCACAATAACTGGGAAACTTATAAAAGTCCTCAATTTAATCTATTATCAATTTGTAGCTAATACAATTTTAAGGAGAAGTATTTATAGAAATAAATTTTGTAATTAAAAAAATTTATAGAAATGAATATTTTGGGAATTTGTTTTACAGAATCATAGCATCAGATTTAAAAAAAACAAACACATAAGCTGAAATTCCCTTTAAACCAAATCTCAGGTTTTGACAAGCTCATCTGTAAAGAATGGGACAACTGGCAATCTTTGAAACTTTAAGGACTTTATGTATATATCTCTCATATTTTTCCCTATATGAGAGAAAAGGGGTTGTTGAAGACTGAATGTTTACCAGGAAATTTTTTTTGCTAGAGAAGAAAGTCAGAATTTTTTTCATCTGTGACCCAATTCATGTCTGTCTATGTGACAACTACAAACTTTAAATGCAAGCTCTTCATCATGGGCTGGATCTTATGTCTGTAAAGCATCTAACACACTTTGGTGTGCTAAGTAAATGAATAAAAGAATACCCCCCAAAATGCAAATCATTATTTGCTGTATATTCATGAACTTCTCAGAAATCTAATAGGCTTGTCAAGTATTGAGAAATAACTTTCTTAAAAATATTTGTTGTTCTTTGCTAGGTGTAGCTAACATAATTTAAGTATCCACTTTAAGATAGTCTCTTTCATTTTAGCCTAAGAGCAAAAAATTCTCATTTTGAGACTCATGTTTCCGCAAGGCACCTCCCTGGAACCACCTCAAAATCTTACAAAACCCCCACTCCCTTTGACATGAAGATACAGATGGAAAAAAAAAGCCCCCAATATTAAGGGCTTTCAGAAGAAAGGCAGACTCATCATAGATATTAAACAAGTCTCTACATCAAGACCATAGTACAAGTATCCAAATTTTGGAGTCTTGTGAGCATATAAAAGCAGCCAAAGAGCTCTGTACTCTTCAGGCTTGCATGAGTTTAGGACTGGTGAGAGCTCGCCAGAGTTCCTCCTAAAGTCTCCTGCTGTAGGACAGCTAGAGCTGAAAAAGCTCAAGCTGAAGAAGGCAGAATTCAGTCCTCAATACTTCTAAATATATCTCAGAATTTAAAGACATTTCTTGATTTTTGATGACTTCTGCATTTGTCAGCTTAATAGGATGAACAGAACTAGCAAAAGAAAAAATACGAACTTTGCATTTGTCAGCTTAATAGGATGAATAAAAATAGTAAAAGAAAAAATATGAACTTTCATATTATAAATACACCTTTTAGTTAAACATATTTATGTATTGAAGGTTGTCAGGAGACAACCTCTCTCTAGAGAGCTGTTGTCCGTCGTGAGTGAACACTGCAGGGAAACCTGGACAGCAGCAAGTGATGTAAACCTTGACTCACTGTGCTTTCAAATGGAAAACAGGGCTGTGGTGTGTATTTTTTAGGAAAAAAGGACACCACACAAGGATTGCTTTCTGTTCCCAGCCAGGAGCTGCAGAGAGGTCATATGCATTTAACTGAGGGCAGGACTTCATCCAGAGACCACAAACCAGAAACTGGTTCCATTGACAAACCAGGACTTTATTTTGGGCCCTCGTCAAGCTACTGCAATGAAAATTTCACAGAACAGTGAACTTCACCACAGACTTCAACTGCAGTCAATACAGAACTGAAAAACAACATTAGTCAATGTCCAGAGTACAAGGCTTTGCATTTCACCTTATGGAATAACCATGATGCCACACACTCCTCTTTTTGAAAGCTGGCCCACAAGCCAACGGCTGTAGCTGAAACCCAACACACTGGAAATACCAACTCCAAGTTCTACCTTATAAAGTGTTGCTAATTTTACTCTAGCTTCTGTTTATTTAAAGTTATATTCTGCCACCTTACATGTGACACAACGCAAACACAGATCCACATAAATCAGTGGGGCCACCTGCCTGCCGAGACATTCTCAAATAACTATTGATTTTCTATCATGAGTTAAGGCACGGTGAAAAATTAGAAGGAAGGTGAATAAAACATGAAAACATGTACAATGCATACCACAGCAAATGCTCATCTAAAAGCTGCCTACTAAAGACCAACTTTTTTTATTATAACAAGGTTTATAATGGCATACTATCCAATAAAACTGCACTATGTGATTGATAACAGGCATTGTCACAGATTAATAAGAGTGTAGTGGCTGCTAATTTACCTCCATCTTGTGAGTTCATGATATTCAGAGCAAACAGCATTGCATTGGAGAACGTGGTAGCCTCTTCTTTGCTTGCAAAATTCAAGCCATAGACCTGCCGTGCATCGCGCCATTGATGAAAGGTGGGTGTTGCTTGATTGTACTTCAGTCCTTTCACAATTGAGTAATTAATCACTACCTGTGATTTGAAAGAGAAGGGCAAAGATTAAAAATAGTTTTGTTTTCAGCGGGGAAAAAAACCCAACCCTTTGGTAAAGGTTAATTAAATTGGTAGAGGCAATTCATACAGCAGCTCCTACAGGGCTGTATGGTAAGGCAGTGTGTGTTTCAGTGACAGAAGACGCACAGCTGGGGGCGAGATTTACAACAGTTCAACTCGGCCTCAGGGACTTTCAAGCTAGTTTTGCAAAACCTGTTACCTGCTCATGTTTTCTACAGCACCTCCTCAGGATACAGCTGTGCAGATACTGCAGACAGATGTCAGGAGCCAGTGCCAGCAGCTGTTGCCATCTTTTGGGGGATGATCATGCACAACTGTCAGAAAAAGAGCCAGGCAGAGCTCTGGGCGCTAACCCTACACTACAGCAGATAGATGTTCGACTCATTGCACTGGCTCTGCTTTTCTCCTCCCATGCACCTGATCACCACCAGCTTCTTATGCTGAGAGAGTTTTTTCTCTACAATCAGATAGGCAATGACAAAATCAGACAACCAAGTTATTTCCTCTCCCAGCTCCTGCCTTCCTGTAAGTAATTTCCAGGTAAGGTGTGATTGCAGCAGAAGGGTGTTTCTGTGTGTTTTGATTTAATCAGCTAAATACAATGCCCCATTTACCCTTGGGCAGGGCACGGGGGACACGCAGCTGCACAGTATCCCTGGGGTCTGACCAGAAACCTCCAGTGCTAAAAGCGTAAGCTGCTCTAGCTGAAGGTGGAGAGGCAACAGCGTCCACTGCACCACTAATAAGCCAGAAGGACCCACAGCAGAGACAGCACCCCTGAGACAGCCATCTGTGGACTGACAGTGGCACTCTGTTGTAATGCAGATTTAAGAAATAACATGCCAACAGAAGAAATAATTATTCTTATAAACAGGCACAGTGCAGTTGAAAACAGAAGGGTAGGAAATGGAGGTTCCCTCTTCATCAGCACACACAAGCTGGGGCCAGGAGGGAACCAGGGACAGAGAAACTTAAAATTATGAGCAGGGGAAGTCTGAAGTTTATTATTCAAATATAGCAAATGTGGTTTTGAATATTCAAGATTGTCTCTACAAATGGAGTTATTTTGGCTGGAGTTTTATCAAGCGCCAGAAAAATTTCTGGTCCTTGTTGAAAGCAAATCAATGAAAATCCTCCATCAACCTAGTTTGTATGGCTCATCTGTAAATCAGGCAGGCTGGACACTGGTATACAGGAGTAGGAAGAGGGACCCTGGTGCATGCTGTCTGGGAGATGACTCCTAGCGTGAGTTTTACCGTCCTGGACTTCATGAGATGGGGGCAACAACTGAAAACAAGGGAACAAAAAGCCAGTAACAAATAAACGCTGTACCCAGTATTTACTGTTACAGGTAGACCCCACATACCAGAAAACCTACCAATATACCTTTTTTGCAGTCTGATTGACCAGCACTTTGGCAAGTTTTCTTTCAGTACTATTACCACATCTAAAAAACTCCAACATATTAATTAAGGTTAACAATATTTTTGTTAGATGACTGACAAGTCTTCTCAATTATAAAAGCAGAGTTTTAAAACTAATTTCAAAGATGAATGATTCCTAGCTCTGAGTTTTGACTTTTCAGTGGACTGCCAATTTAAACTCATAGAAAAACATTAGAAAAGGTCCTAATACATAAGGAGCAAATTGTTTTTCACACAGTTCTGTTTTTGAAGGATGACACTGTCTCATTGATATAGATAGTTAACAGATGTCTGATAACTAATCTATATTATTATATAAAAAATTACGGAAAGCAGCAAAGAAGCCATATACCAATAGACAATTGCAGATATACTTTATTTCTATAATGCATTTACTTACCTGAGCCAGCATTAAGCAGTGACATAGCAGATAGTCTTTGAATACTTGGTCTAGCTTTAGGCATAAATTATCCTGACGGTTATTGAACATCCAGTATCTGGTCCAACTGTTGCTCTCAAACCAATATCGTTACTAAGTTTCCATGTAAATGCACTGGGCAGCAATCAGACCTACACTGCATTTTTTTTGTCATGTTTAGTAGAAAGATACCTGGCCTGTGATTCAAAAGGAGATGCGAGGCAACCTGCATTTGGTACACATACTCCCAAGAGCTGGTTCCCTGAAAACGGGAACTGCATCGCCAGCATGCTGCGTGGGAAGCCACCCACACCAACCAGAATGAAGTGCAAACCACATTGCTCCAGTTACAGCAAAGCCATGAGTTCACTCTTACAGCTGACAGCTTAGATAGCCCTTTTTTCTTGAAAAATGGTGACATCACCCCTGTTATACCACTGAGCATTGGGAGAGCCTGTATGAAGTTGCTCATACTCGGGGAGACTTTAGATCATCAAGTAGACTCATGCCTGGATCACTAACCCAACAGTTTTAACACATAGCAATTTTTAAGCCTTCCCAACACTTCTGAGTAGCTTAACGAAGGCAAGGTACAACCAGTATCTTTGAAGAAATGTTCAGAAAGACCATGATGTTTTACCAGGCTTTGCTAAGTGAGTACTGCTCACCTACTAAAAGAATCTTCTGTTTCAAAGGACAGCACTATTTGGATCAAAGTCCAGAGCACCAGAGGGTGTAGTGCAGTTGTATAATCAAAGACAGAAATCATAAAAATCTATGCCAAAAATCATTTAATAGAAGTCAGGTAAACTGTTCAAAATTTGCTTTCCCAGAACATCGACCCAACGAACTCAGAGAATCTGCTCTGTTCTGAGGGTTTGATCCCTTCGGTCGAATAGGCAGAATTTGAATGTTGACCTTCAGTAATCGCCGGGATGCCTATACATGTTGCATGTCTTTAAACTCAAAACACAGGCTTTAAAACTGGGAAATGAAACATAAAGTAGCCAGACTTTCATTTTATCTCCATTAGCTCATGTTTCTAGAAAACAGAAAAAGGAGGAGGGGTTCTCCTGCTGTTGTTAAGAAAGAGTGCATAAAGGCATCTTGTACAGATGGTGTGGTGGCTCTGCAAGGCACATGATGATAACTAAGTGCTTGAGAGCAGTAATTAAAATAAAGAAGGTCTCCATGTTTGGAGCATAGGGGGTTTTTTACAGGTGTTTCTAAGGGATCCTTACTCTAAAGCTCCGTATGTCAGTAAGATAGCATCTGCCATGCTGAGCAGACCAACAGTTCATCTTTCAGTCTTCAGTTGTAGTTTATAATAGGTGATTAGAGAAACTGAGCGGAAATCTTGCAGAAAAAATTAATGTGTTTGTCTATATCAAACAGTTCTTCCTATATCTCTTCCCTCAGAGTTTGTCTTAAAAGCTGAAGCGTAACATTTTGTGTGCCTATTCTTTTCTTTTCCAACCCCTTTTAGTATTTTCTATCCCAAACCAAAGTAGCCCTGTTACTGATATAAATGTCTGTGTTTTGAACCCTGTCAAATTCTGGATTTCAGTGACTCATATGGCAAGGAGTTTCACAGAGCAGTTGTACACAGCATTAACATGTTAACAGCTTCCCATGGTCCCGTCACTATAATGTTAAAAAAAGACTTGCCTCACTTCTGCCTGGTACTGTCCTTCACCCTGTTATCTCGGTTTCAAGTGCAGGCTCGCTGGGGCAGGCAGGGAATTTTGGGACCTACTGAAAAGCCCAAGACTGAGAAGCCCTTCCCTCCACAGTCCGTAGGCTACAGCGACGGTGGTGACGGCTGACAGGACTCACCAGCATGGGGCCAGAAGGGACCGGGTGGGCCTCAGGACCACACCTGAGGTGTAACCACAGCCAAGGCCATGGGAAGAGCTCCCACACAAGCCTTACCACCGGCACTCTTGTTTATGGAACCAGGGCAAGACGTTTGCTTGTTTCTACAGAATATGAAATGGTTCAGAAGTTTCTCATCAGCTTGGGCTCTGCCACACCATCAGAGCTCAGAGTCCTCTCATGGGGAGCAGTTGCATGAGTGCTAACACACAGGGAGGATATGGCGTAGCAGCTGAAGGCTGCTACAGTACAGGCCAGATTCTTTATTTCTGTAAGCAGGCCCAAACCTGACCAACTTCTAGTGAGTTACTGTGGTGATTAATTCGTTCTTTATTTTTCAAAAAAACATGTGGTTTAGTTTATATCCCAAGAGTGCTGTTGCCATTTCAGTTTTGGCTTTGGCTCAAACGTAAGATGTCCCACCTTCCCCAAGGCCCTGTTCTCACACTCACTTCCTAGCCACGTCAACTCACCAAGCCCTCAGGAGATATGATTCACTTTTGACTCGCACCTTCATCCCCGCCTATTTGTTCAGCACATGCCTTCCAGTGACGAGACTGTGCTGAGCTGAAATCACCTGATATAAAATCATAATTTTAAAGCCTCAGTTGATCAGGACTCTGAAATGGGGAGCTACTGCTTGTCAGCTAAGCCATAAAGATGGACCACTTGCATGTTTTTAACTTTGTGAGCTTCCTGATGGTGACTGAAGCTAACGCATTTCACCTTTACAACAGGTTAGGTTATGACTGCTGGCAAATCGCAACATGGGGGTAAACCACTTGCTTGCAGCTGCTGGGCTTCAAGAAAGTGAAGGTTGCAAAGAAACATCAAAGCTCGTCTTGTCCAGAAATTGTAATACTGATCTGGCCTTAGCTTCAAACCAGTTCTGGTCTCTGTGGCTACTTCAGCACTTCAAAAGTCTGCTTCTGGTTTTCTAAAGATTACTGCTCGTGCCAGCAGGAGCCTATGCAAATGCACATGTCTGTGCAGAGCAGAAAGGGGAATTCATGTACCACTGATGTGTAACTTAGCTTGCTGCTGCTGCACGCAAGCATGTGATGAGCATGTCACACAGAACATAAGGAGAACAGGAGGTCGGGTGACCACTTCCCGGTGGTGAGAATGATGCTCAAGTTCTGCCACTTTAAAAAACATATTTTTCTGTGGTGAACCTTTTAGACACCGTCAGCTAGAGAAGAAGATAAGCACAGATAAGTTAGACAGAATGAGAAGATGGTAATACATGCACCAAAAAAGGGGCTAGAAAACAGAAAGGCAGCTAGACAAAGACAACAAAAGGAGTCTACAGAAGAAGATATGTGAGAGAAAAAAAACAGAGGATGAAAATTAGAGGGAGAGATTATTAGAGCTGTAATAGAGAACAAGAAAAATTAAAAGGGAGACATTAAAGGTAGGCAGGGGTGAAGTCACGAAAGTTACTCTAGTCTGTGCCTTGCCAAGCAGCATGCAATAAAACTTAAAATTGTTCCTCCATGGTATTGTTGTGTTACATATTTTAAACTAGTTTCTCAACTCTTGGAAATCTGTGTAGCTTCATTATACGCCAAATCACCTATTCACTGAAGATCAGCCCTTTTCAGAAAAATATGGCTTTCCTTGGCAAAGCAACAGGTTTTACTAAAACCTTACTTTCAGTGTGATTTAGCAAAACCTGAGAGCAAGCATGAAATGGCTTGTATAGAGAATGATTTTAACTGAAATGTATTTTTGTTCTTGTCAAGACCTAGCAAGCTTACGATTCCATGTGAGACTCATATAAAATGTATTAAGTTCTGAATCTTGGGACTTTCAGAACATTCCTTTTAATACTACTATGCTATGCTGTCTTTAATTTATTTATAATACTGGATTTTTGTCACCATATTGAAGGTGAATACTTTCTTTTAGACAGTTTTAACTAAGGCAACCTGTACTTTTTTTTGTTTATTTGAGGGAGGAGCTTTAGTCTTTAAACTCTAGAAAAATAGATTCTTCTATCAGTTTCCTTCTGAATTGAGATGATTTTCAGATGGCATGCAGCCTTTTCATAAGCAGGAACATTTTCAAGCAAATAGAATGTTACAGTTAATGCAAAACATGTTTAAAGTACAGATCAAGATTTGACTTTTTAACATATCCTACTCTTTAAATTGTATACTCTGATTAAGACAGACCTCTGGTAGACAGTCTTCCTTAGATATATATGTAGACTTTATGACTTGTGCTTTTTTCACACATGAGCTATTTTTTTACATACAGCTATTCAGACCCATCTTAGATCATAGTCACATGAAAATCATTTACATTCACCTGCTAGCTGCGTAAAATAAACAGCTAGCATGGCCTGTTACAAAGTAGCACTGGCTTTCACAACTGGCTAAGAAGCCACTGTACTTAATTTATTTTTGAAAATATTTTCTACTTTCAAAATGGAACTACATTAATATATTGCCTTTGCTCTACTGAGAAGGATAAAAACAGTGGCAAAAGATATGGCAGATGTATCAAAATTTCACTGCAGGGAGCTGAAAACCAATGTGCTTAACCCTCCAATCTATTTCTATTCTGCTTTTCCTTTTTGCAAAATGATGACTGTGTACAGGGACAGCGCAGCAAAGTCATTATCCAGTCCAGTAAGCAACCTGACTAACTTTTCCAGTTGGCCCAAACATCATTACAGCTGACAGCTGAGGGGCATCATCTGCATTTCCATGAGCAGATCGGTCAATTCCAACATTTGTGGCAGCTGAGAGGTGGCAGTGCCCCAGCTCCTGCTCTCTGCCTTGCCTTGCCCTGCCCCTGCCCATCTCACACTGGCAGTGGTGCTCATCACACCTTCCCAGGAGGTGCCGCTCTCTGAACCAACAGAAAATCAATCACCCACTTTTTTCTGATCCTTCTGCCAGGTTGAGTGCCTGAGGTGAGTACGAGAGGCGGGCAGCCAGTGCCACACTGGCCTCATGCCAACACACAGAGGGAATCCTTGACAGAAACTTCTGCCCTAAAATGCAAATGCCACTATGGTATAGCAGTGGTACTCCACCCAGGTACATTTTTGTAATTTAGGGTCTAAACATGACATTTGGTTATCGAGCTTCTGATGGCATGCACTGCCCAGCACACTGGTGAGCCAGGCTGCTTGCAGCCACACCGTGGCTGCCCCGCACTGAGCACCACCCTTTGGGGGCTGAGGGGAGTCTGATACCAGTTCTGATAATCTAAATCCCATATAACTCCTTTAATACCCCAGGGAGGTCCCACGGACTTAGGCTCCTGTAAATCAGATCACAGTGTGCACCTAGGATTTTAAAACGCATTACGAGGAACTAATTACTTACTACAGTAATGTAACAATCACACTTTGTGAGATAGCAGTGCAGAACGATTGATTTCTATTTTTTTTTTGCAGTACTGAAAACCTGCAAAAGATAAGTTAGGGGGAGCTGAGAGCAAAACCTGCAGAATACGACTCATTTCACAAGCGAAAAATGAAGGGGGGAAAAATAACATCAAAACCTCTCTGGCATCTACCAAAAGTTCTGTTTGCAAATAAGAAGTAATAAATTATGATACATTCTGTGTGCAAAAAATTGTATAAAATCTGAATGACTGCAGTAAAAAGACTCACAGGCACCTTGCAGGGAGCAGGAAATGTTGCTAGACTGCATTAAATATAGAACTGATTGTATCAAATGAGATCAAAGGTTAATTTACAGGAAACTCGGTACAGTTACTCACTTGTTGATCTTGCAGTTTAACTCCAACTACCCTGAAGGTGTTAGTGGCCGTGTTGTGGTATATGTTGATTCTGCTGAATCCCTGCTGTCCAGGTTTTATTGGCACCCATTTCTTACTGGTATCGTCATAGACCATAACTGAAGCTCGGGCTTGGCAAATACTCTGTTCACTGGAGAGCAAAAACAAAAAAATCAGGAAAAAAAGCAGTGAATTTGCTGTGTACTACTGGAGAAATCCAAAGGAAAAAAACCAACAGAAATTATCAGAACTACTTACAACATATGTTTTCTAAGACATCTGCTAATCCTTTGAACGCAATCTCTCTGTTAAATTAAAGCTGGCATGTATGTGTTCATAGATGTAAAAAAACCCCAGTATGCTGTTGTTTGGAACTGATAATCTATTTTATATAAAAATATTAGGCCCTGAGGAATAACCTGTATCACATAAACATTATGAAAACCATCCAACAGTATGAATGCTCCATTTATTTTATGTACCTATTGGCAAGTGAAGCCTTTCACATTTGCATGAACACTTAACAATATTTTACAGCTTACTGACAAAATAACGTGACATCCACAGCTGAGTTACACATTTAGAACTGGAAGCAAGCAGACCTTGAACCAAAAGCCACGTTAGGTAAACTGAAGACATCAATTACGTTAATCCAGCTGACGCCTAATACCCAGACCTGCTGACGCACTTACAAGTCCCAGAATACATGGTGCAAAACACACAGGAACTCTTTTTCCCTTCACCCTAGTAGCAAGGAAAGTGGGAAAAGGGAATCCATGAATGTCTGCATTCCAGTGTTAAAGTACATAGGCATTATTTCATACAGCATTAATAACTATTTTTTTTTCCTGTAGATTTACAGGAAACCATCAGCTCTTTACTTCTCACTTGCATATTCGTGAGTAATATACGCGCACTAGGTTCCTGCTAAAACACACCTCTCATGTGCAAGAAATGCCACTGGCAAATACAGTTGAGATGACATGTCAAAACAGATCAGGATATCAGTTCCTGCTCTCCTGACTTCCCAGCCACTTTTCTTACACCAGAGAAAATAAGAGTTCCTTATACGAAGAAAAAAATGAATCCTCCAAATTTTGGAGATTTGAGATTGTCAAATGTAACAGGATTTTCAATAAGCAAATAGTGCATCTTAGGCCTAAATAAAACTGTTAGTATTTATGTCCTGCAAAAATCTAAAGTTCATGACCATGCTATTAACATTAGATCTATATGTAATTATATATGCCTCCCTTCCTTAGCCCAAGCTGTATTAAACAGTTTTCAGCAGCACAATATCGAGTGGTAATCTGCTTTGCACACAAATCCTTTTTTTTCCCCGCTCTTGCATACACTTCTTTGTGTCGGTCTTGCCTCTGTAATGCCTCACTGGCACACACACAAATAAACGGGAAGCTCCTGGGTGGTGCTAAACCGTATCGCTGCACTGCCACTGTGCCGAATTACACTGCTTGTAAATGATACCAACTGCTGCAAACCCACACCCACCCGACCCCGCCACTGTCAGCACTTGAACGAAAGGGAGCGTGTTACTGTAGGTATTAAGAGGATCTGGGTAGATCACAGCAGCAATTTTCAATCTTTTCTGATTTGTGAGTCTCAAAAAGATTTCCAAGGCACACGCATCCCCCATCGTACACTGAAGCCTGCTGACTGGCTTGTTTTATCAGTCACTTCACATAGCCTCCAGGTAGCCACAGACCTCCTCCAGGCTTTAGGTAAGAGAAAACTCCTCACAGCATTTACAGAGGGAGCAATGACGCTGGCAGACATGTCCATAAAGAGCAAGGCAAGAAAATTCAGAATACATTGTATTTTTATTAGATAGCACGGAAACAGCTAGAGTCTGTTACCGGGGCAATATATTCAGATCAGAAAGACCAAATATTATTTTACTTATATTCTTCAGAATTTATAAAATTGAGCTCATCCATCAGTTGCTGTTGCTTTGTTATGTGAGATACTTGGAAAACAGCTGTGCCTTTTCTGATGTACCTACCCAGCAAACACCTCTACCTTCCTTTTTTTAAGGTAAGCTAATGTTTTGTGGCAGCTTCTCCATATCTGACACTAGCAGCTGAGGGATTTGAGCTCTCTCCAGCCTGCCTAATCCTCCAACTGGTGCAAGAGCTGCAGACTGGCAGCAGCAGCGGCACTGCTTGCATCCTCCAGACCTGTCTGGAGATGCTCAGTCTGCCTCAGATTCACAGAAATGCACCAGCCAAAAGGCAAGTACACTGGATTAGCTTTTGCCATGTGGAAGTGGAATGGTTAAAAATAACCTTCAGTGTGGTCTTGTGGCTGGATGGTGCCCGCCTGCCTGTGCTATCAGGTGTCTCGTGCCACCTCCACCTCCAGAGCTGGGGAAGCATCAGCTGCCTGGAGCTACAGCAACCCCCTGCCCAGCAAGCTTGCTGGCTCCCAGAAAACATGGTCCCCAAGAGAGTCACACTCATCCACGGTGCCACTGGGTCTTTCTCCTCAAGACTTGCTGGTTGCTACAATCTTCACTGTACTAAATTAAGCAAGAGCACGTCATTGGTTTCACCAGAGCAAGCCTGGGACCCAATGTTGCCTTCATTCCAGACAAATTTTGGAATCCACAATTACCACGGGCTCCTTGATTAGTCAAAATTAATTAAATTATGCTTACATACAACAAAGGGAATGCACTCAACCATACAGACATGAGGGCCTTACCGTAGCATTATTCATAATGCCAGATTCCAGTAGATAGGTAACTTTGCCGTCAGATTTTGCTGCCACTAAAAACTGCAGCGAAGGATCCCTCTACAACATGACTGAAATACGGATATAGACCCCAGGAGCAATATTTAATGCATGGCAACCAATTGTTATTGTAACATAAAGCAACACATCAAGCTCAATCCCTGCTCTCCCTGCAGTCAATGGAAGGTTTTCATCATTCATTTAAATGGAAACAGGATTAAGCCTGTTATCTGGCCTCCAGTGAAATAACAGAAAGAACATAAACCAAGTACAGCACAAGGGGAATCCTTTCCTGCAAAGCACTTCATCAATCTTTCAAAACCTAAAATGCCCCCAGGGATCCATTGCTAGCTTGCTGTCTCACCCTAAATGGAGGTGTAAGTCTTTACGCCTGAAGACTCTTTATTCATCCTACCCATGAAAAAGCACAACCGTCCCATTGCCATTTTAAAGGGGCTTCCCTGAAAACAGCCCAGAAAATGCTCCTCTTACAAAGGTCAGTAAGAATCTCGCTATTACCCTCTATGGAGTCCATTTTTTCAAACATAAATCAAAAACCAGTGGTTTCACAAAGCTCCAGCAAAGGTTTCTGTTATTTTTGGGACAATATACCATTGATACTTATGTCAACTACACGTAACAGGTAATAAATATGAGTTTTAGTCACACTATTGTGCATAGTCACATTCCTTCTCCATGAGACGTTTGGCAGATGTTAGCATATATACACAAAATCATGACTGTCGACTTCTAGAAGTTGCCTTATTTTCCTAAGTATACACAAAAGTTACTGAAAAATGGGCACGTGTTGAAGAAGATCCATCAAGTTTCACACACTATGCCAAATATTACTAATTCCCCTATTGATTTTTTTATGTTACATTAACATGCAAACTGTCAGAATCAGGTTTAAAATACTTTCTCCTAGAGCCACAACAATTTAATACAGCTTTTGGTGGGTCACCAAATCATGTTCACAGAAGGTGTAACAAATGACTGCAACTAACCAACTTCAGGGTTAAACACCTAATTCTGTAGACTCTACTCCAGCATGCCAGCTGCACCAGGAGAATTTCACTTTTACAGACACAGCTGTTTCCTTGGGGCAAACGTTCACTTAGCATAAACTGTGAAAACTCCCCTGATAGAAATCAAGGTATCCGTATCGTGCTCAAACCTATAATGGATCTACCTTGTTTCAAGCTACTTGTGATTCTCTCACCTTCAAACAAGCTGTTTGCTGGTATTAGGAAATGCAAACAGCTACTTTTACAAACATTTACCTTATTTTGTATTTCCACCTCCCATCCATTTCCCCACCCCCAGCCTTTAAATGATCAATAATTAAAAATTATTTCAGACTGATCCAATCATCCTTATTGGTGTCAGAAATTGTTCATATTACTTTGCCCCAGGCTTGTCCTACCTGGGAGCAAACCCTCAGCACAGAGAACACGTGAGATAACTCACATCTCACTCTGTTTGTCCCCTGAGTCTGCCTTCAGAAAGTCACAGCTGTGTGGTTAAACTTGATGTGCAAGGAACAGATGCTGATGCTGGTTTAAGAAGCTGACAGAATTTTCTCAATGTCAGCTTAAACAGCTAACAAATACAAAATCCTCTATATGGAGATGTGTGGTCTGTGCAGTATGTATCTGTGTAAACCACAAAATTAGTGAGCTACAAGCCATGTTCCTGCAGCCTTTAAAGTGTACTGCACACTCTAATTGTCTGATTTGCTAAACATTTTAATTGGTTCCACTACAACAAATATAATAATGACTGGGGTGCAGGGAAAGTGTTTCAGTAGTAATCTTTACAGAAACAGGTGGACATTTGTCTCTGAGAACTGGATTAACAGAACAAAAAACTGAGAAGACCCTCTGAACACAAGTCACTCAGGTCATCAGGACTCATGTAGACCGTAACAGAGACCTGAGTCATTACAGACAGAACTCACTGTAGTGCAGTGGCTCTCCAGCCTTCCCACCAGAGACTCACCACCAGCTTTGCTCATGACTCCATTTCTCATTGGGAGCCTCCTTGCTCCAACACATTGGTCATGCTTGTGACTCTCTCTGCGACCTCCTTTATCAAAGTTCCCTCTGCAACCAAACTCACAGGACAGATGGTGTCACCCAACCTCTGTCCCAAAGCACTGAAGCAGTCCTCAGTTTGCACTCGTTCCTGGTTGCCTGCCTGTGCAGAGAGACCCCTCCAACAGCTCTGCCCTTGCCCCAGTCAGCCTGAAGTGAAGCCCAGTTCCCAGGGGAGCTGCTGTTTTTGGTGTCTTGCTCAGCTTGCATGAACACATTGAAAACCTTTGGTCTGGGCCCTTTGTGCTGGGCTTTGGCTGCATTGCCAGTGGGAGATGAGCCTTCCACACTGAGCATCTGCTGCAGGTGCCTGGCCATTGCTTTTCTCCACTGTTACGCTCCAGCACCTAAACAGTTTAAGATTAGTTACAGGAAAATAGTACAAATACAAAGAAAGCTTCCTTCCTAAGCAACTCTCGAAAAGACTGATGCTGATAAATAAAGTCATGACACACCTGCAAGATTTTACAGAGTGGGAAATGGAAATACTGGTACCTACAGTGTTAACAAAAGTAAGGTGAACATCAGTTTATCTCCACAAGGAAGAGTGCTCTAGTACTATTCTTTCTGTTAGCAATGAGACATTCATTTTGAATTCTCTATTACACTGGCATACCCAGCAGGAATTGCCATGCACAATATCTTTTGCAGACACTTCAGCTGTAAACCAAAAAAGAGACAATTTATAAGGGACTCGAGTCTCACACTAAGCCAGGACTTTGGGAGATGAGTTGCTAAATTTGGGAACGTGCATGCAATCCTGGCATGACCAGAGAAACTCACATAAACTTCTGTCACCCCTCAGTGCTCTCGAGCATGGAAGAAGTGAGCAGGAATACAAAAAAGAAATGAAGTACACAAAAAAAGTATGCCGTGAAAGAGACATTCCACCTGGGTCTGACTGTCAGTCCAGAACAGCTCAGTCTTCAGCACTGCCGGTGAAAGTCTGCAGAAAGCCCTGACTTCTTGGTGTCCACCATGGCACTTGACCAGCACGTCTGCCCATCAGTGGAGATTTAGGGCCAGTGGAGTGGCTACAGATTGATGCCCTTGTAAGCCAGTACATTTGCACAGTTTATGTGGCTGAGATTTTGTAACTATATGGTGGAGTTAATTTTAACCCATGACTTTTCTGGTAGGTTTTGCAAACTGAAGCATAAGAATTTAAATGATTCTAAGGGGAGCTCCAGTCAGCAGCATCTCACCTCAGTGTCTTAAATAAATGCTTTAAGAGAACTGCTTTGCAGAAGGCACTTCATAGAGGAAGCATAGTGATTTAGAGAAGTACCATTGCTGCCAGACAGCCAGACTCCCAGAGCCAAGCTGTGCTCCGGGAAACTCTCCCTTCAACTTCCACCTACTCCAACAAGGTAGGGTCACTGATGTCTCCCAGTGGAGACACTCCACTGCTTCGTTAACGCTTTGATCCACACGGCATTTCTTTCTGCAATGAAGTGTGGTTCACCTTCAGATTTTGCATATCATCTTGAAGATATACTTTGCGAGTTCCTAAAAGTAAATATCAGATAAATGTTTAGAAGTTCCTAAAAATTAGTCAAGTAAATGGCCTGGGAAAACACTATGAACCCAATTAGTCAAAAACAATAAAAAAGCAACTTGACTAGATCAGGTCGCTATTAATATAAACAATTTCCCTTCACGCTTAAATTACAGAAATAAAAAGAAGAAGTAACTAATCTTGTAAAATAGACATTATGCAAAACCCAAAACCGAACTGTCAAGTGAAAATACATGACAGAGGGCTCTCACTCACGGGACAACCATATCCATATTTCAGAAGAACAATACCTTAAACAAAGGCATTGAAAGACCATAATCTTAACTAATAATCAGGAGATGCAGATTCGTAAGTGAATACAGAAAATCAACATAAAGGTCTTTCATTAAAGCTCACATTGCTTTGCCTTGGTCTCCCTTCAATCCCAGAAGAAATGTAAATAAACCTGTGACAATTCCCCTGGAGCTGATGGAGCTAGACCAGGAATGAAGAAGGCTCGCTCCGTCAAGTCAGCCTCTCCCTCACGGCCAGCAGATGCATATTAATGGAGCATTACCATGAAAGCTTAATTACCATTTTACACAATCATAAATTATCCTGTGAGGCTACAACCAAAACACAGACCTTCCGCGTTTATGACAGTACATGCTTTACTTCCCACCCAGTCATGTTAACCCTGGTCAACAAATTCCCTGCCACCCCCACGGTTCCCAGATACTTACCTGCTTGCCATCGAGGAAGACCTAGTCCGGTAATCCCACAGGACTATATGCTCAAATCCAGCACGTGCACTTAAATCCAAATAGGCTACTTCACCTGATTACTGCGCAGAGGACAAATTTGGCAGAGACAAGCCAGGAGACTCTATGAAGGCTTATAAGCAAAACAGGAAAGGGAAGCACTACTGAGAGAGCATAAGGGCAGGAAGTAACACTTACTTGTACGGCAGGGGCGGGGAAGGGGCTTTAAAGAGGAAAAGTGTTCTTTCTTACAGTGGATTTACTGAACAAAAGTCCAAACACTATAGATTAAGATTAGATGCACCGCCTCTGCCGCACCAGTAGCATGGCTATTAAAAATATTTCACTTATTTTCTCAAGGCACGGGTTCACTGTTCAAGAAAAAGCAAAAGCAAACAAACCTCAGACGCAGAAAAAAATTGCTGTTACTCATTTATGGCGTGGGTGTTTGCACGGTGCAGAACCAAGGGCCCCCATCCCACCTTGCAGCCAACCTGGCGTTGCCTACCGGCTGGCTGGGAGCCAGCTCCAGCCCAAAACTTGAACTGGTGCAGCATGGTGTCCGGGATACTGCGTGCTGGCCCTTACCTCCCATGGCAATACAGCTTTTGGATGGGAGACGCCTTACACCTGGGTGACTCAGGGTCCAGCCAGAGCGAAAGTCTTTTTTTTTCGGTTGCTCTCCAACCCTGTCATCCTACTTGGGACATCACCGTAAGTACATATACTAAGAAATACATCTTCATGGAAGGAGGTAACCAATCAAGCAGCTTACAGAAGGACACGGGAGAAATCTCCAATGTTTAAAAAACAAGACAAAATTTGCTCCCAGGGGTTTGCAGGCAGTGCGCGCCCTGCCTCCGTCACCAGCAGCAGGCAGGCCCCCAGCCAGCTGGGACGGGGAGACAGCAAGGATGAGACTTTGTCACCTCTCCCTTGCGTGCCTGTCTGACCCTGCTAAGACTCCCACAAACAGCATGCAGGATTTGGCTTGAAGTAGCCACTGTGGAGATCACAGCCATGTGCAAGAGGGTACCTTACCTCACAGCATCTGCTGTAGAAGACATGCCATCCACTACTGCCTTTCCAGGTTAGTTCTGTCTACCAGCCTGTCTCTTTTTTAATTGGAGCACCCTGCAAAACGAAACCTCTTTGACTGTTCTGTGCCCGCAGGAGACCCCTGAGAGGCTACAAGCTTTCATTTCCATCTTGCCATGAGTTGCCTACATACATGTCTGCATGCATCCACGTTCCCATTAACAGGGAGGTTGGCTTTTCCCTGCAGTACCACTCTCACCTCCCTTGCTGTCTCTGCAAGCTCTCATTTCCTTGCTCTGCTGCTCTGTTAACTGGGCACTGCCATTTGGCTATAGCAGCAAGATGGCCTATTAACACAGATTGAAACTATGCAAATTTAGGAATAATAATTGATAATATTGCAGCAAAAAGAATGAAGGTCTTAAAGAGCAGAACAGCAAAATAATACTTTAATCCTACCTCACCTGGGGTAAAGCTGCAGCAGTTTTGGTGGGCTACATTTTTAGAGCCCCTTGAGACCAATCATCCTTCTTTTCCCCCCATTCTTCCACTTGGCAAATTTGTACACATGGATGTAAACACCTTGCAAACACAGTCTAGTCTTCCCAGCTTTGCCTCAGGGTATGGCAGCATTATGGCATGAGGAGATTAACGGTGCAGGGAGAACTAATGCCAGGAAAATGCAACAGGGAGAACCGGATGGACCCTGCCATGGTCTGGTTGCAAGTAGAGAAAGCTAGGGTTTTCCTCCTGTTTTCATGTGAAATTATCTTTTTTCTTTTTTTTTTTGGAGGGGGTGGGCGGGGCATTGTCAGCATGCTCACAAATTCTGTTAATGTGTCTAGATATGTCATCTGTTATCTGTGATTACACAAACATGGACAGTGCAAACACAAAGTGCAAACAGGCGCAGAATAAACCCACCCGACAGTCGGAGATCCCAACTGCCTCTCCCTAGCTCAGGCCGTCGTAAGCAATCCCTGCCTAACCACTTGATGTCCTTTACCTTAACAGCACTTTTTAACACACATTGCTTAAGAAAATACTTTTCCTGTGGCATGACTTGAGCCACCCCACGATGCGATCTCAGGCAGGTAGTGCAGGATCAGCACGTGGAAGGGGAAAGGAGGGTTTGCAGTTACTTGTGTGTCACCGCAGCATTTTGCTGAGCCACTTTGTGCCCTCCTGTGCATTATACAAACTAGGAACAGACATGTTACTTCATCTGAACACAGTTCCCTAAAGTGCAATGCAAATGAACTATTTCCCTCCTCTAAACCATTGCAAAAAAATCTTTTTCACCTACTTTGATCCCTTTTGCCCATTTGCCTGAACTTGACCTGGAGCAGGGGCGTGCAGGGTGCAGACACCAGGTAATCTCCCAGAGCACCCCACAAACCGCACAGCTGCTCAGCTCTTTAAGACCTGCTGGAAACACAGCAAAGACCCATGATTTTACTATGAAGGCTGGATGTAGCAACACATGCACATGGGCATTCTCTGGGTGTCAGCACCAGAAGCTCTGATGTCTCCACTGATGTAAGCAAAGCCTGCAGAGCCCTGAGGAGACCAGTCCTCAGCAGATCACAGAATTCCTCACGTCCCTGCAGTTGTTTCAGAGTGCAGCATATATGTGAATAACCTTAGATCCCTGTTTAATATAATAAGAAGAGAGAAGTGTAACAAATAAGATGAATTTGGCAAGGCACAGCAGCTACATACACACCTCAGTGCAGTTTGTTGGAGAGCAAGGGCTACAAACACCACTCTGCATGAGCAGAAGAGCAGAGTGCTTTTCATGTTCACTGGTT
Source organism: Falco naumanni (assembly GCF_017639655.2). Taxonomy (NCBI): domain Eukaryota; kingdom Metazoa; phylum Chordata; class Aves; order Falconiformes; family Falconidae; genus Falco; species Falco naumanni. Next base: position 38,032,784 of record NC_054060.1, read on the forward strand.
TTCCTGTTATAAAAGATTGTTTTCATGGTCCAACTGAAAGACCTGCAGAAACTATTGGTGAAATGGCACCTAGTAAAAACATGGCTGTCAAAGTCTGGTTGATCTCACGGTTGCTAGTGCATCGCCTGTTCAGTTGCAGCTTCTAATTCCTCTGCAGTAAATCTCTGTGTGACTGAATGGTTTCCGTTTTCAACTGATGGGGGAAGCTTAAAACCAACAAGAAAGAAAGTTCTCACTGACATTTAAGCAAAGCTTTTTATACTGTGGTTTTTTAATGTCCTTTTTCCTGTTTAATAAAATACTTTATCATCACTGTTCTGGGATTTCAATTTGGCTGCGTTTTCCTGATACTGCACCCTTCTGCTTTGAGATCGGGGTGGATTTGGGGCACTACCTCGTTCCCTTCAAAAAAATCTGCTTTTCATTAATTTAAAACTTGACTTTATTTGGAGTCAAGTGGCAGTTCTTCTGCATAGCTTACACTGCTTAGACTTACTGTAGAGTGTGTCCATGTAAACAGTATGTTACTGTGTGTATTAAAAAAGAAGGACATACCTGAAAAATGCACCTCCAAATAACTACGGACTCAAATTACTAATTACCCAGATCAGCCACACCAGCTCCACTGTTCTAGGCAGAGGGATGCAGGAAGATGGGCTAAGGAGAGATCACAGCAGCCTTTTTCTCTGATTTCACATGTCTGGGATAGATAGGGTCACTGATATTTGGGGAAGGAGACAGCACTTAGTTGTCAGAGTATTCTTCCTGTTAAACCAAGCAGATATGATTCTCCTTACACACAACTATCACCTACAATAATATCAGCTTAAATAATCCAGTTTTAAAGATTTGGTTCTCCTGGACACAAATACCTCAAGCACACATGAAAACTCCCAGCCTCCCCCAGCTCCTGCTAGCACTGTGCATGCCCAAAGCACAGCAAAGGGCAGGTCACCACTGACACATCCAATGTCACACCGGGAAACAGTGACAGTGAGTGGGACAAAGCCCAGTGCTGCCTCTCTGTGCCCTCATCATAAGCCAAATTAGTTTCATTAAGCACTACAGTATACATTCCAGCAGAAGAGCCTCTAATCACCCCTTGCATTGCTAAAATGCTTATGTGGCCCAGGACTAGAAAGGGAACACTTAGAAGGAAACAGCACTCTGGGACAAATGACAAATAAGACCCAGTAGCTGATTTCTGTCCAGCCATCACAAAGGACCATATGCTGGATAAACAGATTATTTCAGTCATGTGTTGAGATCTGTTTGAGAAGATCAGGATTCCTGAACACAGAAGCGAGGCTTTAGTTGCAATTATGTGAACATTCCCACAGGTTTCCGAGCAGCATTTCTGCTGGCCATGTACTAGGATTTCATGTTCCAAAGACTTCCCAGTTCTGTATTCACTTTCTTTTGGAGAGATTCGTTACCAGATGAAATATGATTTGGATAAGACAATAATGTTATATAGCTTCAATCTTAGAGCTACAGGCTGAACCCAGAAAAGTGAGTGTCTCAGCCTCAAAATTAATGATCTCCAAATGCAAAACCCAGTTAAGTTTTAAGAATGAAATGATACGCTGTAGAATGTGTTGTGTATACTCTAAAAAGACTATTACAACTGTAATACAAAAATAAAACTGTAACCACCTAAAAGCTATTTGAAGGCAGATACAATTAAAACATCTTTTTTAGAATCATAGACTCAGAGAATCATTTAGGTTGGAAAAAACCTTTGAGATCATCAAGTTCAAAAGCTAACCCAGCACTGCCAAGTCCATCACTAAACCATGTCCCTAAGCACCGTATCTATGCGTTTTTTAAACACCTCCAGGGACGGTGATTGCACCACCTCCCTGGGCAGCCGGTGCCAGTGCTTGACCACTCCTTCAATAAAGAATTTTTTCCTAATATCCAAGCTAAACCTTCCTTGGTGCAACTTGAGGCCATTTTCCCTTCTCCCTGTTGCTTGTTATCTGGGAGAAGAGACCGACCCCCATGTCACTACAACCTCCTTCCAGGTAGTTGTAGAGAGCGATAAGGTCCCCCCTGAGCTTCCTCCTCTCCAGGCTAAACAGCCCCAGTTCCCTCAGCTGCTCCTCATAAGACCTGTGCTCCAGACCCTTCACCGGCTTCGTTGCCCTTCCCTGGACACACTCCAGCACCTCAGTGTCCCTCTTGTAGTGAGGGGTCCAAAACTGGACACAGGATTCGAGGTGCGGCCTCACTAGTGCTGGGTACAGGGGGATGGCCACTGCCCTCATCCTGATGGCCACACTCTTTTGGATACAATAATTTCTTAATTACTTCATACCATCCAAATAACTTTTTATACATGTATATCTGTTGTTTTTAATTCAGTGTTACTCCCAAAAGGCATCTCATTATATTGCACAAAATTCAAAATTTGCATATGGCAATGTCTTTTGTTTAATGACCTCATGATTCAGAAATCTGAAAGTTCACAGTGAAAATGTACACTCACATTTCATAACGAGATAATTGTATGGATATATGCACAAATGCTATATAACAACATATAAAATATGCAGTTATCTATTCAGATTTGTAAAACTAATTTCACAGCTGTTAATAGCTTTTGAATGTAAGACATTTCCTCATACACTGAGAATTGCAACTGCTAAACATGCTGATGAGAGAAAAAATTTCCTTGTCCTCAGAAAGTTTAACCCTGTACATTAATATATGATATTGCTGTCTCAAACATTTTTCATGCTCTCCACTCATTTTAAAGGAGCAGGAAAGATATTGGAGAATAGAATATACTTACCTAGTAGTACAAGGGTTAAAACATGCAATGAGGTAAGGTGCCACTTTGTCAGCAAAGCAATTGTTCCTGTGCTGAGCGTATTTTATAAATGAGAGTCTTCTGGAGACTATTAATTTAGGATGCAATCCCATCACTGCTGAGATCCAAGAAAGTTTTGCCATGGACTTAAAAGGGACAGGACTTAACCCTTGGTATTGATCCGTTCAAGTAGTGAAAAATAAAGATACGGCAGAAAAAAAGCATATCAAATCTTTTAAAGGACCTGAGTTACACAAGATTTGGGGAGCCCTATTTTTCCCTTCTGGAAAGCCCCTGACTCTCCATTCATGCAGTACCCTTTCCTAAGATGATTTCATCTCCACTCCCTCACTCCACAGAGGGAACAGTCAGGGCTCACCTGCTTTCAAGGGGACTATTTTGGCTGAATCAAACAGCTTAGGTATTGCAGTTAGGAAATAACTGTATTGCAAAGAATTAACTCTGTGGCTGCCTTCAATTTTCCTCTCTATAAACTGATGAGCAACGGGCAGTAAGCCCAGACCCCACGTCAAGCAGCATGGAACAAGTTATAGACCATATGGAGAGGAATAAACTGCCACTTCATACACAGGATATCTATAATGCTTTTTTGCTTAAGTCAGCTAATTGCACATCCACATATCAGCACATTTATAACAAATGGAGCATTATGATATCATGGGAAATTCATTTAATATGATCAAAGTTTGCCAGGAAAAGTTCCCCTGAAAGTATGAAAGTACTTAGGGTCCTGAGTGCCTGGGACATTTTACAGTCCTTATTAAACAAACATTTCCATGTTTTTTCATGGTAGCCAGCAGTGCAAAGGACTATATCTTCCAAGCCTCCATGTCAGCATCTCCCTGCTGCAGGCAGAAGGCATCTCCTTGCTTATAATTAGAACCTTCCACATCACACACACCTGCTCCAGCAGCAGGTAAAGATCAATTACTGCTTCCATCAGTTGCCTCAGATGAGGCATATAATCTCCTGTCTTTTCCAGAGGCTGAGAATTAGAGTGTAGACTATTACAAACCCTCTTCTGTACTGCACATCTTAAGAGGTGCACTTAGCCTTTCCACATAACTTCTTTATGTTAAAGCAAAGCAATCGCCTTGATCTAAAGATCTGGGTAACATAAATACGAGTGTCAATATAAACTTACTTGGGGTACCAGCTGAAAAACGTCCCCATATTTATGTCACCAGGCATATACTATCCCCCAACATTGCTCCACAGCAGACATGTTTTCACTGTCAGCTTGCATTTTTCCTTAGACTTTAGTAAACAGATTATCATGAGTGGTTTCAGCAGCTGTAGGCAGTGGTCATTTAAACTGTGTACATTAATTTTTGCAGTTCCTAATTTATGGGGAGGGCATATCAACTTCTGGGGATTTGTATTCAAAACAATACCAACATTACCATAGTCTCAAAGACAGATTAAGAGTTTATCCCTCAAAACTAGCACTTGCTCATTTCTAGTACTATCCTTTGTTATTTAATGCTATCCCTCACTAAGCAATGGCATTCTGACATCATGTTTTACTGGGCAGACAGGATACTTGCACCATGAGACACCTCTATAGCATGTTATGGGCACCATAACCCAGTGGAAGTGTTTTTATCATAAGCCTTTTTAGAGGCACATGGATGGGTGAGTACAGCCTAGCAGGTATGAAGATAAGAGATTTTCTGATGTAGGGGATGCTGGAGAAAAGAGAAGGCATGTAACAACAGCTTAAGAGATTGGAGGGGAAGAAGCTGACAAAAATGATCAGAAATTATACTTAAGTGGGGGTTTTTATTACTTGCAGTTCTCTAAAGGCATGTTCCTGCCTGATGTTGAGGTTGCCAGACTGAGAACATTTGATATTCATTGGTAAAGCACTTTTAAAAACAGCAACACCACCCCTTAAAAGTCAGGACCCAAAGCACAAGAGCAAAGTGAAGGCTGTGCTGCGCAGGATGGCTGCAGAAGCTAGTACATCTACTACTTCGGGAAGAAAGATATGCTAGAACGACATTTGTTGGGGTTATAAAAGGAGAAGAGACTAGGTTCATACCTGGATGAATGGCTGGCCTTGTTTCTACACTTGTTTCTGATATTTGTGTTTTCAGAATAGGAGAAGTTGGAAATAATAGTTACTTTATGGACAGAGGGAAACTTCAGCTTACAGAAGGATCCGTGAAGGTGGAGTGGGTGCAGTCAGCAGCTTGCCATGTCAGCTCTCCACACCTTTCACTACCATCGAACTCACTGTGGTGCACACACACACGGAAACTCTCTCCTGTAGAGCACCCATATTCCTTCCAGCTTTTCTGTCTTATGGCTGATAAATCGTATCTCTTGCAATAATCCCTTATAACATTTAACAGAATGCTGAGCCACTTTTGCATGATTCAATACCTGCTCTATCCTTGCTGAAGTTGGTGGAAAAACTCCCATTAGCAATTTCAGCTGCAGCAGGAACTTATCTTTCATATCATCCGTGTCACTGGTCAGGCAGTTAAAACAAAGTAAATAATACCAGGCTCTTGGAGCCTCATCTTAAATCCAGCGTCTAGACTGATGGGCAATGAATGTGGCCTCAACATTTGCAGATATGCTTCAGCTAGGAAGAATAACAAATTACACCTGGGCACAAACAACAGTCTGTATTTAGTCACAGTATGTATTTAGATTAATTATCTTCATTCTGATAAAAACTGACCTTGCAGGTCTGATCATTTGTAGCTTTCCATCATGGAAAAGGCACAGCCCTCTTCAAGGTGGGCACAAACCAGCACCAAATAAATTTAAATAAACCGTACTAAAAAAATCTGTAAGTTAACATGCTGTAATTCGGGGGTGGGGAAAGTGTCCCTACATTTCACAAGAAGAATAATTCTCAGATTATTTTAGTAAAAATAAACGCATGGAGACCTAGTGAATGGATACGTGCAGTAAGCAAATCCTTTGTCCAAAACTACTGACAATTCTTAACAAAACAAAAATTATACCGGCAGCCCCTTCCTTTCCACCCCTTCCGTCCCTCCTTTACTTCTTGGCAAAGATTTGTCCCCATTGCCTGGCAGAGAAAGATATTTGATGAGTGCCAAAATTGAAAAGGGACCCCTGAGCACATTTGTGCACCAGACTTGTTTGCGTGCAATGTTTAGGATTTTGCAAGATGACTATGTATTTTTCTAAATCAAAGCTGCACATTGTTCGCAATGCACAAGACACCAAAGAGGATATCAAAGACTATTTCAAATAATGGCAGAAACATTCTTGCTTTCCTGCGATTTGTACCCTTCTTCCCTAGTGACCTTCCTTAACATTTCTAAAATTATGTTCTTGACTTTAACATGTCCCTTGTGGCATTGCCGTCATGCAGAGACACCACACAGCGCCACTTCTCAGGAGTTACGTGTCTACTAAATGGGCAGCTACACAACACGTACAGGTCAGCAACGAGCAGCTGGTCAACCAGCCCATGTGCTGCCTTTACCACAGGAAGGGTTCCAGTTTGAATCACTCTCCTCTCCGTCTACTTGCTGAGTCTCGCAAACCAGTGGCTTTTCATCCTCTGTCAAACTAGGTTGGTATTTATGAGTCTGCTGGTCAGCTGCTGGGAGAGAAGAAGGAAAAGGATGGAGCAGACAGAAAGGGGAAGCAACTGCATAAGTCTTATTTCCTTAGAAAATCCAACTAAAGAGAGGTTGGTAGTGAGGGCCTCCCAAAGGGTTACTGCTCACCACCACCAGTGCCCTCACCAGCTCCTCCACCTGCAGCCAATGGCCACCAGAGCCTCCACAGTGGCACACACAGTCCCTTTTAAAGTCAGCTTCAGGCTATTGCCTAATACAATATCATTTCACTGCTGATGTTTATATGTAATAGTATCCAGGACTAAACATCTACTAAAAGCACTTCAAGCAGTAAATTAAGGCATTTTGGCCACACGTAGCCTGGTGCTGATTTCATTAAATCTTATGAAAGCAATCTCCTGGAACAACAAAACCTGAAGGTACAAAAAGGCTGGAAAATGATCATAAAGGATGCATTGGGACCAGCACGAAGAATGATCATCACCAGTCTCACAGGCCACGTCACAGGTTTTGCAGTTGCCATGAAATTACTTGTGTCCACAACATGGAGAAGAAGTTCCTATGGTTTGTGACAATTTTCACAAGTCAGAGTTGACACGGGTTCTTCCACATTTCTTGCAGCTGAGCTAAGAAGTCACTAGAACAATGGTCTCCAAATTTTATAACAGTACACCCCTATCAGAAAAAACTTAACGCAACTCTCTATATATTTCTTTATAAATAATATACATGAACTACTGAAGTTTTAGTATCTTCTTCCCGTAGCCCAGTGGACTGTCTCATGCTCACCTCACTTTGGAGACCATTGCACAAGAAAGTGACAAATACTACAGACACTTGTCTGAGCCCCAGAAGGAAGGAGGTCTAGTAAAATGTCAAGATTTTATGAAGCAGCATCCTTTATTTCTACTGAACCACAGTGTCCAGCAGAGTGAAATATATTGTGACTGGAAAACTGCTGAGGCAAAAAGAAGTCAAAAATCTAAGGCAAAGCAATTTTCCATAATATTTTCAAAACTGTATACTAGAAATTTAGTCCTTCTGCCAATCTGGAAAGTTGTAACAATCTAAAAGAAGGGGGATAGAATGAGTTTTCCTCAATTTAATGTTGATTAAGAAGAATAAAGAATCAAATCACCTTTGAATAGCCATTAGAAATGGAAGACTCAGTTACTCTGTGGGGCTGAGCTCTATAGAAAAAGATCATATAGATTCCTTTGACTTCAAATCTACACTTGGTAAGTAGTAGCAAGCACAGTTACAACTCATAAGGGTGAAGGTTCTTCACAGTTCCTACATTCCTCATCTTGTCTTTTCCTTCATATTGGTAATTACAGACTTTTTCCAAAAGTACAACTTTGCAGTTCTCTGGCATTTTGTTACTGCCTAAAACATGTAAGTTTTTTCTCAGCACTTCAGACAGACTTGTCAAAAGCCAACCCTCCTGCTTAGCATAAAAGCTTAGCCCTTGAGCTGTTATAAAGACTGGGAGTGTTCCACAGCCTATATGTGAAGACGGGCTTTTCATAATAGCACCCTGGTTTTATTATAACAGCACTGAAGTATTTAGAGCTGCTCTTTTGCTTAACTGATAAAACGTTTTGAAAAACAAACTTAAAAAGAGAACCAAAAATCACTCACAAGTCAACAAATTACAGACTGGAGAGACAGATCCAGAGGATGGGGGAAGTTTAAAAAAGCAATTGAACTCTCTTTTCCTGCTAATGCCTTTCAGACCTTTCTAAAGCTCTACCCTCTCCCAACATAACAAATTCAGAAGGGCTGAGATGAGGTGGTGGAGGATTTCTAAGAAGGAACAACATACCATCTGCAGTATATCTTCTACTTGGCCAGCATTAAGGCAGCCCAGCCTTTATGGTAATGCTAATAGCCACAGCCAGGTGGGATAAAAGGCAAATTCCTCTTTCAGGTGCAGCAATCATTACTTCTCAGCCCCAACAAGCATATGCAAATCAGCATCCAAAGCTGTATTATGATTAAATTGTTAATTAAAAGTACATAAACCACAAGACTTTTGAAAGATTTAATAAAATGGCCCAACTTCCAACCTCTTCCCCTGCATCCACGCTGGCTTCTCTCTACATCCTGAAGAGCTTACCAAAATCAAAATTGATGCAGAAACCTTCAGCCATTTCACAGCAGGATCTCTCACAGTGAACTTTATAATTGGCATGTTATCAGCTGAGCAACGTTAGTGGTATTTGGTCTGCTGAAACCAACTCCCTAAAATGCAAACAGAACACAAATGGGGCAAAGCTCTGAACTGTCTCTTGGGCTGAATACTCAGTTTAGGCAGTTACAGCTTAATGGATAAAACACTGACCTCCGAGACTCCCATGCAAACCCAGCTTGTGTTCCTGTGATGGGCACTTGGAACTGGGTTAGGGAACATTGGCTTCAAAGAACCATTTTCCTAAGTACTGCCTGCATTTTTTGCCATGAGC